>NC_139237.1:5439917-6090207 GCF_977018435.1 Lepisma saccharinum
CAGGGAACCTGTGCAGAGTGAATTTCAACCATCCAGGAGTAAGCTAACTCGGTTTTCTGACCTGCAGGACTTTGTTTCTGATGTTCGAGGTGAGTGTTTCAAAAACAGAATTTGTTCACGGCAGCTGTTAAGTATGTACATTTTATTGTATACTAACTTAGCAGCTGTTATGCTGGTGCCCTTGCATGTGGTTATATTTGTCAGTTGAGTGACAAACCACTTTGTTCACACAAAGGTGGAACCAATTACAACTTGCAGAGATTTTATGGGTATTGTCGTTTAAAGGGACATACAATAACTCACATTACAAAAGTTGTAGAGCCGTGATGTGACCAGTGTTGGCAGATAGAAATTGCATGTTGCATGTGAATCCCCTTTCTAATTTCTCAATGACTTGACTACATAACATTTTTGTTTGCCTATATATATATATGTACTTGAAGAAGAGTTCCTAGACTCCCAACAACTGAAACCACTCCTTTGGCTCAGATTCATTGATGATATCATTGTCCTCTGAACACATGGCGAAACCTCCCTCACCACCTTCCTAAACCAACTGAACAACTTCACCACCCTCAAATTCACCTGGTTCCACTCCAATGACCAAGTGACCTTCCTAGATGTGGATATCCACATCCTGGGAGACCACTTGGAAATATCCATACATGTCAAACCAACCAACCACCTCCAGTATCTTCACTACTCCAGCTCTCACCCCCACCACACCAAAAAAAGCCATACCATTCTCCTTAACCCTTAGAGGCAGGGTTAGCATTTTTTTTTTCAGATAAAACCCGATTAAACCTGGGCAAAAGTGGTCTTTTTTTTTTTTTTTTTGAGGTTATGTTTAAAAATACAGATTTTAAAAATGAAATACATTTTCCCCCTGGTAGTAATGCATCATAACATTTAATTTGTATTGCTTTGTACCCTGTCCCAGTTATCTCTGGAGCAGGCAAAAAAAAAAAAAAAACGTCTGCGCAAGTAGTGATGCGAGATGACTCGACCAATGAAGTCATGACAGTCATGAGAAGTCACCTTATTTTCACTCGTACAATCACCTCCCAAGCATTGCCCGACCCTTTGGCCGAGTGGGTAGCACATCGCGCTGCGACGCGAAGGGTCCCGGGTTCGAATCCCGGTCGGGTTTGGTTGTTTGTGAATGTCCATTCATCAATTTCATCACTCATCCCCATCTTCGCAAATTAGCCAAGAGGCACAAAACGCGAAGTAAAATAAACTAAATCAATCAATCAACCTCCCAAGCGTTGTAAACGAACTTACGAAACACCCTGTGTACACACACACACACACACACACACACACACACACACACACACACACACACACACACACACACACAAACACACACACACACACAAACACACACACACACACACACACACACACACACACACACACACACACACACACACACACACCTCCACCCCCCCTGTTTTCCCACCCTCCATTAAGAGGAAGCTCGACTTTTCACGCCAAAGCGAGGAAGTTTTAAAAGTGCTCTGATTGGACTGAGATTTTTACACGTAATATCCCGAGGATAGCGGGAATCTGGGTGTGGCTGCTATACACTCCATGGAAGTTGAGATATTGACAAAGAATGGGCGGACAAGCACAGCACCCCCAAGAGAGGAAGGTGCAAACTTAAGAGTATTGCGAGGAATCGTTATTCATTTTTTATTTCTTAGGTCACACACTGCGTTGAAGAAACGTTATGTAAGAGGAAGCCACAAGCACCAAACCCCGAAGCGAGGAACCAACTAAACACAATAGTGTTCGTAAAACGTGAATAGAGAGGAACTACATGATGATTGGCGGTTCATTCGAAGCGCGCGCTGGTGTTTGACGGTCATAACTCGGCCCCCATTGGCTGCGCCAGCTGTCAGTAATCTGCCGTCGATCACGCCGCAACCCAAGCACCGCCCTCCATACCAAATCATATGGGAATAAATGTTGCAACAATGTGCGAGAGCGTCTCCGCGCCAAAAGGGGTGGAACAAGCTGGTTTCGGATGGCTTAGTAACGGTGCAAGCGGTACGACAGGCGAGGAACGTACGGTGGCCATTTTATACCTCGCGCAATTAGTCGACGTAAGGTGAAAGGAAATAACTGCAGGCCCGTAGCTAGAGGGGGGCAGGGGGGCAACTGCTCCCCCTGCGAAATGTACAGAACACATACCTACCTGGTATTCTCACTAATCTTTACAATTATATCCTGTATTACTCTAGAAACATAACAAAGACACTTATTGATTTTGTGATTTAATGAGGTGTGTGGGAAATAAAAGGAAATAAATGGGGAGTTGTATCTTAGGGAGATAGACTAAATTGTGGTAGAATGAAAAATTATTTTTATAAAAAGATGTATTTGAATTTTCATCACATGGACTTGTTACTTGTTTGGGTTAGTTCTTAACACCGCTTTATGCACAGAAAGGCTAATCGGGACTGGACCTACAGTTTAAAGTGGAAATCGAACCACCTTGCAATGTGCATCTACCACCACCATTGCATGGCATCAGATACTATTATTTCGATGGATATTGTGATTCGTTGGAGGCTGATCGCTGTTAGTATTGTCAGTTGGGATGTCTAGATAAAACTGTTTTAAAATATATCTTAATTCTGGACATTTAAGCCATGGTTGAATTTTCTTCACTTCCATTGGAACACCGTTAAGTCATGTTGATATTTACTTATATTGATTTATTTAACATAAAATATGTGTACCGTCACGTTGACCTAGAAGATGATCAGATGAGAGAATGAATGAAATGTATATATGAAATACAGGGTGTTCCACTCGGTCTCGGCCCAGGAGAATCCTGATTTCGGACAGAAACCTAATTTCGAATTTCTCTTTTTCTGCATAACCACTAACCAATTGTAAGCTGCCACTTAGAGCGATTTGATTCAAGATAGTTTTCAAATCCGAACTACAGAAGCTTAACACAAGGCTGCTGCGCAGTGTTGCCAACAACTTGAACGTAAAAGTCGCTAAAAGTCCTTAGAAAATCCGCTAGAAAGTCGCTAAATGAAATGTAAATGCTCTAGAAAAAGTCGCTAAATCAAATGTACTTTTAAAAAATAGCAAAAAGGTGAAAAAATCTAGTACTTGCCTATAAAAATATTTCCTCGTTACTTTCCTCTTCCTCTGAACGCTGCACTTCACACTGATTACCGATGTCAGATACCAAATCAGAGAGAAAATGCATTGCAAGAACGTTGTTTATTATTTCTGTGCACTTGGTTTTATGCAGACGAATGCATGCTGCACTGCAGCTGTCACCAAACCTTTTCATACATAATTCGGACAAGTGATTCACGGTTAGCAAAGAACAGTGTTCGGCAACGAATAAAGCTAAACCAGCTTCAGCACCAGAAGTATTTAAATTTTCCGGTTTGAACTGTTTTTCTGCTGTTTTGCAGAACAGAAGTAACCAAATCTGACTTTATGTTTCTGTGTTTCCGAAAGTTTTTTCAGATCAGTAGCTTTGGCATACAAATAGTTCTACTTTGGAGTACTTACAGTACACCTTTGCCGTGCCACTATCGACAGGGGCCAACTATTTGTAGAGTTTTCCCCACTCTTTCCAGCAATGTTGCTTGTATTGCGGTTTTCCCATACTGGACACTACCCTGTCCTGGTCTGCGCACAAATCCACACACAAACTTTATAATTTACACTAGCACTTCCTTTGTCACCATACACTACACAAAAAACTACAATCTGAACCCACGCACGACGCGACCGCCAAGTCAAACGTTCTGTTTTATAATAACTCAGCCGCAACGGAGCCAGGAGGAGTATCGGATAACAATGAGCTGTGAGCAGTGATGTTTACAAACATCACAAACCTTACTGGAAAAGGGGATACGCTTTGCTTCGGTTTCTCTTTGCGCATCAGAAGCGAATTGCGAGGGTGTTTACTTATTTAATAACTATGAAACGGTATTTAGACGTACCTACGCATATATTTTGTGAATTCTCCAGATTAGTTGCTAAAGAGCACACGAAGTATCCAGAAAAGTCGCTCGTCACCTTTTCACGTCTTTTGTCGCCAACTAGCATTACAAATCCGCCAGGTTTAGCGACTTCTCGCTAGAGTTGACAACACTGCTGCTGCGTTTCTTATCGCGCTGCGTTGGTCGCTTCCCCGATCCCCACTTCTCTTGGCAGAATGTAGAGCGCCCGCCGTAACATTAGACAAGAACTATAACTTGCATTCTAATTGATCACCTATACACTTTCATTGACAAAAGTTTATAATAAAATATTCAAATTAATTTTGAAAACAAATAGGCTACAACGTTATTAGCGTAAGATGTCAGCTATATTTTATGGTTCATTTGAACGAATTTTGCTGCGCATTGATCTTGCGTGCTCGCTACTTGTGGCTTTTGCCAGGCTTCATTTACTTACTGCGGATGCAAATATTTCCCGTAACTCTACAAAACATTATATTCGTCTCTTCCACAGTAAGAATCAACACACTCACTCTCTCTCTATCTCTGTAACAACGGCGGCAGACGATTAGTCATCTAGGAGTGCGGAAGGGGTACGAAATGAAATGTATGGAGTACGATGTTAAAAATATAGAATGCATGAAACCTTTAGCCACTACATCAAATACTAATCAACTTTTAGTATGTTTCTATGAAAATATGTCAATGAAAGTGAAGACTTCTGTAGGAACTAACTTAATTTTTGTATATATGTGTTATTTAGCATCGCTTTTCTGCCACTTTAGACCAAACAGGAAGATGAGGATGAATGATGATTAGATGACATTGATGAAGGGGAACTCAAAGCCGGGGCTCTAACCATTAAACTTCAGTGACAATATCAAAAGTCCACCACTTATTGGACTGTGCCATCGAGGAGGCACTTAATTTTTGCAAGTTTTTTTTTCTTTTTACCACAGCCAAAAACCACATGCTATGAAATTCGAAACGAACAAAGCTTGTTCAAGGCTGGCATGGTATACTATATTGTGTACAATGCTATAAGTTACAATCATAAAGAACTAAGTGTTGTTTTTATCAACAATACTCAAAAAAGAAAATATACTCACACTAAGCTACAGGTAATTATCGAAAGCGACAAAAAAAGAAGAAACAATTCTTAACAACAATGCTGACGGAAAAGATACAGCAGCCGCTGATCTTTGTAGAGACCGCATTGAAGCAAATGTAGCTTTCTAAATTTTTCGTTGTCTGCAAGATCCTTGAAAATCTTATTAACCTTTGCAATGATTATTTTATTTTGCTTCCTAGTGTCCTTTCGGTACGCTTCACTTCCACCGGCTAATGTTCCACACGTAAGATTCTGCTCCTCAATCCTCAATACTCAGTGGCGACGATTGGGTTCCAAAACCAGGGGGCAAGATACCAAAACTGAGGGGGGGGGGGGGCAAAAGCAGTATATTTTCCTTTGTAGATAAGATTTAGCATAGTGTGAGGGCAAGAGTGGCGAGAAGTGAGGGGGCAACTGCCCCCCTTCACCCCCTTCTAATCGCAGTTACTGTACTAATACTAAATAGATAACCAAATAGCCCTTTCACAAACAACATCGAAAATGAAACCAACCGCAAAAGTACGGTCACGGACACTTGTAGGTTGTAATGATTTATTTGAAAGTCAATGGTATTGTTATAATCCAGAAGTGTCCCTGACTGTACAAGGTGCAAAGTGTCAACTGAGCAGCTTAGAACAAGCGAGGCAACCCTAGAGGGCCAGGGGTGTGGAGGAGGCAAGGGGAAACTCCGAAAGCGAGTGTCCTTGACTAGACTATAATTGGCGTCAGCTTTAGTAAAGTGTAATATCACTCATTTAGAATTCATGAATACCTAAAAAGTTAGTTGTTCAAACAATGATGAAGTAACTTTCTTTGTAAACAAGAATTACAGGCTGTATTATCGATGTATATAAATGCCTGAATTATTGACAATTCATTTATATTTTGCATGAAAAGTGTTCACAATTTAGATTCCCTGCTGTCAAAAACTCTTCGTCACAAAAAGGTAAAAAAGGTAAAGTGCTCCCCTGTGCTTAGCACCACGCCATGAAGGCGTATAGGGGGTGTGGGGGTAACGCTCCACACTTTCTTCATCCGGTCGTGAGTGGGGGTGATGTGATCAGCATTAAGCCCCTGACCGCCTTTACCCCCCAGGGTTTCTCCCAGGTACCCTTGTTATTCGACGCTAGGTGGGCGCCGGGGCCACTTCCATCGTTAGAAAAGTTCCCGGATTTGAACCGGCCGGGGATCGAACCCGGGACCTTTAGCATGGTTGTCAGACGCGTTACCGACTGAGCCACCGCGCCACAAATAGGCACAACAAAAATGTTAATTAAATTAATTTCACTGTTTTAATGCGACGTAATACCCAGAAAAGAATATTCCCTCTTGTTTCTCTGCACCTGATTTTTATTTCACTAGCGTAGTTGCTGCATATATCAGAGAAGTAGCCTCTTGATTTTTTCCAGAATAATACACGAGCTTAATACATCCCGTGGCGTAAAAATTCTGCACATGGTCTACATAGATGTCAACGGAAAGTTTAAAGCTTGATGAAAACCTTTTATAGGAGTGTCTTCTCGACATCTGCGATATCAAAGCGTCAAGAATGATAAATAGAAAAAAAATCGACTTTGGTAGTTTTTGTTCCTTTTGTGCAGTCCTGGAAGACAATATGTGTAGTCATAGTTAAAGCCCGCTTATTTCTCTTTCGGTGGAGCCCTATTTCAAAGCCGCGGGTTTAGCTGCTTGCACATAACGTCCATTCCAGTGATAACTTGCACTTCTCCAGCATTCAGCATCCCAAGTTGACCACCGCCTGGAATTTCAGGATGCGGAAAGGGCTTCAGGACTGTTGATATGTTGTTTTGACATCAAATAGAACAGATGTATAAATTTTCAGATTCACACAATTTTTGCAAGATTAAAACCTAAATTGACGGTCTAAAATGGAAAGTTAGTCTCCTTGGATGCCCCAGTCATTACAAAGCTATCAAGGAGCACTTATTGGCGCGAAAGAAGAATCCCTTTAATTTTATTTTTTATTTTGTGCGAGACATGAGAGTGTATACATAGTTGTGTTTGTCCCATTGTGCACTCGTAAATGCATTCTCATCGTCACCCCAAGACATAAAAAACAACGAAAATAACTGAAGAAAAGAGAGTAAGTGTCGCGAAGTTTCGACCTTTACAATCGTTGAGGACACGGTGCAACCTAAAAAGATCAATATTGTTAATTGTGTACATTACCTTGTTTTTGCTGATCGCTGATTAAATTGTTTTTTACATACTTGTAAAATATTCATTGCATATTGAAAACACTTGTTTTCTAAAAATAAAACCAATCGAACGCAGGCTTAGGGTTGTCCGACCTGTGATGGCATGCTGTAACTGCTGTTGGCGTAAGTGAAGAGATTCCTTCCTAGAGTTTTCTCACTAGCCACTGGACTAACTGTGATCCTATATATGTTATACCCTTAGTCCCTTACCGTTGGAAAGAAGTATGCACACAAAATTACAAAGCAATTCGAACTTTCAGGATTCGTGATTTTGTTTATTTCCCTTCGCTCTTGTGCCAGGATGAGTGGCGATACAATTAAATTGATGAAGGGACACTCCTCACACACCCATGACGAGGCCGCGGGATTCGAACGCCGATACCCCTGGCGACGTAGCGTGCTGTTCTAACCATCATCCGCCACGAAGGCCAGCCTTTCAGGATACGTCCATTACAGTGTGGCGAGGGGGTTTAAACTTTCACGTTTAAAGGTAGGTTCCTGTCGCCAGGAAAGAGATGAGCATTTAAGCAATGTTTTCTTTCACCCATCCTACTGGTATATATCATTGTTGCAGTTTAGTGTTTCTATGCGAAGGTAAACTTCCCTCAGGGCAGAAGAATTCAGACAAGATTTTAGGTGTAAAGGGGGCGGCGCCTGGGGTGCGCGAGTGAGTGCTTGCGCACCCCTTAATTTTCTTCCGCACCCCTTCAGCACACCCTACGTTCAACTGATAACACTAACATTAATATGTAATATTATGTCATGTCATATTGAGCGCCGAATGATAGGTTATTATTGTATGCAACAGGCAAGCACTGAAAGAGGTACCAATACTTTTCTGTACTTGCGGCAGAATTTGTAAAGATCAGCGGTCGTTTTTCTTCTTTCGTCAGCATTGTTGTTATCAATTTTTTCTTCTTTTGTTTCTTAAGTGGTCTGTTCGTGGTTTTTGATAATTGCCTATAGCTTAATGTGAGTTATGTTTTTTTTCTTTTTTACATTGTTCATAAACGGTTTGTTTTCCGCCTACTTGTTCTTCCTTCCACTGGAGCAAAAAATTCAGGTGCTTTTAAAATATTACCTCACTAGGTCGTGCTCTGGAAATTATTTAATGCGAGTTGTAACATGAAGGGTAGTATTCTTCTTAATACGTTCTATGTATTTGTTCCACGAAAAATGTCCAGTAAACGTACCATTTCAAGCTTTTTCAAAGACTGTTAGGAAGAGGCCCAATGTTCACGAAGAAATTTTACAGTTCGTTGTTGGGGATAGTGTTGCAGAAGGGATTTTAAAGATGACACAGTTCCTGTGCCCTTCGCGTTTTGTCTTGTGGCAGACGGTGCCTTCATTGGTTACATTGAGAAGATTCAAAAATTGTCTTTTTAAGGGCAGGATGGATTTATTTTGTATTTCACTACTTTGTTCAACGTGTATCTGAATGTTTACACTGCATGGTATGACCACTTTCTTGGAGTAGAAGACTTAATACATATCATCATGGACGTCCAGGGGGAGGGCACAGAGTGGGGGGTAGGATCCATGGAAAATGAATGTCAGTCTTAAGTTATATACTTCACACATATATTTTAATTTCACTCAGTAATTTATGTTAATCAGTAGCGGCGATTAGGGATGCAGTTGCCCTCCGCTTTTTGCTATTTTTGCCCCTGAACTGTGCTAAACCTTTATCTACCAAGGGAAAGTAAACTGTCCTTATCCCTCTCCTCCCCTCCACAGTATTGGCACCAGGCTCCCTTAGTTTTGACAGGTTGCATGCGTGTTTCATGTTTTCCTTATTTTCAGAATCGCACCCCCTAACTTTATTTCTGCAACCCTTTAGCACCCCTAGATGAATCATTCTGGTGCCGCCGTTGGTGAAAAGGGATCGAAACTGCAGAGATATTTGAAGATACAGTCGTTGCATATTAAAATCAAGCTGAATGGAGGCATGAATTATCAGTTTTTCATAATTACATATTTCAAAGTTCTTACTTGGGAAAACCGTATTTTCTTCATAAAGTTTTGTGATGGTGTTTTAGTTTTTCCTTGGATAAATGGAAATTTTTCATAATGCAAAGGGAAATTATACTTTCCACTTTTTCAAACATCTGTTTGTTTTCTAAGTAAGAATTTACGGAGTTCCGTGATTAATAATGTAATGAAATCCGATTGCTCGTGTTCCCATCATCGCGGTTATCAGCTTAAAATGAGTTTGAGTTTTTGTTTTCAGTCCACTTTATGCAAAGAAAGTCTAATCAGGTCTAGTCTTACAGTTTAAAGTGGTATCCGAAACAGCATGTATCGAACTCAGAACCCCCTGATTACAAGGTGACGACGTTACCACTGCGCCATCGGGGAGAGGTCTTGGCTTAAAATTCGAAAGATTCCTTGGTAAAGGAAGCATTCTCTCTTTCAAGTTTTCATGTCCATGCCTATGTGCGCAATTTAAATGTAAGTACAGAGAAGTTCCCAATGTTTCCTTTTCTCTCTCCAAGCTACTCGTGAAGAAAAATATAAAAACCATTAACGTAAATAGTCATTTACAATTTTGAGAACGCCTTTACATGACTAATTGCATGATATGCTTACAAAATTTCAAGGTTGTATAAATCAGTTTGATTTATTTAAATTATGTGATTGACAAAAATCAGTGTTTCATGTCACTTTTAAAATAAAAGAAATATACAATAATGCACATAAGTAATTTGTGGATATCAGAATCACTTTTGGTGAAAATACATTAATTTCTTAATTTCAATAGTTTTTACTTAAAGTGGGCTTAAAATCACACTTAAACAAAGAAACAATTTCCAGGAAAAATTAAGTGGACAAATTATATGTACTCATGGAGTTAAACTCGTAAGAGTTATGAATGCAGCACTAGCCCCCCCCCCCCCTCGCCTTCCCAACAGATGCATAAAATCAGCTTAAATGTGAACTCCTTGGCGTCGCAAGGTGTTTTTTCGTGAAACGTCCTCTCCTTAATTAATTAACTGCCATATTGATGCTAAACTTCGTCACACCTTTTGCACTACTCAAATACTCTTGGTTTTGAGATATTGCATGAAATAGAAAGACGCAAACATTTGCACCGCACTACAGTGACAATGATTCATGGATTACTGACAAAGTAAATCGGCAGGCTTCCTTTGTAACTACATTTCTCGGAGACATTAGTTGCCACACAACAATCGTAACATAACCCCCCACCTATACTGTTATTGAAGAGTTTGGCTGGTTGTTTCCATCGCGGCTTCTCACCTTTGATCAAAGCCTTATCTGATCAATCTACAGCCAGGGCATTTGAAGCGGTGTTTGCTTTTCGTTACGTGTACTTCGTCTGTGGGCTGCATAGGAGTGCGCAGACACTCCGATTAAGGGGGAGGGGGGCCAAAAGCCTTGATGAAAACCAAGGGCGCCGACTTTTCAAAATTTCTGTGGGTGCGTATCAATGGCGGATAGATCTGTAATTATCAAGTATTGTATACTTTAAACAACTTACATGCACAATGATTGCAAGAGGCAATGATATTATCAACACGTTACTAAAAGAAAATACCACATTCATACAAATTAAAATGAAAAATCTTCATAAATGCAAATAATTTTAATTGTATTGCAGAATGAACTATGGAAGGATTTTGTTGTGAACAGAAACTACAAAATGACTAACTTTATGTACCAAATAATAATAATAATAATAATAATAATCATGACATGTTAACTTTCAATATAAAACACATTCCTTCTTACGTCATTTGCACTTCTGAATTTGTTTGCAATTTTGGTAATGTCAAAATTTTTAGTCATTTCTTTATGAACATGCAAAATTGCCAAATCATTCAATATTATTTGGGTCATTGTTGACCGCAAAATCGTTTTCAATCGTCTAAGTGCTGAAAATGACCGCTCAGAGGTACTAGAAGTAACAGGTATAGTTAAAATCACCCGTACAAACTTCACAAATTCTGTGATCATTTCACGCATGGGACCACTGTTTTCTCTACTTGAAATATTTGTAATGTCTGACAAGTTGGCCACTTTTTCTTTGTTCGTTCTGCATACATCTAGAAACATGTCCCTGTCCAATGTTAGCTTGTCTTTATCAAAGTCTGTCCCATCTCAATGTTTTAATTGCTTATTATTTTTTGATAATGGCAAGTGAGAAATATTTATTTTATTTTGTTTTTATCAAACTAAGAATCTTGTGGGTGCGGAGCACCCACAAGATTATTTATGTGGGTGCTCGAGCCCCGGAGCACCCACGTAGTCGGCGCGCATGTGAAAATCCAGTCGGGGAAATTAAAACCTCATTCTATATCAAGGGCCCATACCCAGGTTTTTTTAGGGCTGGGGGAGATGGGAGATCCTAAAATGTGGAACAAAGAGAAGGGCCGAAAATGCAGTTGGATTAGTTGAGTTGGATTATTTTACGTCACTTTTCTGCCACTTTTGGCTAATAATGTAATCGTGACGATGCGGATGATTGATGATATGATGAAATTGATGAAAAACACTTACAAAGAACACTCATGTCCAGACCGGGATTCGAACCTGGCGTCAGAGCGTGATACGCTAGCCACTCTGCCACGGTGGTAGGCGAAAAGCTGTTGGAGTATTAGATGTGACCAGCAATGCTATGGTGGTATTGCAAGGAGATATATAATTGTAGAGTTGCAATTATGATCCAAAGTAACGGGAAAAAATTAAGTCATCGATAGACACCCCCTCTCCCAACCTGACAATAAACAGCAAGTCGCTCACATTCAAAGTCTGTCACACAGCGTACAACTGAGTGATTATTTTTGCACTCAATTCTCAGAAGTATTCTTATAGTACGTTCCTCCGCAAACTGTGTTTTCAATTTTCCATTAATTTTCTTACATCAGCACCATTGAACAACCATGATAATTCTAGGATTTGATAATAATATATTTATAAATTTAATTATGCGCATTAGCAATGATTCTTCAATGCCCTTATAATAATTAACAAAAATTAGTGTGTCTGAATGAAATTATGTGTGAAATACATATAATTTAAGGTGGACATTCATTTTACAGTGGGGCGTTGGCCTGCCTTGCTCCTCCTTCCGGACGTTAATGGTGCCGGTGATTGGATGCCAAAACTTGGGGGTGCAAGGAAAGTTTACTTTTTCTTAGTAGATAAGGCTTAGCTCCAAGAGGCAATGTTCCGGGTGCAAAAAGTATAGGGGCAACTGCCCCCTTGTCCAATAATCGTTGCCACTGATCTGCAGAATTTTAGAAAAAAAAATGTACATGTCGCATTTGACGTAGTATCAGAATCATTCAACCACCTAAGTATGAAGGAGTGCTAAAAACAAGAAATTTTCCGGAATGTTAATGACAATAAATTTGTTAGAGGATAAAGAGGGAAAGTCCAATTATATAGTAAATAACGTAATTGCTTGGAACTCTCATTGACATGAAGATATTTCATTTTTCTTTAGTAGTATAATATTGTCGATAAGATTCCTCTACACTAAATTTCTAATCGGCAGTATTAAGGGACAACTGCCCCCCCCCCCTTTGCCCACTCCTATGGTGGGCTGTATTCTTGAGATTTGTTTTACAAATTTATACAACACATAACTAGGGCCCGGGACTTTATTGTTATAACTAGTGTGCGGATCAATATGCACTAAAAAAGTGGAAAATATACATGCATCTATGCACTAAAAACAAGTAAAATATGCACTCAAATATGCAAATTATGCACTAAAGAAAAAATATAGGCACAAAAAAATTCCTCGAAATACATTTATTTTTTAAAGTACTACACACACGTAGTGACCATTGAAGGTATAGACGAATTAACAACTGCTTCCATGTCAAGTAAGGTTGCAAAATCTTGTATTGAATTGAATTTACTATTTCCAGTTGTTAAACACAATATAACGAAAATCGTTAAGTAGTTTTGAATTTATGTAAATTGCAGTGCACTACAACATATCTCTCTAAATTTTAGTGATTTTTTTTCCCGTTTATCAGTTAGTATATCCTTGTATGAAGAAAAGGTGCGCTCCACACTACAACTTGTCACTGGACAATATTTCAATGCAGCTATGTCCTCTGGCGTGAGATCTTGTAATAGTTCTGTTAATTCACCTTGTAGCAGAACTTTCACTCTCCTATAATCCACTGTTTTAGTAAAACGATCTTGAATGATTTTTCCTTCCGCATCTTCACACAATGCAAACTACACTAATTCAAGGTAGTACAGACTGTTTACAAGGAAAAATCTCCGTTGCCTTATATAGGCCATTGAAGAATGCCGGGGGAGGAAATGCACGTGTTCTCTGTGTCATTTGCCAGGTATACGCGAGGGAGGGGGGACCGTCTGCCCTGCAGCCCATAAACAGGGGTTTTCGAACACCTGTGCTTGAAAATTTTACTCTCAGAAACACTTCACAGACGAAACATTAACCAAGTAAACAAATATATTTAAAAAAAAAAACTATCAATTTAATGATTTTTTCACGTAATATGCATTTATATGCGCTTACGCAGTAAATATGCACGAACACCTTAAATATGCATTTATATGCACTTTAAAAACCCCCTACAATCGGTTCGGAATGCTCTGAAAGAACTTTAGAACCGGGTTGCATATTAATTAGAGGACCCGAATAAAATATGCAAATATGCAAAATCCGCACTCTAGTTATAACATATTTTTTATTTGGCATCGAATCGAATACTCAGCTACGCTTATATGATGAAAATCAGCCGAAATAGACAAACTTGACAAGGCATATTTTAACATATTTTACCAATTTCGCGTCTTTACAACGTATTTCTTCAATTTTCTCATAAGAAGACATATTTCTGTATAATTTCGTAATTGTCTTGCACATAATCGGTTATTTTATAATTTATTCTTCGTACCTTTAACGCAACGGATAGTTTATATTATCGATGGCAGTATAATTAAATTAAGGACAAAGAAATTAAAAGAAGATGTGGCCCACCCCCGATTTTTTTTATCCTGTTGCAGTTGATAGCCGTGCGAACATTATTGAGGAAAGAATGTACTCTGTCATTGTTGTGCATGCACAAGACTCACAATAAACAAGTGTCAATTGTTCTCGTTTGTTTACCTTTTTCTCGCTTCTCACAACAATCAGTCAAAAGCAAAAATAGCATTCTGTACATTACAGCTCCTTCTCTATCGGCAATCGAGTACAGGAGTTTCAAGATATTTTTCGTTGGAGCCAGTGTGTATACCAGTGTCCTGCGGTGACATCGACACTTGGGGTAGCAATCAGTGGCGTGCCCAGGGAGGTTGTTGTGGGTCATAATCCCCCTCCCCCCTTTAGGGCCCAGTATTCCTAAAACTAGAACGTCAAAGAAAGGAAAGGATTGCAAAATGAGGAAGGACTACTAAAAAGAAGCGCGTGTTAATCCCACCCACTTTCGAAAATCCACAACATGTTGATTTGACTATTAAGCCAGAGATCCCGGGTTCGAACCCTTACTTTGCCATGGGTGTTATTTGTGTTTGTTCCTTCATCAATTTTATCGTACCATCTTGACGATTAGCCAAAAGTGTAGGAAAAGCGAAGTAAAACAAACCAAATTAAACAATCAATAAATGATTTGATTTATGCTACTTAGCGTGGCTGTCACATTTGGTTAATCGCGAAGATGGTACAATACAATTAATGAAGAGACAAACACAAAAAACACACATGCCGATGTAGGGGTTCGAACCCGCCACTCCTGGTGTCATAGCGTGCAGTGATAACCACTCCCCCGCGGTTGGTTGATTTGGTGTTTAATTCCACTTTATGTACATAAAAGCTAATCGGGACTGGACCCACAGTTTAAAGTGGGATCCGAACCACTATGTTCCTCCACCTGGTACCGATCCGGGGCACTTGCACTCCTCCACGGAGGTCCGCCGACAACAAGGATGAGTGGAAAGCTCTAACTATTCGGATACTTGGGTATCGGTAAAGCAAACTGTATATTTACTCAGTGGTACGTAAATTTCAATTGGATTTTTGAAACACCGTATTTGTATATGATTAACGTTTTTCCAAAAAAAATTGCATTGTTTGATTTCCCTAATTTCTCCATCTCACGATCTCGTCACTGAAGGATCCGGGCTCGAGCCCTGGCCTGTGCATGAGTGTTCCTTTGTAACCACTTCTCATCCGTTTAATTTAATCAACGTTCATCGTCATGGCAGAAGTTAGGTAAATTGATGGAAAAGCAACGCTAAAGAAAGGAAAAGAAAATACAAATAATTTCCTCCCAGTGCATCTGCAGAGCACTGTGAAATCAGGAGTCCAGAGTTCTCTGTTTATGATTGTCCCTCGTGCAATCACTTCCATAAGCTCGTTAGCTACTTATTGCCATTAAATCTATACAGCTAGAAAAAATGATGGAAGGTGGCAAAAATTAAATATATTAGAGGGGATGAACAGTTAACAAAACATACTTTTTTGTAGTTTCTTCAAAAATATTCATTTGTCTTTTTTAGTTCTGGGATACATTTTTCATTCCAAATTATTTCAGTATTCACTGCAGAGTACAACACCTACGAACAAGAATGCGCGCTCGTCACGGGTTCGAATCCCGGCCTGAATTGTTCTTTGTGAGGTCCCTTCATCAATTTCATTATATCATCACTCATCCTCATTTTCGCGATAAGGAAATGTGGCAGAAAGGTGAAGTAAAATAAACCAAACCAACAACAACAATTAGAACGCAAGTTTTCATGCCCAAATTAATACATTCGTATTTATGATTGTTTAGCTTACCCATTTTTTATTGTAGGCCAAATTATTTGTATATTTAAATAAAATTCTACTAAAACGAGAGCGAGAGAGAGCGCTAGCAAATATTTGTTATTTAATCATTCTATATTCCATATTTGAAAAAAAGAAAAGAAACCATAACACTTTTGTCTTCACATAATACAAGTACGTTCCCATTCATATACAAATAAAACTACGTACATCCCATATTATACATAATACATAGGGGCATGCATATTTCGTTTTTGACGAAAAAACGAAATTTGAAAAAACACATTGTAGTGTTAATTTTTCATGTTTTTGAAAGGTGTGAGATGCATTTTGTGACCATGTTTTGTCACAAAATAATGCGAAATGAACTGCAAAAAGTGAAATTAACTCTTAAACACGAAATTTAGGGTTTATTCACTGACGCGACACCTTCTGAGGTCTGAATTATCCTGAGAGTTATGCAATTCCCGGAAAATTGATTAATTGTGCTGTTAATATTGGAGAAGCAAAAATGGACTCCTTTACACAGAAATAAACTTAATACTCTGATAACTACATAAATGTGCTATTAGAAGTGAAATGTTAATTCTGTGGAATAAGTGTAGTTTTTAAATCAAATTTAGGATTATATTCGCAATTTTAAAACCTAAATGTCTTTTTATATACCACTTTTCATCCAATTTTTCACCGCTATAATACCGATATTTTATTTTATTTACCGCTTTTGAACCTGAAATTGGTTCAGTTTTTGTACCGAAATTTTGCTTTTTTATTTACCAAAAATATGCGCCTCTAATAATACATATTGAACAACGTTTAAAAGGTTGTGTAAATACAGAGAACATAAGTACTGCAGAAAATTTTCCCCTGAGTTCTTTAGAGGATTTACAAAGGAATCTGTCCTATAGGAGATAGACTAGAGGACCTGAAACCACGGACTTTCAACCATTGGAGAGGGCGGCGAGGGGGCAAGGGAGGTACAGGCAGAAATCTTATCTTTCCCCTTCGGCCGGTTGTCTATACCTGGATCTGGTAAGGCGGAAGAAGAGCCAGCTAGGGTATCCAGCCTTGCCAGCTGATCACATCGAGGGACTAGAAGCGCGTGTAAAGATGTGTTGCATATGAACTGAGGCTTCAAGATAATAAATATTGTGATTTGAAAATAATTAGTGACGTGAGATTGATTGATCTATCTCTGCTAGACTAGCTACACCTCAATGCACGTCACTGGTGTATACTCTGTCCTGGCTTAGAATAATTGCAGTGATCCTCACGATATTTCCTATATTTTCCCACCACATTCTTCGGTTAAAGGAATTCTGTCTTTATTTAATACCCCACCTTAATCCATCTTCCCCGAATAATGAGAAATTTGAAAGTACTGTTGTGCATATATTTAGTTTTACAGGGAATATTTCTGCATTTTCTAACATTTTACATTTTTTATGACATAATTACATACATATTTTACAGTATTATAGGACGTAAAGTCCTGGACCCTACACATAACACATGCCCTAAGCTCTTGTTCTCCCTTATTTGCATAATGACGATATGACCACGAGCAGTGTTAATAATATAGAACATTGACAAGTATCAAATTGAAAATCTAATAGATTATTATGAGCAGTAATTAAGTTGTGAGAATTCTTTAAGGGTATGCTGTAATTATGAAAATCTTTGTTTTGTTAAATGCTGGGACTTTTATTTCTAAAATATAATATCAATACCAGACAAATTGCTGAGTGGTCTTGAGCTCCACAGTTGGCGCCACTGAGATAAATCTTACCTGGGCAATTCCGTTGAAGATTTTTCACCTATTTGATGTTCTTACGTACGAGCAACACTCCAGTGCAAAACAAATTTTCGTACATGTACGTTCAAAGGAAATAAAATCAGCTACTCAAAATTCATGGTAATGTAGTAAAAAGTCCTGGAAATATAGAAACTTTTTTTTTCATCTATCCTTTCATATCATATTTATCGAGAAGTTACCTCAAAGACACTGGGGTCACCTATCCAGGTCCTTCTCTCACAGACCCCTTACAAAAGCACTGAACGGATCAATGCTCTTCTTCTTTTCATTTTCACATTATTTCCTAATTCCATCTACAAGAAAGAATGCTTTTAATCTTCTAGTGTCATTAGTGTGCCAGAGCAGGTGTTGGTTGGGCCATCCATACCTCTCATCCCTTTGCCACAGCATTCCTTTAAAATGAAGTTTAAAAAGCCTCCCTTATGAAAATCCTTGACATACCACTGTATGGGGTACAGAAAAAGTTTCACAAGCAAACCCGTGAATTGCTTTAAAGAAAATGCAAGGGGGGTGGGGGTCGAGATACATGTACATTTGATTCCAAAGTGAAGTTATTTATATTCAGACAGAAACACGTATATTGCTGGGTGGTTTATGCTTGATTGTTGTTATTTGTATTCTTCTGAGTTGCTGTTTTCCCTTTTTTAGCTTAATAGCGATGATTGGATGGAATTTATGATGAGGCATGCCGGAATTAGTACTAGACTCCTGTGTAATAGGTCGTGAGTTGATTACTGAAAATACTTCTCCACCAGAAGCGGTAAATCTACTATTGGAAAGGTTGACGTATCTTCATAAAAATAAATTCACAGTACCATTTATACACGATTTGTATGTTATGAAACGAGTGAATTATGGGCAAATAATGATTGCTTATTTAAATCATAGCTTAATCTTATGTACTCGTGGTGGACCAATCGGGAGGCTGTTACGCTGTCACGCGGGCACACGGATTTGATTTCCAAGGTGGGCGATCTCCACGTCAATGCGTCCGCTATATCTCAAATAGGTTATTCGAGACGGGGTTACAGTTTAAAGTGCTATCCCAACCACTGTGTGCCTCTATGGAGAATCGAGACGTATTTGTTCTGCTTGCAATTTTTAACCTGGCAGGACGCACGCTGTGTAATTTTAATTGTTTTAAAGCTTGTACTTAGTAATACCTTTATTGATTAATTTAATTTTATTAATTTTTGAACATTTGAATGGAATCACAGAATTGATAAAAACGAGAAAAAAATAACATGTTGAAACACCAAACTGAAACGTGTGAGCATGCGTTGGGTTAAATTTATCCAGGCAGTTTCTAAGATCCTGCTAACTAACGAACTAACTCAATGGGCCATATTATCGGTTACGTCACTGGCAGACTGCTGCATTTGGAACGCTTTTTCTCCTTATGCTATACCATTCGAGCTAGATCGCAAGGCAGGGTCGGCTTTAGGGCGGTGCAAAGGGTGCCACCGCACCGAGGAGGTATAGCTGTGATGGCGCGTCAGTTAAGATTAATTTGAATGTTGTGTTGCCTCTGCACTAAAACCATCCTTTCTGATATATTTTGCGATATGACGGAATACTTCCTAATTTCGCATGTCATATTTGTAGGAGACAGCGACAGACGCAAGGGGCTGATGGTATTGCAGCATCCCTAAATCCATGAACGAAAAAATAAAAATGTGGGAAATGTTTGAGAGATCATTTTTTTTTTTTTTTTTGCTCACTACACTCGCAATACAAATGTTTCCAGAAGGATCATACCAAGTTTATACTTAGGCCTATTACTTTGAAAATATTGGCGCATTATCAAACTAATGTTGTTTTTGGTTTGCAAATAAACATATTTGCCAAAAGAAAAAATCGTTCTTTTAGACATCATCAAATGTTTCTGCTTGGGGTCTCGGGTTTGATACGCGGTGGAGGCATAAAATGGTTCGAATCCCACTTCAAGCTGTAGGTCCAGTCCCGATTAGCCATACTGGTACAAAGTGGACTTAAAACACCAACTCAATAAATCAATCAAATGTTTCTTCTCTTAAAACTAATTCCGACAGAACTAGAAGATTTTTCTTCCTAAAATTGATGTGTGGCGCCGAATTCTTTTCTGATCGGGGCCCAGGAGTGCTCACAAAGAAGATTCATGGCGTTCCTGAGTCATGGGGATATTTAGGGGGACAAGATTCTATAGTTTAGCTACCAATTATACATATCTTCACACAAAAATGTGGTGATAGTTTCGTTTGATTCACTTGTTATTGATTTTTAGTTATGGTTGTTATTATGTACAGTTTTTCTACCTACCTGTGGGTGATCACGGCGATGGGATAGAAATGAAACACCCTCTCTTATGCCTTTAGAATCGGTTTGGAAGGGTGGGGGAAATGCTGTTCTCATTAATACAAGGTTAGTGAAGCAAACAAACTAACAATGGCAGTGAGACTCAGCAGTTTTGTACGTTTTATGTTAGCAAACATGAAAGTGAGCCGTGCCTTTTCTTTCTTGTGTCTTTTAATTTCAACTGGATCCTGATATCCGGTTCTGATTTTCGGTTCCGGATACCCGATTTTTATTTTCATACCAGATCCGAATCTACAGTTCTAGATTCAGATGTAGATAATTATGCATCTCCCATTTTTTGTTGTATTTTATTTATACTACTTACGATACTCGTACGTTATGCTTCTAAATTGAGCATAGAAATGAGAGAAGAGAAAAGAGAGTTGTCATGGTTTTCTCTTTCGTCCTATTGTTCGCAAAGTTAGCATATAATTACCGGGAAAAGCAACTTTAGAAGTAAATAATAAACCTGTTACATTTACGTACCTAAAAAGTAACAGAGTTGCAGTTATTCCCTTTGGAATGTAACTTCGTTACAGTTAGGTACTCGATGAATGTAAGTATTAGTTGCAAACGGCGGCATTATAAGTAACGAATTACTTTGAAGCACTGACCCATCTCCACTATTTACTTACGTACATAGTCTAATCTTCACCTTCCCGTTGCAAATTTCAAACACTTCTGCCTTATAGTGTAAACTAACTAACTAACTCTCTAGCCTTCTTAAACCCGAAGGTTCATGGCTGCAGCAACACAGGCCTTCCATCTGTCCTCATCTTGAGCAAGATCTATATACTCTTTTCCATCCCTACCTATTTCCTTTAGGTCTATCTCAACGTTCTCCCTCCATCTTCGTCTTGGCTTTCCTAAAGGTCTCTTACCTTCAGGTTTCCCATCAAGAATCCAATAAACTCCTCTTTCCTCTCTTATAGTGTAAAAAATATAATAAAATTAAAGTTAAATTGTAAGCAAGAAATGCCATCTATCCCCACGTGAAATCACACATTCCAGTTTGGTACCTTTCTTGAGGTTACTTTTTAAAAATTGTAAATAAGCGAACATTACACAAGAATGAACCCACCACGACAACTAGCGCCCCCCCAATCTTATGACCCTTTGCCTCACAGAGGGTGGTATTGATTATTTTGGGCATCACTACTCGAGCAATATGGTTTACCATTGGATCTGATCCCAACAGATACATGATACTACCATTGACGGGAGTTGAAAAACAAAATGGTTTTGCAGTTAAACCTGAGTTATATGTATGTCAAGGTGAAGAGAAAATAATACGTATAACCATAGGCGCCGACTCCATAGGGCTTGGGGGGGGGGGCAAGGCCCCCAATATTAACTATGTAGGGCAGAGCCCCCAAATAATTTTGCTTAAGAGGATCTAATGTATTATTTTGCTTCTCTTGTAAAGTTTACTCTGAATTGTGCCACATGAACTTAACTTTAAATAAACATTTAAAATTTTCTAGACCATCAACTTTGGGGGGGCTGAGACCGCTAAACCATCAACTCTGGGGAGGCTATGACCAGAGACAGTCTGAGTATTGTTAAAATGTTTACTAAAAAGAGTTTCAAAAGACGATGTGCATGAACTAGGGTAGTGGATGGGACGTTCGGGCTACAAATGGCTCACATGACATTCTGAACGAGGTCATTGATATATTAGGGAGATCTGTTTTGCGCTCCGTGGTAGCAGATATTAAAAGTCGGGAATATTTTGCTATTATGGTTGACGAAACTTGTGACATGTCCATCCGTGGTATATTAATATTCTGCAAAAAATTGATATTTTTGAGGAATTCATGGGCTTTTATTAGGGGTGTGCGGGACGGGATCGGGACAGGAAATGTTCGAAATTTCCGGAAGCTCTGAAAATCTCGAATTCTACACGTCATTTTCACTTTAAGTGATTTGTGGATTAAATACTAACAATTTACGATAAGTTCCAGAAATTGACAATGCAGAAAACGTCGAGAAATAACGACATTTTAAAATGAGCATTCGGTATTTCCCGACTGCTCGGGATCGGGACGAGAAATTTTTTCCCCGATCCCGGTCCCGACTTTTCAGAATCCCGCACACCCCTAGCTTTTACGAGATTCCGAACGCTGAGGCCAAAACTTAAAAAAGGGAGAAAGTGAGTTATTCATTAATTTTTTTCAGTGATCGGAGCCCCTACGTATAACTGAGAATTACTTTCAAAACTGATTTACATAACACGCCATTATTAAAATAAGTGCATATATTTTGAGTTACAACATACAGTATAATACAGGTCATTTCTGTCATAAAGTGCTAAATTAACGAATTTAAAAGTTAACAGTTTGATTCTTAAGTACATTACATTTGCCACTTTAATAGTTTTATGTCGATTAGCGTCCACTTCCCGTATACAACTTACTTTCTGGTCAAGCATGTAACTTTTCCTCTCTCATGAATTTAATCATATCATCATTCATATTCATTGTTGCAATTAGCCAAAAGTGACAATAAGACGGTGTTAAATAACAAAAATCAAATAAAATCAAAAGGAAAATAGATTAAAAAGAATTATGTAATATTTCAGGAAACATATAAGCAGCATGACTTTTTCTTTGCCAAAGAGGGGGGTGGGGTGTACTGGACCCTGTGCTCTTTTAGTTATAGCTACAACCCCCCCCCCCCCCCCCGGTACGCATTCATGGATGTCCTGATTTTCTGTTCAGAAAACCTGGTCAACCTAGTGTACGTACAAAATAAAATTGGTATCTTGTTCTGAACAACTGCGTCAAATCTCTTCTGATTTCATGCCGCGTGCCGCCTCTGTTTGTTGTCTTCTTTGTGACACCGCCGCGCCGCACTCCCCTTTCTCGCAATTCCAGACCGACCGCCGCCATATCCACCTATCCTGTTGCGTATTTGTGTTTTTGTGTGACATTGTTGTAGCTTGGTTACGTACAAATCAACTGTATTTTATGTTATAGGTATAACACAGAATTACCTATAAATGCATTACGTACAAGTAAAGGTTAATTAACACGTTTTAAAATTATATTTTCCCAAGACCTACAGTAATTGACGTATAAAACCGAATTACGCAGAACTGAGTTACGTATGAAGGAATGTGGATCGTGACAGCTACGTTCAGATTGGGTTCGATTGTTGGGCAGATTAAAAAACCCAAACAAAGAGGCTGATGTAGAATAGGATATCATATTGTATCAACTTGATAATTAATAGTTAATTCAAATCACCAAATTTCGTACTTGTAACTAATAGTTTCGAAAATATCGCAACACCAAATATACCATGTGATATCGGTTTGGTGTTTGATTTCTTTTTTACTTAAACCTATCCAATCATTAATTTTACCTTTACACCAAGCACCATTGAAGTGTTTATCGAACCTATTGGTAAACAGCTAATAAACACAAGAAACCAACCAACACAATAAACAGCGTCTAAAATAGAGGAGAAGCATAACCAAAATCTCTCTCTTTTCTGTCCGGTTTAATTGATTGATTTGGTGTTTTAAGTCCACTTTATGCACAGTAAGGCTAATCGGGACTGAACCTACAGTTTAAAGTGGGATCCGAACCACTGTGTGCCTCCACCGGGTATCGAACCCGGAACCCCTTGATTACAAGGCGACGACGTTTCTGTCCGATTTAAGTACTAGGGTATAATAATCGGAGGTTGAAATATTCAGCTAATGAAGGTTTTTCTTCTAATCTGGTAATACGCTTTCTACTTTTCTAGTGATTAACATTTTATGTTGCAGTTGCAGGTGCATAAAAATACATGTTTGGTTAAAAATATATTTTAACGCCAAAAAGAAAACTTGTGAACTATCGGTCATTCTTAACGCGTCCTCAGGGCCTCCCCGATGGTGCATTGGTTGCGTCGTCGCCTTGTAATCAAGGGGTTCGGGGTTCGATACCCGGTGGAGGCACATAGTGGTTCGGATTCCACTTTAAACTGTAGGTCCAGTCCCGATTAGCCTTACTGTGCATAAAGTGGACTTAAAACACCAAATCAACCAACCAACGATTTGTGAAAGTTTTGATGAATTTACTTACTTTTATAGCTCGTAATGCAAGATAATACAGTTATTCAAAATTTTCTTGTGAAGTAATACATTTCAAGCCCGATGAGACGCGGCAAGAAATTTAATAAAATTCCAGATTGTTTCTTGCAGACAACAGGAGCCTACTAGGCGTATGTCCACAATTTAGATGCGAAGAAAATCGTAAACATCAAGAAGTTTTAACTTGCATTTTGCTATTTATGGTCAAAATTATATGTATACTGGTTAATTGCGGCGATGAGGATGAAATATTAAATATGTGATAAAAGAAACACAATCTAAAGGCAGCCACGCCCTGACCAAGATTAATATCATGACTCATTGAATTTGCTGTCAGAATTATTAGGTCACTCCACTAGACACTAAATAACAAAAGGGGAAGTGAGTTACATTTTCCTTCAAAATTCGATTACTTTAAACAAGAAGAGTAAAGTTATATACACCTGTTTCTTCAATCTATTAATATTTCCAATATCAATTTTCAGAATTTTATGGAGTTGATTGTATCAATATATATTTCAATGTATAATAATTAGGATTATTAAAGTATAATGAAAGCGTTCGTTATAATTGAATCGAATTGTTGTTTTAAGTCGACTTTATGCACAGAAAGACTAATCGGGACTGGAACTACATTTTAAAGTGGAATCCGAACAACTATGTGTTTCCACAGGGTATCGAACCCTGTAATTCGAAACCCTGCCACTGCACCATCAGGGAGGCCCACACAGACCTATTATAAGTCTTGAAGTAAAAATCATATGTTGCAACAAAAGGAAAGAAGTTAATGACGAACTATGCATGCAAAAACAATAGTAATTTCTCATACGCACATTCTTCGTTTGGCAACTTCACTCATTGCCATACCATTTCTTCCCTCTAATCTCTTCAACGCTGTCACTTACATTGTACTTAATTCCTAGCCATACAAGCGATTTCAGGATTATTGTGTTTCTGCACAGCAACAACAAGAGAAGAGGGCCTTGGGGAATACTGCACACACTCAAAAAGCCAAAACATAGATATCAACTGAGCAGACGGTCCCACGAATCACAACTAGCCTATTGCCACTTTCAGGTGAATGTGGAGGAGGGGATATAAATTATATACGTATACATACGTATATAAACACAACTGTTTATTATTATTATTATTATTTTATTTATTTGCTTACTTAAACATCCTCGTTGTTCCCAACGGAGAGAAAACCACAACCGTAAATCTTGGTGCGTTGCCAGAATTAATTATGTACAGAGCATTCCCCGACATTCACTACGAGACTCGGCGGCAAGCGGCCCGGTAGCAGCGCTTGTCTTTCCCTGTGAACGGGGTCCGTGACAGTCGCTCGAGTCGGCTATTAAAATTACAGTTTTCATATTGCGTACTAACCTTGACTACAGAAGGTGTTGAAAATGATGTCCCTCTGCTACAACACATTCCTGGCATCTCCGAAAGAAATTGGCATTTACACGTGCAAGTTCGTTTACTACTGTAATTCTCCCGATTTCTCGTACAATACTCTCTTTTAACTCACGGATGGTGTGCGGATTGTCTTTGTATACTTTATTTTTTAGATTTCCCAATTTTTCTTTCCACTTTTATTCAGAACTGACACTGTTACTCTAAACTTTTTTACGAGGTTTAATATAGTGGTCCTATGTGGAAGGGGAACACCAGGAAATTTCGTTGCAAAACGTCGTTGCACTTCTCCACAATTCCTCTTTCCGAAGTAACACTCGACAACGTAAATTCTTTGTTGCAATGTAAATTTTGTTGTGCCATATTAAGCCACAATCTTCAACACCCGGACACGACACAACACAACTTCCGAGGGAAGATTATACTGGCGTCAGTCTGCAACGTCAACAGAAAGGGAAGGAGAGCGAAGGCAGGGAGAGCGAAAAAAAACAGACTGTAGCGTGCGACTGTCGCGGACCCGTTCACTGGGAAAGACAAGCGCTGACGCCGGGCCGCTTGCCGCCGAGTCTCGTAGCGAATGTCGGGGAATGAATGCTCTGTAGAAGTGCTGAGATGGTGTGGAATGAAATTAAGGGGCGCGGTGTTGAAAATAAAGAAAACACGAAACATGCATGAATGTTTTAGCCACTAATTGAAATTCCAATAATATGCCAATGAAAGTGGATAAAACTAGCGAAAGGTGTCCCGGGTTCGATACCCGATGGAGGCACACAGTGGTTTGGATCCCACTTTAAACTATAGGTCCAGACTTACTGTGAATAAAGCGGACTTTAAAACTCCAACTGCTTCACTCTTGCTCGGTTTTAGTACAAGACATGTTTAGAAATTTGATTGATTGAGTTGGTGTTTAAGTTCACTTTGTGCACAGGAAGGCTAATCGTGACTGGACCTACAGTTTAAAGTGGGATCCGAACCACTATATGCCTCCACCGGGAATCGAACCCAGAACCCCTTGATTACAAGGCGACGATGCTACCACTGCGCCATCGGAGAGGCCAAAAATTTGAAAAGAGCAGCTTGTTGAAGGGAGGCCAATGACACATGAAAAATTGGAAGATTTTTTCCAAGGAAAGGCAAGCAAGGTATTTTCCCACAGGATGGGAGGGAATATGTTTCAGAAAATTGATAAGACACATTTGACTTTTAAGCCCATAAAAAAATTGAAAATTAAGAATTATATTTACAACCTTTCTACCTGCATATTTAAATTTGATCACGATCGGACGATTTTTTAAAAATTTTTTGATTTCTTGTTTGGAAAAAGCAAAAAAACGGCAGTTTTTTTATTCTCAAGATGACTAAAAATCGAAAATAATTGGTTACTATAGCTTAACACAGAATTGAAACAGTCAAATTTTGATGTAACTCGTTTTTATTTAGGTCTACTGATTAATTTTTAATTGGAGTCCAAAACTCGAGTATACATAGCTTTTGATCCGATAGTAGGCAGACAACAAAAACGGTGTATCAACAATGCAAAGGATAACACAAAGCACCTGACACTGAGCTATAGGCATTTATCGACAAACACAGACTACTTGAAACATAAGAAGAAACAATTCTTAACAACAATGCTGACGAAAGAAATACAATGGCGGCTTGCCTTTTTAAACTGCCGACAGTACAGGAAAGAAATCGTGGATCAGTGTTTGCCTGATGTAAACAATAACAGCGGTCTCACTTTAGAACGTAACATTCGGCGCTGAATATGACATGAGACAGCATGGCACTCTAAGAGTTGTTGTTGTTGAGTTGGTGTTTTAAGTCCACTTTATGCACAGTAACGCTAATCGGGACGGGACCTACAGTTTAAAGTGGGATCCGAAGCACTATGTGCCTCCACCCAAGACTACTAGAAGGAAAGGCTGGGGTCAGACACGCCTCTTTTCGCGACTGCCGCGGGTGTGACGTCATTGGGCGGACAAAACCCAGCTGAGTCTTTACCCCATACGGAAAGAAACGTGGAAAGGCTGATCTGTTTTGTTCTTTTCGCTCCTTTTTTCTTGTATTTCTCGATTGTTGGGTTCAGGGTGCGAAATCCTGGAGGGGACGAGGGGGATTTCCCCCACCAACAATCTTGGCCACAAAAAAAACACCAAAAATTTCCCGGGGGAAAGAGTTTTTGTTATAACAATGAAAAAGTAAGCAATTACCTTAAATTTCAAATATACTTTACTAAGAATAATATTGAAAACACACACAAATTAGTGTAGTTGTGAGTGTTGAATGCTTTCTGTCTCAAGAGATCATTAACAAATCTACATCAATACGCACAGTAAAAGTAAAACAAGAATGCAAAACAATAATAACTATGAAATCTAATTGATTTATATTAACATAGTGCACAAACTAAACAAAAACTTACACATAATAAAACCACTTCAACTGCCATAATTTATTAACATCTTTAACCGGTTAGTAAAGGAATTAGTTAGCTGCTTTACACTATCTGATATGTATGAAAGTAACAAATTAATTTCTAATTAATAATCACAATAATTATTTTAATTGAGTAATTTATTTTTGCTTTTAATAACATTACAAATATGTACATCGTATAATTCACACATATGTTTGTGGGGAGGAGGGTTGTAGGTTACGAACTTTCTCCCAGTTTTCAATGATTTCGCACCCTGGTGGGTTGTGAGGTGTTGCAGTTCACAATGCCTTCAGTGAGGTGTTGCGACGTGTTGTGATCTCCGATGAAAAAATAAAAACAGCGGGCGACAATATATAACTGAACACATCGCATCTAACGAGACTTGTTAGTGGATTGCAATACCAGTAGTCTCATTACACAACATCAGGCTACCATACACTTCAAAATAAACAACTTGCTATTTATATACGAGTGATGCTTAAATGACAACCTAGTTCAACTTCCGTCCTCCATTGTACTATTATTTATTCAGTCAAATTTTCATCACAATCCCCCCCCAAAGTTAAGTGGACTCAACCAGCTTTCACATACCCGCCTGTGGGCACCCCTGTTCGACATTCCACTGATTATATATACGTATAAGTATATAAAGTGACCCTCGACTTTCTTAAGTTCTATGTCTCAAGTTTTCGTTCAGTGAAAAGTTTTTTAAAGTGTGTGTTACATAATACACACGGAACTTCCTCACATTCCTGCCTGTGTAGTTCAAAGATTCATAAGACTCAGAATTGTAATCTGAATAAGGAAAATTAATTAAGAAATAAATACCAATAGTTGAAGCAAAGTTACCAAATTTGAAGAAGTTAAGTGAAAACAGCTCCTCTCTCACTCCTAAAAGAGAGCAATAAACGAGATTGTTTTCTTTTACATATTCAACTTATCCATAATTTTGGCTTTCTGCCTTTCTTTATTTAACAAAATTCTTTTAAGCATTCAACATATATATATTTTTCTTTCTGCCCTAACAAAATGCATTACTAGGTGTATTAACCGCAATTTTACATGAAACTAATGTTTCACAGAGGAATGTGACGACTTATAAACTACCGATAAAATGTGTGCGTAAATGGCTGTGTAATCCAACTGTAAGGACATACATTATGTCGGATCCTAAGTAAGTCTGTGTATTCACTCCCAATTAGCTTCTGGGCATAATTACGGCTCTTTTTTGTTCATAATTACTGCTTTGATTCGGCTGCGAAACCGGAGCGTAGAGCGATCTGTCCGCGCGTGACGTCATGCCTGACGTCAAGGACCACGTGATCAGGTATGGCCCCAGCCTTCTACTCTACTAGTCTTGGCCTCCACCGGGTATGGCACTCTATAAGAGTTGGTGTTATTGGTTGAAAAATGGGTGAGGAAGAAAATTAAAGGGTGCGCAAACACTTCTTCGCACCTACCCCTTGGCACTGACAAAGAAAGGGTAGTTCAGAATTGCCAAGCGTCTAGTCTAATCGTCTGACCACTCTCCCCCCACTTAAACAGGACAGGGAGGGTGGAGGCGGGCGGCGTTTTACTTTGGTTCGTTTTTTTTTCAAGGGTAGCAAAATACTCATTGCAGTTCATTCCATCAATACTTGCGTCAGTAACATCTCTACAAGCAAAGGACAATTTGATCAAATCTCATACTCTATTAATTAAAGTAGTTAATATTATTATTATTAATATTAATATACATATTCAAACTTGCAAGCAAAAACGTAATTTCAATCAAGTTCAACGTAATATTCTTTTTAAGTACACTTTATTCCTAGAAAGGGTAATCGGGATTGAACCTACAGTTTAAAGTGGGATCGGAACCACAAAGTGCCTCAAGCGGGTAACGAAGTCTGGACCTCTTGATTACACTACGTCCTGGAGAGAGAGATTCTAAAATGGCAAACTTAGTTTTCTCAATGGGTTAACACTTGTATTGTAACTGTGAATAGTACAGAGTATACAGAATATGAGAATCGCCTTGTAAACTGGCGATATGCAGTGGAGGTGCACTATACACTGGTTCGAATATTATGTTATATAATATGTAATATATTATATATTACATCTTATATATTATATGAATAACTTACTTTCTGTCCTCCAAAATCTGGGGGAGAAGTTAGTTCAGTGTAATACGACGCCAGGGTTTCCGGGTTTGAATCCCAGCCTGGGCATGAGTGTCCCTTCCTAAATTTCTTCTAATCACCACACATCCGCACCGTCGCGGTTAAATAAAATGGCAGAAAAGCGCCTCCTAATAAAATTATTGAACACTGTGAAAAAGTAATTCACGGACTGTAACTTCTTTCTTAAAATCTGTCAGGCATAATTCTGTTTAATTACGTTGATTATAAGAATAATTTTAAAAATATATTTTTTTAAAATTTATAAAGTGCTTATTTTTATTACAAAGCGAAATGAAATAGAATGTTTATAGATGAATGAGGAAAGAATCTGATTCCAATATTTCAACTGATTTTACAGTCGAATAATCATTACTGACTGAGGGAGCGTAGGGCGGCAGTTGTCCCTCACTTTTAGCCACTTTTGCTCCGCCACTATGCTAAAGCTTATCTATAAAGGAAAAGTAAAGTTCCTTTGCCCAATCCAGTTTTGGAACCCAATCGCCGCCACTGTTGACAGCACGCCTTGCAACACACACCACCATCCTGAGCCCAAAGGAAATTTTTCTACCTGGCCACCTTTAGTTTTCTTTGTTAGGCTGTGAAGTGGAAATGGAGACTTGCTACTCCTTGCCGCAGGCCTGTCTCTCATCCCTCCCTCATGTATATGCCAGTGGGCGATGCACTGACCATACGTAGGGGATGATTCGTTGCTGCCACTCGAGAAGAGGGAAAACACGTGCCATATACTAAGTTAAATACAATTGAGTCGCCGTAGTTTTCTGGTTTTCGATATCATAGTCTGCTCCAATTGTTCTCACGGTGCCACTGGTGTAAGCAGGATTTTTGTTCTGGAGGGCCTGAAATTGTAAAGGTGTATAGTATATAGCTTTGTTCTAGAATTGTGGGATACCGAATAAAATATATAGGCTATCGTATATTTTCAGCTTTTCACTATTAAAACTGTACTCGAAGACAGATATGGTTATCGGGTGTCATTTTAACTTTAAGGGAGGTTTGGGTTTACATATTTCCTTTTTGTGAGTTTTTACAAATTTTCTTTTAAAATTTGGATTTTCTTAAAATTTCTGGAGGGCAGTAGTAGCCCCATCAGCGCCCCCTGCGTACGCCAGTGCAAGGTGCTATGCCCAACAGGAAATCGAAATCTTTATTGCTCGCACAAAATCATGCGTGTCGTGTCGTTTCAGTGTGAAATCCCCATGTAACGTGCTTCTTGAAAACAAAAATTTTGAACTGAAGCGACACAAGCTGCATTTGTAGCTTGGACTGGACTATGTTCTCAATACGGTGCATCGTGTCACCTGTTTCTGTTGTTCCCGCATACGCAATGAATCTTTTGCATTAGATTGAAGGGTCTCGTGTCGCTTGTCGCTTGTCACTTGGGTGTGAAATCACCATGTCGCTCGGGCCGTGCATCAAATTGACTTGGTCTGTTCACTTGTGCGCGGTGTATGTGTTGCTTTAGTGAGCTTTTGCATGTCGCTCGAACTGGGCTCTTCTCTCATTGAGAGATTTCACATTGAAGACACATGTGGTGCTTGAGAATCTCACCAGTCGAACTCAGTCTTCTGGGGCTACCGGTAAGGTGTGAAACGTTGATATTGATTGACTAGTTCCGAAGCGACATGTGTTGTGTGTCGCTTTGGTCTGAAAGCTGCTTGGCATCTCCGTGTTGCTTGTCGCCTGTAACTTTCAGACCGAAACGTCAAGTAACACGTGGATTTCACTCCAAACAGCAAGTGCAAATGACATATGTCGATTGGAAACGGGTCAATCCGCAGCAACGTTTCATAACGTAGGGGCAGGCATGATAGGGCTCAGAAACTTGCGTTGGATTGGTGAAATCCTCAAGCAACACGTGTCGCCTGTAAGTTCGGTGTGAATTCTACCTTAGAGACATGTATTACGAAAAATATTGAAATGTTAGTGAAGAACCTATTCTTATTAATGTTTAACTACGTATTTTGCCATTTTTGAACATATGCATCTGCATCCTAGTGACGGAAGAAACATTTTAAGGGTGGAAGGTATTTCGGGAAGGAGATTGAAGTCGTACTCTTAAATACGCCACTGTCACCACAGAGGAGGAGCAAATTTTTAACGAGTGGAGTAGACGGAGAAAACGAATAGTTAGACCACAATTAAGAACGTAAATATGTATGTTGTTTTTGTACTATATTGTCCTGTATCTGGCTTTTGTGCTTTAGTTAGATTAAGCGCAATCATTTCCAGTATTCTAGCATAGGAACTCTGATTGAATATTTTGTTAATTAATACAAGAAGAAATCCTACTAGTTTGCTTTCTTGATGAGGAAATACACAAGCATTTCCTACAATATTCTTTGCTCGCTCACACGCGCCCTCCGGCAGATTGCTACAATTCTTCCTTGATATATATCTTTTCCGAGAAATACGAGACATAATTGCCCTAGCTCAAACCGATATATTAAATACGGCTACTACCACACAACGAACCCTCTCAGAACGCAATCGTGAAGCGCCGTTAACATTTCCCATGTAGGCAATGATGTAGCAACGCTGCATTCTCCAGCGTTGCAACTTATGCAGCACTGCGAACAATGCAACGATCAGAGCCGTCAGTGAAAAATGCTGAGTCATGTAAGTTGAAGGGGAGATCCGACAACGCTGTTCTCTGCAACTGCAGGCCCCACCCCTTACGATCTTCCTCGCTCCGCCTTGACGTCACCGCTGATGTAGTTCCGCAATTTTTCACACACTGCAGATGTCTCTGGCGTCGCACAAACGACACACACGTTGTGTGTAGGTGATAAGCACAGAGCCCCGTTGAGAGGAACCGATAAACACCTGATACACACGTACAGGCACAATGCCCCGAAAAGAGGAACCAGAAAAATGCACTGTTTTGTAGCATAACTCCGAGTACATTTGTCGGACATTGTCCTACCTTTTATCAAAATATAGATCTTGGTCCCCTTCGTCGATTAATTCCACGACATTAAATTTTCCTTTGCCGGTTCGGCCATAATATTAAATAATGTGCTTTCTCGTTCCGAGGAACCACCAAAATTACCTCGCAATGAAAAAGTCCCTCTTAATGCTGGTAATTTTTCTGATCTTGTTCCTCGTAATGACGGGTATACCAACGCGCACACACACACACACACACACACACACACACACACACACACACCCACACACACACACCCACCCACCCCCCTGTTTTCCCACCCTCCATTAAGAGGAAGCTCGACTTTTCACGCCAAAGCGAGGAAGTTTTAAAAGTGCTCTGATTGGACTGAGATTTTTACACGTAATAGAGCTACCCCCGAGGATAGCGGGAATCTGGGTGTGGCTGCTATACACTCCATGGAAGTTGAGATATTGACAAAGAATGGGCGGACAAGCACAGCACCCCCAAGAGAGGAAGGTGCAAACTTAAGAGTATTGCGAGGAATTGTTATTCATTTGTTATTTCTTAGGTCACACACTGCGTTGACGAAACGTTATGTAAGAGGAAGCCACAAGTACCAAACCCCGAAGCGAGGAACCAACTAAACACAACAGTGTTCGTAAAACGTGAATAGAGAGGAACTACATGATGATTGGCGGTTCATTCGAAGCGCGCGCTGGTGTTTGACGGTCATAACTCGGCCCCCATTGGCTGCGCCAGCTGTCAGTAATCTGCCGTCGATCACGCCGCAACCCAAGCACCGCCCTCCATACCAAATCATATGGGAATAAATGTTGCAACAATGTGCGAGAGCGTCTCCGCGCCAAAAGGGGTGGAACAAGCTGGTTTCGGATGGCTTAGTAACGGTGCAAGCGGTACGACAGGCGAGGAACGTACGGTGGCCATTTTATACCTCGCGCAATTAGTCGACGTAAGGTGAAAGGAAATAACTGCAGGCCCGTAGCTAGAGGGGGGCAGGGGGGCAACTGCTCCCCCTGCGAAATGTACAGAACACATTCCTACCTGGTATTCTCACTAATCTTTACAATTATATCCTGTATTACTCTAGAAACATAACAAAGACACTTATTGATTTTGTGATTTAATGAGGTGTGTGGGAAATAAAAGGAAATAAATGGGGAGTTGTATCTTAGGGAGATAGACTAAATTGTGGTAGAATGAAAAATTATTTTTATAAAAAGAATATATTTGAATTTTCATCACATGGACTTGTTACTTGTTTGGGTTAGTTCTTAACACCGCTTTATGCACAGAAAGGCTAATCGGGACTGGACCTACAGTTTAAAGTGGAAATCGAACCACCTTGCAATGTTCATCTACCACCACCATTGCATGGCATCAGATACTATTATTTCGATGGATATTGTGATGCGTTGGAGGCTGATCGCTGTTAGTATTGCCAGTTGGGATGTCTAGATAAAACTGTTTTAAAATATATATCTTAATTCTGGCCATTTAAGGCATGGTTGAATTTTCTTCACTTCCATTGGAACACCGTTAAGTCATGTTGATATTTACTTATATTTATTTATTTAACATAAAATATGTGTACCGTCACGTTGACCTAGAAGATGATCAGATGAGAGAATGAATGAAAAGTATATATGAAATACAGGGTGTTCCACTCGGTCTCGGCCCAGGAGAATCCTGATTTCGGACAGAAAACTAATTTCGAATTTCTCTTTTTCTGCATAACCACTAACCATTTGCAAGCTGCCACTTAGAGCGATTTGATTCAAGATAGTTTTTGAATCCGAACCTGTGCATGTGAGCAATATTTTCAAAGGTTCGAGACAGTATCGCCCTGTGTCTGGGTATTACGCAAACTCTTGTCGAACGATGGAGAGGTGGTCTCGACACATTGATTGATTTATTTGCTTTATTTTACTTCGTTTTTTGGCTCATTTGAGAAGATAGGGATGAGTGATGATATGATGAAATTAATAAAAGTAAAACATTCTCCTAAAGCCGACGCCACCAAAATAATCCAGTCAAGGTCACACCATCTACCTACAGTTTTTTAATAAGCAACAATTTCAACTGAAAGATTTATACGCGATCAAATAGAACGTAAATTATAGCTGTTGTCTACTCTTACGGCGGACGACCTATATGCTGGCAAGAAAGGTGGAAAGCGAGGAAAATTCAGCAGACCAACCCGACCACAGCGTATGCGCCTAGACTTACGACGTCGCGGGAGGAGGTGCTTCACGCACCTCATACTACAGCAGCTTAACACAAGGCTGCTGCGCAGTGTTGCCAACAACTTGAACGTAAAAGTCGCTAAAAGTCCTTAGAAAATCCGCTAGAAAGTCGCTAAATGAAATGTAAATGCTCTAGAAAAAGTCGCTAAATCAAATGTACTTTTAAAAAATAGCAAAAAGGTGAAAAAATCTAGTACTTGCCTATATAAAAATATTTCCTCGTTACTTTCCTCTTCCTCTGAACGCTGCACTTCACACTGATTACCGATGTCAGATACTAAATCAACGAGAAAATGCATTGCAAGAACGTTGTTTATTATTTCTGTGCACTTGGTTTTATGCAGACGAATGCATGCTGCACTGCAGCTGTCACCAAACCTTTTCATACATAATTCGGACAAGTGATTCACGGTTAGCAAAGAACAGTGTTCGGCAACAAATAAAGCTAAACCAGCTTCAGCACTAGAAGTATTTAAATTTTCCGGTTTGAACTGTTTTTCTGCTGTTTTACAGAACAGAAGTAACCAAATCTGACTTTATGTTTCTGTGTTTCCGAAAGTTTTTTTTTCAGATCAGTAGCTTTGGCATACAGATAGTTCTACTTTGGAGTACTTACAGTACGCTTTCGCCGTGTCACTATCGACAGGGGCCAAGCATTTGTAGAGTTTTCCCCACTCTTTCCAGCAATGTTGCTTGTATTGCGGTTTTCCCATACTGGACACTACCCTGTCCTGGTCTGCGCACAAATCCACACACAAACTTTATAATTTACACTAGCACTTCCTTTGTCACCACACACTACACAAAAAACTACAATCTGAACCCACGCACGACGCGACCGCGAAGTCAAACGTTCTGTTTTATAATAACTCAGCCGCAACGGAGCCAGGAGGAGTATCGGATAACAATGAGCTGTGAGCAGTGATGTTTACAAACATCACAAAACTTACTGGAAAAGGGGATACGCTTTGCTTCGGTTTCTCTTTGCGCATCAGAAGCGAATTGCGAGGGTGTTTACTTATTTAATAACTATGAAACGGTATTTAGACGTACCTACGCATATATTTTGCGAATTCTCCAGATTAGTTGCTAAAGAGCACACGAAGTAGCCAGAAAAGTCGCTCGTCACTTTTTCACGTCTTTTGTCGCCAACTAGCATTACAAATCTGCCAGATTTAGCGACTTCTCGCTAGAGTTGACAACACTGCTGCTGCGTTTCTTATCGCGCTGGGTTGGTCGCTTCCCCGATCCCCACTTCTCTTGGCAGAATGTAAAGTGCCCGCCGTAACATTAGACAAGAACTATAACTTGCATTCTAATTGATCACCTATACACTTTCATTGACAAAAGTTTGTAATAAAATATTCAAATTAATTTTGAAAACAAATAGGCTACAACGTTATTAGCGTAAGATGTCAGCTATATTTTATGGTTCATTTGAACGAATTTTGCTGCGGATTGATCTTGCGCGCTCGCTACTTGTGGCTTTTGCCAGGCTTCATTTACTTACTGCGGATGCAAATATTTCCCGTAATTCTACAAAACATTATATTCGTCTCTTCCACAGTAAGAATCAACACACTCACTCTCTCTCTATCTCTGTAACAACGGCGGCAGACGATTAGTCATCTAGGAGTGCGGAAGGGGTACGGAATGAAATGTATGGAGTACGATGTTAAAAATATAGAATGCATGAAACCTTTAGCCACTACATCAAATACTAATCAACTTTTAGTATGTTTCTATGAAAATATGTCAATGAAAGTGAAGACTGTAGGAACTAACTTAATTTTTGTATATATGTATTATTTAGCATCGCTTTTCTGCCACTTTAGACCAAACAGGAAGATGAGGATGAATGATGATTAGATGACATTGATGAAAGGGAACTCAAAGCCGGGGCTCTAACCATTGAACTTCAGTGACAATATCAAAAGTCCACCACTTATTGGACTGTGCCATCGAGGAGGCACTTAATTTTTGCAAGTTTTTTTTTGCTTTTTACCACAGCCAAAAACCACATGCTATGAAATTCGAAACGAACAAAGCTTGTTCAAGGCTGGCCATGGTATACTATATTGTGTACAACGCTATAAGTTACAATCATAAAGAACTAAGTGTTGTTTTTATCAACAATACTCAAAAAAGAAAATATACTCACACTAAGCTACAGGTAATTATCGAAAGCGACAAAAAAGAAGAAACAATTCTTAACAACAATGCTGACGGAAAAGATACAGCAGCCGCTGATCTTTGTAGAGACCGCATTGAAGCAAATGTAGCTTTCTAAATTTTTCGTTGTCTGCAAGATCCTTGAAAATCTTATTAACCTTTGCAATGATTATTTTATTTTGCTTCCTAGTGTCCTTTCGGGACGCTTCACTTCCACCGGCTAATGTTCCACACGTAAGATGCTGCTCCTCAATCCTCAATACTCAGTGGCGACAATTGGGTTCCAAAACCAGGGGGCAAGATACCAAAACTGGGGGGGGGGGGCAAAAGCAGTATATTTTCCTTTGTAGATAAGATTTAGCATAGTGTGAGGGCAAGAGTGGCGAGAAGTGAGGGGGCAACTGCCCCCCTCGCCCCCTCCTAATCGCAGCTACTGTACTAATACTAAATAGATAACCAAATAGCCCTTTCACAAACAACATCGAAAATGAAACCAACCGCAAAAGTACGGTCACGGACACTTGTAGGTTGTAATGATTTATTTGAAAGTCAATGGTATTGTTATAATCCAGAAGTGTCATTGACTGTACAAGGTGCAAAGTGTCAACTGAGCAGCTTAGAACAAGCGAGGCAACCCTAGAGGGTCAGGGAAGTGGAGGAGGCAAGGGGAAACTCCGAAAGCGAGTGTCCTTGACTAGACTATAATTGGCGTCAGCTTTAGTAAAGTGTAATATCACTCATTTAGAATTCATGAATACCTAAAAAATTAGTTGTTCAAACAATGATGAAGTAACTTTCTTTGTAAACAAGAATTACAGGCTGTATTATCGATGTATATAAATGCCTGAATTATTGACAATTCATTTATATTTTGCATGAAAAGTGTTCACAATTAAGATTCCCACCTGTCAAAAACTCTTAGCCACAAAAAGGTAAAAAAGGTAAAAAGGTAAAGTGCTCCCCTGTGCTTAGCACTACGCCATGAAGGCGTATAGGGGGTTTGGGGGTAACGCCCCACACTTTCTTGATCCGGTCGTAAGTGGGGGTGATGTGATCAGCATTACGCCCCTGACTGCCTTTACCCCCCAGGGTTTTCCCCAGGTACCCATGTTATTCGACGCTGGGTGGGCGCCGGGGCCGCTTCCATCGTTAGAAAAGTTCCCGGATTTGAACCGGCCGGGGATCGAACCCGGGACCTTTAGCATGGTTGTCAGACGCGTTACCGACTGAGCCACCGCGCCACAAATAGGCACAACAAAAATGTTAATTAAATGAATTTCACTGTTTTAATGCGACGTAATACCCAGAAAAGAATATTCCCTCTTGTTTCTCTGCACCTGATTTTTATTTCACTAGCGTAGTTGCTGCATATATCAGAGAAGTAGCCTCTTGATTTTTTCCAGAATAATACACGAGCTTAATACATCCCGTGGCGTAACAATTCTGCACATGGTCTACATAGATGTCAATGGAAAGTTTAAAGCTTGATGAAAACCTTTTATAGGAGTGTCTTCTCGACATCTGCGATATCAAAGCGTCAAGAATGATAAATAGAAAAAAAATCGACTTTGGTAGTTTTTGTTCCTTTTGTGCAGTCCTGGAAGACAATATGTGTAGTCATAGTTAAAGCCCTCTTATTTCTCTTTCGGTGGATCCCTATTTCAAATCCGTGGGTTTAGCTTCTTGCACGTAACATCCATTCCAGTGATAACTTGCACTTCTCCAGCATTCAGCATCCCAAGTTGACCACCGCCTGGAATTTCAGGATGGGCTTCAGGACTGTTGATATGTTGTTTTGACATCAAATAGAACAGATGTATAAATTTTCAGATTCACACAATTTTTGCAAGATTAAAACCTAAATTGACGGTCTAAAATGGAAAGTTAGTCTCCTTGGATGCCCCAGTCGTTACAAAGCTATCAAGGAGCACTTATTGGCGCGAAAGAAGAATCCCTTTAATTTTATTTTTTATTTTGTGCGAGACATGAGAGTATACGTAGTTGTGTTTGTCCCATTGTACACTCGTAAATGCATTCTCATCGTCACCCCAAGAGATAAAAAACAACGAAAATAACTGAAGAAAAAGAGAGTGAGTGTCGAGAAGTTTCGACCTTTACAATCGTTGAGGACACGGTGCAACCTAAAAAGATCAATATTGTTAATTGTGTACATTACCTTGTTTTTGCTGATCGCTGATTAAATTGTTTTTTACATACTTGTAAAATATTCATTGCATATTGAAAACACTTGTTTTCTAAAAATAAAACCAATTGAACGCAGGCTTAGGGTTGTCCGACCTGTGATGGCATGCTGTAACTGCTGTTGGCGTAAGTGAAGAGATTCCTTCCTAGAGTTTTCTCACTAGCCACTGGACTAACTGTGATCCTATATATTTTATACCCTTAGTCCCTTACCGTTGGAAAGAAGTATGCACACAAAATTACAAAGCAATTCGAACTTTCAGGATTCGTGATTTTGTTTATTTCCCTTCACTCTTGTGCTAGGATGAGTGGCGATACAATTAAATTGATGAAGGGACACTCCTCACACACCCATGACGAGGCCGCGGGATTCGAACGCCGATACCCCTGGCGACGTAGCGTGCTGTGCTAACCATCATCCGCCACGAAGGCCAGCCTTTCAGGATACGTCCATTACAGTGTGGCGAGGGGGTTTAAACTTTCACGTTTAAAGGTAGGTTCCTGTCGCCAGGAAAGAGATGAGCATTTAAGCAATGTTTTCTTTCACCCATCCTACTGGTATATGTCATTGTTGCAGTTTAGTGTTGCTATGTGAAGGCAAACTTCCATCAGGGCAGAAGAATTCAGACAAGATTTTAGGTGAAAAGGGGGCGGCGCCAGGGGTGCGCGAGTGAGTGCTTGCGCACCCCTTAATTTTCTTCCGCACCCCCTTCAGCACACCCTACGTTCAACTGATAACACTAACATTAATATGTAATATTATGTCATGTCATATTGAGCGCCGAATGATAGGTTATTATTGTATGCAACAGGCAAGCACTGAAAGAGGTACCAATACTTTTCTGTACTTGCGGCAGAATTTGTACAGATCAGTGGTCGTTTTTCTTCTTTCGTCAGCATTGTTGTTATAAATTTTTTCTTCTTTTGTTTCTTAAGTGGTCTGTTCGTGGTTTTTGATAATTGCCTATAGCTTAATGTGAGTTATGTTTTTTTCTTTTTTGCATTGTTCATAAACGGTTTGTTTTCCGCCTACTTGTTCTTCCTTCCACTGGAGCAAAAAATTCAGGTGCTTTTAAAATATCACCTCACCAGGTCGTGCTCTGGAAATTATTTAATGCGAGTTGTAACATGAAGGGTAGTTTTCTTCTTAATACGTTCTTCGTATTTGTTCCACGAAAAATGTCCAGTAAACGTACCATTTCAAGCTTTTTCAAAGACTGTTAGGAAGAGGCCCAATGTTCACGAAGAAATTTTACAGTTAGTTGTTGGGGATAGTGCTGCAGAAGGGATTTTAAAGATGACACAGTTCCTGTGCCCTTCGCGTTTTGTCTTGTGGCAGACGGTGCCTTCATTGGTTACATTGAGAAGGTTCAAAAATTGTCTTTTTAAGGGCAGGATGGATTTATTTTGTATTTCACTACTTTGTTCAACGTGTATCTGAATGTTTACACTGCATGGTATGACCACTTTCTTGGAGTAGAAGACTTAATACATATCATCATGGACGTCCAGGGGGAGGGCACAGGGTGGGGGGTAGCATCCCTGGAAAATGAATGTCTGTCTTAAGTTATATACTTCACACATATATTTTAATTTCACTCAGTAATTTATGTTAATCAGTAGCGGCGATTAGGGATGCAGTTGCCCTCCGCTTTTTGCTATTTTTGCCCCTGAACTGTGCTAAACCTTTATCTACCAAGGGAAAGTAAACTGTCCTTATCTCTCCCCTCCCCTCCACACTATTGGCACCGGGCTCCCTCAGTTTTGACAGGTTGCATGCATGTTTCATGTTTTCCTTATTTTCAGAATGACACCCCCTAACTTTCTTTCTGCAACCCCTCAGCAACCCTAGTTGAATAATTCTGGCGCCGCCGTTGGTGAAAAGGGATCGAAAAAGTAGACATATTTGAAGATACAGTCGTTGCATATTAAAATCAAGCTGAATGGAGGCACGAATTATCAGTGTTTCATAATTACATATTTCAAACTTCTTACTTGGGAAAACCGTATTTTCTTCATAAAGTTTTGTGATCGTGTTTTAGTTTTTCCTTGGATAAATGGAAATTTTTCATAATGCAAAGGGAAATTATACTTTCCACTTTTTAAAACATTTGTTTGTTTTCTAAGTAACAATTTACGGAGATCCGTGATTAATAATGTAATGAAATCAGAGTGCTCGTATTCCCATCATCGCGGTTATCAGCTTAAAATGAGTTTGAGTTTTTGTTTTCAGTCCACTTTATGCACAGAAAGTCTAATCAGGTCTAGTCTTACAGTTTAAAGTGGTATCCGAAACAGCATGTATCGAACTCAGAACCCCCTGATTACAAGGTGACGACGTTACCACTGCGCCATCGGGGAGAGGTCTTGGCTTAAAAATCGAAAGATTCCTTGGTAAAGGAAACTTTCTCTCTTTCAAGTTTTCATGTTCATGCCTATGTGCGCAATTTAAATGTAAGTACAGAGAAACTCCCAATGTTTCCTTTTCTCTCTACAAGCTACTCGTGAAGAAAAATATAAAAACCATTAACGTCAATAGTCATTTACAATTTAGAGCAAGCCTTTACATGACAAATTGCATGATATGCTTACAAAATTTCAAGGTTGTATAAATCAGTTTGATTTATTTAAATTGTGTGATTGACAAAAATCAGTGTTTCATGTCACTTTTAAAATAAAAGAAATATACAATAATGCACATAAGTAATTTGTGGATATCAGAATCATTTTTGGTGAAAATACATTAATTTCTTAATTTCAATAGTTTTTACTTAAAGTGGGCTTAAAATCACACTTAAACAAAGAAACAATTTCCAGGAAGAATTAAGTGGACAAATTATATGTACTCATGGAGTTAAACTCGTAAGAGTTATGAATGCAGCACTAGCCCCCCCCCCCCCCCCCGCCTTCCCAACAGATGCATAAAATCAGCTTAAATGTGAACTCCTTGGCGTCGCAAGGTGTTTTTTCGTGAAACGTCCTCTCCTTAATTAATTAACTGCCATATTAATGCTAAATTTCGTCACACCTTTTGCGCTACTCAAATACTCTGGGTTTTGAGATATTGCATGAAATAGAAAGACGCAAACATTTGCACCGCACTACAGTGACAATGATTCATGGATTACTGACAAAGTAAATCGGCAGGCTTCCTTTGTAACTAGATTTCTTGGAGACATTAGCTGCCACACAACAATCGTAAATTAACCCCCACCTATACTGTTATTGAAGAGTTTGGCTGGTTGTTTCCATCGCGGCTTCTCACATTTGATCAAAGCCTTGCCGCCTGAAAGTCCCCCTCCCTTGTTTTATCTGATCAAGCTACAGCCAGGGCATTTGAAGCGGTGTTTGTTTTTCGTTACGTGTACTTCGTCTGTGGGCTGCATAGGAGTGCGCAGACACTCCGATTAAGGGGGTGGGGGGGCAAAAGCCTTGATGAAAATCCAGTCGGGGAAATTAAAACCTCATTCTATATCAAGGGCCCATACCCAGGGTTTTTTAGGGCTGGAGGAGATCCTAAAATGTGGAACAAAGAGAAGGGCCGAAAATGCAGTTGGATTATTTTACGTCACTTTTCTGCCACTTTGGGCTAATCATGTAATCGTGACGATGCGGATGATTGATGATATTGATGAAAAACACTTACAAAGAACACTCATGTCCAGACCGGGATTCGAACCTGGCGTCAGAGCGTGATACGCTAGCCACTCTGCCACGGTGGTAGGCGAAAAGCTGTTGGAGTATTTATTACATGTGACCAGCAATGCTATGGTGGTATTGCAAGGAGATATATAATTGTAGAGTTGCAATTATAATCCACCTAAGTATGAAGGAGTGCTAAAAACAAGAAATTTTCCGGAATGTTAATGACAATAAATTTGTTAGAGGATAAAGTGGGAAAGTCCAATTACATAGTAAATAACGTAATTGCTTGGAACTCTCATTGACATGAAGATATTTCATTTTTCTTTAGTAGTATAATATTGTCGATAAGATTCCTCTACACTAAATTTCTAATCGGCAGTATTAATGGACAACTACCCCCCCCCCCCTTTGCCCACTCCTATGGTGGGCTGTATTCTTGAGATTTGTTTTACAAATTTATACAACACATAACTAGGGCCCGGGACTTTATTGTTATAACTAGTGTGCGGATCAATATGCACTAAAAAAGTGGAAAATATGCATGCATCTATGCACTAAAAACAAGTAAAATATGCACTCAAATATGCAAATTATGCACTAAAGGAAAAATATAGGCACAAAAAAATTCCTCGAAATACATTTATTTTTTAAAGTACTACACACACGTAGTGACCATTGAAGGTAAAGACGAAAAAACAACAGCTTCCATGTCAATTAAGGTTGCAAAATCTTGTATTGAATTGAATTTACTATTTCCAGTTGTTAAACACAATATAACGAAAATCGTTAAGTAGTTTTGCATTTATGTAAATTGCAGTGCACTACAACATATCTCTCCGTTTATCAGTTAGTATATCCTTGTATGAAGAAAAGGTGCGCTCCACACTACAACTTGTCACTGGACAATATTTCAATGCAGCTATGTCCTCTGGCGTGAGATCTTGTAATACACTACACTAATTCAAGGTAGTACAGACTGTTTACAAGCAAAAATCTCCGTTGCCTTATATAGGCCATTGAAGAAGGCCGGGGGAGGAATTGCACGTGTTCTCTGTGTCATTTGCCAGGTATGCGCGAGGGAAGGGGGACCGTCTGCCCTGCAGCCCATAAACAGGGGTTTTCGAACACCTGTGCTTGAAAATTTTACTCTCAGAAACACTCCACAGACGAAACATTAACCAAGTAAACAAATATATTTAAAAAAACAAAACTATCAATTTAATGATTTTTTCACGTAATATGCATTTATATGCGCTTACGCAGTAAATATGCACGAACACCTTAAGTATGCATTTATATGCACTTTAAAAACCCCCTACTTCGGTTCGGAATGCTCTGAAAGAACTTTAGAACCGGGTTGCATATTAATTAGAGGACCGGAATAAAATATGCAAATATGCAAAATCCGCACTCTAGTTATAACATATTTTTTATTTGGCATCGAATCGAATACTCATCTACGCTTATCTGATGAAAATCAGCCGAAATAGACAAACTTGACAAGGCATATTTTAACATATTTTACCAATTTCGCGTCTTTAAAACGTATTTCTTCAATTTTCTCATAAGAAGACATATTTCTGTATAATTTCGTAATTGTCTTGCACATAATCGGTTATTTTATAATTTATTCTTCGTACCTTTAACGCAACGGATAGTTTATATTATCGATGGAAGTATAATTAAATTAAGGACAAAGAAATTAAAAGAAGATGCGGTTTTTTCTTACCAACTAATACAGAACAATAATACCCCCACCCCCGATTTTTTTTTATCCCGCGGCAGTTGATAGCCGTGCGAACATTATTGAGGAAAGAATGTACTCTGTCATTGTTGTGCATGCACAAGACTCACAGTAAACGTCAATTGTTCTCGTTTGTTTACCTTTTTCTCGCTTCTCACAACAATCAGTCAAAAGCAAAAATAGCATTCTGTACATTACAGCCCCTTCTCTATCGGCAATCGAGTACAGGAGTTTCAAGATATTTTTCGTTAGAGCCAGTGTGTATACCAGTGTCCTGCGGTGATATCGACACTTGGGGTATCAATCAGTGGCGTGCCCAGGGAGGTTGTTGTGGGTCATAATCCCCCTCCCCCCTTTAGGGCCCAGTATTCCTAAAACTAGAACGTCAAAGAAAGGAAATGAATGCAAAATGAGGAAGGACTACTGAAAAGAAGCGCGTGTTAATCCCACCCACTTTCGAAAATCCACAACATGTTGATTTGACTATTAAGCCAGAGATCCCGGGTTCGAACCCTTACTTTGCCATGGGTGTATTTGTGTTTGTTCCTTCATCAATTTTATCGTACCATCTTGACGATTAGCCAAAAGTGTAGGAAAAGCGAAGTAAAACAAACCAAATTAAACAATCAATCAATGATTTGATTTATGCTACTTAGCGTGGCTGTCACATTTGGTTAATCGCGAAGATGGTACAATACAATTAATGAAGAGACAAACACAAAAAACACACATGCCGATGTAGGGGTTCGAACCCGCCACTCCTGGTGTCATAGCGTGCAGTGATAACCACTCCCCCGCGGTTGGTTGATTTGGTGTTTAAGTCCACTTTATGTACATAAAAGCTAATCGGGACTGGACCCACAGTTTAAAGTGGGATCCGAACCACTATGTTCCTCCACCTGGTACCGATCCGGGACACTTGCACTCCTCCACGGAGGTCCGCCGACAACAAGGATGAGTGGAAAGCTCTAACTATTCGGATACTTGGGTATCGGTAAAGCAAACTGCGTATTTACTCAGTGGTACGTAAATTTCAATTGGATTTTTGAAACACCGTATTTGTATATGATTAACGTTTTTCCAAAAAATTGCATTGTTTGATTTCCCTAATTTCTCCATCTCACGATCTCGTCACTGAAGGATTCGGGCTCGAGCCCTGGCCTGTGCATGAGTGTTCCTTTGTAACCACTTCTCATCCGTTTAATTTAATCAACGTTCATCGTCATGGCAGAAGTTAGGTAAAGTGATGGAAAAGCAACGCTAAAGAAAGGGAAAGAAAATACAAATAATTTCCTCCCAGTGCATCTGCAGGGTACTGTGAAATCAGGAGTCCAGAGTTCTCTGTTTATGATTGTCCCTCGTGCAATCACTTCCATAAGCTCGTTAGCTACTTATTGCCATTAAATCTATACAGCTAGAAAAAATGATGGAAGGTGGCAAAAATTAAATATATTAGAGGGGATGAACAGTTAACAAAACACTTTTTTGTAGTTTCTTCAAAAATATTCATTTGTCTTTTTTAGTTCTGGGATACATTTTTCATTCCAAATTATTTCATTATTCACTGCAGAGTACAACACCTACGAACAAGAATGCGCTCTCGTTACGGGTTCGAATCCCGGCATGAATTGTTCTTTGTGAGGTCCCTTCATCAATTTCATTATATCATCACTCATCCTCATTTTCGCGATAACGAAATGTGGCAGAAAGGTGAAGTAAAATAAACCAAACCAACAACAACAATTAGAACGCGAGTTTACTTGCCCAAATTAATACATTCGTATTTATGATTGTTTAGCTTACCCATTTTTTATTGTAGGCCAAATTATTTGTATATTTAAATAAAACTCTACTAAAACGAGAGCGAGAGAGAGCGTGAGCAAATATTTGTTATTTAATCATTATATATTCCATATTTGAAAAAAAGAAAAGAAACCATAACACTTTTGTCTTCACAAAATACAAGTACGTTCCCATTCATATACAAATAAAACTACGTACATCCCATATTATACATAATACATAGGGGCATGCATATTTCGTTTTTGACGAAAAAACGAAATTTGAAAAAACACATTGTAGTGTTAATTTTTCATGTTTTTGAAAGGTGTGAGATGCATTTTGTGACCATGTTTTGTCACAAAATAATGCGAAATGAACTGCAAAAAGCGAGATTAACTCTTAAACACGAAATTTAGGGTTTATCCACCGACGCGACACCTTCTGAGGTCTGAATTATCCTGAGAGTTATGCAATTCCCGGAAAATTGATTAATTCTGCTGTTAATATTGGAGAAGCAAAAATGGACTCCTTTACACAGAAATAAACTTAATACTCTGATAACTACATAAATGTGCTATTAGAAGTGAAATGTTAATTCTGTGGAATAAGTGTAGTTTTTAAATCAAATTTAGGATTATATTCGCAATTTTAAAACCTAAATGTCTTTTTATATACCACTTTTCATCCTATTTTTCACCGCTATAACACCGATATTTTATTTTATTTACCGCTTTTGAACCTGAAATTGACTCAGTTTTTGTACCGAAATTTTGCTTTTTAACGTTTAAAAGGTTGTGTAAATACAGAGAACATAAGTACTGCAGAAAATTTTCCCCTGAGTTCTTTAGAGTATTTACAAAGGAATCGAAGGGAAACCAATCCCCTATCTGTCCTATAGGAGATAGACTAGAGGACCTGAAACCACGGACTTTCAACCATTGGAGAGGGCGGCGAGGGGGCAAGGGAGGTACAGGCAGAAATCTTCTCTTTCCCTTCGGCCGGTTGTCTATATCTGGATCTGGTAAGGCGGAAGAAGAGCCAGCTAGGGTATCCAGCCTTGCCAGCTGATCACATCGAGGGACTAGAAGCGCGTGTAAAGAAGTGTTGCACATGAACTGAGGCTTCAAGATAATAAATATTGTGATTTGAAATAATTAGAGACGTGAGATTGATTGATCTATCTCTGCTAGACTAGCTACACCTCAGTGCACGTCACTGGTGTATACTCTGTCCTTGCTTAGAATAATTGCAGTGATCCTCACGATATTTCCTATATTTTCCCACCACATTCTTCGGTTAAAGGAATTCTGTCTTTATTTAATACCCCACCTTAATCCATCTTCCCCGAATAATGAGAAATTTGAAAGTACTGTCGTGCATATATTTAGTTTTACAGGGAATATTTCTGCATTTTCTAACATTTTACATTTTTTATGACATAATTACATACATATTTTACAGTATTATAGGACGTAAAGTCCTGGACCCTACACATAACACATGCCCTAAGCTCTTGTTCTCCCTTATTTGCATAATGACGATATGACCACGAGCTGTGTTAATAATATAGAACACTGACAAGTATCAAATTGAAAATCTAATAGATTATTATGAGCAGTAATTAAGTTGTGAGAATTCTTTAAGGGTATGCTGTAATTATGAAAATCTTTGTTTTGTTAAATGCTGGGACTTTATTTCTAAAATATAATATCAATACGAGACAAATTGCTGAGTGGTGTTGAGCTCCACAGTTGGCGCCACTGAAATAAATCTTACCTGGGCAATTCCGTTGAAGATTTTTCACCTATTTGATGTTCTTACGTACGAGCAACACTCCAGTGCAAAACAAATTTTCGTACATGTACGTTCAAAGGAAATAAAATCAGCTACTCAAAATTCATGGTAATGTAGTAAAAAGTCCTGGAAATATAGAAACTTTTTTTTTCATCTATCCTTTCATATCATATTTATCGAGAAGTTACCTCAAAGACACTGGGGTCACCTATCCAGAGGTAGCTTCTCTCACAGACCCCTTAAAAAAGCACTGAACGGATCAATGCTCTTCTTCTTTTCATTTTCACATTATTTCCTAATTCCATCTACAAGAAAGAATGCTTTTAATCTTCTAGTGTCATTAGTGTGCCAGAGCAGGTGTTGGTTGGGCCATCCATACCTCTCATCCCTTTTCCACAGCATTCCTTTAAAATGAAGGCATCAGCCTCCCTTATGAAAATCCTTGACATACCACTGTATGGGGTACAGAAAAAGTTTCACAAGCAAACCCGTGAATTGCTTTAAAGAAAATGCAAGGGGGGTGGGGGTCGAGATACATGTACATTTGATTCCAAAGTGAAGTTATTTATATTCAGACAGAAACACGTATATTGCTGGGTGGTTTATGCTTGATTGTTGTAATTTGTATTCTTCTGAGTTGCTGTTTTCCCTTTTTTAGCTTAATTGCGATGATTGGATGGAATTTATGATGAGGCATGCCGGAATTAGTACTAGACTCCTGTGTAATAGGTCGTGAGTTGATTACTAAAAATACTTCTCCACCAGAAGCGGTAAATCTACTATTGGAAAGGTTGACGTATCTTCATAAAAATAAATTCACAGTACCATTTATACACGATTTGTATGTTATGAAACGAGTGAATTATGGGCAAATAATGATTGCTTATTTAAATCATAGCTTAATCTTATGTACTCGTGGTGGACCAATCGGGAGGCTGTTACGCTGTCACGCGGGGCACACGGATTTGATTTCCAAGGTGGGCGATCTCCACGTCAATGCGTCCGCTATATGCTCAAATAGGTTATTCGAGACGGGGTTACAGTTTAAAGTGCTATCCCAACCACTGTGTGCCTCTATGGAGAATCGAGACGTATTTGTTCTGCTTGCAATTTTTAACCTGGCAGGGCGCACGCTGTGTAATTTTAATTGTTTTAAAGCTTGTACTTAGTAATACCTTTATTGATTAATTTAATTTTATTAATTTTGAACATTTGAATGAAATCACACAATTGATAAAAACAAGAAAAAAATAACATGTTGAAACACCAAACTGAAACTTGTGAGCATGCGTTGGGTTAAATTTATCCAGGCAGTTTCTAAGATCCTGCTAACTAACGAACTAACTCAATGGGCCATATTATCGGTTACGTCACTGGCAGACTGCTGCATTTGGAACGCTTTTTCTCCTTATGCTATACCATTCGAGCTAGATCGCAAGGCAGGGTCGGCTTTAGGGCGGTGCAAACCGTGCCACCGCACCGAGGAGGTATAGCTAGCTGTGGTGGCACGTCAGTTAAGATTAATTTGAATGTTGTGTTGCCTCTGCACTAAAACCATCCTTTCTGATATATTTCGCGATATGACGGAATACTTTCTAATTTCGCATGTCATATTTGTAGGAGATAGAGACAGACGCAAGGGGCTGATGGTATTGCAGCATCCCTAAATCCATGAACGAAAAAATAAAAATGTGGGAAATGTTTGAGAGATCATATTTTTTTTTTTGCTCACTACACTCGCAATACAAATGTTTCCAGAAGGATCATACCAAGTTTATACTTAGGCCTATTACTTTGAAAATATTGGCGCATTATCAAACTAATGTTGTTTTTGGTTTGCAAATAAACATATTTGCCAAAAGAAAAAATCGTTCTTTTAGACATCATCAAATGTTTCTGCTTGGGGGTCTCGGGTTTGATACGCGGTGGAGGCATAAAATGGCTCGAATCCCACTTCAAGATGTAGGTCCAGTCCCGATTAGCCATACTGGTATAAAGTGGACACCAACTCAATAAATCAATCAAATGTTTCTTCTCTTAAAACTAATTCCGACAGAACTAGAAGATTTTTCTTCCTAAAATTGATGTGTGGCGCCGAATTCTTTTCTGATCGGGGCCCAGGAGTGCTCACAAGGAAGATTCATGGCGTTCCTGAGTCATGGGGATATTTAGGGGGACAAGATTCTATAGTTTAGCTACCAATTATACATATCTTCACACAAAAATGTGGGGATCGTTTCGTTTGATTCACTTGTTATTGATTTTTAGTTATGGTTGTTATTATGTACAGTTTTTCTACCTACATGTGGGTGATCACGGCGATGGGATAGAAATGAAACACCCTCTCTTATGCCTTTAGAATCGGTTTGGAAGGGTGGGGGAAATGCTGTTCTCATTAATACAAGGTTAGTGAAGCAAACAAACTAACAATGGCAGTGAGACTCAGCAGTTTTGTACGTTTTATGTTAGCAAACATGAAAGTGATCCGTGCCTTTTCTTTCTTGTGTCTTTTAATTTCAACTGGATCCTGATATCCGGTTCTGATTTTCGGTTCCGGATACCCGATTTTTATTTTCATACCAGATCCGAATCTACAGTTCTAAATTCAGATGTAGATAATTATGCATCTCCAATTTACCCCCACACCCCCTATACGCCTTCATGGCGTGGTGCTATGCACAGGGGAAGACTTTACCTTTTTTTTTTACCAATTTTTTGTTGTATTTTATTTATACTACTTACGATACTCGTACGTTATGCTTCTAAATTGAGCATAGAAATGAGAGAAGAGAAAATAGAGTTGTCATGGTTTTCTCTTTCGTCCTATTGTTCGCAAAGTTAGCATATAATTACCGGGAAAAGCAACTTTAGAAGTAAATAATAAACCTGTTACATTTACGTACCTAAAAAGTAACAGAGCTGCAGTTATTCCCTTTGGAAGGTAACTTCGTTACAGTTAGGTACTCGATGAATGTAAGTATTAGTTGCAAACGGCGGCATTATAAGTAACGAATTACTTTGAAGCACTGACCCATCTCCACTATTTACTTACGTACATAGTCTAATCTTCACCTTCCCGTTGCAAATTTCAAACACTTCTGCCTTCTAGTGTAAACTAACTAACTAACTCTCTAGCCTTCTTAAACCCGAAGGTTCATGGCTGCAGCAACACAGGCCTTCCATCTGTCCTCATCTTGAGCAAGATCTATATACTCTTTTCCATCCCTACCGATTTCCTTTAGGTCTATCTCAACGTTGTCCCTCCATCTTCGTCTTGGCCTTCCTACAGGTCTCTTACCATCAGGTTTCCCAACAAGAATCCAATAAACTCCTCTTTCCTCTCTTATAGTGTAAAAAATATAATAAAATTAAAGTTAAATTGTAAGCAAGAAATTCCATCTATCCCCACGTGAAATCACACATTCCAGTTTGGTACCTTTCTTGACGTTACTTTTTAAAAATTGTAAATAAGCGAACATTACACAAGAATGAACCCACCACGACAACTAGACCCCCCCAATCTTATGACCCTTTGCCTCACAGAGGGTGGTATTGATTATTTTGGGCATCACTACTCGAGCAATATGGTTTACCATTGGATCTGATCCCAACAGATACATGATGCTACCATTGACGGGAGTTGAAAAACAAACTGGTTATGCAGTTAAACCTGTATGTCAAGGTGAAGAGAAAATAATACGTATAACCATAGGCGCCGACTCCATAGGGCTTGGGGTGGGGCTTTAAGCCCCCCAATATTAACTATGTAGGGCAGAGCCCCCAAATAATTTTGCTTAAGAGGATCTAATGTATTATTTTGCTTTTCTTGTAAAGTTTACTCTGAATTGTGCCACATGAACTTAACTTTAAATAAACATTTAAAATTTTCTAGACCATCAACTTTGGGGGGGCTGAGACCAGAGACAGTCTGAGTATTTTTTAAATGTTTACTAAAAAGAGTTTCAAAAGACGAGGTGCATGAACTAGGGTAGTGGATGGGACGTTCGGGCTACAAATGGCTCACATGACATTATGAACGAGGTCATTGATATATTAGGGAGATCTGTTTTGCGCTCCGTGGTAGCAGATATTAAAAGTCGGGAATATTTTGCTATTATGGTTGACGAAACTTGTGACATGTCCATCCGTGGTATATTAATATTCTGCAAAAAATTGATATTTTTGAGGAATTCATGCGCTTTTATTAGGGGTGTGCGGGACGGGATCGGGACAGGAAATGTTCGAAATTTCCGGAAGCTCTGAAAATCTCGAATTCTACACGTCATTTTCACTTTAAGTGATTTGTGGATTAAATACTAACAATTTACGATAAGTTCCAGAAATTGACAATGCAGGAAACGTCGAGAAATAACGACATTTTAAAATGAGCATTCGGTATTTCCCGACTGCTCGGGATCGGGACGAGAAATTTTTTCCCCGATCCCGGTCCCGACTTTTCAGAATCCCGCACACCCCTAGCTTTTACGAGATTCCGAACGCTGAGGCCAAAACTTAAAAAAGGGAGAAAGTGAGTCATTCATTAATTTTTTTCAGTGATCAGAGCCCCTGCGTATAACTGAGAATTACTTTCAAATCAGATTTACATAACACGCCATTATTAAAATAAGTGCATATATTTTGAGTTACAACATACAGTATAATACAGGTCATTTCTGTCATAAAGTGCTAAATTAACGAATTTAAAAGTTAACAGTTTGATTCTTAAGTACATTACATTTGCCACTTTAATAGTTTTATGTCGATTAGCGTCCACTTCCCGTATACAACTTACTTTCTGGTCAAGCATGTAACTTTTCCTCTCTCATGAATTTAATCATATCAACATTCATATTCATTGTTGCAATTAGCCAAAAGTGACAATAAGACGGTGTTAAATAACAAAAATCAAATAAAATCAAAAGGAAAATAGATTAAAGAGAATTATGTAATATTTCAGGAAACATATAAGCAGCATGACTTTTTCTTTGCCAAAGAGGGAGGCAAGGTGTACTGGACCCTGTGCTCTTTTAGTTATAACTACAACCCCCCCCCCCCCCTACGCATTCATGGATGTCCTGATTTTCTGTTCAGAAAACCTAGTCAACCTAGTGTACGTACAAAATAAAATTGGTATCTTGTTCTGAACAACTGCGTCAAATCTCCTCTGATTTCATGCCGCGTGCGGCCTCTGTTTGTTGTCTTCTCTGTGACACCGCCGCGCCGCACTCCCCTTTCTCGCAATTCCAGACCGACCGCCGCCATATCCACCTATCCTGTTGCGTATTTGTGCTTTTGTGTGACATTGTTGTAGCTTGGTTACGTACAAATCAACTGTATTTTATGTTATAGGTATAACACAGAATTACCTATAAATGCATTACGTACAAGTAAAGGTTAATTAACACGTTTTAAAATTATATTTTCCCGAGACCTACAGTAATTGACGTATAAAACCGAATTACGCAGAACTGAGTTACGTATGAAGGAATGTGGATCGTGACGCTACGTTCAGATTGGGTTCGATTGTTGGGCAGAGTAAAACACCCAAACAAACAGGCTGATGTAGAATAGGATATCATATTGTAACAACTTGATAATTCATAGTTAATTCAAATCACCAAATTTCGTACTTGAAACTAATAGTTTCGAAAATATCGCAACACCAAATATACCATGTGATATCGGTTTGGTGTTTGATTTCTTTTTTACTTAAACCTATCCAATCATTAATTTTACCTTTACACCAAGCACCATTAAAGTGTTTATCGAACCTATTGGTAAACAGATAATAAACACAAGAAACCAACCAACACAATAAACAGCGTCTAAAATAGAGGAGTAGCATAACCAAAATCTCTCTCTTTTCTGTCCGGTTTAATTGATTGATTTGGTGTTTTAAGTCCACTTTATGCACAGTAAGGATAATCGGGACTGAACCTACAGTTTAAAGTGGGATCCGAACCACTGTGTGCCTTCACCGGGTATCGAACCCGGAACCCCTTGATTACAAGGCGACGACGTTTCTGTCCGGTTTATTATACTAGGGTATAATAATCGGAGGTTGAAATATTCAGCTAATGAAGATTTTTCTTCTAATCTGGTAATTCGCTTTCTACTTTTCTAGTGATTAACATTTTATGTTGCAGTTGCAGGTGCATAAAAATACATGTTTGGTTGAAAATATATTTTAACGCCAAAAAGAAAACTTGTGAACTATCGGTCATTCTTAACGCGTCCTCAGGGCCTCCCCGATGGTGCATTGGTAGCGTCGTCGCCTTGTAATCAAGGGGTTCGGGATTCGATACCCGGTGGAGGCACATAGTCGTTCGGATTCCACTTTAAACTGTAGGTCCAGTCCCGATTAGCCTTACTGTGCATAAAGTGGACTTAAAACACCAAATCAACCAACCAACGATTTGTGAAAGTTTTGATGAATTTACTTACTTTTATAGCTCGTAATGCAAGATAGTACAGTTATTCAAAATTTTCTTGTGAAGTAATACATTTCAAGCCCGATGAAACGCGGCAAGAAATTTAATAAAATTCCAGATTGTTTCTTGCAGACAACAGGAGCCTACTAGGCATATGTCCACAATTTAGATGCGAAGAAAATCGTAAACATCAAGAAGTTTTAACTTGCATTTTGCTATTTATGGTCAAAATTATATGTACTGGTTAATTGCGGCGATGAGGATGAACTATTAAATATGTGATAAAAGAAACACAATCTAAAGGCAGCCACACCCTGACCAAGATGAATATCATGACTTATTGAATTTGCTGTCAGAATTAGTAGGTCACTCCACTAGACACTAAATAACAAAAGGGGAAGTGAGTTACATTTTCCTTCAAAATTCTTTTACTTTAAACAAGAAGAGTAAAGTTATATACACCTGTTTCTTCAATCTATTAATATTTCCAATATCAATTTTCAGAATTTTATGGAGTTGATTGTATCAATATATATTTCAATGCATAATAATTAGGATTATTAAAGTATAATGAAAGCGTTCGTTATAATTGAATTGAATTGTTGTTTTAAGTCGACTTTATGCACAGAAAGACTAATCGGGACTGGAACTACATTTTAAAGTGGAATCCGAACAACTATGTGTTTCCACAGGGTATCGAACCCTGGACCAGCGATTACAAGGTGACCACGCTGCCACTGCACCATCAGGGAGGCCCACACAGACCTATTATAAGTCTTGAAGTAAAAATCATATGTTGCAACAAAAGGAAAAAAGTTAATGACGAACTATGCATGCAAAAACAATAGTAATTTCTCATACGCACATTCTTCGTTTGGCAACTTCACTCATTGCCATACCATTTCTTCCCTCTAATCTCTTCAACGCTGTCACTTACATTGTACTTAATTCCTAGCCATACAAGCGATTTCAGGATTATTTTGTTTCTGCACAGCAACAACAAGAGAAGAGGGCCTTGGGGAATACTGCACACACTCAAAATGCCAAAACATAGATGTCAACTGAGCAGACGGTCCCACGAATCACAACTATTGCCACTTTCAGGTGAATGTGGAGGAGGGGATAAAAATTATATACGTATACATACGTATATAAACACAACTGTTTATTATTATTATTTTATTTATTTGCTTACTTAAACGTCCTCGTTGTCTCCAACGGAGAGAAAACCACAATCGTAAATCTTGGTGCGTTGCCAGAATTAATTATATACAGAGCATTCCCTTACATTCGCTACGAGACTCGGCGGCAAGCGGCCCGGTAGCTGCGCTTGTCTTTCCCTGTGAACGGGGTCCGCGACAGTCGCTCGAGTCGGCTATTAAAATTACAGTTTTCATATTGTGTACTAACCTTGACTACAGAAGGTGTTGAAAATGATGTCCCTCTGCTACAATACATTCCTGGCATCTCCGAAAGAAATTGGCATTTACACGTGCAAGTTCGTTTACTACTGTAATTCTCCCGATTTCTCATACAATACTCTCTTTTAACTCACGGATGGTGTGCGGATTGTCTTTGTATACTTTATTTTTTAGATTTCCCCATTTTTCTTTCCACTTTTATTCAGAACTGACACTGTTACTCTAAACCTTTTTACGAGGCTTAATATAGTGGTCCTATGTGGAAGGGGAACACCAAGAAATTTCGTTGCAAAACGTCGTTGCACTTCTCCACAATTCCTCTTTCCGAAGTAACACTCGACAACGTAAATTCTTTGTTGCAATGTAAATTTTGTTGTGCCATATTAAGCCACAATCTTCAACACACGGACACGACACAACACAACTTCCGAGGGAGGATTATACTGGCGTCAGTCTGCAACGTCAACAGAAAGGGAAGGAGAGCGAAGGCAGGCAGAGCGAAAAAAACAGACTGTAGCGTGCGACTGTCGCGGACCCGTTCACTGGGAAAGACAAGCGCTGACGCCGGGCCGCTTGCCACCGAGTCTCTTAGCGAATGTCGGGGAATGAATGCTCTGTAGAAGTGCTGAGATGGTGTGGAATGAAATTAAGGGGCGCGGTGTTGAAAATAAAGAAAAGACGAAACATGCATGAATGTTTTAGCCACTAATTGAAATTCCAATAATATGCCAATGAAAGTGGATAAAACTAGCGAAAGGTGTCCCGGGTTCGATACCCGATGGAGGCACACAGTGGTTTGGATCCCACTTTAAACTATAGGTCCAGACTTACTGTGCATAAAGCGGACTTTAAAACTCCAACTGCTTCACTCTTGCTCGGCTTTAGTACAAGACATGTTTAGAAATTTGATTGATTGAGTTGGTGTTTAAGTACACTTTGTGCACAGGAAGGCTAACCGTGACTGGACCTACAGTTTAAAGTGGGATCTGAACCACTATATGCCTCCACCGGGAATCGAACCCGGAACCCCTTGATTACAAGGCGACGATGTTACTACTGCGCCATCGGAGAGGCCAAAAATTTGAAAAGAACAGCTTGTTGAAGGGAGGCCAATGACACATGAAAAATTGGAATATTTTTTCCAAGGAAAGGCAAGCAAGGTATTTTCCCACGGGATGGGAGGGAATATGTTTCAGAAAATTGATAAGACACATTTGACTTTTAAGCCCATAAAAAAATTGAAAATTAAGAATTATATTTACAACCTTTCTACCTGCATATTTAAATTTGATCACGATCGGACGATTTTTTAATTTTTTTTTTGATTTCTTGTTTGGAAAAGCAAAAAATCGGCAGTTTTTTTTATTCTCAAGACGACTAAGAATCGAAAATAATTGGTTACTATAGCTTAACACAGAATTGAAACAGTCAAATTTTGATGTAACTCGTTTTTATTTAGGTCTACTGATTAATTTTTAATTGGAGTCCAAAACTCGAGTATACATAGCTTTTGATCCGATAGTAGGCAGACAACAAAAACGGTGGATCAACAATGCAAAGGATAACACAAAGCACCTGACACTGAGCTATAGGCACTTATCGACAAACACAGACTTCGTGAAACATAAGAAGAAACCATTCTTAACAACAATGTTGACGAAAGAAAGACAATGGCGGCTGCCTTTATAAACTGCCGACAGTACAGGAAAGAAATCGGCGATCAGTGTTTGCCTGTTGTAAACAATAACAGCGGTCTCACTTTAGAACGTAACATTCGGCGCTGAATATGACATGAGACAGCATGGCACTCTAAGAGTTGTTGTTGTTGAGTTGGTGTTTTAAGTCCACTTTATGCATAGTAACGCTAATCGGGACTGGACCTACAGTTTAAAGTGGGATCCGAAGCACTATGTGCCTCCACCGGGTATGGCACTCTATAAGAGTTAGTGTTATTGGTTGAAAAATGGGTGAGGAAGAAAATTAAAGGGTGCGCAAACACTTCTTCGCACCTAGCCCTTGGCACTGACAAAGAAAGGGTAGTTCAGAATTGCCAAGCGTCTGGTCTGAACGTCTGACCACTCTCCCCCCACTTAAACAGGACAGGGAGGGGGGAGGCGGGCGGCGTTTTTCTTTGGTTCGTTTTTTTCAAGGGTAGCAAAATACTCATTGCAGTTCATTCCATCAATACCTGCGTCAGTAACATCTCTACATCAAAGGACAATTTGATCAAATTTCATACTCTATTAATTAAAGTAGTTAATATTATTATTATTAATATTAATATACATATTCAAACTTGCAAGCAAAAACGTAATTTCAATCAAGTTCAACGTAAGATTCTTTTTAAGTACACTTTATTCCTAGAAAGGGTAATCGGGATTGAACCTACAGTTTAAAGTGGGATCGGAACCACAAAGTGCCTCAACCGGGTAACGAAGTCTGGACCTCTTGATTACACTACGTTCTGGAGAGAGAGATTCTAAAATGGCAAACTTAGGTTTCTCAATGGGTTAACACTTGTATTGTAACTGTGAATAGTACAGAGTATACAGAATATGAGACTCGCCTTGTAAACTGGCGATATGCAGTGGAGGTGCACTATACACTGGTTCGAATATTATATTATATAATATGTAATATATTATATATTACATCTTATATATTATATGAATAACTTACTTTCTGTCCTCCAAAATCTGGGGGAGAAGTTAGTTCAGTGTAATACGACGCCAGGGTTTCCGGGTTTGAATCCCAGCCTGGGCATGAGTGTCCCTTTCTAAATTTCTTCTAATCACCACACATCCGCACCGTCGCAGTTAAATAAAATGGCAGAAAAGCGCCTCCTAATAAAATTATTGAACACTGTGAAAAAGTAATTCACGGACTGTAACTTCTTTCTTAAAATCTGTCAGCCATAATTCTGTTTAATTACGTTGATTATAAGAATAATTTTAAAAATATATTTTTTAGAAATATATTTTTTTAAAATTTATAAAGTGCTTATTTTTATTACAAAGCGAAATGAAATAGAATGTTTATGGATGAATGAGGAAAGAATCTGATTCCAATATTTCAACTGATTTTACAGTCGAATAATCATTACTGACTGAGGGAGCGTAGGGCGGCAGTTGTCCCTCACACATGCCACTTTTGCCACTTTTGCTCCGCCACTACGCTAAAGCTTATCTATAAAGGAAAAGTAAAGTTCCTTTGCCCAATCCAGTTTTGGAACCCAATCGCCGCCAGTGTCGACAGCACGCCTTGCAACACACACCACCATCCTGAGCCCAAAGGAAATTTTCCTACCTGGCCACCTTTAGTTGTCTTTGTTAGGCTGTGAAGTGGAAATGGAGACTTGCTACTCCTTGCCGCAGGCCTGTCTCTCATCCCTCCCTCATATATATGCCAGTGGCCGATGCACTGACCATACGTAGGGGACGATTCGTTGCTGCCACTCGAGAAAAGGGAAAACATGTGCCATATACTAAGTTAAATACAATTGAGTCGCCGTAGTTTTCTGGTTTTCGATATCATAGTCTGCTCCAATTGTTCTCACGGTGCTGGCGTAAGCAGGATTTTTGTTCTGGAGGGCCTGAAATTGTAAAGGTGTATAGTATATAGCTTTGTTCTAGAATTGTGGGATACCGAATAAAATATATAGGCTATCGTATATTTTCAGCTTTTCACTATTAAAACTGTACTCGAAGACAGATATGGTTATAGGGTGTCATTTTAACTTTAAGGGAGGTTTGCGTTTACATTTTTCCTTTCTGTGAGTTCTTACAAATTTTCTTTTAAAATTTGGATTTTCTTAAAATTTCTGGAGGGCAGTAGTAGCCCCATCAGCGCCCCCTGCGTACGCCAGTGCAAGGTGCTATGCCCCATAGGAAATCGAAACCTTTATTGCTCGCACAAAATCATGCGTGTCGTGTAGTTTCAGTGTGAAATCCCCATGTAACGTGCTTCTTGAAAACAAAAATTTTGAACTGAAGCGACACAAGCTGCATTTGTAGCTTGGACTGGACTATGTTCTCAATACGGTGCATCGTGTCACCTGTTTCTGTTGTTCCCGCATACACAATGAATCTTTTGCATTAGATTGAAGGGTCTCGTGTCGCTTGTCGCTTGTCGCTTGGGTGTGAAATCACCATGTCGCTCGGGCCGTGCATCAAATTGACTTGGTCTGTTCACTTGTGCGCGGTGTATGTGTTGCTTTAGTGAGCTTTTGCATGTCGCTCGAACTGGGCTCTTCTCTCATTGAGAGATTTCACATTGAAGAGACATGTGGTGCTTGAGAATCTCACCAGTCGAACTCAGTCTTCTGGGGCTACCGGTAAGGTGTGAAACGTTGATATTGATTGACTAGTTCCGAAGCGACATGTGTTGTGTGTCGCTTTGGTCTGAAATCAGCTTGGCATCTCCGTGTTGCTTGTCGCCTGTAACTTTCAGACCGAAACGTCAAGTAACACGTGGATTTCACTCCAAACAGCAAGTGCAAATGACATATGTCGATTGGAAACGCGACAATCCGCAGCAACGTTTCATAACGTAGCGACAGGCATAATAGGGCTCAGAAACTTGAGTTGGATTGGTGAAATCCTCAAGCAACACGTGTCGCCTGTAAGTTCGGTGTGAATTCTACCTTACTTTAGAGACATGTATTACGAAAAATATTGAAATGTTAGTGAAGAACCTATTCTTATTAATGTTTAACTACGTATTTTGCCATTTTTGAACATATACATCTGCATTCTAGTGACGAAAGAAACATTTTAAGGGTGGAAGGTATTTCGGGAAGGAGATTGAAGTCGTACTCTTAAATACGCCACTGTCACCACAGAGGAGGAGCAAATTTTTAACGAGTGGAGTAGACGGAGAAAACGAATAGTTAGACCACAATTAAGAACGTAAATATGTATGTTGTTTTTGTACTATATTGTCCTGTATCTGGCTTTTGTGCTTTAGTTAGATTAAGCGCAATCATTTCCAGTATTCTAGCATAGGAACTCTGATTGAATATTTTGTTAATTAATACAAGAAGAAATCCTACTAGTTTGCTTTCTTGATGAGGAAATACACAAGCATTTCCTACAATATTCTTTGCTCGCTCACACGCGCCCTCCAGCAGATTGCTACAATTCTTCGTTGATATATATATTTTCCGAGAAATACGAGACATAATTGCCCAAGCTCAAACCGTTATATTAAATACGGCTACTATCGCACAACGAACCCTCTCAGAACGCAATCGTGAAGCGCCGTTAACATTTCCCATGTAGGCAATGATGTAGCAACGCTGCATTCTCCTGCGTGGCAACTTATGCAGCACTGCGAACAATGCAACGTTCAGAGCCGTCAGTGAAAAATGCTGAGTCATGTAAGTTGAGGGGGAGATCCGACAACGCTGTTCACTGCAACTGCAGGCCCCACCCCTTACGATCTTCCTCGCTCCGCCTTGACGTCACCGCTGATGTAGTTCCGCAATTTTTCACACACTGCAGATGTCTCTGGCGTCGCACAAACGACACACACGTTGTGTGTAGGTGATAAGCACAGAGCCCCGTTGAGAGGAACCGATAAACACCTGATACACACGTACAGGCACAATGCCCCGAAAAGAGGAACCAGAAAAATGCACTGTTTTGTAGCATAACTCCGAGTACAATTGTCGGACATTGTTCTGTCTTGTATCAAAATATAGATCTTGGTCCTCTTCGTCGATTAATACCACGACATTAAATTTTCCTTTGCCCGTTCGGCCATAATATTAAATAATGTGCTTTCTCGTTCTGAGGAACCACCAAAATTACCTCGCAATGAAAAAGTCCCTCTTAATGCTGGTAATTTTTCTGATCTTGTTCCTCCTAATGACTGGTATACCAACGCGCGCGCGCGCACACACACACACACACACACACACACACACACACACACACACACACACACACAGACACACACACAGAGGGTGTAACATAAATATATGTCAATACTTGGGGAACATATTCCTCACATGGAGACGATGAAATAATGTTATATGAACATGAGTCCGGAAATGCATCATTGAGTGCATTTTCGAAAACGCTGCACACTGTGTGTGATGCAAAAGTGGTGTAGTGTGGAATGTCGAAAAACCTGTCAGATACCCCACATCTGAAATGGCGGGAAACATGGTGGCAGACATTGGCGTTGAGCCAGGGTGAAATTGGGGGTGGGGGGGGCTGAGGTTCGAGCAGTTCATATGCTACTACATCACACAACACCCCATACCAGAACATGCAGTCCACATGTAATGTAGTAGATGTTCTGGTGAACCCCCTGGATGAACGTACGGAGGATGGGAAGGTACAACGTGTCAGTTCAGCAGTTTACCACAAGTGGCATTCCGTTCGCACAGGAAGATGTAGTGAGCTTGCCATGTGAATTACGTCAATGTTTGCCGGACCAGCATCGAGGAAGTACTGTCAGTTGTTGTGTGTTCATTACGGACATGGGTGCAGGTACAGTCAAATGTACAGGCATTCAAATGCAGAATTGGGCGATGCCCATTTCTTGTATGGGTTAGCAGGCGGCAATAGTAGTCGCGCTCAGCGTTTGTACCGCGAGAGATATCCAGAACAACAGTGCCCGGACAAGAGAATGTTTCAGGTGCCACATGTGACAGTTGGAGGCCGAGAAGGACGAGGACACCACATCCGGAGGAGGTGATTCTGCAGGCTGTTGAAGGCGAACTAAGTGTCAGCACAAGACAATTAGCAGCCAGACTTAATTGTGGACCACATGACTATCTGGAGAGAGTTGCGTGACAGCCGGTTGTACCCGTACTGTTTACAACGCATGCAGACACTGTCAGCAGCCGATTTCCCCGCACGAGTAGTGTTCCGTGAATGGTTTCGCCAGCAATGTGCAAACCCTGACTTTAGTGCAACTGTGCTGTTTTCCAATGAGTCCTCCTTCCAACGTGACCAGATTGTGAATTTCCACAATCAGCACGTATAGTCCGATGCAAATTTGCACGCGATTGTGAAATCACGTCATCAAAACCGGTTCGCCGTCAATGTGTGGGCTGGCATTGTGGGTGATTGCTTAATGGGGCCCTATGTGCTCCCCACTCCTTAGGCTTAACAGACGGACATACAAATCATTCTTAAGGGACACCTTACCTGTGTGAATGTTCGTCGGTTTCTGCATCGACATTTCCGTGGTAGGTGGAACGGTAGAGGTGGACTCATTACGTGGCCTCCATGCTCTCCAGACCTCAACCCACTAGACTTTATTTGTAGGGACATTTAAAGGCTCTTGTGTATGCAACATCGGTGCACGATGCTGAGAGACTTGGTGCCCATATTATGGACGGATGCGATACGAAAAGGAATTCTCCAGGGATTCACAAGAGCATTCGGGAGTGTATGCAACGGCAGGTTGCTGCATGTCTCTGTGCACATGGTGGGCATTTTGAGCATTCCTTGTGAACCTGTTTGTCTGTTACCTTCAGGTCTGGTGTGCAGTGTTCTGCTATGGGGTGTTGTGTGATGTAGTAGCATACGAACTGTAACGTGCCAATAAAGCGTTTCCTGACTACGATGTGTTTCTCGAACCCCCCCAATTTCACCTGGGCTCAACGCCAATGTCTCCCACCATGTTTCCTGCCAGTTCAGATGTGGGGTATGTGCCATCTGACAGGTTTTTCGACATTCCACACTACACCGCTTTCGCCTCATACACAGTAGGCAGCGTTTTCAAAAATGCACTCTAATGCATCAATGACGCATACCTGGACCCATGTTCATATAACATTATTTCATCATCTCCATGTGAGGAATATGTTCCCTAAGTATTGCCATATATTTATGTTAAAACCTGTATATGTAACAAGTAAAAGAGAATAGGAAACATTCACCAGACACAGAGGAAATTAAAATTTTTGCAGCCACATCTTCAAGTGTAGAAACCAAGCATTGAGAAATGTTTTTCTACACCTGAAAATGCGACCATGAAAATTTAAATTTCTTCTGTGTCTGCTGAGAATTTCCTCTTTTCCCTTTTACTTGTTATTTAGCCATTGTAGCCATTTCTCCTTGTATCCATGCCATGCTATGCCATGCTCATTCCAGACACTCCCAGCACCCCCACCTTTTACTTACTGCCAAAATACACACACCCGGCAACCCTGATAGACCCTGTGACGTCTTGTTCAAATTCGATGTTGTTCTTGACAATCCGTCACAACCCATTTTTTTATTATTTTGGAAGTACGTGCGTTTCCTTGGTTATCTCCCTGTAATAAAAAAAATAAAGAACAACACCCCCCCCCCCCCAAATACATATGGATATATATATATGTTTAGTTTCTCTATCACAGGTGGTTCGCGTGCTGTAGGGAGAAAACCAAGGATCAGACAATCAAAATGGACAAAAGTCAAACTACTAAATCCCAGTTTTTTTAAGGTATTAAATAGTGCGTCGCTCCAAGCCTTCTCGCATATACCGCCAGCTGGTCCGGAGTTTTGTAGTGGGCTCGTCTAGTCCCACTCCCGACGAACTAACGTGTATATGATTGAAAACATGCAACTGCTTTTTTTGGGGCCCTTCCAAAAAAAAAAATAATATATCTCCTACCCAAGAAATTATACAGGGGAAGGGTGAACTTATCCTAAACTGCACCCAGCGCTCTGCTTAATTACGTGAACAGTAAGATTGGGTATTTTCTCAATATTATTTCCTTAACAAGTACAGTTTTTTTTTTATTTCTTACAACAACAATAGTAACAACGTGTTCTCTATAAATAAGTCGCTTCACACAGAAATCTGTTAGCAATTACCCCCCTTGACAGATTTTCGCAAAAAACATTTACAATGACGATCAACGTCGACCATTCATTTTATTTACTTTTTTTTGTTCCACTATCTCTTACCACACTTGTGCTCACAAAAACTATGTCCATAATCATTCCTTCTTTTAACTACTTATGTACTTTGCAGGAATTAGCCCCGGCGATAGGAAATTTTTTTGCAACTGAAGTCACGATCTATTCTAGACTTTTAAGTAAAAAAAAGGGGGGAAGGGAGGTGAAAGATTCAAAATTATCAATTAAAGTAACGTGGTCAACTAAACCCTTTTAGTAAAAATACTTAACTTCATGTCCGCAAAGGTTCCACGTTCTAGTCGACGTCCCAGGTGTACGGGAAGATAGGAGCTGAGTCACGCCCACATTGACGCAGGCGGCTATCACGTCGTGGAGCGCCGTTGCTCGAGTTGATGTTCTTGGCGTCGGCTGGGAGAGAACACTGGCTCGCCCAACAAGGAAAACGTCAACCCTGAGAAGCTCGCTAGGTGGCAGTCTCGTCGCCCCCATGCGACATGTTTCTTGGGAAACAAACGAACTTTCTTAGCGAACTGACAATCCCATGCATCGTTTCTAATTCCTCTATACAGGGTGGACCGAAGAATGTGGCGAAATGGGATAAACAAGTCCCGATTCACCACAACCCATCGTGTCCAGTTACAACTCACCCTCCTAAAGAATCTCAGCCTTTGTTGGCTTCCACCTCCAATCTCTTGTAAAAGATCTGCCCTCCTACCTCCGTGACACCAACCACTTCCTCCAGAAAATCAGCACCCTTTCACCATTCCCCCAAACACCATCCTTGCTGCAAATTATTAAACCTGGCAGCCTTTACATTACATGCTGAAAATATCCTCCGCCCTCTTCAGGACATGTCGTTTCATGTTCCTGGCCATTCGTTAGAGTATACTCTTGTCAATGTCAGTGATTTATTGTGTAATGTTAAAGTTTCTGAAGGCATATAGCGTACACTTTTTTCTTAATATAGTCCCATGGAAAGAAGCCTGGGGATGTTAGTCGAGGCAATCTCGCTGGTCGTAAATTTCAGGAAATTATCCAGTTCTCAAATAAACTTTGGATCATTGCCAAGTTCTCGTTTGATGTATATCACATGGTGCCATCCTGTTGAAAGGACCCTCCCTGCAGCTCTGTGTCATTCAATTGCTCAACAAATGCCATGAGAATTTGTAGCGTGTGCGGCATCTTCATAACTGAGAAATATGTTAACGACTGCTGCAAAATCCTGCTATACTGCACAATCGACCCTTGTGTTTTACCATTTCAGCATAAAAAAGAATATATTTTACTCGTAGTACTTAATTTGAGCTTCGATTTGGCACTGTGCATTTTTCAATTAGATGTTCCTGTTCTGTGAAATAATACAAACTTTCTTACATTACTTACCATAGCTTCTTTCCTGTGTCCACATTCATTTTGTGTTTACACAGTATTGCCAGGTCGAACTTTGGTTTTTAACGTGGATGTAGATGCTAATTTCCACTAACTTTTTTATTTTGTGTTTTAATCCATAATTATGGTTTTCATTTTATTTTTGGATACTTATTTTTTAATAGCTGTAAATTATTTTCATTATTTTAAGATGTTTTTCTTCAATTTGTTTGGGAAATATATGGTTTTTGGTTATTTTATTGTTCAAGGTTGTCTGATCGTTGTGCGATAAGGGAGAACCTGACTTCACTTGTCTTCCTTATCACACAATGGGAGGACAACCTTACATTGTGACGTTTCTCGAGAAATGCCTACGTTGTTAGGTTAGGTCTGTTAGGTTTGGGTCTCCTAGCATAAATGCACTGTAAATGTATTATTTATGCTAAGATAACTAAACCCAACAACCCTTATATAACAAATTAGGCATTTAACTTACATCTTCACGCAAATTAGGCTCATTATGTTTCATTTTTAATGGGGGTTTCTCAAACTAAAAACTATTTTCTTTTTCACTTACAATTGTTTCCTCACCATAAATCCTACATTTCTGGAATCCTTGATTCATACCCTTTCCAACGATGTATCATACATATTTGTATTAGGAAGGGTCGATTCAACATCCTTATCCAAAATCCTGCAAGTTCTTGAGAATGTATGAATTTCCCGTTGTCCAGCATCATGTCAAAGTAACAGGGAGCATTACAATGCATTTCACTTACAATGAAATGAGAAAGAAATCTGTTCGTTTTATATGAATCATCTTGTAGCTTCTGTAAAAATTAATTTTCCATTTAAAATTTACTTTTCTGACGACTCACGATTAAAACAGTGAAACTAAATAAATTATTATATAAATATGACAGGAGTCGCATCACAAAGGTTCTTTAATGACCGCAGTATGGGCAGGATTTACCTTTCTATCTGCACCACAAGTCTGTGGACCGGTATTGCCACCACTGAGCAGAAGGATATAAAACTTGGTCCTGCAACTGATGTCGATTGTACCAATCACAGAAAGGTTTGGAATTAATGAATATACTCCAACAAGTAAAAGAGTTGCTAGATTTTTTTGTTAAATATTTGCCTCAAGTGCTTTTACCAGTTGTGCCGGTTAATAATTCTTAATTTTGTCGCTGGATGACACTGGAAGCAAGGGTTGGTGCACAGTCTCAACTGTTACGTCAGTGTGTTGCCAGGACAGTACCTGTCAAAACGTCGTGGATGTGCAACCGAGTGCGAGTGTTTGTGATATTGGGTTTCTGTGGGAAGCATGTTGACCTTCAAACCAAATAAGGAGCATGTGCTGCTTTTCTTGTGCAATAAAAATAAAAACGCGAGTGAAAGTCATTGTGTCCTTGTGGAAACATACGGTGACAATGTCCTAACGCAAGACGCGTGTGTTCGTTGGTTTCGATGATTCAAAAGTGGTGATTTTGACTTGAAAGACTAAAGATCGCCCGGGCCAACCGAAAAAATTTCAAAACGCCGAATTGCAAGCACTGTTGGATGAAGACGATACGCAAACGCAAGAACAACTGGCAGAGAAGTTAAATGTTGGTCGCCAAACCATATGTGATCGTCTTCATACCATGGGATAGATCCAGAAGGCAGGAAAATGGGTCCCACATGATCTGAACGATAGACAAATGGAAAAGCGAGAAACAGTGTGTGAAGTGTTGCTTTCTCGGCATGAAAGAAAGTCTTTCTTGCATCGGATAGTGACTGGGGACGAAAAATGGATCTACTTCGAGAACCCAAAATGCAAAAAGTCATGGGTTGACCCTGGACAACCTTCAACATCGATCGCAAAACCGAATCGCTTCGGAAGGAAGACAATGCTGTGCATTTGGTGGGATCAGAAGGGTGTGGTGTACCATCAGCTTCTGAAACCAGGTGAAACAGTGAATGCTGTTTGCTACCGTCAACAACTCATCAATTTGAACCATGCTTTGATCGAAAAGTGCCCAGATTGGGCTACAAGACATGGAAAAATGAGTTTGCAGCACAACAACGCCTCATCACACACAGCGAAAGGCATCAGAGACACCATTTTCTGCACTTGGCTGGGAATTCTTGCCCCACCTGCCATACTCACCAGACTTAGCCCCTTCGGACTTTCACTTGTTTTCATCGATGTCTCACTCACTTTCCCAGCAACACTTCAACAATTACGAAGATGTCGAAAATGGCTTGCTTACTGGATCACCTCAAAATGTGAACGATTTTTCTGTAAGGGCATCCACAATTTGACGGATGATGGGCACAATGTATAGCTAGCAATGGCAAATACTTTGAAAAAAGCATTTGTTACTTTTCTCCCCAGATACACTTGTTTTCTTTCGGATCAATTAAGAATTATTAACCGGCACACCTGGTAGGTAGCACACAACATTATTTTGAAATTAAGTAGAATATTATATGAGAGATTCGTAAATTGCATTTATTTTACTGCATCTGTTTTCTACTTGCAATTGTTTTGTATATAAATACTCAGGGTGTCACCGAACAATACTGAAACTTCTGCAATGTGTAGGTAAATATTTTCTTGGCAATGTTTTGGTTGTTGAGACCTAAATTTGATCCTACAAGCCATTGAAAAAATGACATTTTATTTATTTACTTACTTTGATTATACACATACATGCCTAATACAGGCATTTCTATTCTATATGTATGCAACCCTATTCAATAGCTTCATGGTTGCCATTGGCATTTACTTTTATTGTTAGATATGATTCTAAAAGCGAAAATACACTATGGAAACAATATCATGGCAGCAGAAACACTGTCAGGGTTAAGTCGCTAACCGTACTCTTTTCATTCAGATAATTCATTTCCAACATCCTAATAATCCTGTAGTACCTGGAAAAGTCAGCGAAAGAAGACTAGGAGTGAGAAGGTCATTGAGAACTCAGGAAATTTTGTAATGGCATTTTAAAACTTGGAAGGATAACATCAAATACATGCTGCAAATCTTGGAAAACCAAAAAAACGAGGTGTCTCCGCAACAAACTTCACCACCATGGAGGAACATGGCTGTGTGAGAATACGATCAACCCGGATGGCGGACAAGGAAAAAACATCATAAATCTGTCGAATCTCTCGATCCCAAACAAATTCAAAGAACTCCTTGCCTACGGTGATAAGTTTAACGTACAAAACAGTAAGCCCCCCACCCTCGACCTCCTATGTGCGGCAGAAAAAGCAGCTTGTTTTGCCCCCAAACCCCAAGATTCAGAAAACATCAGAACGTCAGCAGCCAGAATTTTTCAAAAAATGATGACCAACAGTGAAACCAGGAAACCTAATCCAGTGCACCAAGAAATCTCCTCTGTCCTCTCAGAGTTTGGCAAATGGCTGAACACCATTGAAGTTTGGTGTCTAAAATCTGACAAAACGAACCAGTTTGTAATAGTGCACAAGGACGATTACTCTACGAAAGTAATAGACAAACTAAACAGTGACTCGTACAGTGTCATCAGAAAGGACCCCACAGACAGGTACAATAGAATTGTGAAAAATGCAGTGAAATCTAGTGTCATACTCAGTGAACAAGACCACAAATTCCTTAAAACATCCTTCACCTGCCATTGCCTATGGCATTCCCAAAACTCATAAACCTGGAATCCCCATGCGCCTAACAAACTGGCTAAAAAACAAAATATCTCAATTCAACCAGAAACTAACATATGTGTTCCGCAACAGTGCCGATACTAAAAACGTGGTGACTTCAATAGTACAAGCTGACAGTGCAAAATTAGCCAGCATTTACATAGTAGATATGTACAATTCAATCCCCATAGACCTAGCGCTGCGTTCAGTTGAAAGATGGCTGACAACAAACAGAATCAATGCTCTAGAGGTACAAGAGATAACCAGGCTATTGGAAGTTTGTCTAAAACACAATTACTTTCAGTTTGAGGATAAATTCTACAATCAATCCTAGGGCCTTGCAATGGGCAATCCACTATCAGCTCCTTAGGCAACATCGTCATGCACCTGGCTGAAAAAGAGATACTCCACACTCCAGAACTACAATACATCCAATATGGAAGGTACGCGGACGACACAATAGTCGTATACAAAAAGACAGAAGAACTCAACCTTCTAGTGAACAAGCTAAATAGCATCCACTCCAGGCTCAACTTCACCGTAGAACATGAAAAACATGGTAAAATCAACTTCCTGGACATCACCATCAGCCGTGCACTTAACAAATTCACAACCACTACAGAAAACCGGATGCAAGCAACCAGTACATACATGCTCCCTCTAGCCATCCCCCCAAGCAAAAAGCCAATGTGTGGCTGAACTTTTATCAAAGAGCCTTCTACTGTTGCAGAGAAGAGGATCTACGGGAGGAGATAGCCACCATCACTGAAATAGCCCTGAAACATGGCTACACTGAAGCACAACTTTCCAATTGGTGCAGTAAAACGGAAATACAGGTCAGACACCCTAACCAACCACAATCAACCCATCCGCCAGCAACCCAGCCACAATCAACCTCCAGTGGCCAATATGAATGGTTTGCCTTCCCCTACCATCCCACCACTTCCAACCGCATATCCAAAGCCCTTCTCCCATATGGCATCAAAGTAGCGCACAAACCCAATTCCAAAATAGCTGATAAACTGAACAAACACAAACGGTACTTCCTCTCCCCCTTGATAACCCAGGTGTATACGATGCAGAGTGTGAATGCAAGGCACATTACATCGGCAGATCCATCAGATCTGTCAATGAAAGAATCCAACAGCACCTAGCAGATGCGAAAAAAGCCCAACCCACTACTGGTCTTGCTAAACATATCAAATACAATAGCCACAAAATTCAAAAGGTTCAAGTCAAACACACTGCCCACACGCTCGTAGACACCAAAATCAAGGAAACGCACGCCATAATGCACTTCCCGCACGAGCTAAACATCGTTAGCGGGCAAGCGCACCACACTTGTATTCCCCTACTACAACAGTTATCGCCCGGAAATAGCAGATGACAGACCGAAATGCACAGTTAACAACAGCGCACCTAGTGGTAGCCAGAGAACTACAAACAAAAGACGCATGCCAAGCAACAGTACAGCAAGTTCCAACGAAGATGGTGGCAGTGGCCACTGAAATTAATCGAAAAAGAAAAAAACAGTTTCGCGGATAAAAGTGAGTACTAGTTTATCTTTATTTATATACTACCGCGTCTCTCTTTTCCCAATTATGAATAAAAATATTATTTTATTTTTTCATTTATTTTCAACGTTGTCAAATAAACCACATTTATCTGATTAATTTTCAAAGTTTAAATATAACACTTATTAGCCAGTTAAATCATTACACAGTGTTATTTTTCTTGTAGTTTATGGTTGTTACAAGCATAAAAATACAGTTTTTGTTGTTATGTTTCAGGAGAATACATGCTCCCTTTAGCAGACATTTATTTTTAATATGATTAACGATACAGTTATATCAATAGTTAACAATAAATTAATTTTTTTAACAAAAAGTAATCTGTTATACAATGAACCTTGTCAATGTTACATTGTTGAAACATAGCAACTTAACTGTCGAACAAGCAGTCTGTTTTATTATGAGGCGCAAGTTGACACCAGATACGGTTGAAACTAATCCACGTTAGAATCGCTATTCACTATGGATGAATTAGAATATGTTGTCCATAAACGAAAGAAAACGTCTCCGGGTTTAGATGGTATTACATACGAATGTATTCAACACTGGCCTTTGAATGGCTATGAAATTTTACTAAATACATACAATTCAATATGGAATAGTGGAAAAATTCCATCACAGTGGAAAGAATTGGTGATAATACCAATATTAAAACCAGGTAAACATTCGGGAATACATACGAACTATAGACCTAATGCAATGTCATCATGCCTTGCTAAATTATATGAACATTTAATACTGAACAGACTCACATGGTGGGTCGAATATAATCAGAAATTACCGAAACATCAGATGGGATTTAGGAAAGGAACTGGAACAGTAGATGTATTAGCGACACTAATTTTAGATATATGGCTATCTTTCATACGGCGGGAATTTTGTATCGTAGTTTTTCTCGATCTAAGTAGCACCTATGATTCTGTCCTTCCAAATATACTGTTACAAAAATTGGAGAAAATGAATGTTCCACGTAATTTTATAAAAAGCATTCTTGGATTATTATTGGCTCGTAAGTTGTACATTCGATATGGAGGACAGTTATCCACCGCACCTTATACACATAAAGGTCTACCACAAGGTGCAGTGCTGAGTCCCATGCTATTTAATATGTATACGGCAGATTTAGGCTCAAAAATTCTTCAACACACTCGTCTATTACAATATGCAGATGATATTGTTATATACACTAGTAGTAAAAATATTCAAGAAGGGGCTCAAAAAATTCAAAAATCTCTGGATGAATTATCATCATGGTGTGTTATCAATGGAATTGAAGTAAATCCAGATAAGTCTTCGGTGGTAGTAGTTTTTAATAAGAAGAGATCTCATTCATGCATATCAATAAATATAAACGGAAAAACTATTAGTCAACAAAGAAGTCATAAATTTTTGGGACTTATATTAGATGAAAAACTTAAATGGAAGTCACAAGTAGAACTGGCACAATGTAAGGGATCTCAAGTGTTTAACATAAAAATGTTGACAGTTAAGAAAAAGTGGGGTGCTGATCCTAAATTATTACATCAGATCCATAAACAGATGCTAAACTCAAGACTAGAGTATGGTTCCTTTATGTACAATGATAATCTAAGTTGGGCTTTTAACACGCTATCTTCTATCCAATCTAGCAGTTTATCCAGGATTTATGGCCTTTGGAAAGGAACTCCAAAACAAGCAACTTTCGTAGAAGTGGGAGATCCACCATACAAACTTAGAGTTAAATATCTTGCGAGCAAATTTTTACTTAAGAAAATTGCCAACACGACATCTCCGATCATACCAAAACTTCAATTGTTAGACTCTTTGATGCTCAACAGACGTACAGCAAAATATAAATCCAGATTACCTATACTATATTATGCTTATAAGGACATTAATAAATTTCAAGCTAATATTATTCGTTTACCTAATGCACCATGCTTCATGACAGACTACTTTAATATGATATCTCCCATGAGGATTCATTTTCCTGCCTACCCAAGTAGAGTTTTCAGGAAGACAATCCCTACAATTTCAAATAATATATATCAAGACTACATATATTCAAAATTACAATGTGAATATCACATATATACAGATGCTTCAAAATCAACGTCTGGAAAAACAGGAGCAGCATTTTACTGTGATAATTCTGCAGAATTCAAAATTTTTCCTTTGCCATCGTATCTGTCCATTTACACTGCAGAAGCTTTTGCAATACGACAGGCATTGCTTTATGTACAAAAGAAGTAGTTAAATTCAGTTCTAATTGCAACCGATTCAGCCTCTGTGCTAAATTCTTTACAGTTTGCATCATGGTCATGTCATACGGAATGGTACATTGTTAACATAAGAATACTCACACTGAAATTAACGAGATTGGGATATGATATCAACTTTATTTGAACACCTGGACATTCTTTAATAGAAGGGAACAATATAGCAGATACTTTGGCAAAATATGCAGTGAATCAAACAATCCAACGGCCGCTTTCAATAAAGATTCCATCCGTAGTTTTGGAATCACACACTAGAAAAATACTATTTACTGACTGGCAAAGCTTGTGGACAAATACTGGCACTCAATGCGGTAAGGCCTACTATTCTATACAAGAAAGAATTCCAAAGGAATATTGGTTTAAACAGATTCAACTCTCCTGGAGTTCCCTCACAACTATAATGCGCTGCAGGTTAAATCACACTATCGCCGCAGCTCATCTGTACAAGAAGAATTTAGTGACTTCACCAGTTTGTTTGTGCAATGAATATACTGCAACTCCAAACCACATTATATTTCAATGCAAACTTTATGAAACTTACAGAGAACCATTTTTACAGGAATTGTACAGGAGTGGACATCAAGCGCCACTGACACTGCCTTGTTTACTGACTTCACCTTCATCCTCGGTAATCTATATTCTTACAAAATATCTTAATAAGTCTAATATAATTCTGTAAAAGTGTAATGAAATTTGGAAACTATTTATTAAGAAAGGAATAATTGTGAGTAAATATTATGTGCATACATGTATATAATACCAATTGATAAAATGTTAACTGGTGCATGGATTTTGTCCACAACCAATAAATATTTTATATAAAAAAAGAATAACGAGGCAGAGGATATTACACCACAACTATGGTAGTTAGAAGTCAAGACAGGCCCGAAATGGAGGTGCAGGTGTGACGAAACTGATTCGTGCACGTTTTCCCGCTAGATGGGGTTATGTGTCTGGCAAGGTATGCACAAAGGCTGCTAACCGAGCAGCGGTCCTGTCCAGTCGTCAGTGGAAGCACACAGATTCCCCTCCACCAAAAAAGTTCAAGACCATCCACACTAGTGGATGTATCAGGTCATGCTTTCATTCTTCTTCGATCGCAAGAGAATGCTCCTCATAGACTTCCTGGAGCATGGAGCTATAGTCAATGCCCAGCGGTATTGTGAAACGTTAACAAAGCTCAGGAAGGCAATGAAATCGAAACGTCCCGTCACCTTTCTCATGGTGTTGTCCTATTGCACGACAACGGTAAACCACACAGAGCCAAGGCAACAAAAGAATGTCTAAAAAAATTCAAGTTGGAAGTCCTGAGCCACCCCCCCTCCACCTATAGTCCAGATCTGACCCTGACTTCCACATATCCGGTGAGCTCAAAAAAGCACTGCAGTTACAACAGTTTCAATGGGGCGATGATGTCAAGGAGTGTGTGCGCAATTGGTTCCAACAGCAGCCAATGAAGTTCTACAAGCATCCCATTTTGCGACTGGTGTCACAATGGGATAAATGCCTAAACAGTGGCAGACAATACTTCTGAGGTTCGTTACGTAAGTACTGTGAAATTTCCTCTGCCTCGTTATTTATTGAGTCAGCCTAATATTATTTTAGATGAAATTTTTTAATCACATTTTAAAAATTATGAACCCCAAATTGCATCAGGCAATTCAAAATTATCTCTTTTAAGAAGATTCTTGATGTCTTCCATTACATTAAATTTTGAAGATTGTGGCCCACTTGCAGAAAAGAAAACTCATAGTGGGTCTATGTCTCCATTCTTATTATTTAATTTCTTCCAATGTTTCTCTGCAATGAACGAACCTTCCCAGACATTCAAATCTATGTTTTTGGTCAGTCTTTTTATAACCGATCTATTTTTAATCATATGTTTCTCCTAGATGATGTAAGCTGACAAACCTCTTCTTGGGTTTAAATTTATAACATCCAAATCACGTTTGTGCCATCTTATTGCCATTTCTCTTAACATTTGTCCTACATAATCCTTTGAACATGAACAACTTATATTCCTGTGGTAAATAATAATAAAACAGACTGTTTTTTCATAGGTTGCTATGTTACAACAATGTGACATTGACAAGGTCCATTGTATAACTCATTCTTTTTTCTTTTTCTTTTTTTACCATTGTTGTAACTGTATCTTTAATCAAACTAAAAATAAATGTCTTTTGAAGGGGCGTGTATTCTCCTGAAATGTCATAAAAAAAACTGTGTTTTTATGCTTGTAACGACTGTAAACTTAAAGAAAAGTAATTCTGCAATGCAAGCAATGCATACATGCAAGAAGAAACATTATACGGTAGCTTGGAAGTTATTTAAAAATACCTGGAAAAATGAGGGACTTTGATTTTGGAAAATGAGCATAAACCCTCATCAGCCCATACACACATGTTGCTTATTGTAGGTTATTTGGTGCATTTGCATTTAAAGAAGGAACTTTGTAAGTGTTGTAAAGATATTTACACTGCACGTGATACCTACAGAGTGTCTGTATCATACTACAATTTTAAATTTATCACTTTCTGACAGAAATAATGTCAGTGTCAACCATAAATTTTAGTTGCGTGATTGCATACATATCCGATAGAATTCTTGAAGAATTTGTAGCATCAAAATGAGCAAAACGTTATAGAGTTGTTATATGAATGTTGTCTGTGAATATACAAAAGTCAAAAACAGTAATAGTCATTTCTTTACACATTCTATACACCCCCTCCCCTACACATATACAAGGTGCATTCAATAAATAACCAGAAAAGTAGTATAAAAAATCTAAAATATGACCGTGATTGTTATATGTTTGTTATTTTGTGAAGGCATCTGTAAGCTAGGGCTGGCACACCTGCTTCACGCATGGGACGCTGGGAAACAAGATGACGGCATCCTTACAGGAGTGCTCCAAGCTGGAGCAGCGAAGTGCCAGTGAGATTTATGTTGAGTGAAGGCATGAAACTGATAGAAATTCATTGCCGCATGACAGTTCAGTACGGTGACAAGTTCAAACTGGGCATTACCAGTGTTGAAGATTCTCCGCGTCCAGGTTGCTCTGTCACTGGAGTCACGGAAAGCACATTGCTCAAGTGGAGAACTTGATACGGGAGAACCGGCGTATTACTGTCAGTGAAACTGCATCCCAGGTGGAAATAAGTGTAGGATCAGGCCACCATATCAGTCATGACATACTGAGGTTCAGGAAAGTGTGTGCAAGGTGGGTTCTAAAACATTTGACACTGGAAATGAAGGAGAGACGTGTTGATGTGTGCAGGGAGCTTTTGCGCCATTATGAAGATGACTGGGAGGAATTTCTTCATTGTATTATCACTGGAGATGAACGTTGGGTTTATTTCTATGAACCAGAATGTAAGAAGACAACAATGGATTGGTGAGATCCTTTGTCTCCCAGACCGAAGAAGGTGCGTGCTCAACCGAGTGCCGGAAAGGTCATGTGAACTTTGTTTTGGGACCTCAAGGGGCCAATTCTTGAACATTACATGGCCAGAGTTCATAGTGTTAACAGTACCATCTACTCCAACCTTTTGCGCGAAAAACTGAAACCAGCCATTTTGCAGAGACGACATAGAAATCATAGAAATCTCCTATAACAACTGGGGGTCCGACGTGTTAAGTCTACGTCACCCCATTACCAGTTGAAGAACTCATCATCTCTTGGTAGGATTGTGGGAGGAAGACTGGCAGTCAGGAGATAGGCCCAAGGCCCTTTGAGGGCTGTCAAGCCATGGGTTATTTTATTTATGTTGTATATACATCCATACATATATATGTACACATCCATGCATAGGGTGAGCACAAAAACAGTCCTTGATTTTCAAAAGATATAGAATGTAACTTTATTCAAATATGTTAGTGCCTACAGTTGGATCAACTCAAAAAGTTTCATGTGCTATCAGTTGTTTTGTGGGATGTGTAAATCTTGGATAGCTCTGCACATTCACTTCTTACGGCTGCTACACGATCAACAACTTGCTTCAAGACTGATGGTCAGCCTCAAAGCCCCTTTCTATGATTAACTATCTCAACGATATTGTTACACCACTTCAAAGTGAACTTGTTAGTAGGATTGATTGATTGATTGATTTAGTTTATTTTACTTCGCGTTTTGTGCCTCTTGGCTAATTTGCGAAGATGGGGATGAGTGATGAAATGATGAAATTGATGAATGGACATTCACAAACAACCAAGCCCGACCAGGATTCGAACCCGGGACCCTTGGCGTCGCAGCGTTGTTAGTAGGAGGATAACATTAAATTTGCATTTGAAAGCACACTGTACAATCACAACATCGTTTGTTTTTGCAAATTCCAACAAACACCAGCTGTGTTGCTGTGGGTTGAGCTCCTTCTCATATTTCACTGCCTCTGGCAGTGGGAGGAGTGCACAAAGATTCCTTGGGAGAGAAAAATTTTTGAGTTAATGTATCTGTATCAACATACTTATAAAAATTTTCCGAGTTTTGATTTTTATAACTATAGTAAACCCTCGTTAACACAAACTCGCTTAAGACGAACACTCAGTTAACATGAACAAAATGTTGGTCCCGGAAGTTTTATCGGTGAACGCGAATTTTGGTTACCACGAATTACGAACTGTTTTTTAGTCCGTTGCGTCATTAGATCTCATTCAACACGAACTTTCAAAGTTTTTCATAATTTTTTCTCTGTTGTTCCTCTGCTAGGTATGTAAGAAATCGCTCAACAATCTCTATAATCTTGCCAACAATCAACTTATACAGTATTGTAATCAACAGATTCAGATCAGCAATGTGTTTTTCTATTCTTTAAAACATAGCCAGTACGAGTAACATGAAGATTAAAACTTGGGTGCAATTGTTCGACAATCGCGACCATCGCGTCAAAAATGAGCTTATAGGTATTTAACCAACAGATTTAGTTGTGTGTTCAGATGTGTTTTTCTATTCTTTAAAATGTAGCCAGTACGAGTTTGATCCGAATTGACCGCTAGTTTTATGGAAGATATGAGTACAGTTGGCCATGAAGTTACAAGGCATTTGCGTTCCCATCTGCGACAGCGCAATATACAGAAATTTTTCAGCAGAAAGTGATCTATGAGTACTGTTTTAAAAAGTTAATTACTGTAGTACTGTAGTAGTGTTTTCTATGATGACATACATAATACATATTGTAAGTGGTTAATGTGTAGAAAGAACTGTATTGCAACAATAAAATTTGAGTCCCCAGTTAGCACGATTTTTTTTAACACGAACTCTTGATTTTTCGGTCCCTTGGGATTTGTGTTAACGAGGGTTTACTGTACTTAAAATCAAGTAGTGTTTTTGTGCTCAGGGTGTACATATACATCGGGAATTCCTTGAATTTTGGGAACTCTATGTGAATTAATGGCTCCAGAAATTATACATGAATTCGGCGTGAACTCCATTAACCCAAATTCCATTGAATTTATACATATTTATAAATCCCTGAGGTACGTTTTTCACTATTTAGCTTTTATTCTTATAGAGCAAGGAAAGGAAAGCTGATTTGAAAATAGAATTCTCTCAATCTGTTTAACTTTGTTAGTTTCCTTTGTTGAACAATCTATCTGACAGATGGAAGATTATTGCAAGATATCTTGAACTTGATTAGTAAAATTTCAGATTGAAATTCTCATACAATTTAGAATTTTTCATAGATTAGTATATCCCTTCATGTTTGTAATATGTTTGTAGATGTATTTAGAGTATTTAGAGTATGAAATGACAAATGTAAACTTCACACCTTCCCGTTTTATTGAATTGAATTTGAATTTTTGGATACATTGGAATCATGCAGAGACTTTATATTGTTAATATATTTGTGTGTGTATGTGAGAAGTGGTAATATGTACACTTGAAATGGAGAAAACATCTGCTTGTAACTTTGAATTTTTTTTAAATTTGCCTTGAAAATTGGGAATTGTACTTGAATTTTATTATGGTCCTAGATTAGCCACTCTCATATAGAATAAAAATTCTAGATCCGCCTCTTATGCACAATGGATTGATAGTGAGTCAGTTAGTGAGAAAAGTTGCGTTTACACTGTAATGCATTTTTCATCCTGAGAATTTGGCCTCCCCGATGGCACATTAGTAGCATCCTCACCTTGTAATCAAGGGGTCCAGTGTTCGATACCCGGTGGAGGCACATAGTGGTTCGGATTCCACTTTAAAACTGTAGGTACAGTCCCGATTAGCCTTATTGTGCATAAAGTGGACTTAAAACACCAAATCAATCAATCAGTCATCCTGAGAATTCATTAAACTTGGAAGTATGTGGAAATGTGCATAGTACCTTTCGTAACAATGATCATGAGATTTTTTATAACTCAGATAAGATGAGATTTTCAATTTTTTTTTATTATTATTATTATTCTCTCAGTGTTTACATAGCTGTCAGGAAGAAAAATTGTAACAGCCATAAGTGTTGCGTTGTTCACTGGCTTCATTTGTAACACGGAAAAATGAACATTTTCAGTGTTACGTCTGTTACCTAAACAAGAGGAGCCGTTGAACTATAGAGTTACTGAAACTGTGACGTAATAGTTTTGTGAATAAGATATTTGGGAATTTAGCAGCTGCAAACAGTTGATTGTCAAGCTCTCCATTCATTCTATAGGGTCTACCAATTTGAACGTCAGATTTTTAAAATTAAGATAGAATGAAAACCACAAGTGATAATGACATATTTTTTATTTTATTTTGAAGAGCAAAGAATGGCATTATGTTTTGAACAATATGTCGTTCAAATGTCCTCCTCTGCTTAAGTGGGTGGAATGTCCAATTTTCCAGCATGTCTGCATACATATTGAGCGGTATAGCCTCAATGGTTCGTTCGATGTTCCGTTTCAGGTCATGAACTGTGCATGGCTTAGTCTCATAGACCTTAGATGTGACTAAAAATACAGTTATAACAATGGTTAGTAATTTTTAAACAAAAAGAATCCGTTTTATATAATGGATGTTGTCAATGTTACAACAATGTATCTTTAGTCAAAATGAAAATAAATGTCTGATGAAATGAGCGTGTGTTCTCCTGAAACGTCACAAAGAAAAACTGTTTTCTTATGCTTGTAATAACCGTAAACTACAGGAAAATAATTCTATAATGCAAGCAATGCGTACATACAAGAAAAACTTAGATTTGACATAACCCCTTAGGAAATAATCCGGGGGGTTAGGTCACATGACCTTGGTGCCCAGTTCACATCACCCTTTCTGGACAGAACTTGTCCAGGGAAGTTTTCCTGCAATAATTCCATTGTTTGGCGAGCTGTAGCAAGTTGCAAGGTCCTGTTGAAAAAATACATTGTTGATGTCAATATTTGCCAGTTTCGGCCACAAAAACTGCACCACCATATCCCTGTATCGATCCCCATTGACAGTCATGTGATTTCCATGTTGGTTCTCAAACAAATAAGGCCCAATCATGCTATTGGCCCAAAAACCACACCACACAGTCACTTTCTTAGGATGAAGGGGTACATCCAGAATCGCTTGCAAATTTTCATCTTCCAAAATCCTAGTTTTGGGTGTTCTGTTGGTCGATTGTGTTGACCATAAATTCCTCTCAATGCACAAATTGTCTGTCGAACTGAACACGAATTTTGATAATGAATATGAATAAATTTTATGCATTGTGTATCTATCCATGATAACTTGCCACAGACTACTGCACACAGATGTCACAGTTCCATCTCGTCATTCCAGTCAGTGTTGCCACAACACTCTTTCAAAGTTCTGATGTTCGAATTGGTAGACCCTTTATGCACCTAATCCTCTCTTTTCTTACAATCACTTGGTTAGTTCTGATTCATTTGTGTTAACAATTTGAAAGAATGAGTATGTGTAAATCATATTTCAAACTTTAGCATTTCTTTGTCAGAGATTAGCTTAGGTGATGAGTTGCATTATTTTGTGGTAAATAAAAAAACAACAATGAAATTGCAGCTTCAAAATCACTGTGTTCCTTTTCCTTTCTTTCTTACTCACTTGGTTTACAAAGGCAAAAATTTTATTTTCTTTGCCTTGAAGTTTTCCTTGTCTTTGCGTGTGGTTTTGATCTCTCTGTTGTGTGCTTGTGTAGTTTCAAAACACACAGATGTATAGAAGTTCCCATGAGTTTCCTATTCTCTACAATATACTCAAAATTTGATACGAGAGGGATTAGATAAGTTTCCGGCCTAGTAATGATAACATGGTGGCAGTGACACAGTGATGGCATTTTATTCAACGTATTTCCCTTTCAGGTACACACTTGGTACAGCGATCCTGCAACAATTCTATCCCATGATAAAAAGAGAGAGTGTCTTGTGCTGCAAACCATGCCTCTACAGCCGCTGTGACTTCTTTTGTGTCACTAAATTCAGTACCTTTCTCCCCGGTGGAGAAACATGGCACAGTGGTTCGGATCCCACTTTAAACTGTAGGTCCAGTCCCAATTAGCCTTTCTGTGCATAAAGTGGACTTAAAACAACAATTCAATCAATCATTCAGTACCTTTGGGAAAATATAATAGTCTTGAGGGGATCAGATCTGGAGAATAAGGGGGGATGGTCAACGATATCAAACTCCAATTCACACTGTTTTCGCATCGTAATGCCTGCCTTGTGGCAAAGAGTATTGTCTTGCAAGAAGGTGATGCATTTGGACAGTTTTCCTCACCTATTTTCCTTCAAAGCAGCATGCAATTTGTCCAGAAGGTTCACTTATTGTTGAGCATTCAATGTAGTGCCTTTTCCCAGATATTCGCTAAGTATTACCCCCCTCACATTCCCAAAAAATGACACCCATCACTTTCCCTGTGGATTTTTGTCTGTGACATTTCTTCGGCCTTGGTGACCCACTATGGTGCCACTGCATAGACTGAGTTTTGGTCTCAGGATCATATACATGTGAGTGTTTCATCCACAGTAACAATTTGCTTAATAGAGTTGGAAACACTTGATGAAAAATGGCCCAACACACTCTGTGCACAGTCCCATCTTGTCCGCTTGTGATCAGCTGTGAGAAGTTTGGTCACCCACTTGACCGACAAGTTTTTCATACCCAGTTTTTCATGCACGATGTAATGCACACACTCCACACTGATCCCTAGGGTCTCTGCAATACGTGACAGACCAATTCACCTGTCTGCGAGGATCATATCGTGGACACTATCCACACTTTTGAGGGTCACCATTATTTTGGGCCTTCCACACCTCTCCTCATCTTCGGTGCTCATCATTCCCCTTCTGAACTCTTGCTACCCACAATTTCACTGTGCTATATGAAGTACAGTCATTGGTCATTGTCTGTGTCAATTCATCAAACATTTCCTTCACTCCCATATTCTTTGTGAAGAGGTACTTGATGACTGCTCTCTTCTCACATTTCGTGAAAGTCACACGCTGCTCCGCCATGGTCACTTCAAACCTACTACACACGAGAACTATTAGGATTACATTTATGATTTTAGGCAAAACATCCTTTAAAACATTGCTACTTAAAGGATTTTGGAATATAAGTTCATTTTCTCTGTTAGGCTGTAAACTTATCTAATCCCCTTTGTAATTCAAGAAATGTGACAATTTGCTGTGTAACAGCAACACTTGCAGTTGAAACATTATGTATATCAAATTCATGTTTTTTTTCTTCAGAAACTGAGAGTCCAGAAATGTCCCAACCTGCAAAGCTTATAGTGAGGATACCATCAGCAGCAGCCCAAAGGGAGACTAGGAGGAGAAAGGGTTTAAGTGGTCCAGCATTAGAGGAAGCAAGAGGAAAAAATGACAGAAGAGGAACTTGAGAGGAAGCAAGAGTATGGACGCAATTACTTGGCAAAAAAGATATCCTAAGGGAAATGAAAAGCAAAACAGAAAGGAAAAGAGAGAGAGAGAGAGAGAGTGAGTGAGTAAGTGTGTGTGTGTGTGTGTGTGTGTGTGTGTGTGTGTGTGTGAACTCTGAAAATAAAATGCTCTCAGAGAGTATTTTGTTATGTCTGTCTCCCATTTGTGCTACTCTTATGTAATTATGACAGGGTGGCTACTCATGGGGAATTGTGCCTGATTTCTGCTTGAATTTTTCTCTGTAGACGTGAATTTATACATATTTATAAATACCCTGAGGCAATTTTTTCACAGTATCGATTTTAATTTTATCGAAGAAGGAAAAGAAAGCTGCTTGTAAAATAAAACAGAATTCTCTCAATCCCTTGTGGAACACACTATCTGACAGATCTAAGATTATTGCAAGATAAGGTATCCTGAAGTTAAATAGGCAAATTTGAGTTTGAAATTCTTGTACAATTAAGTTTTTCATAGGTTATATATAGTCCAGGCAATTTAGACTTAGACCTGGGCAAAATTGCTTCAGAACCTTTTTTTTTTTACCAATTTGTAGTTCAGAAATCATTGCTGAATAACATTCCAAAATCAGACCACGGGAACCCCCCAAAAACTGATTTCAAAATGGCACACTGGCTGTTTTCTACTTACCAAGGCAAAAATAAAGTAATTTATGCTTTTAGATAAAGATAATTCTTTTATTTACATTTAACAATATTTGAACTAAAACTTTCTTTCAACAATATACCATTTCTTGTCATTTTGATATAGAACAAAGTAGTTACAGAAGTTAACAGTCGAGAAAATAACAATTACTTAAAATGAATTTTTTTATTAAGTTTTCTTAATTATAAAGTCAACTTTTAAGGATGGACAAAGCTTAATTAATCTTTTCATCATTGTAATCACTGGCGTACACAAAAAAAGGGGTAGGGGGCTGCAGCCCTTCCAGAAATTTTGTGAAAATCATTTTTTTTAAATGAAGTGAAACCCCAGATTACCATTTTTTTAAGTGAAAGTTCCAAATATAAGAAATATATTATTTTGTATCCTCCCGGAAAACATAGCATTTTTACAATTCCAACCCCTCCAAAAAAGAGAGTAAAAATGTAATCCTGCGTATGCTGGTGACTGTCATATTATCATTGGAACCACTGATTTTGCAGCTACTCGCTACAAACTGGTGAACAGAATGATCGATTACATTTGCATCATGAAGTAGCATATTTCGTCATGCAGGGAACAGCAAATCGTCTAAAGTAGGAAACCTGGATGTAGTGGGTGTACAGTTGGGTATACATACCAACCCCACCCTTCTGTCTTGATTCTTTCTTCTGTACACTTTGGGATTCTTCTTTAAAAGTATGTGCGAAAGCTGTGGTACTTTGTGGATGAATCTGTAGGTGGTAAACACTCAGGTTTAACAAACGATGTAGCTGCAGCTATATTTTCAATTAACATTCAACGACATAGTTCATTCCAATGACTCATAGTCATACAACAGAAGCATTGTTTTTCTTCCAACGACTGCAACATCTGAATGTGGACAGAAATGTAAATAAAATGAATTTGCAGCTGAATGGATCTGAGTTACCTTTTGCCTTTGTCAGTTTGTCTAATGGTGAGGATTTCCCAATCTAACACATTCTGGATATGGTTTTGTGTTTTTCTTCTAGGTCCACTTTATTCACAGATATGCTAATCAGGGCTGGACGTACAGTTTAAAGTGGGATCCTAACAACTATATGTCTCCACCAGGTATCGAATCCAGAACTTGTTGAATACAAGATATATGTAGGTGTCCTTGATGGGCATTTTGAACAGCTTTCTTATGAGACCCTGTATCCACATCAAATGTCATCTCTACGTCGAGGAACACTCCCAGAGTGTAGTTCTTCCTGCTGAACTTTGTTGTTTGGTGGTCCACTACGTGGGTGAGCTGCGTTGTCATGCTGTGAGTGAGCCTTCCTAAACCCAAACTGGAATTTGGCGGCGAGGGTGGCAGATGCCCACCCACTTTTCACCACTTTTACCCGCACTATGCTAGATGTAATCTACAAAAGGAAATATACTGTCTTTGCCCCCCTGGTTTTGTAACCCCAATCGCCGTATTGGGTCAGTAGTTCTTATGCGTTCTTGGGGTCTTCTCTTGTTTCAGTATGGTGGTCAGGAAATTGGCCTGTCATCAAATGAATAGTTTCGTAACGAAAACCAGTGCTATTCATGGTAGTTTCTTTAGCATTTCGGGTGTGATTCCATCCAGTCTGGACACTTTGTTGAAGGATACTTGTTTGATCGTGACATGACTTCTCTAGGTGTGCTGAGTTCTGTTTTCATGGCTGGTGGGCTGTGCAGTACTATTGCTGTTTCCTCTTCTATGGCTCTTGTGAATTGTTGATCTTGTGGATCTGAGTGCCATGTGAAGTGTCCTTCCCAGTGGGTGGCCATTAAGTTGGCCTGTTCCTGTGGGTCAAATGACCTTTGTTGTTAGTTCTTTCCATAGCTGTCTGTATGTGGGATTCTGTGTGCTTTGCCATTTTTTCCAGACTCATCTCTTGAATAGGAGTAGTACTTGGAGTTTCTGGTCTTCTGGAGCTGTGGTATCTGTATTCTGCAATTTTGTTGTGCGAAGTTTGGCGGATGACTGCACTGCTGTGGTGATGGTGGTCATAGGTCTGTCTATGTATTCTGCTGTGTGGATCTGTTGCTGTAGGTTGATGGTTAGCTATAATTAGGGTATATTTTTTCCAGTCAGTGTTGAATCTTGGTCTGGCTGGTGTCTCATGTGTGAGCTCTCAGTATGGCATGACAAATTGCACCAGGAGGTGGTCTGAGGATAATTTGTGCTGTACATGTGGTCCTGCTGTAAGTATTGCGTTTCCAGGACATCTGGCTCTCCTCTTCCTTTTGGGTAGAATGTTGGTTCTCTAGGTGCTTCTATGGTGAATCTTTAGAGTTTTGCAGGATTCTCTCCAGTTTTTGTCCAGCCTAATTTTGGAATCTTTGAGTGCCAGGGGAGGGGGCTTTTGAATGAGGTCCCCTACCTCTACTATCCTTTGTCCAGCTGCTTCTAGTTCCTGGGTGTCTGCTGCCAGTAGTGGTAGTGCTGGTTTATTGTACCAAGCTATAATGGTTAATGGCATTCCTGGCATTAGTATCTTCACTGCTATGGCTTCGATGTTTGTGAATTGTGAAAGGTCGAGTGGCTTGTGAAAGGTTTTCTTGACAAGTATTGCTATTCGTTCTCCAAATGTGCCCACTTGGTCTTTGCGGAAGATCTGGTAGTCGTGTATATTGAATTGATGTCTTGGTTTTAGGAACGTTTCACATTCAATGTCCACTTTATGGGCAACGATGTAGTTCTGTATTTCCAGTTTCTTAGTTTGGATGCCATCTGCATTGAATGCGTGGATGTTTATCTGTCGTAGTACCTTAGTTTTCTTAGGAACAGCCATCCTTAATCATGTTCAGGACTGTCTCGAGGAGCATCATCAGTTTGGATATGGTGTCGTTCGCTGCGTGTTTTGGCATGCAGGATGAGTTTCTTAGTGTTGATTTCTTTCAGGAGTTGGACGATGGAGTTGAGGTCTGCATCTTCTTCTCTATCTTCTTGGTTGTTCTGTGTTGTGAATCTTGCGTATGTTTTCCTCCTGTTGTTTGTGATTGGCTGTGTGGTCTGCTGTGGTGGAGTTGGTGCTGGAGACATTTGCTTCATATCTGGTGATTGTTGTGGTTCAGCATCTTGCTTTTTCTGCATGGTGGTAAAGTTCTTGCTTCTTCTGTAATTAGCAGGGTGTCCTCTGCAGTTGACATATTTAGCTGGTTCGTTCTTATCTTTTTTGTTACAGTTGCCGGTGTGGTGATTCTGTGCTCATTTCACACCTTGGTGTGGTTTCAGCGGCGCTGGAAGTGTCCTAGATGCTGACATCTGTAGCAGTGAAGGATGCCTGGGGTACCGTATGCTTCTACTTGTATCGTGTAGTAGAGAAGTGATTCTCCTTCATAGATTTCCCTTGATGCTTCATTTTTCATGAGTGTTACTTCTCATGTGTTGTCCTGTCCCTTCTTGTCATTTGGGCAATATCTTCTATGTCGTAGTATTCCTCTACTGTGTCTCAGATTTCTGCAGCTGGTAGCTTCTTGATGACGACCTTGATGGGTCTGTCCTTTTTGGTTGTGCCTATGGCATGATCTTTGCCTTGCTGTTTGCAGAATGCTCTGGCCTTCTCGAAGGCCACTGTCAGTTTGAATTGCATTTTAATGAAGTCTCTGGTTTGATGAACTACTGGCTCTTCTTTCACCCCTTTGCCGATGATGGAGCTGAAGTTGGTGATGATATAGATGAACAGCATGGGTAATTTCGATGGCGTTCTCTGTCTCTTCTTTCCCTTCATATGTTAGATCATTGTCCAATTTCTGGTATCTGTTGCTGGGTGTCTTGTCTTGGTCTGCTCTTTAGTGTGCGACCTTCTTTGGAACGATGAATTCGTCACTCTCCATTTCTTCATCTGTAATGTTCTACTTAGCTACTGTACAAAAAATTAGAATTTAGAGGTAACTCGAAAATATTCACAGAGGCCTAGAGAATTTAATATCAAATTAGTAGAATGTAACAAGTCTTATGGGTGGAGGTTATTGTCTCATTTGTCGAGATGCCTCAAAGTCTTAATCTATGGGATATCACATGGCTGGGCCTCATTTCTTTACATGAGATTCGCATTGCAAAGAAGGTATGTGTCAACATAAATGTGTAGTATTGAATTGCAAGCATGAAATATATATACAGCGTGAGCACAAAAACACTCCCTGGTTTTGAAAGGGTATACCTTTAATACCAAAAGTAGTATTCTACAGAAATGTTCACAGTAGTTGTAAAAACTCATAAAGTTTTTGTGGTGTTCATTGGAATTACAAATGCTTAATGTGTAACCTGTTACGTGGGAAACATCGAGACGATAATCCAGCTCCAACCACACCTTCTCAAGCGTATCCGGTGTGATGAAGTTGACAGCTGTACTGATACGTTCCTGAAGATGATTCAAGGTTGTGCATAGTGGAGGTACATAGACCTGGTCCTTCACGAACCCCCAAAGGAAAAAGTCACAAACAGTCATATCCGGTGATCGTGGGGGCCACTTGCATAGATTTTGATCGTTGGGTCCAGCTCGTCCTATCCAACGGTGTGGGAGGTTGTCGTTCAGAAAGCTGCGTACAGATTGATGCCAGTGTGGGGGCGCTCCATCTTGTTGTAAAATAGTCACCTCTCTCTGCAACAAGTTGAGGAATTAACCAGTCACGTAGCATTGTTAAGTAGCTTTCACCTGTGATTGTTGGCCCCTCAAAGAAGAACGGACCGTAAACTCTATGCTCTGACTGCACAAAAAACATTCACCTTGGGTGAGTCACGTTCCACATCAAGAGTGGCATGCGGATGCTCACTTCCCCAGATCCTAACATTATGCCTGTTCACTTTTCCACTCAAGTGGAAGATCGCCTCATCACTAAAAATGATCTTTGTCAGAAAGGTTTCATCGTCCTCCATTAAAGTGTGGATAGTCTCGCAAAACTCACGTCGCTTTACCTTGTCTTTTGGATATAACTTTTGAACCAATTGCAGCCGGTATGGGTGAAAACGCAAATGCTTCTGTAAAATCTTGCTTACGGTAGTTTGTGGCACCTGCAACTGCCTGCTGGCTTGACGTGTTGATTTTCTGGGACTGCGTACAAAGGCTTCTCGCACACGCTCCACAATTTCCTCAGAGGTGGATGGTCGGCCAGAATGTTCTTTTCTTTGATCACAAATGCATCCTCTCAACAAATGTTTTATGCCACTGCAGAATGGATTTGTGTGTAGGTGGATCAACATTAAACTTCCGTTTAAATGCACGTTGCACTCTCACAACACTGCTTATTTTGGCAAATTCTAACATGCACCAGCTTCTTTGCTGCAGAGTGAATGCCATTTTCGATGTTACTGCCCTCTAGCTACCGAATTCACAACTATCGATTCTGAAAAGAAAGATACATTTTGAGTTAACTGAGCTTTGGATATAAATTTTATCAAAATATTCAAGTAACTATTCATTTTATGACATCTTGAAACCAGGGAGTGTTTTTGTGCTCACGCTGTATATATCACAAATTTGTCGCACATGCGCAAGCAAAATTCAGAATTGCCAATCCAGGTTGCACCACTAATTAGTCTAGTTTATTTTCAACTCAATTAATAGATCAAGATTTCGTAGTTAACAATCAATTACAACGTGTGTTTATTTTAATTTTTTTGTAATACATAATTCATTAAACAAAGTACTTTTGTGTAAGCATCAGATATTTGCATTTTTGTAACGTCCACAATATAACCACTTTAAATTGGCTGACTGCACTTCAATTAATAAATGTAACATGCGCCACCAATAATTTCTTACATATTATTTCTTCAAAAAACATGCATCACTTAAACATCAACTATTCGATGCATTTTTAACAATTTGATAAACAATTTACCTCGTGTTTTCAATAATGAGTGATTCTACCAAGTTCAGTTATAAAAATTATCTTGTTGCTCAACCTTTCATTCGCTAACTTTACAATTACCCCAATCATGTACACAAATGCAACGATCATGCAACATTGACCTCCAATTTGCATTTTTGTCGCCCCTAACATGCAAAATTCTCATTTGCTATTCATCAAACATGCAATTTTATTAAATTCAACCATGCACGATGTAATCAAAGTACGTTTTGCCAAACCATCTAAAACACTGAACAGGCAATATCATATGCAATTTTCGCTTTATACGTGCATCCGAACGCCGTCACTATCCAGGACGTTTCTAATCACACAGTAGCACTGCATCTTGAATCACAATCATAATTAGGTCAATTATTCTTATCAAAAAACTCTACGATGTTCGTGGGTTTTATTTTGCAATCCAATCTAAAGTTATTAATCACTTATCCTTTAATTTAAGTTACTGCTTTTAATTGTGCCACGTTAATATCTTTGTACATTTTTTTACACCTCGCCATTTGTACACGTTTCACTAGACAAATAATGGTGTTCCATATAGTCTATCTTTTCTTACACAAATCATGTGCATCATAAAATAGTTAAACAGGGAGTGATCGCCTAATACCTATTTGAAATCTCTCAACGTACATTATTTTAGTTCCTTCTATAAACCCATAGCAGCGTTGCACAAAGAAACATGTGACTGAATCAACCATCATTAGTAAGTCTGCAACAGTTATGTCATGCATGTACTTAAAGCAAGCCTACGCCTATGCAATCAACTAGCATTTTAAAGTTCGTGATAATTTTACATAGTTCATTTATAATCACAGATTTTATCAACACAGGCTTAAGTTTCTATCGTTTTGTCAAAGTCTAATATATACTTCCGTTGCACCATACATTACCACTCCGATGTTGCTGCTACATGTTCACTATGTAATGGTACATTGTCGAGTGCCACACCCTAATTACATGTATACCTAAACAAGGAAGCTAACATCCCAAGCTTGCCACAGGTGATGTGTGCAGTATCTGCTGCCATCTATTGGCGCTAGCTAGAACTACGTGCAAGTAGCACTGTTCTGGATTACGAATCCGAACCGCATAAATTCAAAGGATGAGCTTGTAATCAGTTTTTTAATGATAATTTATGAAGAAATTAGACGATTATCAGAAAATCGCTGCACATCAGAAGTGTTTTCTGGACATTCTCTCTTGCTTGCCTTATTGATCAGATCCATTAGTCGTGACAGTACTTGTGGCAAGCTTGCTTGTGCTGTCGTGGAAGTTTCTGATGTTTCTGCTTCTGTGATGTCTTACATGTTGATCGGTTGCTGGGTCGTCATGTAGGGGATCTTTTCTGCCTGGCAGTAAAAGGCCAGTGAGTCCTCGCTGTTGCTAGTGGTACCGTTCGCTGACAGTTCAGATTGGATTCTTGCAACTTGATTGTGTCTCCTTGAGTTGCAGTTTTCCGCAATCTGTGTCTCAGATTGGTTCTCGGCCATAGGCATGATGGTTATGTCTTCTGCACCATCTATTAGCTTTTTCTGATGTAGAGTTCTCTGATTGGTTTTCCTGGAATCATCTTTTGTTGTGCTTTAGTTCTCTGATTGGCCCCTATTCTATGCACCTAATGAAAAGATCCAACGGCTCAAAAACCTCGAATCTCTGATGCATGTTAAAATCACAGTCGAAGACTACCAATGTCCCAAAACTGTTTTGCAATGTCATCAATGTCAAGGGTTCCAACACAGTAGGAACACTTGCTTCATAGAACCAAAATGCATGAGATATAGAGCCCCGCACAACATCACAGAATGCGATAGGAACAGTAATTCGGTCAAATGCGCTAACTGCCAATGAGCTCACGTAGCTAGCGCATGGATATACCCAGTATTCCAATGGGCAAACCAAGGAGCGAAGCTCAGACAGACACCCTTGAACCCCAACACTAATGGCCCTAACAAGGCCACCACAAAGGATACAGCTTCAAATGGCCCAAATCAAGTCAGAAGCCAGCACTAAAAAAACACTGACAGGGAACAACCCCCCCAAAAACAACAGACAAACCAATTAACAAAAAGACCCCTCTGCAAAAAGTCTTCCAAGACACAAAGTGCATGCCAGCAACACAGTTGGTTGATTCAGACGGCCCCGCACTGACAGTTGCGCCAAAACCAGCTCCAAGCAAACAACAGATACTGGTGCCCAGATCTACAACCAGGCCCCAACCCCCATACCTCCAAACGGAGGTTCAAGGTTGGCTCCCACAGATGTTCGAGACCCTGTAAAAAACTGTGTAGCAACTGCAAGAAATGCAAGCTGCAATGGTACAAGACATGCAGCAGATGATGGCCATATGAGCTCAATTAAACAATACATTTTCCTTAACCAGCTATGGCAGGCAACCATAATTGCTCTCCATTTGCACGATTGATCCACTGGAACGCCAAAGGTCTCTTAGCTAGAATGAATGAGTTCTACCCCTGTATATTTGAAGAACAACCAGGGATGGCACTCATTTGCAAAACACACTTAAAACCGACAGACAATTTATATATATCCTGACATATACCATCCACAGAGAAGATAGAGCAGTCTCCAAACAGGCAGCGGGTGGTGTTGCAATTATTATTAACACATTCGGGTCTGGCCTCATAATACAGCATTTTTACCTCTGGCGTGTGGTTTTTGGTTGTTTTTAAAAAAATCATAGAAAAAATATTTTTAATTTGTTTTTATTTACCACACATTTCTTAAATCTACAAAACTTCTTCTTTTCAATGAACAAAAATTTGTTAAATTTTCTTTTCATTTTCAGACATTTTTGAATATTTTTTTCAGCAATGTTTTGTGAAAAAAAAGTACAACATTGTAACAAATGTTAATGTAGAGATATTTTAAGTTCGTAATCTGGAAATTTCAATAATTAACAATGAAAATCTACATAAACTATCAATACATCTTTTGAATCTTGCATAAGAATACTTCTTATGTGCACATAACAAAAAATAATTACAAATTACAGGTAATTAGCTTTTGTATGAAAAAGTTCAAAACATTCAGGAATGCAGAGAGCAACATCACAGCTGGGGCGGTAAAATGTTGTGTCTTTTCTTGCCCACTTGCCAGTTTTTTTTTGTGCTTGTATCCACAAACTTTACATGATCTACAGGGCCTTGACTTTTTCTCTGTAAGGGGGGGGGGGGGGATTTTCCTTGGAAAATGGCGTCCTGTTAGCCTATCTGATGTAGTTGACATTGATGTTTGACCTTGAATATCTTCGCCCGCTTTGATGAGTAGTGCTTCCCCTATTTGGATGATGAACTATTCTAGAGACGTATTATGATTTTCCCTGTTTACTTTCTTATAAAGTACATACGCATTCACCACTGACCTAATGTACAAATGGAATGCAGAATTTCCGCTCTGCGGTCTGGATCTAACGACGCCATTCTAAACAATGCAACGTACATCAACCCGACAACAAACAGTCGCAGGTGCGAGATAAAAAAAGGACATGAGTCACCTAGCGGTCGGAATTTCAACAAGGAGGCTTGAAGGAACACGCACACGAGATGGAACTACGAACATAGCCCATAGTTCAATCGACAAAACGATTGCATACCGCAGGATGGGCTATGCCCGTCTTTTGTCCTCATTGATTTTAAGTGCACTGCAGGCTATGCCCGTCGTGAGACCCCAATGTGTTAAGGAAAACATCGTCCACTCGCACATACCAATACCACAGCTAAACACAATACAAGCAATAGCAATAAAAGCCACTCACTATGACAAATCGCGATATAATATGCATAGCAGCCAACAGAACCCCTTGCAATAAGATGCAACTAGATACACAAGACACCAACAAGCTCCTCCAACTTGGACCTTCAGTCCTAATAGGAGGAGACCTAAACACTAAACACTCAGCATGGCACAGTCAAGTCCATAACCCTAGCAGCAACAGACTCTTCCGTTATATTCGGAAATGCCGGATGACATATAACGTACTTCCAGACATCCTTGACGTGGAAATTTTCAAGGGCCCACAAATATTAACAGACCAAGAATCAATTTCGCTATTCACATACGATCATTACCCAGTTCTTGTCACTTCATTTGACAAACCTGAAAACAGAAGCCCCGTATAGAAGATTCAATTATACGTATATAGATGAGGATGACAGTACATTCCATTGTTTCTATATAAACGTTTCAACGTTCCAGTAAACAATGTTAACATGTAAATGGTGGAACATACTGTCATCCTCATCTTCGTGATTAGTCAAACGTGTCACAAGGATGTAATCCCTATTGGTAAACTTACGAGGAAAATGAGTTTTGTAGGAATTCCCTTGTCAATATGAATAGCATGTTATTACCTTTGTTTTTTTTTAAATATGTGAAAACATATTACATTGAAAATTAATTAATTAATTAATTCTCTAGATTTTTTGAACCCCAAAAATTCATAGTATAGTTTAATTTGTCCTTATCCTAAGCAAAATCTATATATATATTTTTAATTTTTTAGTTCCTTAAATATGAAAAGAGAAGATAGAGAGAAAAATAACATGAATTAAGCCTTCCTTTCATTTCCTCTTTAATATCATTTTTCACATGTTAATATTATTCCTAAGTGTTTGAATTTGGAAAAACTGGTTCAAACAAGTTGTTATCACTTGGTTTTGGCCTGTAAGCACACATTTTTAAATTTCTCATTGCTAACTTCCAAACCTATCTCAATATTTATTTATTTATTTATTTATTTGAAAAGTCCTGAATACAGAAAAATCCATTTTACATCAGGATATCAACCGGAAAAGAAATAAACAAAATAATAAGATGGACACATACACACACATATACATATATAACAAGAATAATAACAACTAGGGCAAAAAATAATATTATTTACTCTTCAGCTGCTTTATGCACGCAGTTCTGTAAGTCTGTTTTGATAAATGGAAGCCCGGAGCGTCTCTTAATGAGTTGTAAATGGTTTGTAGCCTGTAGAGAAGTGATCTTTGTTCTAAGGATAGCCTTGAAGATTTAATGTAAAAGAAGTTGTTGCATTTACGTTGGGACGTGGGATTCTGATATTAAGAAGTGGCAAGAGTTCGCTGGTGAAAAGTTGTCCATTAATGATTCTGAAGAGTAGTGTTAAATCTGAGAGTTGACGGCGAAGAGAAAGGTCATGAATTTGTAGAGTGGATAGAATTTCTTGTTTGGAGAAGTTTGCAAGGGCTGGGCATCTGTGTTTGACTATTCTGACGAAGAAACTTACTACTTTGTTTGTTTTCTTTAAATTGCTTTCACATGCCATTGACCAAATACAGGAGCCATATTCAAGAATAGGAACAACACACATTGTAAAGTAGGTTTTGAGGGCAGAAACGTGTGTTATGTCTGTAAATCTGTAAATTAGTCCGAGTGTTTTCATCGCTTTCGAAGTTATGTAGTCTATGTGATGGTTGAAAGTCAGTTTGCTATCAAAAATGACACCAAGATCCTTGTGCTGTCGTACGAACGGAATAACCTGGTTGCATAACTTGTAGGATGGCACTGTGTTATTGGATTTTAGGGTAAACCTCATGACAACAGATTTATCCGGATTTAATTTGAGATTCCAGTCTTGACACCAGCGTTCAATGTGTTTGAGATTGTCTTGGATATAGCATGTGTCCTGAAGTGAGGTAATGTTTCGGAATAATTTGCAGTCATCAGCATACAATAATACTGAACATTCGGAAGAAATATATTCGTGAATGTCATCCATGAAGAGAGAGAAACACAGGGGCCCCAGAGAACTTCCTTGGGGCACACCGGAAACTACAGGGAGCCACGACGAAGAGCAACCAGATACGATAACCTTTTGCTTTCTATTGTGCAAGTAAGATGAAAGTAGTTTAAGAAGAGCTCCGTGAATATTGAATCTATTCGATAATTTGTGGATGAGTTGCGTGTGAGAGATAGAGTCAAAGGCTTTGGAAAAGTCTAAGTATACGACATCCATGTCTTGCTTGGCATGCAGGCAGTTAACTGCTTTGGTAAGCAAGCAAGCAAGGTTTGTGTCACAGGAAGCATGAGGGAGAAAACCGTGTTGAGTGGGAGAGAGAAACGGAGAAACATGTGCAAGGATACGATTAGAAATGATTTTTTCAGCTAGCAGTGCAAGTGCAGGAAGTAAGGAAATCGGCCGATAGGAAGTGACATGAGTTTTGTTTCCGTGTTTGAGGATAGGGACTATATTTGCTTGCTTCCATGTACAAGGAAACACACCTTCGGAAAAGCATTTATTAAAGATTGTGCTTATTGGTTTGGATAAAATATGGGCTAAATGTTTCAGAAATGTCGCAGGAATATCATTAGGAGTGGTAGCTTTGGAACTTGAAACAGATTTTAATAATTCTTGAACTTCATTGCAGTTAGTTGAGATTTGAAAGAGTGTGTAAGGAATAATGGACCTGACTTCCGGTAGTGTGGTAGCAGCGTTCTTTGTAAAGTTACTATGGAAGTACGAGTTAAAAAGCGATGATCGCTCATCCTTTGTAGCAGACTTAACGTTCCAGGAGACTTGAGGGGGAATACGGTCATGTTGCCGGCGTGAGTTAATTAGCGTCCAGAATGTTTTAGGATTTTTAGCAGCACTTTCTGTTACACTTTGAATATAATTATTATAGTCCCTTTGAATTAAGTTTTTGCTATACTTCCTTAAGTAAGTAAAAGTGTTCAGTGTATGAACGTTCGGAATTTGTTTCCACAGGATCCACGCATTCTTTTTGTTCTTCAGCGTAAGCTTAGTCTCTTCAGTAAACCACACAGGGAATCGGGATGTTCTTGTTTTCCTTAGGGGCACGTGATCTTTAATTACAGCCTGCACACAGTCCACGAGGAAATCCACTGCTTCTTCCGCGGGGAGGGGGTCCATCATTGTCCAAGGAATGAGGCTGGTGAAAAGGGAAAGTTCCTCCCAGTTGACTCTTTTCCAGTTGTAGACAGGTCTGGAGGAGGGGGAGGGCCTGGGGGCTTTTCCAGGGACTTGGATTTCGGCATGCACGGGGGTGTGGTCCGAGGCGATGAATTGCTCACCGGGAGTGGCCTTGACCTTTGTGTGCGAGGACAGCAACAGGTCGAGAGTTTCTGTGCGTCTTGTGGGAAAATCTACAAATTGTTGAAGTCCAATCGCCTTGATGTAATGGTCGAAAAACCACCTGTCATCATTGTCTGTGCAGAGGCCAGAGTTCGATGATGACCATTTTATATGAAGGTTAAAATCACCCATAAGAATGATGTTAGTTTCCTCCATAGCATTTAGCACAGAGTCCAATAATGTTGACAAGGTTGCAGTGCCAGATTTAGGGGCTCTATAAAAACAACCGATTAAAAGTTTATTTGAGCCTATATTTACTTGAGTCCATATTAACTCGCATGACGTTTCGAGGTCCAGGCGTCTGATGCAGGGCCACTTGTTGTTTACGAGTAACATAACTCCGCCTCCACGTGAACCTCTATCGTTACGGAATACCTGAAATTCCGTCAGGGGTATTTCATTATCGGCGATCATTTCATTGAACCACACTTCACTGAAACCAATCACATCGTACTCGTTAAACTCGCTACAGAACATTTGTAGAGTTGATAGCTTTTTTGTTAGGCTTTGCACATTTTGATAGTATATTTTCACACCAGACTCATCACGGGAAGCCACCTGGGGACCAGGGTTGACATGAATGTCGCCTGCTAGCAGAAGGGTAAACGCAGCCACGATGAGGCCGTGCTGGGCCGAACCACGTGGCTGGCGGGAAGCGTTGTTCTTGCGGCTTCTGGAAACTGCCCACACGAAGTTCCGATCCGAACCCATGGCCGAGAAAGAAAATCGCCTGTAACTAAACGACCAGTCCTCCACACACTTGCAGTTATCCGGCATTTCATGTCTCGCAATACTACGAATCCACGTCACAAATAACACAAACACAATAGCACACAAACAACCTGAAAACAGTTGAAATTTCGGAGCACTAAATGCGCGTGCATCAGGCTTCGGCGCCATCCTTCCATCTTCGTCTTGGCCTTCCTACAGGTCTCTTACCATCAGGTCTCCCAACAAGAATCCTGTAAACTCCTCTTTCCTCTCCCATTCATGCCACATGACCTGTCCACCTAAGTCGTCTTGATGTAATTATGTAGTTCTAAATTATGTAACCTTCTCCACTCATCTCTTTTAGGTCGAAATATTTTCATAACAATCTTATTTTCAAATACTCTCAATTTATGTTCCTCTTTCAATATAATGGACCAAGTTTCACATCCATATAATACTACAGTCAAAATTACTGTTTTGTATATTTTCAATTTTAGTTTCATAGAGAGAAGTAACATACATTTCCTGAATTAAGCCTACTTTTTATTTTATTTCCTCTTTAATATAATTTTCATTTGTTAATATTACTCCTAAGTATTTGAATTTGGAAACTGGTTCAAATAAGTTGTTATCATGTGCTTTCATTAGATATTAAATTTAGAATTTTTCAATTAAACGAAATAGGTTTGTTAAAAAAATAATCGTTAGTTCATATGATATTATTTTTTGTGATGCATGTTTGTTGTCCGTGTTGATGGTTTTTTTTTTTGTTTGTTTTAACAGGATTCGAATTCTTGAAGGGAGGGAAGAGGGGGTTAAGTTTTTCTAGAATATCACGCGTTCCATGTTTATAAGTAATTACATTTTTAATAGAAAGCGTATCTTTTATCAATGTTTCATGAGATTTGGTTGCCTGCAAAAGTTAATCCATTTATCTCCTTGTTCTATCACAATAAGGAACTCAAAATATAAAATTTTCCTTATCATCTGCTTACACATTTTCTCTTTTCTCACAATCTCTATCTTGATCAATTATATCCCTACCTCTTAAAAACATGTTCCCTACCTTCTTTAAATATACAATAATCCCAGCAAGGGCCAAAAAACGAAGTAAAATAAAGCAATTTAATCAATTAAACATTACAAGAATAAATTTACGCTGTGTGTTTGTGTTAAAACTCTAAAAGCATCCATAAACTCAAGTCATCTTCTTTGGAAAAATGATTGTAATTAAGAAATTATTAGCCCGTCTACTTCGCTACACTTTTAGACATATGGTGGAGTGCAGGTGTACCCCAGCACCAGGCAAGTACAGCAAAACTGTGTTCAACCAAATAGACGAATAGCTGTATTCAAGTTCAAAAAATTCAACAATTGCCTCTGCTTTAAACATTCATTTTGATTAGTTAGCACACACCATGTAACCATACACCACACACTACACCACTCCAGAACATAGTGCTACCAATGCAGACACCAAATACACTACTTGACACCAAATCAACAAAGTAGACGAGTCGATGTTGCACTGTGTAACCGTTTATCTGTGGTGTAAAAAACTAGACGCACATGAGTAGTGAGAATATATTATATTTATAACCTCAACTTACTAATCGGGAAATTCCCCTTAGTGAACCAATCACATGACTTCGCCACAGGGGAGGGGTTATGACATTCCCGAGCCAGCATTATTGATGTGACATTCTTAACAGGTTAATGCCCACACATAGCTGTAAGTGCATCAATCTCTACGCAGACACTTAAGAATGTTTGGAATGCAAAGAATTCTTGTGACAAAACAAGTAATCGGGAAATTCCCCTTAGACAACCAATCAGCTCAAATCACATGACCCTCTCTCTCTGTTTTATAAAAAAAATGAAGGGCATAACATTCCCAAGACAGTATTATCGATGTAACATTCTTAACAGGTCAATGCCTTAATGTTTACACACATACATAAGCGCATCAATCTCTACACACATACACTCACACACACACAAAGGAATGTTTAGAATGGAAAGAATTCTCAGGAAATTCCCCTTAGCCAAGCAAGTTACATGACCCTCTCTCTCTCTTTTTTATAGAGAAAAGAGAAGGTCGTGACATTCCCAAGCTAGTATTATTGATGTGACATTCTTAACAGGTCGACGTCACATCTACACACACGCACACACACTCGGGGAATGTTTGGAATGCAAGACTATTGATTTTGTCTGAGAAAAAACCACTAGGTTACATGAGTTACTGGTTAAGAAAAAGGTTTTCTTAAATTAGAAAAAGAAACACTACGAAAACCTATGACCTTACTTAGATTCATTTCCTTCTTAACAGGTCAATGCCTCAATATTCACACGCTCCCGTAAGTACGTCAATCTTCACACATACACTCAGGAATGTTTGGAATGCAAAGAATTCTTGTGACAAAACTATTGATTTGTCTGAGTAAAAAATACTAGGTTACATGAGAATTCTTGTATGTGACGCAAGTTAGGTTCCCAAAAAATACTTCCTACACAGTGATTTATATATCACCAATGCCATCTAGTTGCAAATAAATGTACTTGAAGAACATGAAAGCAGTAAGTATCACTAGATGCTGCCATCTAGTTCCAAAAAAATATACTTGTTGGAAAAAAGATTCATTACTCAATGATTTTATATATCGTCCAGCAGTAATACGATTAGCTGAAGACATATGACAGAGCACTCTCGAGTTCACGTAGCTAATTGCTAGGGCCCAAAATATTACTAGAATATCTTAAACTTGTATATTTCTTGTACCGCCATGATGTTACTGATTAGTTACAAGCACAAACAATATCATAACACTGGAGGATATGAGAATATGCAAGTACGGTATCTTCGGTTCAGATATAAAAAAGAGACCGAATGTATACTGGGGTATTTTGCAAAAATTTTTAAAATTGACTCGTGAGACAATTATTTTTTACAGTTAAAAAAGTAATGGATTTCGCTTTAGTTATTTGAAAAAAAGTAAAATTTTAAAAATTGGATGTCATAAGGGAAATTATCTAAATCTTAGACTTTTTATACAATAAAATTGAAATTTAAGCTCTTGCGTAAAACAAATCTTCAGTTTTTTACACTTGGAAAATCAGCTCAAATCATGATTTTCAGTTAAATTACACTAAGAGAGCTCACTATGAAATTGTTAGATTGGGGGGGGGGGGGGTGATCGCTCGTGCCCCGTTACTAACTACTCGTACTCTTCAACTACTCTCACGATACTGACTGATCTGTAATGCGAAAACCCTTTAAGTAACCTAAGCGCGGACACGTTGAAAACATCTGAAACAGTGAGCCAATCAGAAGACACCACATCATCGCATTACGTCATAACCAACCAATCAGAAAACACTACGTTAGATACGGGTCATCATAATATTGGGTAATAACTTGTTGCTAAACATTGTACAATAGTTTACCTTACAAGCCATCGCAATGCTGCATAATAACTTGTTGCGAAACATTGCGCATTAGTTTACCCTTACGAGCCATCGCAATGTTGCATAATAACTTGTTGCATAACATGATGCAATAATTTACCCTTATAAAAAATACAATAAAAGAGAGCTTAATATGGGTCATCACAATGTTACGTAATTTAACTCGAAAAAAATTATGACACTCGTACCAAGTATGAGATGAAAAATCACATAGTTGCAATACTATAAAATCGACAAAAACATCGTCAAAATAGGTTTACCACTGTGCTTAAATTAATAAAAATAATAGGCCTCGTACCAAGTATGAGTTTGAACATATCCAATCACCACTACTTTCGCTCTATAAATTCACAAGTAGGTTCATGCGGAATAATATAGACATGCCCATCCTACACGGAGAAAATGGCCTAACATATAATGCACCGATAAAACCCAAGCTCTAGCGGACACACTAGAAGTGTTTCAACTGAGTGAAAACACAGAAATAGACTCCGACGATGAAGACGAGACAACAAATGTCGTGGAGGATTTCCTATCTGCAGAAGCAGATAATGAAGAGGAAATCATCCAAACCAATGTCCTGGAGTTACTAAATATAGTAAAAACCTACTGAACAATAAAGCCCCAGGACCGGATGGGATTCAAAATGTGATATTCAAACACATCCCCAATCAACCTGGTCCAGTCAATAGTAACATTGCATTGTTCAATTCATGTATGACCGTGCAATATTTTCCGAAATACTGGAAAATGGCTAAAATTATATGCCTTCCCAAACAAGGGAAAGACACAATTCCTACAAAACTACAGACCAATCTGTCTCCTCAATAACCTGGGAAAAATTTTCGAACTCATTCTATATATAAGACTCCATTTCCTGGCACAAGAAAACCAACCGATAGCAAAAGAACAGTTTGGTTTCCGACAAGAGCACTCCACAGTGCACCAACTCGTAAGGTACTGGAGCAAATCACGGAGCACTTTAATAAAAATAAAGAAACAGGCATGATCCTGCTCAGCATAGAAAAGGCCTTTGATAGAGTTTGGCACTAATTACAGCTTCCACACAAAATGATTAAACTAATAAATTCATATATAAGTGAATGGGAATTCTTTGTCTCCATCCTGCAAGACAAATCTGACAAATGAAAAATTGAAGCAGGAGTATCACAAGGTCTCAGTACCCTCCTTTTCAATCTATACATAGCAGATATACCAAAGAACCAAGCTGTGGAAATAGCCATATATGCCGACGACCTCGCCATTTTCCACACCTCGTGAAGACGAGCCAAAATAGTAAGAAATCTAGAAACTTATTTCAATGTACTTAAAACTTACTATAACAGATGGAAGGTGAAGAAGATCAATGCCCACGAAACAGAGGTGATACTCTTCACCAAGGAAAAACAACCAATCCCCCCAGAAACAACACTGGATGGAGTCAAGATACCCTGGGTCAATAAAGTTAAGTACCTAGGAATCACATTAGATTCAGGACTGTCATTTGCCAATCATACTAATGTAGTTCTGGACAGAGCAAGAGTAAGATTCCACCAAATTAAGTCTCATGTCTATTCGGCCAGCTCATACAAACTCTTGCTATACAAAATTATGTTAAGGCCAATCCTCGCATATGGATCGCCCACATGCTTCTGTGGCAATAAGGCAAACATTGTCCTGCTGCAAAAAATACCAAAAATTCATGTACTCAATCAGAAAATTACCTCCAAATTCTATAAGAAGAAACAAACCATTCACAATGAACTAATCAGAAACCTTGGCTCGTATCCACAAATGAGATATAAGCACAAGAGACCCCTGAGCATTCTCTGGAACAATAGCAGATAACAATTAATTAACCACTTTTGATAAAAGACCTATGGAGAAAGAGAACTGGGTGCTAGCTTAGCATTTTTCCTGCACACAAGCTACCCAGGGGCTGACAGAGTGCCTCTGGTCCTGGATTCGATACCCAGTGGAGGCCCAAATTGATTCGGATCCCACTTTAAAATGTATGTCCAATCCCAATTAACCTTTCTGTGCTTAGAGTGGACTTGAAACAATAATTCAAACTCAAAACTCAGTCCGGGTCAGAGTCACTTCTTCTCATCACAAATTTACCACCCAGGAACATTTTCTACATGGTTTGATTTTCAGAGGACAAAAAATGTTTTCTGCAAGTACAGGTATAGAGGCTTGAGGTAATTGTGATGTCTGGCTGCTGCGATCATCTAGAGTCTCCAGCATAGCTTGCAACTGCAAATCTTTTTTTGAATGGCTGTGGTGGCTCAGTTGGTAACGTGTGTGACTACCATGCTAAAGGTCCCAGGTTCGATCCCCAGCCGGTTCAAATCCGGGAACTTTTCTAACGGAGGCGGCCCCGGTGCCCACCCAGCGTCGAATGACATGGGTACCTGGGGGGAAACCCTGGGGGGGGGGGGAAGTAAAGGCGGTCAGGGGTGTGATGCTGATCACATCACCCCCACTCACGACCGGATCAAGAAAGTGTGGGGCGTTACCCCCACACCCCCTATAGGCCTTCATGGCGTGGCACTAAGCACAGGGGAGCACTTTACTTTTTACTTTTATTACTGTTTTGTATATTTTAACTTTTAGTTTCTTAGACATTAAACAAGAAGACAAAAGTTTATGAAGAGAAAAGTAACATGCATTTCCTGAATTAAGCCTGCTTTTTATTTCCTCTTTAATATAATTTTCATTTGTTAATATTACTCCTAAGTATTTGAATTTGGAAATTGGTTCAAACCAGTTGTTATCAATAATTAGATTTTGATTATTACCTAACACTTGGTTTCTGCCTGTAAGCATATATTTAGTTTTATCTTTGTTAACTTCCAATCCTATCTCTTTAGCTGCTTTGAAAAATATTTTAGCATTATTCTTAATTGTATTTACATCATCCCCCAGTAAGTCTACATCATCTGCGTAAGTAATAATACACAAAATATTAAAAATTATTCACAAATAAACATAAAATGTTAGGAAATTCACAATAGCCAGTCTGCCATTTTGAAGTCTGTTTTTGGGGCCGTTCCTGTGGTCCGATTTTGTATGATTTTGGAGATGTTATTCAGTGATGATTTCTGAGATAGAAATTGTTTAAGAAGCTTCTGAAGCAATTTTGCCCAGGTTGGAGGGAAAATTGCTTTAGTTTGCCTGAACTATTAGTATATCCTGTAATATTCGTGACTTGTCTTTGAAAATGTATTTGAATCTGAATATGTGAAATTGCATATGTAAACTCTGCACCTCAAATTAAATATGTACTGTTTAATTGAATTTATCTAGAATTTTTTGATACATTGGAATCACACAAACCCTTTTTATATTGTTAATATATTTGTGTGTGTGGGGGGGGGGTGAAATGGAGAAAACATGTGCTTGTACCATTGAAGTTTGTTCGCCTTGAAAACCGGGAATTATGCTTAAATTTTATCATTGTCCTAATGATGTCTAGAACAAGTGACAGATGAAATCAATACAGGGACACTCCACAATCCGACTGAGACTTGAACCTGAAAATGAAACTAGCTGAGAACCTTATTGAAAGCAGCATACTTTAATTAAACAACATGGAAGCAAAAGAAGAAGAGAACACCTTAGTCAGGAGAATACTACCACAGTTGGTCCCTATAACTTTTTTTTTCTCTTTTTGGTAGACAAGCCAGGTAATGGTAAAAATCAAGAGGTAATACGTGACAGATGGTTGTTTCTCAGGATAGAGTGTAGTTTCATTAAGCCCCTAACAATGGCCCTTTACTTCTAACTGTTCATAGGCATTGTCAAATTTGTGTCATGTAAAATAGGTGTGTGTATATCATGAAAAGATTAACTCCCAACAGTCCAAACTTTGGCAGAATTATGAGGTGATTCTTATGAACTTGGGACTAGAGTGTGTTACATAATAATTTTATTTAGGCCTACAACACATATTTTGATTATAGTCATTAAAATCTTCAGACCATTGTTTCTTAAATTTGCCGTTAATAAATTGTCATAACTTTAAATTCACTGACAAATGAATCCACATAATTTACCCTTGTAATTGTGATGTTAGAACAGGTTGAGGTAATCGATAGTATCTTACTCTGCTGCTCTCCCATATGGAACATAAATTAAAATATAGTAAATAGGTTATTGAAGTTACAATGACTGATTGTGCAAACTAATGAATCATGATTCATTAGTAAAATTGTAAATTTTCATTTTTTTGTAATAACCGTGTCTGCAGATTTCCAGTTAATCTTAGTTTCCTGTAACTTGAAAACAAAACTATTTTTAATGCTGGTGTACACAGGGTGATTCATAATTCCTCTGGGGTTTCAAACATTTATAGTGAAAGAACTGTAACACATACAGCAAAAATGTACATATCAGTACATAAAAAATATCTCCCAAGTTTTAGGGTTACAGGACGTCCAGATTTTCCCGGACATGTCCTACATTTTAGCCTTATGTCCGGCATCCGGGAGGAATTTGAAAAATATCATAAATATTAATTATCATTAATATTAATTAGGAAAGTAGGTAACAGAAAAAAATCATGCAAGTTACAAGTCTATGAACTGCACTTCCAAACTCAATGGTGAAATTTATTTTGATTCAGTCATTACCCAAAAAGAAAAAAAAGTTTGTCCTGCTATTAAAAAAATGGAAGCACTTAATGAACAAAGTTTTGGGACCACTTTCTGATAACGTCACTGTTCAATGCCTGAGCAGAATCTCTTGCCTTAGGGATTATACTGATGGAACAAGGTGTTGCCATTCCTATTCAATATAATTTGATTGTAAAGCAGGGGTATAGAGAACAAAGTTATTCAGGGTGTCTACTAGTCAAGAAGGTCATGGTAGTCAAGAAAAAGTAAAGAAATCAATAAATAGGTCAAGAAATCACAAAGCCAATAAATTATTCTTGTGGTCAAGAATTTTTGCTATCATAATGACTGATTGGTTGATTTAGTTTATTTTACTTAACTTTTTTCTGTCCCTTTGGTTAATCGTGAAAATTATAATAAATGGCGGTAAGGTAAGACTGATGAAGGGACAGTCACAAACATATAGGGACAACCGACACAAGCCCCACATAAGATTATACCAACTTGAGTCCAGATGCCAAAGCCTTGCTCGTCTGCCAAACACAGTTCAGGATGCATTAATACGAGAAAGCAGATATAATTCTCTTCTTAAATTCAGCTTCAGTTTTCAACTTAACTGGCCCTTTGGTAGGGGTTTTCAATAAATAAATATTTATTTTCTTAATTACTAATTTACAATTTTACCTAAGTAGGGGTTGGATAAATAAACGTTAAGACGGGAAAACGGTCTAGAAAAGTCCAGAAAAAGTCAAGAATTCTGGATGTTATTTTTGTAGACACCCTGTTATTGAACTAAAGACTACCCAAGATGAAACTTCTCGAATTTTATATTACGGTAATTGCTGAATATTTGTTTAACATTATAGGTCATAATTCAAATGTTCAGAGAGTAGCTACTTTTATTACCATCAGCAAACATACTAACGAGAGAGATTATTTTTTCATGAAGTCTGTAAAATGTCTGTTACTGGTCCCTATAATTTCAAAGAGTTTGACTGTCCACTCTAACATAAATATAGTTTGACTAAACCTGAAATTTTGATAAAAATTGTCTCCTCAGAGAAGTACCACTTAAATCATGTAGTAAGGGGTGCATTGATTAGTATGACTGCAAGTCTTGAAATTTTGCATTTAAAAATTCATTAAGAATTCATTTTTTTTTTAAACTGAAAAGTGTAATTTTTCAACTACTTTCTAACGTGCTCTATAGAAATATGTATTATTTATTGAGAATGTTTTGTGTCCTACATTTTGGGACAGCATGTCCTACATTTCCCTTACAGCGATCTGGTAACCCTACCAAGTTTTGGTATGTACCTTACAGGTGCTAAATACGAGGGTCATTCAGAAAGTATCTTCCATTTGGATATAAAAGAAACACCAGGACATTGTGAGAGTTTTTATTATATACAACTGAAAGAGACAACTCTAAGCTATTATTTTTCTACAAAAGCACCGTTTCTGTTGAGACACTTATCATATCGGCGAACACGGTTTACAATACCCATGTCAAAGAAATGTGCCACACCTGTCCATTCAGCCATGCAGTAACACTGTCCTTAAGCGACTGTGTTTTGGACAGAAAAGGAATACTCTTGGTGGAGTTCCTGGAATGAGGCACAACAATCAACGCCCAAGTGTATTCTGAAACCTTGAAGAAATTGCGACGAGCAATTCAAAACAGGTGACGTGGCATGCAATTTCTCGTACATGAACGCTCGCCCACATACTGCTGCTTGAGCCAAGGACCTTCTCCCAACATTTTCAGTGGGAATTGTTTGACCACCCTCCTTACAGCCTAGATTTGACCTGTTTCCACAAATGAAGTGGCTAGGGGCACAGTGCTTCAACAATGACCAGTAGCTCAAAGACATTGTTACTGCATGGCTGAATGCATAGGTGGCAGATTTTTTTGACATGGGTTCACCGATATGATAAGGGTCTCAACAGAAATGGTGCTAGAGAAATAGCTTAGAGTTGTCTCTTTCAGTTGTATATAATAAAAACTCTTACAATGTTTTTTTTATACCCAAACGGAAGTTACTTTCGAGTCATTCCATGCCAAATCAACACAGATATGTGCAATTTTTAACCTGACCACCTCCGATTTTCATGAAATTTGGGGAGTTGCAACTATGCATAGAACTTAGTAACTATGAAAATTTTTAGTCTCGTGCATCTTGTAATTGTTAAATTATTCAAAGTCAAAGTTTGCAGAAATTGCCTTTTTTGAGCCCGCTTAGCTATACTAAATGTGCTGTAACTCCGCCCCTATTTCGCCTAGGAAGCTCAAATAAAGCTTATTGTACAGGGAATTGAATAAGCTTTCCAGTGATATATGACAAGCCTACCTTTGGATAAAAATACAATTTTGTCACGTGACCTTGACTTTTGACCTTGAATATCTCAAAACATGTCATCAACAAAAATCGTGGAAAAAAAAATATTTGGTCCCTCATACCATACTCTAAAACATACCAAAAAATCATTCTGGGACTGCAATGGGATCAGAAGATACAAAATAATATGTGTAATTATGTGACTGATAAAAGCCCCATTACATGAACTATGAAGAGTCAAATGTCCCTTAACACCCCCTACAAAATGTGAAGGAGTTATCCTGGGTATAATTGGTCATGAAAGAAATAGGTTAAGCACAGGGAAATCCCTAGCCGTGTGTGTCAAGCGCAGGTCCGGCATATTGTTGACTGCCATATTGAATTCAACGCAAAAATTTCAAAGGAAAGGGGGTGATGTGATATATCAAATGAGGCTAGAATTTCACGAGAAATGAAGTGACGAAGGTTTATCCAACATATATTTAACCAGCAAAAATTTATTACTGCATGCTTGTAACCATTTTCTCCTTTTCGAGGTGTTAAAAACAAAGCATTGGAATGCTCCTAACGTGTTAGGAACTCATCGACATCACGCTGGCATCTTGGGAGAGAAAGAAGTATAAGCACCATTGCATATGATTTTAATCAGCTACATTCACCAAATGTTGAATAGTGAAGAATATTGGGAAAAGTATCTCAAACAATTACGTGACACTTCCTTTGGAATGAAAAATTCTTCAGTGACGAGGCAAATTTTTATGTTCACGGTGAAGTTAATAAAAATAATATGCAATACCTGTGATTTTCTCAGTCGAATGGTTGTTGCTGGTAAGCTAATTATGTGGTATAATGTATGGTGAACGGAAATAGTTGGTCCATATTCAACAACGGAACCGTAAATGGTGAGGGCTTCTTGGATTTGTTAAGTGAACAGATTTTTTAACCCTTGCTTACGGGATATGGCACTTTTCGAGAGTTTTGAAACAGGACAGAGTGTGACCACACTATGTAGACATTTTCGCAATTTCTTCATGGTAATTTTCTAGGTAGATTGATGGGCACACGGGGATCTATTAAAAGGCCTGCACATTTCCCAGATCTAACATCTTAGGAGGACTTTTACCTTCAGAAACATTTGAAGAGAATGGTGCATGCACTAAAAGTCCCTGATATTGACCATCTGAGAGAAGGCATAGTTGCTGCTTGCAATGTTGTTGCACATGCTACATTGCCAAATGTTCTATGCGAGTGTGAGAGATGTCAACGAGTGTGCTCACAGGAACATTGACAACATTATAATGTGCATATATCGTAAGTGAAAGATATGTGTATAACTTTTTGCTGGTTAAATATATGTTGGATAAACCTTTGTCACTTCATTTCTCGTGAAATTCTAGCCTGATTTGATATATCACATCACCCCCTTTCCTTTGAAATTTTTGCGTTGAATTCAATATGGCGGTCAACAATATGCCGGATCTGCGCTTGACACACACGGCTAGGGATCTCCCTGTGCTTAACCTATTTCTTTTATGACCAATTATACCCAGGATAACTCCTTCACATTTTGTAGGGGGTGTTAAGGGACATTTGGCTCTTCATAGTTCATGTAAAGGGGCTTTTATCAGTCACATAATTACACATATTATTTTGTATCTTCTGATCCCATTGCAGTCCCAGAATGATTTTTTGATATGTTTTAGAGTATGGCATGAGGGACCAAATATATTTTTTTCACTATTTTTGGTGATGACATGTTTTGAGATATTCAAGGTCAAAAGTCAAGGTCACGTGACAAAATTATATTTTTATCCAAAGGTAGGCTTGTTATATATCACTGGAAAGCTTGTTCAATTCCCTGTACAATAAGCTTTATTTGAGCTTCCTAGGCAAAATAAGGGCGGAGTTACAGCAGATTTAGTATAGCTAAGCGGGCTCAAAAAGGGCAATTTCTGCAAACTTTGACCTTGAATAATTTAACAATTACAAGACGCACGAAACTAAAAATGTTTATACTTACTAAGTAACATGCATAGTTTCAATTCCCCAAATTTCATGAAAATCGGAGATGGTCAGGTCAAAGGCTGTGTTGATTTCGCATGGAATGTCTCTTTCCGAAAGACCCTCGTATGTGCAACCTGATGACATGGCAGACGTCAATCTTCAAATTAAGTTTTATGGTCTCAGTTGATGGTCCTACCTGGCTTGTTCATTTTGCATCACACAAGTAACCAGTCTCCTTGAACTTGTTATTCCACACACGAATTGTCTGTAGGTACTTCTGTTCAATATTTTGTATGAAAATTCCATTGTACCATCAGTGCATATATATCACTCTGTATAACACAAGCATCCATTTTTATTGATTGATTTGTTGTTTTAAGTCCACTTTATGCACAGTAAGGCTAATCGGGACTGGACCTACAGTTTAAAGTGGGATCCGAACCACTATGTGCCACCAGGTCTCGAACCCGGGACTCCTTGATTACAAGGCAACGACACTACCACTGCACCATCGGGGAGGCCACATCTATTTTTATGTAAACTTCATAACTACTTAACAGCATGAGGAACAATTTGCAAAAGGCTCTTCCCTCGTCGGCACTGTTGCCAAATTAGCTCTTTTGGAGCCGGATCTTGATTTTTCGTGATTGGTTGGGCTGTGAACTGGGGTGTCCATCTCATACCCCACTATGCCCCATCACTGGTTCCGACCAACGTTTGCCATGAGTATACATTTTGCATGTGATATGGAGGCATGGAGAAATGCATTGTGCTTGTGTTAGTATTATTTTATTTGTTCTCCTGGGAATATCAAACTTCCAATGCCATAGAGAAATACATAAACAGAAAGGGGACAGATTGAAGCTGTGATTGAGAAGCGGAAATGTCGAATCTTCCATTTGATAGCCTTTCTTTGGAACTTGAAGTTGATTCCCCTTAATGAATACATGGGATTCATATTCATATTTTTTAAATATCATGTCTAACTTAATAATCAACATAAAAAAATGCTTCCACTTGCACACTTGCAACATTCATAGTTTCTCATTCACAGTGTCTTTTTATATATACACTAGCGTGCAAAAGTCTTTGCCCAAAGGCATGGACGTCCGCAGGTTTTTTTCCAAGGGGGGCAAACAAGGCACATTTTCTCCAAAAATAGTGTTGTTCCCTAAAACAAATTGCTTAAATTTGAATTTATGTTGTTCATGCAATAATTAACACATATTATTGTGGCTAAAATGAAATTATATGTGCGAAATACATAATTTTTGGTTGACTTACATTTTCCAGGGGGGGCCATGGCTCCCCCTTGCCCCCCCCCCCCCGTTCCGGACGCCCATGCCCAAAGGTAATATCTGTCAAAAATGAACCAAATATATCGAAAAAAGATATAAACTTTATTTGAAATGTTATATTATATCACATTGGAACAAAATAGAAATGTAGAGCTTCATTAGTTAACATAAACAACGTCAATAAACTTATATTTTGCTCTCATCAATAAAACCCCCTTTAGCACGTATCAGAGCTTGACATTTTAACTGTCGTCTCGGCTACGGCTACTTATTTAACGTGCCTGACGTCATTCTGGTTCTACATTACAATGGTAATGTCAAACCCACAAAAACAATTAAACAAATAAACAAAAGGCAATCATTAAAAACCTATTTACCTTTTGTCCCAGGGTAAGTGCCATCAGTTGGAGCCCAAGAGATTACATAGGGTAGAACAAATCACACCACAGGGTTAGTTCTATATATATACACTGTAATTTCTATAAAAGAGCACATGCATAAACATTACATCATTGCCCCTTTCATTCTCACAGTCACACTCGCATTCATTTCTCGGCAATCCAATAGACATGAGTAATTAATACAATAATAGTTCGGCGGCATGTTTAAAGTTAGCTACATTAATTTAAACTGTTCTTAATTTGACATTTTACTTTTGCATTTACGGAAAAAACATGTTCCGGTCGGAGCTTTACCTGTACGACAAAACACTACTCCTTTTAAGTTGTTGTTGTTGAATGAATGTTAATCTATATATTGTTAATTTTGAGGTTAACAAGGATCACTGATATATAATTATATTGACAATTTATAGCGTCGTACAATCTGAATGTTAAATGCTTTGGATGAATGGATAATTGAACGCTGTACGGTTTTACATGTTAAAATGATAGTTGATGCAATTTAATCACCGTAATAAGCAATGTCTTGGTAATGTTTACGTAATTAGCGAGTTCATTGGATGTCACGACGGGGCGAACGAAGCTTATCCATTTTTCACGTCCATTCCGGCTTACCTTTGTCGGCTCTGACTGAAGTCCTCGTGGTGAAGTCGTGGATGTTTGCGGCGTGGTCAATAGATGGCTTCCGGGCGATAAGATAGGATATCCGCATCTTCAAGGATTGGCAACTGGGTCGGACGCCCCCCAGCAGGACCTTTCTCTGTCTCTACTCCATATTGATAGTACACAGACACGTGCGAAATAACACAACACGGAACGGTGCGACACACAAAGCGGGTGGTTCGCGGAAGATTGTGTAGGATAACACGCCGAAGAAAATCTGAGTAAAAACTGGTGGTTTCCCTTCTCCGCGCGTCTATTTATTTGCTATTCAAAAGGTCTGTTACGGTACCCTCTCTGTCCAAGCGTTGCTAAATTGTCATCAAGTCGTAGCTCTTGTCCTGCTATCTTCGCCAGTATATTTGGAGTTCTTTGACCCTTCTCGAGCAGCACCTCGAGTAGAGGTTAGCCAAAGATCGGGCCTATTGTAACCTGCACGTTCGTTCCGAAGACAGTGCCAGGGAGTCTGTAGCTATTGTTATCCAGTCTAGCTGTTTAACCTTTAATATCGGGCTTAATTTATCTCCTATCAAATTCTGCTTTGGGGATTTCGTCGATGATAATCTGTTGCTGGGCTGTCTTTAATTTCAGTTGAATCTGACCATTGGTAACAAAGTTGTATTTTTACATTTCTTTACCCGAGGCTCGGCCTCTTCTCTCGGGAAACAGGCTAGTCCTTCGCTCTCTGCCGTCCAAGTCCCGGTGAACAGCAACAGTCCAATGCATATTATTGCTTATTACGATGATTAATTGATTTACCTGATAATTAGCAAGATTTTATCGTTATAACATTCCCCTCTCCTTACACATGAATTTTTTCTGAGCTTAAGATTATATGCGAAGGAGAAATTCATCAAAACACAATTAATAATTAACGTTAAATCTTGCCTAATTGTTACACATAGGCGCTCGAATAGGGACTCGAACCCTGGAATATATAGTTGTCTTTCTCTATAGACTAAATTGCACTTTTCAATTAATTTTACATCATTACCTTTAATATTAACCAAACATAAAATTGCAGGATTACTCAACATTCATTTTCAGTTCTTGACTCTGTAACATTGATCATTTAACAAACACCTTGCTAACACTTACGAGAATTATCCTATTATGTATGCATATACATATGTAAACTTACTACATTCACACTCTAAGTTATGATGAAAATTCACTCTTTGAGATATAGTTCAGAATTATTGAGTTATTACATAAAATATTTCTTATCATCAATTCAAACCATTTAAAATACATGTTTCTTTACTAAATAATATCTATTCTGGGTAATAAGAATATAAATAATACGTTATTAATGTTGGCATTAACATAACATGATATATACTCAGATATTGATATGTATATAGATATATATATATAAGTTCTCAGTTTTTTTAATATTAATAATAATAATAATATCATAATTGTGTTAAATTATTTACACTAGTATGCGGAATAATTTACAAGCTTAAAGGCTCGACTGGTAATCTGGCACGTTGGGATTGAGTCCCCTACTCGTTGATGGTTGAGGCCATTGTTCGTCAGTCTCTTGCTTCTCATTGTTGTAGGCGGTTCTTACTAAATGAATAGCTTGTGTTCTGCCTTCTTCCATGCGATTGTCTTCCACCCCGCGTGAAAATCGTATGTCGCCACGCCCTCGGTAACCTGCGTTTGTGTTCTGTCCGCCTCCACGGTAGTTTCCTCGATTCGAGCGTTTGGTATCCCTGTCTCGCTGTCTTGGAGGACTGTACTGCGATTGTTCTTGTCGATTGAATTGTTGTCGACGTCCATTGTATGTATTACGTGTAGTCGCCATTTGCACTCGTGGAAAATTTTCTACTCTCTTCCTATCAAAATTATTATTCCCTCTTCTGCTTGATTGATCTTCCCATCGATGTTTTTCGTTCTCCTTCAGCAAATCCATGTCTTCAAGGATAAGCGACATTCGGTCAAAATTTTCTAACACATCTCCTGTAAGCTGTCTCTGTACGTAGCTCGGGTACATAGCTCTGATAGCCGTGAGGATTTCTATCACTTCGGTTCCGGGCTTAAGCAAACGGAATTCATTCACCCTCTGCCAGAAAAACTGTTTGTATGTGAGCTTTCCGTTGACGTCGTACCGCTTGTTTCTTAACTGGGTAACCTTCCTCTCTACCAATGATCTGCACTGAAATTGTTCAATGAAAGCTTTTTCGAAGGTGCTAAAGGTCTTGAACGCTGGTACCTGGTGGTCTAACCAAATGCGTGCGGAACCGCGAAGAAGTTTCTGGATGAGCTTCAGGTGATCCTCTTCGTGAATCCCATATAAAATGCAATCTCTTTTGAATTCTTGCAGAAACGTGGATGGCAAAGTTTCTGTCTTCTCTTGGTCGAAAATCATAAAGTTGTCCAGTGAAAACTTCGAGAAGATGGCACGCCTGCCTATTTCCGAGGTGGCTACACTGGTCTGTACCACGGAGTGGACTCTCGAGCAACTGCTATCCTGCTCCATGACGTCATCGCCTGTGGCTTGACTCCCCGATCGAGATGGTTGCTGCGCTAATGTCGCCAGGGGCGTTGTTTCTCGCTGGTCTTCCTCGTTCCTTGTTCGTGGTGACGTAATAACGATTGAAGAAGTCTCTCTCTGCATCGTTTCTTTGATTCGCGTGACGTCTTGGCGTAAGTCTTGCGTCATGTTTTTTATCTTCCTCCATTGCTGTTCTTCTGAGGTCATCTTTGTTTCGATTTGTCCAAATCTTTCTTCCACCATTCTGGAATCCGCTGCAAGTCGACGATCAACCATTCGGAATTCCTCTTCCATTCTCTTTTCCACGTCATTCTTCTTTTCTTCTATCTTCTCTCCCAGGTGTGCCAGGTGTTCATGGATCTGCCTGACTTCAGTTTCCACTGTTTTTTCCAGGTTCTCAATGTCTTTCTAGTTATCACGATGTCTTTCAACACACTCTTCTTGGGCTTTTTCTATTTTCTCATCATTCTTTTTTAATGCTTGTAGAAACTGATCCATCATTTCTCGGTGTTGTTGTTCTTTCTCTCTTCTTCGCAATTCTTTTTGCCTTTCCTTCTCTTCTTCTTCCAATTTTCTCTTCTTCTCCTTCTCTTCTTCTTCCAATTTTCTCTTCTTCTCCTTCTCTTCTTCTTCCAATTTTTTCTTCTTCTCCTTCTCTTCTTCTTCCAATTTTCTCTTCTTTTCTTTCTCCTCTTTTCGACGTTCTTTCCCTTCTTCCTGTTGCTTCATCATCGTAGTGAAGAGCGCCATTATCGCTTGAACATCCATGGTGCCTTGGGTTGGTAACACTGCCGTTGGTTGCTCACTTTCAGGGATAACGGTATTCTCCGGAGCACGGTTGCTTTCTCCTCCCTGGTCGCCTTCCAGTAACGTCACTTCCACTCCTTCCTTTGGATTGTCCATTTCTTCAATCTTCTTCCTTTGTCGAGTTATTCTCTCCATCACCCTTCTCCTCGGTCGTTATTCTCTCTCTCTTCTTCCTTGGATTCGATGCGTTCTCGCAGCGAGATATAAATTTCTCTTTTCCTTTTCATAAATAGACCCTACGGGGTTTTGCGTCTCCCCCCTTACCATCCTTGATCGATGCTTTATCCTTATCGCCGCATAAAAATCCAAAATCTCTCGCTATGTAAATTACTTTAACCATTGTTACTTCACGCCCACTATATATATTGCACAAACAATTAAATACTCAATTCACATGCTAACTATGTGTAAATACACTTAAATACTCTAAACTAGAAAATTACTGATTATAGCAACACAAAGAACTAAACGCTTCATACTCTAGGCGTCCTGCGTGGTATTTTTTTTTTTTTTTTTTAACTGCAATAAGTGATTAATATTTGATTTTCTACCTCTATCAATCTCTTGGTTCCTGTCGAAGGACATGTAGGCACATAGCTCTATAACTGAATAATTATGGCACAATAAACTCATTTTTGCGACTATTAATAACTTCCTTCCAACTATCGACACTTATTTAAACTTCGGGCCTACTCGGGCCTAATTATCGCATATTCAGGCCTACTCGGACCTACACGTCGAATGTTCGGAATTACTCATCGAACCTACATGTCGCATGTTCGGAATTACTCGTCGAATCTACATGCCCCACGTTCGGGCGTACTCGTCGAACCTACATGTCGCTAGTTTGGGCGCCATCTTTTAACTGTCGTCTCGGCTACGGCTACTTATTTAACGTGCCTGACGTCATTCTGGTTCTACATTACAATGGTAATGTCAAACCCACAAAAACAATTAAACAAATAAACAAAAGGCAATCATTAAAAACCTATTTACCTTTTGTCCCAGGGTAAGTGCCATCAGTTGGAGCCCAAGAGATTACATAGGGTAGAACAAATCACACCACAGGGTTAGTTCTATATATATACACTGTAATTTCTATAAAAGAGCACATGCATAAACATTACATCATTGCCCCTTTCATTCTCACAGTCACACTCGCATTCATTTCTCGGCAATCCAATAGACATGAGTAATTAATACAATAATAGTTCGGCGGCATGTTTAAAGTTAGCTACATTAATTTAAACTGTTCTTAATTTGACATTTTACTTTTGCATTTACGGAAAAAACATGTTCCGGTCGGAGCTTTACCTGTACGACAAAACACTACTCCTTTTAAGTTGTTGTTGTTGAATGAATGTTAATCTATATATTGTTAATTTTGAGGTTAACAAGGATCACTGATATATAATTATATTGACAATTTATAGCGTCGTACAATCTGAATGTTAAATGCTTTGGATGAATGGATAATTGAACGCTGTACGGTTTTACATGTTAAAATGATAGTTGATGCAATTTAATCACCGTAATAAGCAATGTCTTGGTAATGTTTACGTAATTAGCGAGTTCATTGGATGTCACGACGGGGCGAACGAAGCTTATCCATTTTTCACGTCCATTCCGGCTTACCTTTGTCGGCTCTGACTGAAGTCCTCGTGGTGAAGTCGTGGATGTTTGCGGCGTGGTCAATAGATGGCTTCCGGGCGATAAGATAGGATCTCCGCATCTTCAAGGATTGGCAACTGGGTCGGACGCCCCCCAGCAGGACCTTTCTCTGTCTCTACTCCATATTGATAGTACACAGACACGTGCGAAATAACACAACACGGAACGGTGCGACACACAAAGCGGGTGGTTCGCGGAAGATTGTGTAGGATAACACGCCGAAGAAAATCTGAGTAAAAACTGGTGGTTTCCCTTCTCCGCGCGTCTATTTATTTGCTATTCAAAAGGTCTGTTACGGTACCCTCTCTGTCCAAGCGTTGCTAAATTGTCATCAAGTCGTAGCTCTTGTCCTGCTATCTTCGCCAGTATATTTGGAGTTCTTTGACCCTTCTCGAGCAGCACCTCGAGTAGAGGTTAGCCAAAGATCGGGCCTATTGTAACCTGCTCGTTCGTTCCGAAGACAGTGCCAGGGAGTCTGTAGCTATTGTTATCCAGTCTAGCTGTTTAACCTTTAATATCGGGCTTAATTTATCTCCTATCAAATTCTGCTTTGGGGATTTCGTCGATGATAATCTGTTGCTGGGCTGTCTTTAATTTCAGTTGAATCTGACCATTGGTAACAAAGTTGTATTTTTATATTTCTTTACCCGAGGCTCGGCCTCTTCTCTCGGGAAACAGGCTAGTCCTTCGCTCTCTGCCGTCCAAGTCCCGGTGAACAGCAACAGTCCAATGCATATTATTGCTTATTACGATGATTAATTGATTTACCTGATAATTAGCAAGATTTTATCGTTATAACATAACTTCGGCATTCGAGACACTAAATTTTACAGTGTTTCGTGTCCAATATTTTTCCAAGCATCTTCTAAACACTGCCACAAACTTTGAAGATTCGTTGGAGCCATCATATGAACCTTTCTGTCCAACTCATCCCACAGCTTCTCAATCGGGTTGAGATTGGGCGATTGTGGAGGCCACAACATCACTTTGAGAATTTTTTGCCTCTCCTTTGTTTTTAAATAGTTCGTACACAGCTTGGACGTGTGTTTTTGGTCATTGTCCTGTTGAAATATAAATCCGTTTCCAATAGTATTCTTTCCAGATGGCAATGCATGACGTACTAAGATATTATGGTACATGTTTTTGTCCATAGTTGACTTCATTTGCACCAAATCTCCAACTTTTCCTCCTCCAAAACCAACCCAGACCGTGACATTACCTCCTCCATCTTTAGTAGTGTGACTCAAACAACTGACAAGCATTCGTTCTACGACCTTTCTTCGAACGTATAATCGTCTTTTTGTTCCAAACAATTCAAACTTCGATTCATCAGTCCAAAACACTTTGTTCCACTGTCTTAATGTCCATGTTTGATGTGTCTTAGCCCAGTTCAGACATTTCACTTTATTTTGAGGCCGCAAGAAAGGTTTTCGACAGGATATTCGACCATTTAAACCTACGCTACGTATTCACCTCTTAACCACATCAACCGAAATTGGAGTTTTTCTATTTCTTTGTGTCTTCTACAATTGCAGTTGCTGGAAGTCTTCGATTTCGCTTGCTCATTACGATGATATGTTTATCTTCCATCCTTGTTGTGCTTTTGGGCCATCCAGAATGTTTCTTCATCATATTTGTCCCTGTTGCTTTCAGACGAGCTAACGTATATGTAACACTTCTCCTCGGAATATTCAAACGTTTTGCAATTTTCGCATGAGTATAACCTTCTTCTGATAAAATTTGTATTTTATCACGGAATTCAGTTGAATATTCGTGTCATTTGTTCATTTCGTGAATATTATATTATTTCACCAGCAATAAGAAAGATATAATTGCAAATCATCTATTATAATTACAAAATGTACATTAAATGTAAATTAATGTTAAGTATATATTGATTCCTCAATATACACACCAAAATTTGATATGAAACCAGGAACAAGTGCAACATTCAGTATACACATAAAGGTTCAACTCCTCGTCGTCATCACGTCTCATTATGTTTTCATATAAAATACGATTGTGTATTCTCCGAATTAAAATGGAGTCTGTTCTAACTTGTTGATATACATCAAAGACATTCCAGAATAGAGTCAAAACTGATATTTATTTGCGTTTCACAACATAAATCACAGATAATGACTTTGGGCAAAGACCTTTGCATGCTAGTGTGTGTAATATATGTATGTATGTATGTATGTATGTAAAGTGCCCATTTAGACGATATTGATATAATATGTATGTATGTATGTATGTATGTAAAGTGTCCATTTAGACGATATTGATATAAACGCACGACTGGTGCGAAACTGTAACTCTTCTCCTTAACAGAAATTACAAGGGTCTTTCTGTTTCTGACAGAAATATTCTACTAAAAAAAAGGTAAAGTGTTCCCCTGTGCTTAGCACCATGCCATGAAGGCGTATAGGGGCTGTGGGGGTAATGCCCACAAGGGAAGAATATATCATTCATTGTTTACATTGAGTAATGAGTACAGGAGTATGCATTTTGTAACGTTCTCCTAGGAATGGGGGATCGAACTAGGGACCGTTAGGTGTCCCAGTGGGTGATGTAGCTCACTGATCATTCATTCTCTATTCTAGAGCAACTCTCTACTCATGGTGAGCTTGATGGTAAGGTGCAAGAGATAATAATCATACACTTGATGGCAAAACACAACACTTGAGTTTAAACCCCTACAGACTGGATCAGTGTGGTGAATGGAAATACCTGTCTTTCACTGTGTGGAAGTGCTCCCTCAAGGTGTCGAACCACGGACTTGTTGAACAAGGTGTCCGTTTGTAGTGCAAGTCTGGAAGACCAACCTTCACTCACTTCTCCTAGACTTTTAGCTCGTACTGCTGCACCCTCTGACTGATAGTTTAGAACTCACCGTATCTGACCAATCACTGACCTCCGTTCCCCCGGACATTTATTCCACTCGAATTTACTCAATAATGCCAACTCAGTTACCTGAGTTTCTTACTTGATTGTCATTGTTTACACCTGTTCACAACGATGGTGATCAAGGAAGCTCGGCAATGTCTGACAAGACTTTCCTTAGATGTTTCTAATTATTTCCTGACTGGAAAGGTGATGGCTAAATGTCTGTGGTTCGAAGTTCTTTGTACTTTACAGTTCAGAGATTCTACACATTGTTATGATTTTACATGCGATTTACACACATAAATTAAGGATCAAAGGAACTTGCATATCTGTTCTGCCTGAAAGGAAATCCATGTTGCAGACGACTTATTCAGCTGCACTTGATGCCACCACATATGATAATGCTAGTAGTGAGATGTCAGATTGCTCCAAGAGCAAAGTACAAATCGTACCTGTCCAAGGAACACTCATGGTGAATCCATGAACACACACTGTGACTTGAACAGCTGACTTGAACTGGATGTAACAACATAGAGTGGGACATTGCACAAAGTGTCATTGCAAGGCTATGGCGGAGGTTCCAAGAAACTGGAAATGTCAGCGAGGTGGACCACCGAGTACAACACCATTACTTGCCTGAAGATGAACACATAGTATGGCAAATGACCTGATATGATATGATATATATTTCCATCCACTTGATCATATAAGTACAAATAGCATTATGATATGGGATAGGTCAATTACATGTATAATTTTGAGAACAAAGGAATTAACATGCATATTAAAAAGTATAAAAGAGTATAGAATAACATAAAAATAGAAGAAAAATCAAAGGTTATGCTATTAGTAAACATAAAAATAAAATAACATAAAAATAGAAGAAAAATCAAAGGTTGTGTCTATTAATGAAAAATATGATCTAAGTACTCCTCTGTGCTATAAAACAAATACTTCATAAGTAGCAGAGATCTTGCAACAGCGACCAAAAATACACATGTCCTGGCAAACTGTCACTCGATTACTGCGTGAACATGGTCTGTATGCTCACAAGGTGCATTCTCTTGATGCCAGATCACATTGCATGGACTAACAACCAGTAGTGCTGTGTCTTGTTTTCTGTGCCCAGGTTCTCATTGAAGAGTGACTCACTGGATGTATACATATAGCAGACACGTGGAAGTTGATGTAACCCGAATAATGTAATAGAACATGATCATTTCTGAGGTGCTGGGTATCTTCTGATTTGGCATTACACTAGGTTCTCGTAAACTTCTCCATGTCTTTGCTAGGAGAATATACCAGGATATGATTATCCAACAATACATCATCCCTTCAGTTTTCTGTTTATGGATGATAATGCAGGTCCCCAGAGAACAGAGCTTACCTAGAATTAAAAGATATCTGGCACATATACTGGCTGGCAAGGTCACACTATTTCAAACCAATAGAACATGCATGGGGTATGCCCCTTCAAGAGCTGTGTACAGCATTGTAAGAGTGGGGCACCATTCGTCACTTATCTGCAGTATGCCATATCATTGTATGGTATGCATTGCTGTCAGGGGACATTATATTCCCCATGAACATTTCTGTGGAGCATTCACATTTGCTCTTTTGTCAAGGCATGTGTGAGCCTGCATTTGCCATTGTGATAACTGCTTCTCACTACAATTGTTGGTTTCTTGTAATTTCTTATCATTTTCAGTTGCGTGATACACTTAGTGCATATTAACTAGCTGTATGTGTGTGACGTGCCATGATCCTTAATTTATGTACAATACATGAGTGTACTTATATTTGTGAAAAGCTGTAAAAGTTTATTGAACTGCCTTAAATTTATTTCATGCATTGCTCACTATTATGTGCATAATTTTGAATAACTAAATTTCTTTTGTGAAAGTAAATATGTGACATTCCTACAACAAACCTTACAAATCACCTAGTTTCACAATTTCTTAAATGTTGTAAAGGGTGTCCCAATAAGACCGACAGATTTAATATGTTTAATATAAAGCTTATATAAATAAAAATGTCTGATATTTTTATCATTACATAGGGTGAATGTTCCGATTTTAGAATGCAGGTTTTATTTTGCACAGCAACTTTTTCCATTGGGTTTGTAACACTGTTATCACGAGCATGTTATCAGTGATTGTTGCAGGTTAGTAGACACGGAGTAGGATGGAGAATCCGTGACGGTTAATGGAGAACGGTACTGTCATATGGTCACCAGTTTTTTTTTTTCATTGCTCCAATGGGACAAACTTTTTGTTGAAAATGAATGCATGTGGTTTCAACAGGAAGGCACCACCTGCCACACCTCCCCCGAGACAATTGCCTTCCTGCGTGAAAAATTCCCAGGGTGGGTACTCTCTCGCAATGGTGATCAGAACTGGCCTACAAGGTCTGTTCTCTGACCTTACTCCTTGTGACTACTTCCTTTGGGGATTTCTCAATTCACAGGTTGATGCAAATGAACCACGAACAGTACAAGAACTCCGGGAGGAAATTCAACGATTTATCAGCAAAATCAATGATCAGATGTGCAAAAACGTTGTTATGAATTTCATCGAGAGAGTGAAGACCTGTAGAGCAAGTCGAGGGGGACACATGCCTGATGTCATATTTCACTCTTAAATCTGGATCTTTTCCGCTTGTAATAGTGTTCTTATATTAGTAAGTGTCCTAAATTACAGTGTTTTATAGTCATATGAAATCCATCACTCTTATTGGGACACCCTTTATTTCATGCTGCTTGAGCATAAATATGTTATGCACTAACACATGAATGAATTTTGTGTTGCAGTGCAAATGTGAAAAGTTATGCATAATTGACCAGTATACAATCAAATTTCATTTCTGACTACAATTATTGTAATTACCCTAAAGTAAATAAACACAGAAGATTCAGATAGATGTATTTCTTCAAAACTGGACCAGTCCATTGAATGCCATCAGCTTTTCAGCACTGCAGATTGAGTTTAATCCTATCTGTGAAAGTTGACTCAAACTTCTTGTTTAAGGGAGAATAGAAGGCTTTAGTCCCATCAACACATCATTGACTACAAAAATAATTATTTATTATCAGTGTGTGGATTCATGTGCATTAAAAATAATAAAATTTGCAATTAATGTAATTATTTTTTTGTAATCTTTCTAGCACAACGTTGAGCACAAAAAAACACCCCCAATAGAAGATTTCAAAGCTTAAATCTGTATCATGTGACAACATAGTGGGACAGTGTAGCAAACCTCACATACAAAAGAGTAACAGCACAATGCATGGCAAAATCTCCCAGGGAAAAAAAATGTATTCTCTGTAGTTGAGCTCCTGAGTGGTTAGCTTGGTGGCTCCAAATTTCTGTGTTCCTTACATTTCTTTATTTGTCCATCACAGGACCAAACATAATTTACACAAAGATAATTTTAATAATATACACAAATGTTAATAATGTTAATATTAATACATAAAATATGTTAAAATTTTTGATAGTATGACAACATATAAATACAGTTAAAACTCCTTTACAGACAAATCTGATAAAATATAATGTTTTACAGAATTTTGCGCCTAATAGCATTACACGAATTGAAAAATATGTCCAAATCATGCACTCCCTACTGAAAATTCTATCTACTGTTTTCAGTAGATCAATGGCTGTTTTGCAACATCTAGTCTTTTCAGTAGATGAACTGTACTGCTAATGTTTTCTACTGTTTTTGGTAATCCAACTGTAACATATTGTAACATATGTATACCAGTGGCTGGCAACAGTGCAGTGTGCACAAGATGGCCACCCACAGTAAGCTGTGTTGCTGTATGCACTTTGCTAATAAATAGGTTATTCAATGAACCTTGTTTGTACCTGGAATACAATATGAAACACCAACTGCTTCCCCTATCTTAAGTAGTTGAACTGTACTCGAAATGTTTTCAGTAATATAATTGTACAACTTTTTTTGTGTTCAGTATATAGCTGTCTGAAAACAGTACTCATCAGTAATGAAAATTTTCTTATCTATACAACTGAAAATGCAATGGAAAAATTGTATAAACAACTAAAATAAATGTATGGTAAAGCATGTGGAACTTGCTACTTAGGAATGTGTTCACACAACAAAGAAATCAAATAAAGTGAACATGTTTTTAAGTGCGTAGCTTCATTGTGGTTAACACACTTGTAGAAAATTAAAAAATATGCTCTTTTATACATAAATTGACATATTGTTCTTCCCAATTCACATGAAAACAGCAAAAAACCAAACAAAAAAAAAATGAAGACCTGACCTTGATGCTTGAAAAACCAAAACAAGGAAACACTATGTTGACTAAGTTGATCAATAGATGGCTCCTTTCTGCAATTGCATCACACAGATATAATCATAACTATGGAAATTCCATGCTGAAAAAGAAATCAAATGATATGATCATATATTCAAAGTACTAGCTGCTTAAGGTTGAATTATTTCTTAAGAAAGAATTGTTGTAACTTACTTATTAAGATATATCTGACTTCAGTAGTATTCATTAAAAAAACAGTAGAAATTAAGTTCATGTACTGTTTTTCCAATTCACTTCAAAATCACTGAAAATATGGTGTCAAGAATTAATTTGTCTATTCTTGGAGTCAATAAATGATTTTATAATAATATATGGTAGGAAGTATTATGCATTATTATATACATTCTTTTTTTCAGTACAGTAGCCTTACTGAAGACTACAGTAGTCCTACTGTAGACCACAGTACCTGTACAGTAGATCTACAATAGGATTTCAGTACATTTCACAGTACAAAGTTGAAGACTTTTGAAAACAGTAGACTTCGTCTACTGAAAGCAGTAGAAATTTTTAGCAGAGCTAAGAATAACTCATTAAAAGATTCCTGAACTCTTGCTATTGGAGAGTTTTTGTGTATGTTTAACCTTGAGAATGGCATGTGGAAAGGTGTTCTGTTCCTCGCTCTAAAAGGTGTTACAGAAGTTTATTCTCTCCAACAGCTCAGAGGATAGCCAATCTTGTCTTACTAATTTACGTAAAAACATTAGATCATTAAAAACACTTTTTCTTTCAAGGTATTGAGACCAAAATGGCTACATAAAGTTACATAATTTCTATTATGATATTGAATATTCCTTTTAAAACAAAACCATTTGACCATTTGCATTTGTACCTTTTCCACTGTGTTCTCCCAAGTCTTATGCTGAGGATTTCAGATTGAACTGCAATATTCTAACATCGGGAAAATTATTTACCGTTGAGACTGAAAAATTATTCAAAATGTTTCTCCTGACTTCTTTTTATGATCGCTTGATAATGACAATTAAATGTTAAGTCAGAAGTAAAAGTAACACCTAAATCTATGACATTGTTTGTTCGTTGAACTATTTTATTGTCTATACTATAGTCATAAGAGACAACTCTTTTCTTATTACTAAAATATACAATCTTGCATTTATCTACATTCAGGACCAATCCTTTTTGTTGTACAGAACTCGGCAAAATTGAACGACGGCACGTCAGAGGTGAGGGTTACCTGCACGCAATCACGTCATGAGAACATCCAAAAACACTTCTTCAACACCAAAATTACAACAACTTCAAATTTGTATTTTCAGAAGGCTCCCATGTGTCGTACCCAGTAACGCGGAAAGCGCTGATTTGTTGATTACCGAAGAGGACATCTAACCCCAAAAGAGATTATATTTATGTTGAACACTCTAAATTTACCCAATAAAATAAAATATTCAAATAAGGATATTCTTGTCAGTCACTAAATTATTCAGCCTTTGACATAAAATTCAGATTTAGCACATATGTATCTGGTGAATTTTACATATTTTGTCTCAACCCACTTCCATGCCTTTCAAATCTGTCTATTGTAATTTCCGAATTATGAAGTTACCCAAATACCTAACCTTTCCTTAGATATTTGCTATCTCAATTGCGAACACGAGGACAAGAGGTACAATGGCAGGACACACAAAGTTTTCCCTTCTGTAAGAAAACACATCAAAATTAATACATGAAACATGCATGTGCCACACCAATTCTAATGAGCATATTCAGAATGAAATAGAACTCACGAAAATAATTAAGTCATTTATTTATATGAGATTTTACACCTCTAACAGATCAACAACTGGAGCTGTTTATTTATTCATATGCTCACAGCTCGTTGCTTATTGTAGCACGAACAGCTGACTTAAGACTAAGTATTTCCACCATATGACAGATTAGGCAACATTGCCTCATTTGTGGATAAATCACGCCAAGGTGGTAATATTAACTAAGATAATGTTTGAACAGACGATTCAGAACAATTGCACTTCCATTACAAACCGTGCAAAATATTCACTATTCTGTCTTTTCCGTGAACTACGTGCCCGTATAAGGACATGTGACCTTCAATTATTTTGACGTATTAAAGTACAATTTGTCAAAGATTCCTACTCAAACATAAATTATAGGGGTATGCACCTATTTAAACTTCTTTCTGACAAATTCAATCAGTTTATGTTCCAATTATTTGAGATAACTCAAATATTCATTGTAATGGCATCACCCGCCATTTGCTGGAGACCACGAGATTCGGAATGATCGTTTTTCGATCTATTTTCACCACTCGAAACACACATTAGCATGCTTTGATCAAAACGTACTTTAGGCAGATCTACCCATAAAGTAAATTAACATGAGCTCATGAAAGATAAATATAACTGCAACGGCTTACCTCCTGAAGCGGTGGGATCACGTGATGCCTTCACTCACCCTACCTTTTTTCATGGAAGCGTATCATCGTACCAATTCACTTTCACTAATAGCCCGATCCATAGGATGATCTCCTATTGTTCCAAATGGCAATACATTACTTCGATGTCTTCCACTTAACCTGTGAAAGTCAACCTGTGAGGATTCTTTTCCTCTTGGATCAGCATCGAACCTGCCAAAATTCCACCATCCTTTCTTCTCACTCACTTTCCCTCCAAGTTCCAACAACAACTCTGTTTTACATCACGTTTATCCACGTAACAAAAGAAATTTTTCTGAACATAATATTGAGTACTAATATATATATGTATGTATTAATGATCTTATTGTAATAAAATCTTAAATAGTCATAGTTATATTATTTATGCAAAATAATGGAGAATAGCATGCTGTATAAATTAATTTTTAAGGTTAAGTGTACAAATTGCAAGACCCCCGTAAAATCGCTGTCAGCCCGAAATGTCCCTGTGCAAAAGGCGATATCAAACTTCTTGCGGTAATTATTATTAAAATGAACATTGTTCAAATCACCTTTAATCATCCTACATGTGTCTATATACAGTAAAATGAACCGGCCATATGACAATATGTGTCATAATTGTTCAAATCGTCTTGTAGTTTTATGCAGTCGTCTACTGACCGAATCTGGTGGTACAACTTTACGTCATCTGCACACATTAAGACCTTAGCTTTTTGCATTTTTAGGGCACATCGTTTACAAATAATAAAAGCAAGTATGGGCCTAAGTTGGAACCTTGGGGCACTCCAGATAACATTTCCCTTTCAGAAGATGTAAAACCGTTCAATACAACAGTTTCCATGCGGTTTGATATATAACTAGTTAACAGTTCTAATAGCTGACCTGATACCCCCACTGAACGTAGTCTTTGTATGAAAATAACATGATTCAGCTTGTCAAATGCTTTACTCATGTCAGTGTAAATAACATTCATTTGTTGTCTGGTATTAAAGCAAACAGCAATATCCTGTGTTACTACAGCTACGTTTGTAACCGTTGACCCATACTGTGTTGACCCATCATTGTGAGGGTAGTTGGGGAGCTCCTTGGAAGCAATAGTAGCACACTCTGGGCTCGAAATTCAGAGAACAGCAGTGATTTAATGCAATAAGCTGCCATGCTTTGCCAAATTAAAAGCCGCTTGACAGGTCATTTCTCTCAAACAGCTCAAATGATAAATGAACAAAATGCAACCATTTTTATGTAGTTATATTTAACAACACATTATTTGCTTTTCCTTTATTCCCCAAAAATGCTATTGCTGTAGATGACTTGAAGGATCAGTCTTGTGAATTTCAGTGAAAATATCTAAGGGCCATTATTTTGAAATTCAGACAAAAAAGTGATATTTTGAGAGTTGTACTTTTTGATCGTGGTGGTGTTTCTATACATTGAAGTAGGTCATGAGAAATGACCCTGAAAAATTCTCTCTGTCCTGTAGAAAATGTTGAAGTACAAGATCATACCCTCAATTTTTCGTGAAAAGTGAAATATAAGTATGTTCAGGAGTTCTGTATCTTTCTAAATGAACATTGTCCCAAACTTTTATTTTTATATAATGTTTTTCCTTTTTGATGGATGGCATATGGTAACATTGTTGTCACTGCAAGATGGCGCCAACGAGTGAAGACGTACTTTTATCAGCTCCTCTCAAATTGAAGACAAAATATGATGATAAATGTGCAAAGTGTAAAAGATCTGTAAAAAAATGGAATTCTTTGCGACATGTGTGACGAATGGTTACACTTTAAGTGCGGCAACTTGAATGCCGATGAAGAAATCGACCAAAACAGTGAATGGTTCTGTCCGCAATGTGAAAACGGAGAAAAAAGTGTTGAAAATGAGGAACTCCTGAATCTTTTACAGGTAGTGAATCTACTGCAAAGTGATATAAAGGAGTTAAAAAATGAAAATGAAGCCCTGAAAAACAGACTAGAAGCTATTGAAAAGGCAAAGGAAATAACAAATTCTACATCCTCATGGACTCAAGTGGTTAGGAAATCAACAAAGAAAAAACATCACATCTATAGCATAAATTTCGAGAGTAAAAACAGATTTTCTACACTACAAGATTTCCAGACTGAAGAAATACACCCAGAAACTAATTCAAGAACGTACAGAAGAAATGTGAAGTCAAAAAACACAACCACAAACATCTCGAAAATAAAAAAATCGAGTGTTAGTCAACCAGAAGTGATCATCTATGCTGATAGTCATGGCAGAGGAATGGCAGAAAAAGTGAAGAGTCAGCTAGGCGATGTTTCAGTGTTAGGTTTTGTCAAGCCAGGTGCAAAAATTGGGCACATTGTAAGTAGCCTAAAACCTCAAAACAAAGAAATCAGCAGCTGTGTAGTGCTAATGGCAGGTTCAAACAATGTAGCATGCAATGAGGGTCACGATGTGATATATACATTGGAAAAGAAACTACCTGAAATAAGAAACTCTAAAGTGATCATAGTTAATATACCAACGAGATACGATCTCATACCGGAATCTTGTGTTAATGTGGCCATAAAAGAGACAAACAAGAATATCAGACACCTGTGCAAAAACTTTAGTAATGTCGATATTGTTGATGTAAGCAGGCTAGAGAGAAACAATTTCACAAATCATCGCATGCATCTGAACCGATCTGGAAAAGAAAAGGTGTCAAAAGCAATAGGTACGGTGATAACTGAATACATTATAAACCAAAGAAGAAAGTGCAATCCTGTTGAACTGAAATGGCACCCCATAAATAATCAGGGAAGTGAAGTGGTAAATGGAAAGAAATATAGTGATGTGGTAAATAGCAGAAAAGTCTGTCTTGTGATGAATGGTGAAAAATGCAGTCAAATGGTAAGTGATAAAAATGGTAGTGAAGAAAATGAAGATTACAGTGAAGTGAGAAAAGATGAAAAAGACGAGGAAGTGGAAAATGATAAAAGAGTTAATGTAAAACAAAAAGAACAAAAAGAACCGGGGTGTAAGGGGTACCTTCCACGTAGGCGCCCAAAAGTCAACCTCACTTCCACATAGTGCACCCTGGACTAAAGACTAACGAGGCTCTGGCGACTGGCACTATGGCCAGTATAATTTTGTTTGTATTGTCCTGTTCTTTTGTCCTTATGTGTGCTGAGTGTTGTTTGCAGCCTCAACTTTTAACGAAAGTCAGAACATTTTAATATTTTATGATTTTAATTAAACAATGTTAGAGTTGTTATGTGTAAAGATAAGGGGCTGGACCCCGTATAGTGTGATGGGTGCAAAATAGCCTTCGTGCTGACGCACCCAAAATTTTAAAATCAAAATCCACCCAAAATCCACAAAAAGAACCATCTGCACGAACATCTGATAGAATAAGGAGTGTTCCGGGCAAATTTAAAGATGATTTTTTATTGTAAAATGTAAAAATGCAACAAATATTGTAAATGTTAAACCTAAGGAACAAGGTCTTACACCCAATAGTTTCTCTCAAATGAAAAAGAGAGTTATACAATGCAATATTGTGCATCTAAACATTCAAGGTATTACAGGCAAAGTGTTAGATTTAGAAATGCTCCTAACCGATGAATGTTTAGATGCACATGTACTGTGTGTTACTGAGCACTGGCTGTCCAAAGATGAAATTACTTACCTTCAAATTCCAAATTTCCACCTAGCTAGTTTCTCATCAAGGTCTCTAATAAAACGAGGGGGAACAGGCATATTTACAAAAAATGATATAATTGCCAAACAAATTGTCCCCAAAACTGTGAGACCTATAGAAAAACATTTTGAAGTTCGTGTTGTACGTCTTGCACAATACAATTTAATAATAGTATGTTGCTACAGAACGCCTGATGCAGACTATACAATATTCATAAAAAATCTGTCAGTATTGTTAGATGAATTAAAAAGTTATACATGTGAAATTTTGGTATGCGGGGACCTAAACATTGATTTTCTAAAAAATACAGGACGGAAACTGCACTTTGAAGCCACAATAAACACTTTTGGCCTAAAGCAAATTGTAACTACACCCACGCGCATAACGAAAGAGACACTCTCCCTCATAGACCACATGTTAATAAGTGTACACTCAAAAGAGTTTCAATGTGAAAACATATCAGTCCACTTCTCCGACCATGAAGCACAATTTTTATGTCTCACATGTAAAAGAGAAGCTACTGAATATCATAGAAAGCCACTAAAAATGCAGAAACGTAAATATGATGAAGGTTCTATACTCATGTTTATTGGAAAACTAAACAGCGAAAATTGGGAAGATATTTATAACTTACCTTCCACAAACGAAAAATTTAATCTCTTTCTGAACAAAATTATCTTGTTACACAATGAATGTTTTCCACCTAAACAAGTAAACATATCCACCGAGTGTAAACCATGGGTCACAAACGGAATCAGAATCTCAAGTAGAAAACTAAAAATGCTCCATTCTGAAAGTAAGGTGAATCCCAATCCATCTTTTCTGAAATATTACAAGAAGTATAAGCAAATATATAAAAATGTACTCCACCAATCAAAAATTAATCATAATGACTGTAAAATCAATAATTCAAACAATAAATGTAAAACAATGTGGGAAATTATAAGAAATGCATCAACAAAACACCAATCTTTAGGTAATAATATGGTGATATGCATTAATGGAAAAGAAGTCCAACATCCCCCTAATATTGCGAATGCTTTCAATGAGTATTTTGTAAATGCAGTTCCAAATAGAAGGAATGGGTTTATGGCTGCTCCAGAAGAATGTTCTACACACATAACAGTGAATGACAAATCCTTGTTCATTTCCCCCATTACTGAACAGGAATTAAAGATAATCTTCAGGCGTATAAAAAACAAACGATCTTCTGGCATTGATGAAATACCAGACTTCCTAATTAAGAAATGTTATAGTTCCCTATGTCAACCATTACTACATATAATAAACAATTCCATTGAACAGGGTATTTTCCCAGACAGGCTAAAAATAGAAGAAACTGAAGAAAAATGACCCAAAGGATTTATCAAATTACAGGCCCATTTCCCAACTCTCAGTCTTCTCAAAAATTATTGAACATGCAATAATGATGAGAGTAGAAAATTTCTGTAGTAAACACTCAATCTTAAGTTTGTCGCAGCATGGTTTTAGGTCCGAACGAAGCACGAAAACAGCGTTAGCAGACTTATTCAGAGATTGTGTGACACATTCTACTAATTGTAATCACACGGTAGGAGTCTTTTGTGACCTATCAAAAGCTTTCGATTCTGTAAATCACGAGATATTGCTGTGGAAACTTCAAAAACTTGGTATTCGTGGACTACCACAAAAGTGGTTTCAATCTTATCTTACCAATAGAAAGCAAATTGTAGAAATCGCTCACACCACAGCAAAAGGATACGTAACACATCAACACTCCACCATGAAAAGTGTAACATGTGGGGTGCCTCAGGGAAGTATTCTTGGCCCTCTTTTGTTTCTTATGTACATAAATGATTTATCAAATGTTATACCTGAGGCAAATGCAATATTATATGCTGATGATACAAATATTATAGTAACAGACACTTCCAAAGATGCTCTACAATCTAAGGCTAATAACGTATTAAACAAATTAGATGACTGGTTTTTAAATAATAATCTACTCCTCAACAGCAAAAAAACAAATTACATTACATTTTCTACAATCCAAACCAGAAACCAAATAAGCCTCAATCTAATATCTGGGAATACACAACTAGAGCCTAACAAAAATTCAAATTTTCTGGGTATCATTCTGGATGAACACCTTAGCTATACAGAACACATAAACACGCTACAATCAAAATTAAGTAGTGTGTGCTATGCCCTTCGAGAAATGGTAGACATCTCAAGCACCCAAACTGTAAAGTGCCTTTATATGGCAAACTTTGATGCTTTACTAAGATACAGTATTATGGTTTGGGGTAACAAGGGCCACTCCAATGTCCTTTTTATGCTTCAAAAAAGAGCTATAAGAATCATAGCTGGAGTAAAGAAAACTTATTCATGTAGAACTCTTTTCCGTAAACTTAATGTGTTAACTCTCCCCTGCATATACATTTATGAATGCTTAATTTATGTTAAGGCGAAGAGGGACAATTACGCACCAGGCATGCATTTATTAAAATATCGTCGGAATGAGCAATGCTACTAAAAAGATCTCCGCCAGAAATGAAGAGTATGAATTTCTCCCCATGTGGCAAGTGGAAGCGGTTTCCTAAGTTGATTATTAAGCCTTATACGATTTTTGAAAAATATAATGAATTAGTATTTACCGAATTCCATGTATTCCTTATGGGACATCAACTTCAACTTCAAGTTACGGCTCATCAAATGGGAGTTTCGACTTTTCCTACTACTATGACATAGTTCAACGTGTCCTTTTTCTGTCCATGTGCTTTTCTACGTCATCGGATGTTTGATATTCCCGAGAGAACGAATAAAATAATGGTCCCATAAGCCTAGTGCATTTCTCCTTGCCTCCTACGGCCATCCTGGCAGTGTTGCCAAACCTGATGTGCATAATAGAGCTAAATATCACCATTAATATAGCTAAAGAGGACTTTCAAGGAGCTAGATTAACGAAGGCTGCATAAAGTGTCTACTAGGGTAATTTTAGTTGTCAGAGGGGTGGGGGTGCTGCTATTACCGTTAGCTTTAAAGTGATGGCAATTTATTCTTAGTTTTCACCGCCTAGATTTGGCGGCATCACCCATCTCAATAATCCAATGATGTTAATATAAAATCGAAAATAAAGGGTTCCCGGATAACAAAATTGTCATCTTCATCTTAGCCACAGCGCTATACATAAAAATACATGGGGAGGAAAGAAGAGGTGGGTGACGCAGCCTATAGCTATACGAACATCACGTCACGTGCAAAATGTACACTCATGGAAAAAGTTGGTATTTATGGGCCGGAACCAGTGGTGGCATCATAGTGGGGCAGAGGGCGGGTGCCACAGTTCACAGTCAAATGAGTGCACGAAAGAGCCAGATCTGGCTCCAAAAGAGCGAAGTTGGCAACAGTGATCAGCAGCTGCCCCAGGGAGAACGACCTAGGGGAAATTGTCCCTCCTCGCCTTAAGCAAAATATTTCCAACTTTGCCACAAATGAGGAAATACATGGCCTAAACACAAGAAATAAAGACAAACTTCACATAAAACACTGCCGCCTCAAAGGCAAAAGGTCCCTTAAACTCTTCCATAGATCTCTACAATAAACTACCACAAGATGTGAGGAAAGAACCAAACTTGATGATATTCAAGCACAAGATAAAATCAATGCTTCTGAAGCATGTTTTTTATTCTATAGCTGAATACATGGAAGCGGCTTTTACATAAGACAAATGTACATAATGTAGTATAATCACATATTATTCTTGTAAAATTAAATGTCAAATGAAAGTGGGTAATTAGTATATCTTCTCATGTTATATTTTTTTGTGATTTTGATATAATAGCAGAGTAAGACCCAATTTTTTACAATTTTTGGCTATATATTTTGTATTTGTAAAATCTATTAATGTACCTGTATTGTAATGTAAGTATTGACATGTCCTATATTACCATGTACTGTAATTTGTACACACCGGTAGTCCTTGGATGCAAATAAACTAAACTAAACTAAACTAAACTTGTATTCAAGGGATCCTGGGTTCGATACCTGTGGGAGGCACAAGTGATCCTCTTTAATCTGTAGGTCCCATTCTGATTAACCTTCCTGTACATAAAATTGACTTAAAAATCAAACTGTAAATCTATCTACAACCAAAGCATTGACAAGTAACTAGTAATTACTAACAACAAAAATTCTAATATTTAGATAAACAACCAGTAAATAACCTTGACTTCTTGGCACCTAAATTGACTGTTAACCCCCCCCCCCCCATATACTAAAGACTTAATAACTGCAATAGAACGTTTCCCCAGTGTGTGTGTCTAGCTTTGCCGAGACCAAGTGGTCAAGCGAATCTCCTGGCTCGGACACGAGGCCTCAATATTACGTAGCGTGAAGTCCATGTGATGTAGCATTGCCAAGTTTATCGTACAGCTATGAAATGGCTGTATATATAAAACTACATAACAACACCTTTTATAGCTGTACTGATTTTACAAAGGTACCAATTTGTACCTTGGTCTTCAGGCAGCGCTGTGTGTACATGTAGTTGTTCTATGTCGACCTTATTCAAGCATATCTCCTGAAATACAAAAGGACAAGAAACAGTATCTTTCTACAATTTATATATGTAAACACACATTTTGACTAACAAATAAATATGAATCCATTTTCAGCTTACAATATTTTTGTTAAACTATCATTTTATTTTTTTTGCAAATAAAGGTGAAATAGTTTTCTAGGTCAATTTGATATTCGGTACCACTTAAACTGATTTACATAAAACAGGTGACCACGTAAATGTAAACAAACACCAAATGTATCAGGAAAGACAGGAGTACGTACTATTCACAGATATATACAAAGATAAGACAACACAAAATTGTCTGTCTAGGGATTTAGGCGAGGAAGGTATCTTTTGAGAAAGCTTACATGTGACCTTCGCAAATTCTTGGCATCTCTACAGTCTTCCAGCAGAACAGTGTTTCCATCTAAGAACTTTTTTTTTTTACCAAATATGGTGCCTGATATTTCAAACATAAAGATTTAGTAATTTTATCAGACAATTTGGAAATATCTTGAGACTGTACCAGAACTAGATCACCAACAGAAAATATAATATCAGAATATATTTTCTTGTACAACGCATCAGATTTTTTCCACATTCTTGCCATATTTCCAATAGTGATTTCCCATTTTGAAGTAAGATCTTTTGTATTAATTTCCTCCTCAGATTGAGAAAGTTTCCATTTCCAATGGCAAATGTAATGCACGACCCAAAATTAATTCTGCTGGCGACATTTTTAATGTTCCGTGATACACAGAATTATCCGATTATTGTGAACATAAGTTCTTAATGCACTTTTAATAGTGGCAATGTACCGTTCACTTAAATTAGCTGTGGTATGATATGGAGAGGTAGTTTGAATTTGAATTTGAATTTTCTTTTCTTCCATTGACCCTTGATTAAAAGGGCGTGGAAAACGTCAAGATATTGTACATAATGAAATAATTATTAGTTTAGTACATCATAACAAAAAAGAAGAAACATTGTGTAGTACATTACATCACTACACCAAAGTAAAAATTGAAAAATACACTTCATTACACTACAAAAAAAATAAAAATGCACTTTATCATTGTTGCATGATTGGAATAAGAATACAATTAAAATACATGTTGTTTAGTACATTGGCCTTGTATTGTCTTGTTCCATGAATTCTCTGATACTGTAAAGAGCTCTCTCTGTCAAATATTTTTTTATTGTTTGTATTTGTTTATTTTTTGGAGATATCAGTTTTATGTCATGAGGCAGCTGGTTGTAGAATATTTTCACGGCATTCATTGGTGATTGTTTTGAGATATTGAGTCTGTTTTGGTTCTGGTAATAATTATCTTTCCCCTTTGTATTGTGGTTGTGTAATTGGTTATTTTTAGTCATGTTTCCAGTATTTAAATGTGATACCTGATGGAATTGTAATATGGATACCGTACGACAAAACTACTCCGCACGACATAATGTGCACTCCCAATAGAAACATGATTACAATGCAGCCAATGAACCAAGATGGACGTTGTAGAAATGTTGTAGGAGGAAATTCTTGCATGTATATCTTCTGCAGTGTGTGCCAATCAGAAATATAATTTACAAAACTCTTACAGTTGAACCTCCATATAAACATTGAAGGAATTTGAAATAAGCCATGCATGGCAAACATCAGTTTTGTGTTTTTATACGTTATGTCTTCAATAGCAACATAAAGGAAATGGACAAATATACCAGTATCCCAACAAAACCACACAAGATTGCAGCAAAAGAACATCGATCCCAGATTATTTCGGTGTCAGAAATGTTCGAGAAGGAAAAGCTTGCTGCAAAACGCCCAAAGATTACAAGTGGTTTTATGCCTAGTAGGAAGTAATTTGGAGAATTGCTATTCTCTTCTTTTGCAGGACTCTCGAGATTCTGTGACTTCGCAGGATTGTCACTGTATTTCCTGGTTCACGTTTGAAACTTTTCCTTCCGTACATTTTTTCTATATATTTCATCACATTTCAGCTCACTCCAGTACAAATCCATGTCGTCCTCAGTCTCACTGAACGCTAAAATTATTACATTTTGCAGTGCAAATATAACCAACTCCTATCAACATGTACACCTTCTGCAAATATTAATTCTCTTCGGAACATTTGAATTGGTATCAGATTCTTTAATCTTCACTTATGAGTAGATCAACAATTTAGTAATTTCATTGTCCCCCTAGGATTTAATAGAAATTTCTAATTAAGACCTAATTTGATACTAATGCTTTACACACACACACATATGCTTTTCATTTTCTTTTCATAAAAATATGTAATACCCTATTATTCTTGATTCTTTACTACTATACAACATTCATTGTAGTCATATACTTTCTTGCTAGTCTTCTCATTTTACCTAAAAGTAGCTTTATTTATAGTATTTATTACTATTATATTACATAATGCATCAAGTCATTTTCGTATTAATATTGTTAAAATGATATACTGCATGGCGTAATAGTAACCTTACTAGGATAACATATACTAATATTAAGGTAGCTAATCAATTTGAATCGGGAAAGCAATAATTCACCCTCATAATTTACTTTTTGACTTTATAATTTTTGTATTGTGAAGTATTAAAGTACTGGTCGTTTATAATGGGTGGTGTTCCAAGGCACTCACAAGTTTGAAATGAAGTCTAGATATTTTCTGTTCTTGAATCGTACATGCTTCAAACATAAAACTATCCTGAAAATAATCATAAAATTTTAAAAAAAATTAAAAAAAGGAAAATAATTTATGAATAATGCTAATTTATTTGCAGTACAAGGCTACGCAAAGTTTATTTTAGAACTTGAGAGCTGTGTACTCTCTTTAAATTGGATGGCGCATAGTTATATCTGTATTGATACTTATGTCCTTTCTCAACTAACACTCTAACCCAGAGGTTTATGGCTGCAGAAACACAAGTCTTCCATCTGTCCTCCTCCTGTGCAAGATTTATCCAATGTCTTCGATCTTTACAGATTTCCTCTAGGTCCATCTCAACATTATCCCTCTATGTTCGTCTTGGCCATCTTACAGGTCTCTTACCATCAGGGTTGCAAACATTATGGTTATGATTATAAGAAGCCTGTAAACTCTTCTTTCCTTTCGCATTCGTGTCACATAGCCTGCCCATCTAAGTCTTCTTGATTTAATTATTCTAATAAATATCTGGACATGAATGCATATTATAAAGTTCTAATTTATGTAATCTTCTCCACTCAGCTGTCTTTTCATCCCTTTTAGGTCCAAATATTTTCCTAAGGATCTTATTTTTAAATACTCTTAATTTATGTTTAATGTAACAGAGCAAGTTTCACATCCACATAATACTATAGGAAAAAATACTGTTTTGAATATTCCAACCTTTCATTTCTTAGATATTAAAAGAGTAGATTCATGAAGAGAAAAGTAACGTCCATTTTCTGAATTAAGTCTGTTTTTCATTTCCTTTACAATATAATTTTTCATTTGTTAGTGTTACTCCTTAGTACTTGAATTTAGAAATGGATTCAATCGAGTTCTTATCAACAATTTAATTTTTAATATTACCTAACACTTCGTTTCGGTCTGTATGCTTATATACGTATATATAAGTGTGTGTGTGTGTGTGTTTCTTATTGCTAACTTCCAAAACTATCTCTTTAGCTGCTTTTAAAAATATTTTAGCATTATTTCTTAATTGTATTTATGTCATCCCCCAGTAAGTCTACATCATCTGCATATGCTAACAACTGAGTCACACCGTTAAATTTTAGTATTTCACTAGTTTCTTTTACCTTTCTAACAGCATATTGTAAGGCCAAATTAAAGAGCAATGGAGATAATGCATCTTCTTGTATTAATCCTTCATGAATTGTCAATCTGTGAGACATACATATTAATACCCTCACGAATTTTACTTTCTGTTTCATTATTGCAAACTTTTATCATTAAGCAGCTTCTTAGGTATTCCAAACTCAGACTATTATATTATATAATTTATCTCTTTTGACTGAATCATATGCTTTTTTAAAATCAATTAATAGCTGATGAACATTTTGATTATATTCCCACTTTTTCTATTATTCACGTGAATCGAAAAACTTTGGGAGCCCCTGAGTCCTAACACATGGCATAAAACTACATAAGATAAAATAAACACTGATAATATAAGGACAGAGGAATATAGATAAAAAAGAAGCACTCACGAAAAACTAAAGAATTTAGAAAAACCTCATATGCACATACCTTTATGAATATACTAATTTTATTAGTAGCAATCATATCATAATGCAATGGTAATTATGTTTTCAAAAATGACGTCATAGAAAAATGTAAGAAGTTAGAACTAAAAATAGTAAAACATGTTCATTTGCAGAGGTCTCAATTCACTCCTAGTATGTGCCACTGTTCCTTTGTTGTTTCTGCAGAATTAACTTTTTAAGTTCTTGTTATGAAACTTAAGTTGCTTTACATTTAATTTGGAACATTTATGGTTTATGAACAATAATTAAAATTCTTCAAATAGGCGATATTAAAGCGATTAATTTATTAGACAGTTAAATGCATACATATTTTTTCACGTTTAAGAGTGAGATGCATCTCTACAATTACGACTATTAGAATGTGTATCTTTAATATCTCATAATAAAATATTACGACATACTAAGTTACTTTTTACATACCTCACAAACAGTGGCGGCGATTAGGGGTGCAAGGGGAGGCAGTTGACCCCACCCCACTTTTTGCAACTACCGCACTGTCCTAAAACTTATCTACCAAAGTAAACTGTCCTCGCCCCCCTACTTTTGAAACCCAATTGCCGCCTCTGCTCACAAATTGTACTTTACACATGTATACATGTTGCAACCACATGATCGAGTTGCGAAAATCAGTGATGACATGGAAGAGTTATGTTTCAAGACAGCATACTTCGCTTCCTCAAGATAAAGTTGCAAGTTGTTAAGTCTGGTGACCGTGGTGGTCTCATCATAGTGACTTGAGCATACTGTCCATCTTGTCAAGCTTTCATTATGGTACAGTATACGGTACCACGTCAGCAAGTATGGGAAATTATCATTAGAAACTTCAAGAATTAGTTGTCTTTCACTCTAAGAAAGTACCATATGCTGTAAAGTTTATGATTAATAAACTTTTAAATGTTTTACAGACTATGAATAACGTTAACATTTAAAATATCATATGGGGTCATTGTAACGGGTGGTACATGCGGACTTCATTTTTTATATTAATGTAACTATTGAATTGATAGTTAAGCAATATTTTCTTACAGTTTCTGTGCAATGAAATATGAAACTTAACACTGTTAACTACCGTTAAAATACACTCCCGGATTTGTAGCTATAAGTGACAGGTGGGACAGACAAAACACTGTCTATTCAATTAATAAGAAATTTATTGTAATTGATGTGAATTATCAAATGATGAATATTCTTGCGGGGTTGAGGGGGAAATGAAACAGTTAAATGGGAAATTAATTAATTTTTGGTGTCACGGGTGGTGGGACACAATAGAACACACAAGTAAATAAAAAAGTTAAAATAAACGAATAATATGTAAAAATAAGTTCTACTTTTTAACTTAATTATGTATGATACATAAATTTTTATCCAAAAGACAATTTTAGATTGTTCACTCACCAGATAGGATAAAGTTACAGCATTGCATTTAGTTTTAAAAATTGAGGTTCCGGGCCACTTTCAAATGGAATGCCTTATGTACAGAATTATTGTTTACACCACAGAATGAAGAGGAATTAATTATATCTAAAGCAACCAAATAAATCCATGTTTCTTGAAATATATAAAATGTTCCGAGGATGTATTTTTGTTGTAGATACAGTGTTGTCAAATTTTAGGTGCATATGAAGAGGCCATCCTTATGATTCAACTCAAACATCTCTATCACTTCCCTTTTATTCAATACCATCCTTGAATTGCATCAACACTACAGTGTAAGTGGCAATTGTGCTCAAAACCTGAAAAGAAACAACGTGTGGTGTCATAGAATCCTGATTTTCAATTAGAGGCAGTACAGACTACATTATCGTAAGTACCGTAAATCAAAAGTATATTTAAATAAGGTATGCTAAGTCATGTGAAGGAGTTTAAGCACTCTGACAATATTAAAAAAAATATGAATATAATTTGAGTGCAAAATATTTATCTCTGGTATACACTCTAAAGAAAAAAATAGCGACACTTGCTCGGATATGGTTTTCACAAAATTCAGTAACCTACACCCCCAGTTCTTTTCTATTTCCATTTATTTTTGTATGTTTCAATGCTAGAGGCTCCCTCTGGTGCTACTCTGTTGCATGGAGGCCGATGAATGCTTCGTGCGATGCGAACTTCTCGCTGGCACAATGCACCTCAAAAACAACAGAGTAGCACCAGAGGGAGCCTCTTACATTGAAACATAAAAAAATAAATGAAAATAGAAAATAACTGGGAGTGTTGGATAAATGTCATTGTTTTCGCAAAACCACCTCCCGTTTCTTCTGTGATGATAGGAGGGAGTGAGAAAGGCATCACATGATGAGAGGTTTTCCATCGAACGAACACCACCGACGATGCCTCCTGCCTCTCTCACTCTCTTCCATCCGCTCCCTTGCAATGCTTCAGCAACCCTGCTCGTTCTACAGTTTACTAATGCATTCGAGAAGGCTCCTTCATAAATACGGCTGGTGGACAAATCCTGCTTTTCTTATTGTCTTCATTCACTTCATAATCTTCTGAAAACCATATCCGAGCAAGTGTCGCTATTTTTTCTTTGCAGATTGTAACAGATGTGACATCACAGGAGGATTACGATTGACGAGTATCCATTCACTTTATCCTGACTATCGGTAGTCATGAGAAGCAAATTGATATTAGCGTACTATCCTAGGGTTTTTATCTTGTAGTGGTAAGTTTATTATTGTAGCTATTTCGCATGCATCAATCCAGAACATTTAGCTAACTAACTATATTTAAGGTAACTTAAAAATAATTCTAGATGGTCAATTATCTAACGTTTCTGAAATTTGTATTTCCTTTAAGAATAGCGTAGATGTAGGTAAATGCAAGTATATAATCCAAGGTTATTAATGTCATATGCTACCAGTTCTTCGAGAAACATAAAATACAAATAACTTCGTATTTCCCTTCAACATGTTTCTATATTCATTAGATAACCCGGCCGAGGCACATAGTGGTTCGGATCCCAATTTAAACTGCAGGTCCAGTCCCGATTAACATATCTGTGCATGAAGTGGACTTAGAACAATAATTCAATCAAACAATCAATCAATGTATTAATTAGAATATTCCCTATCAAAGAGTTGATACATAACACTCTCAAAAAGTAAACAATAAGACGTTTTCCTGAAACACAAAAATGAACAGTTGCAAATCACTCTTCTCAATTTTTAAAATCAATGTAAAACTTATTAGAATCTGTGATCGCTTTGTGAACGTTGTTTAATACGCTTTTAATTAATAACCTGGCCTTAGATTCAAACTATATAAAGATGATTGAATCAGAATTATGACAACAAATACATTTAAATCTCTTCGTTATCAATATCTTTTCCCATTACTTTCCATTATATTCTACAATTATATATCTATAGGTATGTATTTAATATATGAAATTATTGCACAAGTTTTTGTTCTTGTATGGTGAAAGACAATTGAAAGATCCAGATTGTTTAATTTTATTATTTGTTATTTTGTAATTGATTACTTATATATACTTGATATTATCGCTTGATGTATGTTTGTATATTTGCTAAATGTATTGTTTGTTTATGTTTCTTCTGTGTGAACAAATTTGCCGGCTGTAATTGGAGGTTTACCTCTGTTGAGGGCAGTAAATAAGTAAATAAATAAATACCAAGCTTTAGCACATTGATTTTGCTCGTGGACATGAGAAATGCCCAGATTTTGCTAGAATATAGGCATATCAGGCCTGGTATTCTGAGATGAGTATAGGGTAACCCAAAAGTACAGTCATAGAAAGAATTTCCTGGGCCACGGGACCTAGAATTCCGTAAAGTCTTAAAGCCTGTTGTTTATGCAACACAAGCAACACAATTTCGCAAGTTTGTCTGGTGAATCTTAGTTCTCGGGAAGGATTGAGCATTGAAAGCATGAGTCACTTGACTCATGCCCAAGCCAGCCACAACGAACAGCTGGGTGCTATGAGGTCTCCAGAAGAAATTTTCAGGAACTGGTTTCTTGTTCGGCTGATAGAGTCATTCTCAAGAAGGTTCACTGAAATGATTGTTTACATCGAGTTCTCACCACAGACAACATGCCACACGCTAATAGTTTAAGTCCAGTTTATACACTGGACCTACATATTAAAGTGGGATCCGAACCAAATGTTCCTCTATCTGGTGTTGAATTCGGAAGCCTTTGATTACATGTCGAAGAGGCAGTGGAAGGCCTTGAGAAGAGACGAGCGAAAATTGCTACTTGACAAACCATATTTGGCATAAATTTTAAAAATAAGAAAAATATTTTGTGGTCACAGGTTCAAACCATGGGAGAGGCATAATTTTTTTTTTGCCGTCGTCCATTTCACGAGTTTATAATTCTTCCTCACCTCACCACTTTCTTGTTCTTGCCTCTTATCTGCTTTATTTCATCATAAATCATCGTTATGGTTTAACTGCAGGGGAAGAATAATGACAATAATTGCCAATAACAAACACAACAACTTGATTAGGGAGGTGTCAAGAAGAAACGAGACTTACAGTGTCTCCATCTCTCAGTTTGTCGAATTTGGAATTGTTCTCCCGTTCTTGGTCTCGAGTAGTTGAATATAGAAATCGACAACGTATGTGAAGATACATATATTTCGTATATTCCGGTTTTGTAGAAAATTTCATGAGAGACGAAATAGTACTCTTAGATCATGTTTATTTTTATAATTTTTGTTCCTCGTTTGCTGATCGCGACCATAAGGAAGAGTGACCATTACATGAGTGGTAGAGCAGCCACAGGCTGAACTTCGCCCATGAATATAGAATTTCTAATTATAATTCTAATTCTAATGATGAAATACTCAAACACCCGTGACAAGGACAGTACTCAAACCCGGGAACTTTTCTGTCGAGATCGAATATATCGGCCACTTAATGAGCTTGCCCGCCGAGCCTGCTTAATGCTTTGTGCCAGGTAATTCGTAATAACTGTTAATATCTCACATTCATTATAATTTGTTTCATAATTTACCTTATTGTTGTGATGAACCTGAAGTTGAAGAATTAGTTGAAAGGCAAAAATGCAAGATTGAATATGTCTGAAATCACTTCGTGCCAAATTATATGACATGATATTATGATATGATTATATCATATTGAGCACACAAAATATGATTTAATGTCCACTTATAGCCGACCTCCATTGCAGAGTGGTTAGCACAGCGCGCTACGACGGCATGGGCCTCTGGTTCGGATCTCGGCTTGGACATGGAAGTTCTTGGTGAGTGTCCCTTCATCAATTTCATCATATCATCACTCATCTTCATCGTTGCTATTTGCCAAAAGTGAAAGAATAGCGATGTTAAATAAAAATCATCCAATCAAATCGAACATCTCCACCAAAGTAATTCTATACCGTAACAAATTCCCACTTTATTACTGCACCTTACATCATTTTACAGCACCTCAATTGTTTTCCGATTCTCAAACAAATGTAATATTGTTTGGTGCAGTTTGTGTCGCCCCTGTCAACACATGATTTTTCAAGCAAAAAAACTATTCAATCTGTATTATATTAATCTATGTTGGAATCTTTTCTTTAAAAATGTGTTATTGTTAATGTTACAATGGGTAATGAATTGTTTAACTTAAATGTTGAAACTATAGAAATATTAAACAACTATGTAATAACCATGGTAAATTGTAAACAACAATATGATATAAAAGAGCTAGATTTTTGTGAGTCTGCGGGACATTCTCCTGGTTGCCGAAAGGTTGATGGTTCAGGGGACGTTGGGGAATATCTTGCTTCAATCTTCGGATTGGCTGGAGTACTTGTACTCCATTTTGGCGGATATTCACAAACCCAACTCTGAATAAGGTGTTCTCCTGCATCATCAAAAGACCAGGGTTATAAACTTCGGTATAACTAATAGGTTTAGGTCTACAAGTTATACCGGGTGAATTGTCTGTTTGGAAAAGTATTTGTATAACATCGAAAGTTCAAATAAATCTTCGAGTAAAAGATCTTAAGGATCTTTCATTTCAACCTGTATAGATGATAATTAAAATTAAATCCTACACCACAGACCTCGCAAGGGCTTGGTCCTACTAACCCTTAGAAGCCTCTGAGAAGTCCGATAAAAGGGTTATAACAAGACTAACATAAAGCCCTAAAGGCAGAAGGTGCGTGTCAGTGATTTTTGGCGACCGTGACCAGGACTATCGAAGCAACCACCTGTGGATCTTCGTGGCCCAGCAGAAGAAGAAGAAGCCTGTTCCAGAAACAGAAGAAGAAGCCTGTTCCAGAAACAGAAGAAGAAGCCTGTTCTAGAAACAGAAGAAGAAGCCTATTCCAGAAACAAAAGAAGCAAAGATGATAGGTTCCCAGAGACCTTTGACCAGACAGCAAAAGGAGAGGCTTGTTTGCTGTACGAATGAAGAAAAGAAGGAGGAAACCTTATTGCCATGCTCCGGCTGCAACAGATACGTTCATGAAAGTTGCGGACATAAAACCCCAGGATCTGACGTAGCAGCGGAGGTAGACGTTAAATGTAGACAGTGTGTGGAAAAACAAGTTACGCCAACCCCAACAGATGATAGTTGGAAGGAAATGATGATCTCCTTTATGACTGATTTCAAGAAAGACAAGGAAGAAAATGACCAAAAGTTCGCACGTTTGGTTGAAACCTTGGGTGAAAGAGATGCTGAACAGAAAGCAGAAAGAGAAATGAGTGACCAAAAGTTCGCACGTTTGGTTGAAACCTTGGGTGAAAGAGATGCTGAACAGAAAGCAGAAAGAGAAAGAGGACGAGAAATAAGTGACCAAAAGTTCGCACGTTTGATTGAAATTTTGGGTGAAAGAGATACCGAACAGAAAGCAGAAAGAGAAAGGGAACGAGAAATGAGTAAGAAAATGTTTGAAGATTTTAAAATAAATCTAGGAAAAGAAATATCCGAAGCAATAGCTGAAATCAGAAAAGAGAGAGACGAAAAATATGAAGAACTAGTGGAAAGAAGGAGAGAAGATCGGCAGATAGATGATGACCGTTTTAAACAGCTACAAGAAAGTCTCAACCAAGAAATAAAGAATCGAGAGGACAAGGATAATGAAAACTGCGGTTTACTAACCGAGCTGAAGAAAAGTCAGAGGGAAATATCCGTAAATTTGGAAAGTGAAATAAGAAAAACGAATGAGGTCCAAGCACAACAAGTGGAAATTATTAAAACGATAAACTCAAAGTTGGAGACCTTACAGCTAGGCAAAGAGAATAGGAATGAAGAGATGGAAACTCTGCCAAAGAAGATATGTGTAAGAACCTCTTGCTCCTCTCATTCTTCCAGTTCCGAATCTCCCGAACATTCTGAGCCATGCCAAAGAAAGAAACGAAAAAGGAGTGGCGGAATGAGACGAACTAGAGACTACGCTACGGAAAAAATGGTAGAAGATAATTCCTACTTAAACCATTCATCCAATCGGATTCTCCGAATGTCTGACGTCAATTCCCTCACCAAGTTTAATGGAGAAATCAATTCAGTATCTGCTGAAAGGTACCTGGAGGAGATAAATACTTATATGGATTTAATGAAAATGCCCATGATGTATCGACTAAAGGTCCTTCCTTTGCTAATGGTGGGTAAAGCCAAGGCTTGGTTTATGGCAAACGAAAAGAGATGGAAAACTTTTGAACATTTCCGCTCTGCATTTAGGAAGCAATACGCATCACCTGAAGCAAAACAAAGGGAAATGAATACCCTGAGGAATAAACATTATAGCAAAGGTGCAGGGTTATCATTGGAAGAATATTGCTGGGAGGTATATGCAGCATACTGCAATCTGACGGAAACCATCAACCAATCAGAAGTGCTGAACTTAATCATTGGCCAATTACCTTCACGAGTGCGACAACTGGTACTAACTCGAGATCCCGCCAACATAGACCAACTCACGAATTTCCTGGGAAAGTTCGAAGCATCTGAACAAATGGAAGGATGGAAAGCCGATCACCAACGAACTGATGAACGGAGAAATCCTCAACCTCGAGTCAGGAATCTAGAGCTATCCCGGAGGAATAGAGGAGAAGAAGATAAGAGGCCCACACCGATCAACCAGAGGTTTAATGGAAATCTAAGATTCCAAAGGAAGGATTCCTATAGAAGGACATTCTGGAATAAGAACCAGAATCAAGGGAACTGGAACCAGTCTCGAAAGAAAGAATGTGGAATACAGACTGACGAAATTCCAGAAGACTGTGCTTTGAACCCTAGAGCACCTGTATGGGAAATTCCCTCCGCTATTAAAGCTCCTTCTTGGGATATTCCCTCTACCAGTCGAGCAAATTTAAACCAGAGGTCGTTGTAGATGAAGCTCTCCCTTCTACAACGCGACACAATCTTGATGTTTGTGAGAGCGAAGAAGACAAACTAATTACTAATGAAAATTTAGATGTTTTATATTTAGATATAAATTCTTATCCAAATTCAGAAGAAGAGAAATTGTTTAATGTTTTCAAAGTAACTGGGAATTGCAGCAAGAAGCCAGAAATTCTAATAGAAGTTTTAGGATTAAACATTAGATGTACTTTGGATACAGGAAGCGAGTGCACTGTCATGAATTATAATGTTTGGGAAAAGCTCCGAGAGAGATTACCAGGCCTGAAATTGCGAAGATGTCCAGGAATAAGGTTAAAAGATTTTGTTGGACATGAGAGGTCCCGAATTGTGGGATACCGAACCATTCTTTTTGAGATTGCAGGGCACACTTTTGAGGACCAAGTCTATGTGGTAAAGAATTTAGAAGCCGATTTGTTTTCGGATATCCTTTCTTCAAAAGATACAAAGTCAATTTAGATGCAGGTGCGAACAAATTATATCTAACGGTAAAGGGACAAGTCGTGGAAGAAACTTTGATTCCAGATAGTCAAGGAAATAGTGTTGAAGCAATAAATGATAAGACTTCGTATGTAAAACTATTAGTGACGGAAAGGGAATCTCAGTTAGACAAGTGGTCCGCATCCGAGGAAGATATGAAGAAGAAAGCATTTGCTCCAGAATTGTTAGATCAAAGGGAGAAAGAGAAGCTATTTCGAATATTAACTGAGTATCGCCCTATATTCTCTGACAAACCAGGACTTGCAAAAAACCATACCTGTGAAATTTTCTTAAGCACCAACCAACCAGTGTTTTCATTACCTTATCCCGTTCCGATGTCGAAACGTGAAAAATTAGAAGAAGAGTTAAATAAATGGAATGAATGGGGAGTAATTCGAAATTGTAACTCTCCTTACATGAATCCAATGCTAGTGGTGGACAAACCCGACGGATCAGTAAGACCCTGCATTGACTTCAGGAAATTAAATAAAACAATTATAGTTCCTAAAAGTACGGTGCCGCGACTTCAAGAAGCTCTACAAAAGTTTCAGGGTAAAAAATATTTTTCGTGCTTTGACCTGGCTTCAGGTTACCTTCAAGTTCCTATTAAACCAGAGCACCAGAAGTTCACCGCCTTCTACAAAGGTCGAGCGTGGTGTTTCACCAGGATGCCATTCGGACTATCAAACGCTGTAGCTATTTTTATGCACACGATGCATAGCCTTTTCGAGCCTTGGACTGAAGATTTTCTCACTGTCTATATAGACGACCTTCTCATTTTTGACGAAACTCTAGAAGAACATTTTCAGCACATACAATTCGTATTAGAAAAGTTGCAGAGTGAAGGATTCACTATAAAGTTAAAAAAAAGTGAATTTATCAAACCAGAGATAAAATACTTAGGCCATCTTGTGTCAGGAAGGTGCATCAGAATAGATCCCAAAAGAGATGAAGCCATCTTAAAATTTCCACGTCCAAAAACGAGGAAACACCTTCAACAATTTCTGGGTTTAGTTAACTGGCGACGTAGGTTTGTGAGAGACCTAACGTCAAAAACTGCCGTTCTAGAAGAACTACTAGAAAAGGGTAGACAATGGGAATGGGACAACCTAAAAGAAAGAGTTTTTCAGTCACTAAAGCAGGAGTTAGTAAAACTTCCTGCATTAGCTCAACCAGACTTCCAACGGCCATTCCAGCTGATGTGTGATGCTTCTAGCATTGGGCTAGGTTCAATATTGTTCCAAGAACAAACAGAACAAAAGGGAAACTTAGAAGATATTAGTATAATTCAGTACGCCAGCAGAAAGTTAAAACCCGCTGAGAAAAATTACACAACCCAAGAGATAGAATGCCTAGCCATCATATTTGGGATTGAACATTTTAAAGTATACCTTTACGGCACAAGGTTTAGGATCTATTCTGACCACAAAAATCTGGTATGGCTGGAGAACAGTAAAAACTGGAATGCTCGATTGACACGGTGGGCTTTAAAGTTGCAGCAATATGAATAAGAGATAATCTACATCCAGGGGCAAAACAATGGGATCGAAGATGTTCTTAGCCGATATCCTGTTCCTGAAGATCAGCCTACCGAACTAACTCGAGAGAGCCAGACTTATAATGTATGGAATCTTATAAAACCTTTGGAGGAACTAGAACTAGACAAATGGAAAAGGGAACAACAGGAAGATCCATTTTGTAAACTTAAGCTGGAGGAGGCCCGAAGTAATGATGGAAACTCAACGAAGTATAACTTACATTACGACTTACTGTTCTTCCAAGGAAAAAGTGAGCAAAAGTTTAAAAGATTAGTAGTGCCGGCACAACTAAAAGGAGAAGTACTCAGGTCCGAACATGACGAAACTGGACATTTTGGTTTCAACAAAACTTACAAGAGAATAAAAGATAGGTTCTTTTGGGAAAACATGAAAATGGAAATAGTCCAATATATACGAGAATGCCTAACTTGTTCAAAAAACAAACCTGATAAGAAAGGCCTATCCAAACAAAAATTAACCACCACAAATCGAAAGCCTCATGAAGTCTTATCCGTTGATTTGATCGGAAAACTACCTAAATCGTCTTACTATTACTATCTGCTCACTATGATAGATGTCGGGAGTAGGTTCCTGATGGCATATCCACTACGTACAGCTAGCACCAGGGAGATAATAAGTAAATTAGAAAGCGGATACTTACTTCATTGTCCTAAGCCGGAGTATATACTATCTGATCGAGGAAGTCAATTCACCTCGAAGAAATGGTATGAGTTTGCAAAAAAACACTCACTTGTAGCAGTTCACACCACTCCTTATCACCCTGCGGGCAACATTGTAGAAAGAACGAATCAGGAGATAGTTAGGTTAATAAGGACTTTTTGTCATAATTCCCATCAGGATTGGCACAAATTTATATCGAAAATCTGTTGGATATTGAATTGCTCTGTGTCAGGAGAAACTGGATATGCTCCCTTAGAGCTTTTCTACAATAAACCGGTGCAAGTTAGCATTTTGAAACAAATAAACTGGCCACAAAACGATGGTTTTCACGAACTATCGTGGAAAGATAAACTTTTCCATGCTCAGTCTAATAATCTTCGAAGAAAGGAACAAAGACTACAAAAGGGAAATCCTAGAGCCTACGAGCTACTTAAAGGGGACTTGGTACTAAAAAAGTCACACAAGCTAAGTTCCGCTAAAAGTAATGTCATTTCCAAATTTTTCGAATGTTTTACTGGACCATTTATAGTAAAAGAGATCAGAAACAATGCCGCGGAATTGCTAAACCCATGGACTCAAGAAGATTCAGGAAAGGAAAATTTCCAAAATTTTAAAAAAATAAATTGCACTCCTGAAAGAAAATCGGAACTACTGAAAATATGGAAACCATAGCGGTCATCATACCCACCTGTATTCACATTCTTGGAAATCCATGGTGAAAGAATAAACAAACAGATCACAAAAAATTATGGCGAGTAACATGGAAGACGATTGCAATATAGAATTTTCTTCGGCTTATCAAAAATGGTTTAGAGATGTTGGGGGTCTGATCAACACAAGGGAACATCCGGAGGAAAGAATGAGTCGAGCTACAGAAGAGCTGAAGCAGGAGATAATAACTAGCAGGGAGGTAAGCAGTGTTCAATATCACTCTCTAAGGTCAGTGTTGGAACAATGTCACGATATCCTGGTGTGTTCTCGTAAGGAAGAAAAAACCCCGGAGATAGAGCAGATCTTAAAATCCTTTAAAGTACCCGATCTAATTTCCCCGTTACCTGAAGACTCTGAACATGATGATACCCGGCCGTCTGCCGAAGTTGACAGGTCCCTTCAAGGACAGTGGAACGAGGGATACATTTTAAACAGCAGGGATGATATAATTTGCGTTAACTGCATCCACAATGGTTTAAAAAACAAGAAAAATGTGGTCCAAATAACCTTGAGTTATCAAGGATTTTCAAAAAAGACATCAGTCTGGCTAAAAAAAGTATTCAGGATCTTTACTTACCAATGGAAAGGGAAAGTACAACTGAAGAGGAAGTTTTTGATGTTTGTCCCTTTTGAGAAGCGTTAGTTGCTTATCTCTAAAAAATTGCTAAACTATGTTGTTCAAATCACGACACTATGAGAAAGGTATCAACCTTAAACTAAAAAATAGACATTAACTGTTTTTAATAACACTAACCGTGAGACTATTGTTGTACTCTTTCTTAAATAAGCAGTGATTAAAAAGGATTCATAATGAAGAAGGTCCACTAAAAAAATATCCAAATATGCTGAGTTAAAGACTAATTTGACGATTGTTTGACTAGAAGATGTTTAAAAAACAAAATTAAATAACGTTCACTTATATTTAATTTTATTTTTATCTGGGGGAACGCTATGTGTCGCCCCTGTCAACACATGATTTTTCAAGCAAAAAAACTATTCAATCTGTATTATATTAATCTATGTTGGAATCTTTTCTTTAAAAATGTGTTATTGTTAATGTTACAATGGGTAATGAATTGTTTAACTTAAATGTTGAAACTATAGAAATATTAAACAACTATGTAATAACCATGGTAAATTGTAAACAACAATATGATATAAAAGAGCTAGATTTTTGTGAGTCTGCGGGACATTCTCCTGGTTGCCGAAAGGTTGATGGTTCAGGGGACGTTGGGGAATATCTTGCTTCAATCTTCGGATTGACTGGAGTACTTGTACTCCATTTTGGCGGATATTCACAAACCCAACTCTGAATAAGGTGTTCTCCTGCATCATCAAAAGACCAGGGTTATAAACTTCGGTATAACTAATAGGTTTAGGCCTACAAGTTATACCGGGTGAATTGTCTGTTTGGAAAAGTATTTGTATAACATTGAAAGTTCAAATAAATCTTCGAGTAAAAGATCTTAAGGATCTTTCATTTCAACCTGTATAGGTGATAATTAAAATTAAATCCTACACCACAGACCTTGCAAGGGCTTGGTCCTACTAACCCTTAGAAGCCTCTGAGAAGTCCGATAAAAGGGTTATAACAAGACTAACATAAAGCCCTAAAGGCAGAAGGTGCGTGTCAAGTTGATTGTGTATTGTTTCGATGTTTGGATTGTTTACTTAACGTCACATTAATTAGTAATAGACCAACCGTGGCAGAGGGAAGCGAGAGAACAAAGGAAGGGAAAAGGACAAGGGAGACACCACCGCTCTCTTTAAAAGTAGTATTCCGTGAATACGACTGAAGTGACTGCAGAATATTATGAATAAAATTTGTTTAGCTTTTTCCTTTTATTTCTGTTTCAGTTATTTTACTTCGCCTTTCTTCTACCCCTTGCGTGGTAGGAACTACTCGAGACCAAGAACGGGAGAGCAATTCCCAATTCGACAAACCAAGAGTCTCATTTCTTGACACCTCCCTAATCGAGTTGTTATGTTTGTTATTGGCAATTATTGTCATTATTCTTCCCCTGGAGTTAAACCATAACGACGATTTATGATGAAATAAAGCAGATAAGAGGCAAGAACAAGAAAGTCATGCCTGCCTGGGACTCAAACCCAGAATCATATTGAAGGAGATTTGAAATTCTGGAGATTCATGACTTGATGAAAGACAACCTTTGAAGAGTTTCTGACAGATACTGAGAAGGCAGCTTGGCTTGACTTGAAAGATGTATGCAACAATTTCTTGGGTAACGTCAGACCTGACAATTACAGGGAACTGACGGAACACATGCTGGACTGTTACAAGTCTATGGGGTGCAACATGTCTTTCAAAATACATTTCCTGCATTCTCATTTGGATTTTTTCCCGCCTAATCTCGGAGATGTGAGTGACGAACATGGTGAGCGATTTCACCAAGATATCGCTACCATGGAAAGATGATATAAGGGAAGATGGTCACCAAACCTTTTGGCAGATTACTGTGGACACTCCTACAAGAAGTTTCACCATCCACCCACAAACGGAAAGTTTCCAGGACACGTTTCTAACTTGTAAGTACATTTAAAGTTTTTTGCAGCTTTCTCGTACCTTTTCTTGTGTTTTGTAATACAAACAATTAATTTTAGTCCATGATCTGTATTTTATCCAGCTACAGGTTTCCTGTACTGTAATGGAGTCATTTCCAAGTGTCGCGAAAGTTGCAATTTTTCATGAATTATATATTGCTAACCATATGAAATATAGGCTCAGTGGTAAATGTGGCATATCTTTTCCAGAAAAATTGGTACGTGATGGAACATTTCTGATTTCATTTTCGTAATCAGCGTATTTCATTTAGTAAAGAACACCTTCTTTCATCTCGGAGCAAGACACAAAGTTCAAATTTGTTGCTCTGTGTAATTGATCGTTTTCCTTTGCTGAAGGCAATTCACATATCTCGACGTAAAACACTTATACCAATTCAGTTCGAATTTTCAACACTTCTCAAAAATCAAAATGGTTAATCTGGGAACATATACAGTGGCACAGGAACGGGGGTACAGGGGTACATTGTACCCCCTAAATTTTTGAAGGGGGTACTGTACCCCCTAAATCCGTAAATCGAGTTGTACCCCCTGTACCCCCCCCCCATGTTAAAAGAACCTATTTTCAGTTCGCCCAATAAAAAAGTGTATATTGTTTATAACAAATAAACATTATCTTCCTTAACACAGAAATTCAAACCATTCTAAACTTATTCTACTATGGAGCGACCACAAGGAAAAACACCTGGACGAAAAGTCCCCGTGCAGCTTTCCCTTCTTCCGTTCAGCTCGGGTCATAAGTAAGCATGGTCCACTCTCCCCCTCCCTTCCTCGCGGGAGTACGGTGCACAGGAGTCGTGGGTGTGCGCAGGCTGTTTTGCTTATGGTTTCACTATACATTGTGGTTGCTACTAGTTAGTTCATTGACCTAAGTTCTTGGAAACCTCTTTAAGGAGATGAAAATTGTTTAAAATGTGTGTGGAACGATGGAATCAGATTTGCTCCCAGAAAATCACGCTGCAGACGAATGCACATTTTCTAAAGAAATCTTTGAAGATAAGATACAAATCTTCATCAGAAGGGTATATGACTGATCCCATTTTCTTTTGAATATTTAAAATGGAATTTTCCAAAACGAAATACTTACACGAACGAGACGAGACACTACAGACCAACTTGGGGGGTACAATGTACTGCTGTACCTCACCCATATTTTTGATAACTTTGAAAGAGGGTGTTCGGAAAACTATACTTAAACCTATATATTAAGAGATAGTGGCAGCTGTGGCTCAGTCGGTAACGCGTCTGACTACCATGCTCAAGGTCCCGGGTTCGATCCCCTGCTGGTTCAAATCCGGAAACTTTTCTAACATTGGAAGCGGCTCCGGTGCCCACCCAGCATCGAATGACATGGGTACCTGGGGGAAACCCTGGGGGGTAAAGGCGGTCAGAGACGTGATGCTGATCACATTACCCCCACTCATGACCGGATCAAGAAAGTGTGGGTCGTTACCCCCACACCCCCTATACGCCTTCATGGCATGGTGCTATGCACAGGGGGAGCACTTTACCTTTTTTTATATATATATTAAGAGATTTTGAAAATAGAGTCCCGATTAGCCTAACAAGAACGAGAAGGATCTCGCCACACAGGAGACAAGATAAGGCTGTGACAATTTTCGACTCATCACATCATCGCGATATCGTTCCTAGGTGAAATGAAATTTTTCCTAGACATTCAAACAAGGTGCAATTTGCGATATTATCAGAGGGGGGAATTATTTTTACTTATGTATTAGATATGCTTATAATTGGACAGTAATTGCTTAAAATCTAATTTTGGTATCAAATGCCACACAAACACAACGCCATTTTAAGTTAAACACTAAAGTCAATCTGTACGAAAATTACATTAGTCAGATGAATGCACGAGATAAATGAAACGCACTGCAGGTTCTATTGGTAGATTTTGGATTGGATTCGCAAGGTCTTTGAGTGAGATGAGAATGTTTGATTGATTTATTTGGTTTATTTTACTTCGCATTTCTGCCACTTTCGACTAATCGCAAAGATGAGGATGGACGATGATATCATGAAATTGATGAACACTCACATGCCCTACCTCTGGCGTCAAAGCGCGCTATGCCAACCCCTCCACCACGGAGGCTGGCGAGGTGGGAATGTTTTGGATTTTCCTTGTAGATGCGAAAATCTTTAACTCTGACGCGCACATGCTTTTGCTTACATTAAAGTTTACCTTTTCACATAAACGACAAATTGACATGTCACCCTAAAACACGCATGTATCTGCATTTAATACCGCTACATACGAAAAGAGACCTTGGGCGGTTCTTCATATTGTCCACCAAAGATTGAAACTAAAAAAAACAAAAACATTTTGAGCGTATGCCTGTCCTTGCTTCCTCTGACATCTGAAGGATTTCGGTTTTGCATATGTAATGATAGTACTTTCAGTGCTTGAAGAGTGTCATTAGGTACAGCTAATTATATAACAAATACATACTTTGTCAAATGTTTCACAATATTTCAAAGTTAGACTTCTTACGAGTTGGTCGGGAACCATCTCAACTCAGTTTATTTCTTTTTTTTAATACAACGCCCTACAGATGTCTGAGTAAATACCAAATACATGGCTTCTAAAAGACATTGGATGTGGTACACATATGCCATAAATTCTTTAAAGATATTTTTATGTGTAGCTATGGGAATTTAAAATTAGAATGAACTGAACTGAAGTGGAACTCTATAAGTATGATATATTCATAATGTGGTTTCTATATTCAGTGGGTGGGAGCTGATTATTCCTGGTTGGGGTGGCTCAAGATCCTCCTCACCCCCTTTAATCTCAACCTGCATTAAAATGAATAGATGTATCTTTGTTCGCAATTTTCACATTTCGAACTCCTGATTTTCCATTCCGTTAAATTCAAATAAGGCCAGAACGAAGTTCAGAGCTTTATATGTTTCAGAATTGTTATCTGGTTTTAAAATCTGTTTTAAAAAAACAAATTCTAAGAAAAACAAAGAAAAAATAGTTATTCAAATTTTGCATTAAATAACAGGACATTCGTGTGTGCTGTTCTAAAATAGAATATTTCCCAAGCCTTCACATTATACCCAAGTATCAAAGACGTATTTAGGAGGGGTCCGAACACTCCCCCGAGAGACTTACCAAGAAGTAAAAGTAAATAATCAAAATATAATTGTTTAGCATTTGTTATATGATTATTTCCACTTAACTTATTGGAAGGCAATGAATTTGGCTCATACGGCTTTGAAGGGTTCCAAAAGATTTTTAAAATTTGATACTAAGTAATCGGCCAGCATGAGTCACCAATCTCTCTACAAAATCGACTGCCTGTCTCGTAGGTGAACGCATTCAGTGACAGTGAGATTGTTCGTTGATTGTTGGCATTACAGCTAAATGTGTACAATTATTAACCTCCATAAATCGTCTCACTATACTTCGGAATTGGTCTAACAGGTGTGGCAAATTAATTCGTATAAGTAAGACGACGTTCAAAATCTAAAGAAGCATTATGTTTTTGTTTTTTCTGTTTGTTTGTTCCTCAATTGATTACCGACAATGACATGTTGTTCTCTCATTCATTTCATTATTACTCTGTATAGGTATCTATCCTTATCGTTGTAAATATTCGAGAGGGATAAATATGATATTAAAGAATCAAAGAGTACACAAATTCTAATTCTTAAATGCTAAGAATTGGAAAGATTAAAATTGGGCTCCCCGCACCGATAGTCTAGCGATAAAACTGCTGCTTTCATATCAAGGGGTCGCGGGTTCGATCTCCGGTGGAGGTAGTATTCCATTAAGCTGTAGCTCTTGTGCCGATTAGCCTCTGCGTATATAGTGGTCCTTAATACAAATCCAATCAACTAATCATTGCAATACGGTGCACGCTTGGGCATTTTTCTGGCTCTCACTCCTAGTCCTACATGATAATTAATTATAAATTGTGAGGTTAGAAAATAATTTCTGCCGTGCCGTCATAGTGCCAAACTTGATTCTGTGCAGGAGAAAAACATCTACATATAAAATCAGAGGCGCATGTAGCCGGTGTTACCGCAGGTAACAGCAAAATGTAAAGAATTAAAAAGTTGTTTCAATAAAATGACAACATTGTTAAATACGTTAATGAACCCCGTTGCCGTCGAGTAGATATTGCCTAGGACATTTTTTCTGCAGCCCACAGAACTCAAATTGAAGTCAGAAAGCATGGTACAGTGATTGACAGGATTGATTGCCCTGGAATTACATCCACTAAAGTAGGGACATTGAAACTGTCCAAATCAGAGAGTGCATATTATAAAGTTGGTGGGTTCGAAGCTGGAACAAAAATTCAAGCAACAAGTCACACAGTACTGTTCCCCATGAGATTGCTATTTGGATTTTTCTCTGATTATAAAGAAATTATGTGGAAAGGTGGTTTGAGTGTCATATTTCGCAGAGCACCCAATGATCATAATGCCATCATGAGATACAAAACTTTGAATGCAGATGGAACAGCCAATGAGGCTAGTTTACCCGTAGCTGCGAAATGTGTGATCCAGTCTATGGAGTTGCGAATGCCTATAGTTGAATATGAATCGAATTATGCTCTCAAATACAAAGCAAACATTTTGAAAAATCCTCAAATTCCGATTCAATTTTATACATACCAATGCATACAGAGATCAGTGGAGGTTAAATTGTTTGAATTTGATCTTACTAATCAGTTCCAATCTTTGCAATATGACATGCCAGAGTTCGTCGCTGTGCTGTTTCAGACAGGGAGAGATGACAATCAGGAAAAGGATAGCAGCCAGTTTGATAATTGTAAAGTTAAAAATGTGTATCTGAAGAATGGCAGAAATGAAGTATTTCCTCGTGAAAATTACAATTTAAACATTGCAGAACAAAATTATTTAAAATTATATGAAGCTTACAGTGCATTTAAAAGCGTAACTGAAGGTAGCATAAACATGTATTATAATCCAGATGAGTTCATAATTTACAGACCAATGATTTTAATCAATGCGTCAAAAAGAAAATTAGTAGTTATAAATGATCGAACAAATATTAAATTAGTATGTGAATTTCATGAAACTCTATCTGAAAATACTACATGCAGTGCAATTTTAATTGTGGAGAAATCATATATTTATGATGTAAAAAATGAAAGCGTGATAGAAAAATTTTAATAGTATAGTAGAGAATAATATATAAAAAAATTAAACTACTTGTAGACTGCAATTATTATTAGCTTCTAAACTAAAGTGCCCCCAAGCAAAGTATGGATTCCACACTCGAGAATACACCTCTTGTCGTCATGTGGATCCAGGGCTACTTTTTTCATTTTATTCATTGTAATCTCATGGTTTGAGCTTTGTATTCTATTATCCTCTCGAAGTGAAGAAAGACAACAAATATAATCTTGGAATGTTAGTTTGTTTTCCACAGTATCTTTGCACGTTCCTTTTGCTTTCTTCGTGATGCTGCTCTCTGTTCTGAATGTATACATCTTCGAACGCAAACCAGCGAACTCAACAATAATATCGCCGTTACACTCATCTTTGAATTACCGAGAACCTTCTTGTTGTGGGAAGGAATTCCAAATCTGTTGGGTTGAGGATAGGAAGAAGTGTCGAAATACCCAAGCATGGAAGGATGTTTAAGATCTTCGTAGAGGTTAGATGTTTGTATGTCATAAATGAAACTATCAGTGTCCATGTACAAAATTAACAGTTTATCATTATAGAAAGGTTTCATAATATTATAGTGAAATTTGAACATGTACAGTTTCGACAAGTCGAGAACCGTTGCGCCAACGTAAATAGGTTTCCTGAATTTTATCAATTTTATATCTAGATTAAAAAGTGTTAAATTCTCATTGTAAATTTTTCGCGATTTGAATCTAGCATCAGATACTAATTTTCTACATTTATTGTTATCCGAAACCAATTTTATGTCTACATGCTTTCTGACGTTCTCCATCGTCTTTCCATAAACGGCATTATTCATTAGTTTATAAAAATCTTTATCTAATTCTGAAATGGCAGCTGTTCTGTGTCTCGTGTTGGTCTCAATATAAGATTTTAACCATGCAGAGTGTTTGAACTTGAGAATTCTTCTCACATTTACTACCTGAACACCCTTCCCAATCAAAAACTGGAGATTTTTGTAGTGGACGACATATCTCTCTTTTCTCTATAGAGTTAACATAAGCTTGCTTTGATTAGCATCAGGTGGACATTTAATTTCTGGAGCCGGAGGCAAATCGGAAAAAGTAGCATGCAAAGTATTTGGAAATTCAATGTCCACCTCAATGAACAGACCAAATTCATGATCGTCGAAACAATTAATATCAATTGAAATAGGATCCAGCCACTCGAATCCTCCGTATGGAAGTTTCTGTATCATTGCAAACCCGTAGAGATTGTTCAGTGTAAAATATATAATTCGATGGTCGATTTGCATCGTATTTATTCTCAGATGTGAATATTGTTTGCCTTTGCGTATCTCTGCGAACATTGCACCATCCCCTCACGTATCCCCCTTTCTATAAAAAGTAACATGTCCACGTCCGATATCAATTCCAACTTGATCCTTGTCTGGAGCAACATAGCAGACCATGCCAAACCTGGAAGGCTGTAGAAGTGTGCTGGATCTAATTTATAAATATTTATTGCTGTTTTTCTGAACACTTGGAATACATCAGCAAGTATCGTTACGTCTAATTTGAGATACGCATCGTGATAATCGCCAAGAGTATTGCATCTCAATTCCTTCCATATTAATTTCGCATGTTCCAATTCTTCGTTCGTGATTCCGGTTCTTTTCAGTTGACTGAAGAATTCTTTTTGAGATGGGAGAGTGTCATCGTCAAATTTAGACTCATCGGTTACATATTCGTAAGGATAAATGCCTTTACGTTTAATCAGCTCTTGCCGTACGTTGGGAAAACTAGCTTTTGTAATTTTAAACTGTTCGTCGGTAAGTTTACTTGCTAAAGCATCGAGACTTGCCGTTAGGAATCTGAAAGAATCTAGAAACCTCATCTCTATGATTTCATTCGTTGCTGGAATCTTAACTTTCTTACTTATGGAAATATAACGCTCTTCGTTTTGAGCAAGAATATCTATTCTTTGCGAATCGTATCCAAGATTTCTAATTAAGAAATGGAAATCGTAATTGGATCCATTGTGGAAAAATATTGGTACGAATTTGGGCTTCTGGATCTTGAGGTTGCAGGTGTTACAGATTCCACTAATGTAGTTTCCGGTGAAGTGATTGTGGTGAAATACTTTCCGATTCTCATTATTCCGATTATTGTAAGATTGAAGTTCATCGCTTGATAGTGGAAGCATTGATTTCGATTGACATAAGAAGCTGCCAATGTTCTCAACCTCCTCCACCATTTTCTTGAAAAAGTGTTCAATAACATTCGGTCCGCGATATACAGGGTGTCGCAAAACTCTTTCAACAACGCTTGGGTGCTAGTAGATATCATAAAAACAAGTAACTTTTCCCTATAAAGTTTACCTCGAAAGCGCTTAGTTTCTGCGCTATAAGCGCTTAAAATCTATCCTGTACGTATGCAACCCAACACAGCAAACGCTTGCTCTGACATAACTACCAGGGGCACGTGGCAGGGTTGCCACTAGCGTTACTCGCTAAGGGAGACGACTTGAAAACAACAACTTGGTAGTCTTGCCTGAGCAAAATTCAAAACATTAATGATACTTGAGATGTTGTAAGAAGCATTGACAGTATTTATAAACTGACCAAGAAAAATAATGGGCAGACTGAAATTCAAGATTACTCATTCTAAAATATTCTAATCGGGACTGGACCTACAGTTTAAAGTGGGATCCGAACCACTTGTGCCTCCACCGGGTATCGAACCCGGGACCCCTTGATTACAAGGCTCACCACGGAGTGTTTCGTGTATCATGCAATATCAACAATTGCAAGGGCACGTGAGGTAGGGGAAATCCACGAACGAACAAATGTAAATAATACGCAAATGTGCAATACGAGTGCCCTTTACAGTTCGGCGCTTGGTATAAGTATGCATTTCTTGGCTTTGGTCTTTAATTAGCACTAGTTTTAATGTGTGAATTTAAAACGACGTCTTTCATTAAATTGAAAGACGGTCCCCTGTGGCGGAGTGGTTAGAACAACGCGCTACGTTGCCAGGGGTCTTGGATTCGAATCCCGGCTTGGGTATGGATGTTTGTGAGTATCCATTCATCAATTTCATCATATCATCACTCATCCCCATCTTCGCAAATTAGCCAAAAGTGGCACAAAAGCAAAGTAAAGTAAAGCAAATCAATGAATGAATCAATCATTAAATTAAAAGAGCCTTGAAATTACTTCCTTATGAGACGAACACGATTTGCAATAACGCTAGCTCAGATAGGAATAATTTTCAAATAAATTGAAATAACATTACAGTCTGCATGTTCGAAACGAGGCAGCAAACACATCATGTATACATTTGTTCATTCGTGGATTTCCCCTACCTTACGTGTCCCTTCCAATTGTTTATATTGCATGATACACGAAACACTCCGTGGTAACGTGGTTAGCTCTGCTCGCTACGGCGCCAGGTGTCCCGGGTTTCAATCCTGGTCTAGACATTGGTGTCATTGTTATTTCATCATATCATCTTCATCTTCGCGATTAGCGAAAGGTGGCAGAAAAGCGAATTAAAATAAACCAAATCAATCAATCAATCATGCAAATATTTTAGAATGAGTAATCTTGAATTTCAGTCTGCCCATTATTTTTCTTGGTCAGTTTATAAATACTGTCAATGCTTCTTACATCATCTCAAGTATCATTAATGTTTTGGATTTTGCTCAGGCAAGACTACCAAGTTGTTGTTTTCAAGTCGTCTCCCTTAGCTAGTAACGCTAGTGGCAACCCTGCCACGTGCCCCTGGTAGTTATGTCAGAGCAAGCGTTTGCTGTGTTGGGTTGCATACGTACAGGATAGATTTTAAGCGCTTATAGCGCAGAAACTAAGCGCTTTCGAGGTAAACTTTATAGGGAAAAGTTACTTGTTTTTATGATATCTACCAGCACCCAAGCGTTGTTGAAAGAGTTTTGCGACACCCTTTATATATGGCTTATCTATCCTATCTTGCCAAACAACAACATATCCAAAACTATTTGGATCATGAAGCTGGTATGGTGTTGTGGAAGACAATTCTGGATCCGGATGACAATAAGACAATGGTTTGAGAAAAGCCTCAAAGTCCGCAATGATGATGGCCGGATGTTCTAACAAGGCCTTGTGCATTTTAAATTCTTCGAATTCATTTGCTTTGGGCATCAACATGCGAGCCGGTCTGTTTTAAATCCACAGTAGACTTTATGTTCAGCAAGTTTTTGTTTGGCAATTTGACGTCCGGTGTATTTTCTGTAGTCGACTTGTTTTTGATCGTCGAACGTGGTCAAGCATCTTGGACAGACCTCGATTTTGTGTTCAAGCTTGGTTGTTTGGCTTCTGATCAGGTTGGAGAGTGATCGAATTAGCGTGTAATGATGAACATGATCGTCAGCAATAAGAAGCAGATTGATTTCCATGGCTTCGTCATCAACAATATTACTTATCCTAACAGGATGCACAAAATACTTAACTGAACTATACGAATATACATTTATAGCTAATCGTTTTCCTTCTCTATTTCGTACCCTGTTTTCAAACTTTGCTATGTTGGAAATAGCAACAGGGTATTCGATGCCTGTCATAGCATATTCAATCTCATCGATATATTGTGTGTAGTGACTAACCCGACATGGATTGTTTGTATAATGAACCGGGTGAAGCGCTGCTAAAATGCACCACATGAAACACTTATTGTCAGTGTTATGAATGTTCAGCACAGCTTTCTTATGCTGAATTTCTACCGGAAGTGGAACATAGCTCGAAGCAAAAAAAGGTGTAAATTTGTTTACATAAGCGATTAACCTGTGAGGATTTCCGCATAGAGACCAACCTGATCCCTTAGCTTCGAATTCATCGTGTTTCCTAATCAATTCACTAGTAAGATTAGAATAAAAAACATTCAAATTATCAATGTCTGCCAAATAAAGAACTTGGTTTCTCGTTTTGTGAAAGAAAACATTTCTTGTACCATTGGGTTTCTCATATTCACAAATTAGATCAACATATACTTTTATGCAGTTGTTTTCTAGTTTATTTTTCAGAATATTTATGATAGATGTTTTAATTTCACTTAAGAAACTAGAAATATCACAGCATGGGTTCGAAGTAAAACAAAAATCCAAGAGTTGGTTGTTGAATGCAGATCTAATCGGCTTTTGGTCATTAGACATCTTAATTTGTTTAGAAGTAGAAGCTTCAGTATCAGGATGATCAATTTTTCTTTTCAATGTTCCATGTCCGGTTGATGCTTTGCAACTTTTCATGTGTTTACTTAAATTAGCAATGCTAATTATTTTTTTGCATTGAGTACAAGGCCTAGTAGGTAACAAACGATTTATTTTCGAACCTGCTTCGCAACATCTTGCCCTATGCTTGCTAATATTACTTTTGGAGATGAATTTTCCACAAATGACACATTCGATGAAAGTGGTAGATGACATTTTTTTTAATATGCTTTAAGTAAATAACAATAAGATGCACAATCAAGTCAAGATTCAATAAGACAATTTTTGAACTTACGATAATTGATAGAATGTAACTTAAAAAAGACAATACTTATAATTATAATATTTTTTTGTTTTTCCAGCTCTGGTATTTATATACAAATTTTCTCCGAAAAAAATCCAAAATTCAATACAAATACAATTTCATACAAATTCAATCTGTGTGAAAAACAACTTGAACCCTCTTCAAAATAAAATAATTGTAGCTATTACGACAAAATTTTCAGCTATGTTATTTATACAGAATTTACAGAGGCAATAGAAGTAGACCGGAAGTAGACCTAAAATAAGTAAATTTGTGTGGGTGGGTGTGGGTGTGCGTGGGTATATACTTTAAAAAAACCTGGAAAAACTCACAAGTGTCTGTCAAGTAAACCGGAAGTGGACCGGAAGTAAATAGGATTGGTTTGGTTTGAGTTGTTGTTTTAAGTCCACTTTATGCACAGTAAGGCTAATCGGGACTGGACCTACAGTTTAAAGTGGGATCCGAACCACTTGTGCCTCCATCGGGTATCGAACCCGGGACCCCTTGATTACAAGGCGAAAGTAAATAGGTGTAGGTGGGTGTAGACATAGGTGTGTGTAGGTGTGCGTGGGTGGTTGTGGGTGTGGGTGAGTGTGCGTGGGTGTAGATAGGTGTAGGCATTACGCACTTTAACTCGTAAGAAATTATGACATTCGTACGAAGTACGAGATAAAAAAAAAACAGATTTACAATAGTATAAAATCAACAAAAACATCGTCAAAATAGGTTTTCCATTGTGGTTAAATTAATAAAAATAATAGGCCTCGTACCACTCGTACCAAGTATGAGGTGAAAAAAACACAGATTTGCAATAGTATAAAATTGACAAAAACATCATCAAAATATGTTTTCCATTGTGCTTAAATTAATAAAAATAATAGGCCTCGTACCAAGTATGACGTAGAACTGATTAATATACCCTACTGATTGACTCTCTTTTCTACCACTTTTGGCTAATCGCGAAGATGAGAATGAGTTATGACATGTTTAAATTAATGAAAGAACATTTATGAATAACTACCCAGGCTGGGATTCGAACCCGGAATCCCTGTCTTCGTAGCGCATTGCGATAACCACTACGCCACGGAGGTCAGCATGAAGAAAAGAAGTAAGATGTCTTAGGGTCGGAGGAAATTTCTTCCTCTACAGCTTACGTACCCATGAAAATGTATGATGAACATGGATACTTCCTTGATACAGTTATACATGCGAAAGGAGATATTTATTTATTCTCCCCTCATCTCTCCCGCTTAGCTAAAAGCAAGAATAAATGACATTAAATAAATCAACAGAACATCGAGTGGTGGGTTAATTTATTTATCGCATTGCATAAATAGCTATGTAATGACAATATAATCTGTATCAATAATTATATGATTATAGCCTATATATACATACATTTGTGTGAGAGATTTCTGAAATCTGTTGGTTAATTGGAAAACCTGCCCCCCCCCCCCCCACTCTTCAATAAGTTCCGACGTCCCTGGCTGTAGTCAAATTATCAACCCACACAGGGGAACCGTGGATCAGTCAGCTGTGCCTGCTCATGCTTTGCAAAATTGTTGCACTGTCAAAAGTCAGTCAGTGGATAGTGTTTGCTTTCATAATGAAAGGAAAAACTTGTACATAGCGAAAGCAGAGACGTACTATTTAACGTTGTTGAATTTTTAGAGGGATGTTAGCTACAAACTGTGCAGCGACTGCAGTAATAATACGGATACAGCGGAAGGGAAAGGAAAAGTTTGAAGTACGAAGAGGGCAGTGTGGAGTGGACTGAGTAAGCTCTGTTATTTTCTTTAATATTTATTATTCTCTTGATTTCGCTTGCTTCTGACGGTCATTAGAAGTAAACAACTGCTAGATACATATCAACTGATTTTCTGCCTGTGGTTGTTGTATCTGCTACTTTGTTTGCAGGAGTGGCTCGAGATAAAATTTTCACCCGGGCGAGGTGGGATTTTGATGCCCTCTACTTTCAACATTCCTCCAATATAAATCATAACCATGTTATATATTTACGGTTTTAGTGACGAAAAATAAAGCCATATTTTAAAAATTCTTTAATACTGTTGAAGAACATGTTTATTGCAGGTGTGTGTTTAGTTAATACCTACATATTGACATCAAAACAACAAGGTCGTCTCTATTTGCTTTTTTGTGCATGAAGTGTTTTCTGTGCATGAAGTGGACCTAAAAAATAAACTCAAACAGAGAAACATGTTAGGATTTGCCTCTAAGCAAGGAGGATCCTCGCTTTCGCGTTATGATGTTATTCTTGTTCACTGTTATCCGTGGAGCGAAGGAGAAAAGTTTTACTAAATATTTTGCAAATCGACAATAATATTGCATATTGTGGATCGGTATTTCTATTTTTATTGTGATTTAGTCAGTTTATTGAACATTGAATTATCTATACCTAATAACATTGCTCTTCTCGTGATCGACGGAAAATTCACCGAAGTATTTCCAATATATATGTAATAATATTTTTGATATTTTTCATGAAATAAAACTCTCTCGTAGCCTCATTTTCATTGCTTATTATATCAACATATGTTTAAGTGCATAACTTGGGTTGCACTTTTAGCATCATTATGTACGCAAAAACGGGTGCGAGCATTTGAGAGGGTTGATAACACTTCTTCTGGACGCGAGTCTGAAGTGCACACCCATAAAGTCAGACCACGAGCCGCTACTACTGCTGTCTGTACTTTAAAAATAAATATATTCGGTGTAACATGAAACAATGCACGCTAGTTCGAAATACTGGCCATTGTTGTGTCGAATTCCAGGAATTGCGACCGTTTTCTTTCCTTTATTACGAAGTTTTATTTGCGTTGGGGAGGTATTTTTCTGTGTCCGCGTCCGTTATTAAGAATGTCCGTTAATGAGTAATACGTATTGCCATTAAACCTCATGTACGTATTTCTGCCGGGGAATTTAAAAATGTCCGTAATTTAGAGGTGTCCGCTATGAGAAGTTTTACTGTATAAACTTTGAGTTGTAAGAAGAATAAGAGAAATCTAGTTTTATTTTCAGATTATCCAATTTCCAATGCACAGAACATATGGAAAAAGCAGCTTCCCAATAACGTTAAAAGACTAATCCAAGTAACTTTCAATTTCCACCTCCTGGGGTGGTGTGACGTTCCAGATATAGCACCTGGAAGGAGTGGTTTTCAGTGAGGCAATTCATCTAACAAACATTTGCATAGTTTTTATGCATAATCAAGATAGTATAAAATATAATATTACGAGAAATGAACCTATGGAGCAGCGTAAGTAATAGATATTTATTAATTATTCCATTATTATCGTATAATTCTTCTAATCGCAGTAATATACCTAAATACATAAATATGCGACGTAGAATAGGAAGCAAGGAACAGCATTTTGTTTAAAATCATGTCTTTCTGGTTGAGATGTTAAATGTACATGTTGACGTGTAGCACATGGATGACTTATTTAATTCGATTCGAAATGTTGAGAATGTCTCAAGCGACAATTAGCAACAAAATAATTGCATCAATAATAGTTTATTCATGCTTGGTTCTGAATAAAGAAATGGTGAGATAGCGGACTACTGATAGTTATAATAATTATTTATCAAAGTTTCCATCACTCCACCACCGCCCTTATGATTTACTGAGAGCGATCAATTCGGCCTAGTCCTACGTATAGGATCATTGTAAGCACTGGCACTCACGAAATAGTTACTAATTATCATTTGGAGTCCAAGGCCTGGGCAATCTCCCCGTTGAGTAGTCTGAATATAACAAAGAAAGTTGTCCAAAGTTGGGACTCTTCCTTATTCACATTTTTAATTTATTTATTCCATCGAAATCTCATAATTAAAGCAACAATAGGAAGCAAATGGGGAACTATTTCAGGTTTACTTGTAAAAGTAGCAGCCTATTATGTGCAACATTTAGTTTAGATCTACATACGAGTACAAAAAAATCAATATTTAACTTCTTAACTTAAATCAATTATTTGAACATAAACTCTTCTTCTCTCCTTGTGCCTGAATTTCTGAGTCACTTTTCCATAAAATGTTTCGTCAGGTATTTTCTTCGTACATACTAAACATTAAATCTAAATTTATTTGAATCCTCGTAATGAATGGGAGAGAATTGTGCCTATTCTACGAGTTCATGGATTATACCCATGTGTTCTTATTTAACTACAGACAGTCACACAATTATATATGTTATATACTTACTGGCACTTCAAATATTTTAGAAAATTTCTCCCCTTCCCGTGGTGCCCCAATCAACACGACACTCCACAAGTTTTCTTATGGTACAAGGATGTTTACGTTCTTCTGACTGGGAAGGTTGGGTTCACGGCGATACAAAGTTAGAGGTTCCCATCGGACAATTATCAAAGAATGCCTGTCAACCACAAACACGAAGATAAAGTCTGCTTTTTGAATTATGTGGGAACAAAAGCAGATTTTCAAGTTGCGGTGGGAAAACAAATGCCAACTTCAGCTGAAAATTGATAAATCTTGTACAGCAAATGCTGCAGCTTGCTGTCATCCACATAATTTAATGTTTCCTTAAATAAAGTTTTACATAATATTTTTGTCAAAATGGAAAATCCATAAAACATGTTTACATTTTTATACACATTTTTTGAGTAAAATCAGCGTTTTAGGGAAATTTGTATTCCAATTGTTGTCAACACTGACGTTCAATCTCCAGGATGAACTAAATAAATACTTCTATGTCTAGCGCTATGGATAGATGAAGCCACGATGAAATACATCATTGGTTGGTAGCACCGCCACCTCAGTACGGTTAGACTGAGGATGTGCTGGTTAGGAAAGAATCTTGAGGAAGGAGTCTGGAGATAGTTTAAAGTAAAGACGCCATCCACTAGCCTCTTTTCCTTGCGGTTGTTATGTGAGAGTGAAGAATCAGTCACATTTGCAAGTCGATTATTTCCTGTATTTGAATTTGGACTTCGGAGATAGACTAGCTGGTCTAGAATATACAAGCCTGGTTACTATCAATTTTTGAAGAGATCATGTTCTGAGGAATAAAACTCTTCTATTTACTCTTTCTTGAATTTGAAAAGTAAGAGATCTCAGTCATTCCTTATACTTACATGTTACACAATGAATTCGGCTTTCTTACACAGTAATCTGACTTAAAGATTGTGAATTGATTCTCTTTTCACCATATGGCACTGAGCTACTGAGCTTCATAATGCACAACCATATTCAAGTATTGGACGTAGAATTGTGTTACACAAAAACCTGATAAATTCCAATTTCTTAAAAGAAGAAACCCAATTAAAAATATAAAACATATTTTTTTTAGCAAATTTATTTTATGTGTCCTTCAAATGGAAGGGATGAATCAATAATAATATTCACTATACTAATATCTAACATTCTGGATTACACAACTTACGAACTACGAAGCCATCATTTGGTTACCGTGCCACTTGAACCACGCTGGTGTAGCATCTGGAACCACACTGCTTAGTGGAGAAATCAATAATCTTGGCTTTAATGTTGTTTGGCTCCTACTTTTGTATTGCACAGGGGAGCTTAAAAATGAAACCTGAATTCTGGAATTTCCCCATTTCTACTAGCTGGATTTATTTCCTTCTAACATGTTCCATTCTCCACATAAGTCAAAGCCTTCTATCATATTTCATTCTCCTTCAAGGAACCAGCTCCTACTATCTCCTACTTCCATTTGGTGGATTCCTTTCCTCCTCTCACTTTCGATTCTCCATGTATGACAGACTCTATTCTTCCTGTATTCCTCCTCCTCTTACTTTCCATTCTCCATGATGGACTCAGTTCTTCGTATCTTCCCTCTTTAACTCGGTGTGATGAAGATTGGTTAGCAGAATGTACTACAATTCCAAGAGCCCAAGGTTCCAATCGCAGTCATTGTTCATTGTGAGTGTACCTTCATCAAATTTCACCAAAGGCATCCTTCATCCTCATCATTACAATTAGCCAAATGTTGCAGAAATATGACATAACATGACCTAACCGAAGTCACTTCTTCCACTTGGTGGTTTCTGATTTACCTTTGCTTCCACTCTCAGTATTTCTTATCTCACATCTCCCTTTAGTGGATTTCTGTCATCCTCTCATCTTCAATTCTGCATGGAGTACTTAGTTCTTCATATCTCTCCCCCTTCAACTTGCTGCATTTCTTTCCTCATCTGACCATCCATTTGTTATGAAGAAATTAATTCTTCCTATCGCTCTCTTCCACTTGCTACATTACTTTCTTCATTTCACCTCCCATTCTCCATGGAAGACTCAATTCTTTTAATCTTGCCTCTTCCGTTGGCACATTTCAATTGCACCTATCAGTTTTAATTCTCCATGAAGGATTTAAAACTTCCTATCTCTGATTCTTCTTCTTTGTGGTATCCCTTCCTCATGTACTCTTTTATCCTAATCTGGGGATTCAGTTTTTGCTATCTTCCGATGAACTCTTGGTGGATTGTCTTCTTACATTTCTTTATCCCCCAAGTGGATGAGGATACATAAGGAAGAACTGTGTCATTCATCATCAATGGGGAATGGCAGATACAGGGAAGAAAAGAATACGGCATTCACAAGAGCAGAAACAGGAAGAAGTGAATCAATCCTTAATTGAGAATGGAAGGTAATAGTAAAGTAAAGTAAAGTAAAGTGTTCCCCTGTGCATAGCACCACGCCATGAAGGCGTATAGGGGGTGTGGGGGTAACGCCCCACACTTTCTTGATCCGGTCGTGAGTGGGGGTGATGTGATCTGCATCACGCCCCTGACCGCCTTTACCCCCCAGGGTTTCCCCCAGGTACCCATGTTATTCGACGCTGGGTAGGCGCCGGAGCCGCTTCCACCGTTAGAAAAGTTCCCGGATTTGAACCGGCCGGGGATCGAACCCGGGACCTTTAGCATGGTAGTCAGACGCGTTACCGACTGAGCCACCGCGGAAGGTAATAGAAGAAAAGAAATCCACCAAATTGAAGAGTGATAATAGTAGGTGGGAGAAGAAAGGAAATTCCCATGTGGAAGAGGGGATACAGGAAGAACTGTATTCTCCATGAGGAGTGGCAGCAAGATGGAGTGGAGTGAGAGGAAGAAAATCCAGTAAGTGCAAGAGAGAGGATATAGGTAAAGCTTAGTCCTCAAAGGAGGAGAAAGGAAGGAAATTGGAGAAAGAGATTCCACAATGAAGAGGAAAGGGTCATATTTAGAAAATGTAGTCCTGCAAAGAGAAAGGAAGAGATAAAATCCACATATCATAGTGGAAGAAAAGATAAAGAACTGTGCCATGCAAGGAGTGTGAATGGGATAGAAAAAGTGAATCGAGAGTGTCAATGGATGTATATAAGAAGAATTGAGTCCTCCAATGAAAGGTGATATAATGAAGGGAAACAAGCACACTACGAGTTAGTTTATATCAAGAACTTAAATCAGCAAGGAAATGGGAGAGAGAGAGATAGAGGGAATTCAATACACTTTGACAATGGGAAGGAAGAACCGAATAATACAAAGAGAATGGAAGAAAATAAGAGGAGGGGATTCACTCAGGTGGTAAAAAGAAAATTCAGTAAATGCTGAGTTCTCTAATCAAAGTGAAGAGAGATGAGATGAACTAAGGGATTACAATTTGGAGATGAAGAAGAAGGTGATTCAGTTCTTCCTGTCTCCAATTTTCCATTTAGTGGATTGCATTCCTTCTCAACCACCTGCCATTCTTCATAGAGGACTGTTTTTTCTATCTTCTCTCTTCCACTTGGTAGATTCTCTTCCTTCTATCACCTTCATTTCTCCTTTGAGGATTCAGTGCTTCCTATCCACTTTCTTCCAATGAATGGATTTCTTTCCTCCCACTTTCCATTCTTCAATAGAGGAGGACCCACTACTTCCAATTCCTCCTCTTCCACCTGTGAATTCCTTTCCATCTCTCACCTTCCATTCTCCATAGATGACTCATTTCTTCATGTCCCTTCTCTTCAACTTGAAGCATTCCTTTCCTGAAAGAGATGGAAGTGAGATAGCAAGAGACAAGTGCTTCAAGATGAAGGGGTAATTATAAGAAGGAGTAGTTCCTTCTAGAAAGGAAGAGCTAGGATAGGAGAGATTATATTCTATAAGTAGGAGAAGAAGAAGGGATAAGGAAATAGACATCCTTGGAGGAGGAAGAAGGGAAATATGAAGAGTATGTAAGTCCTTCAAGGAAAAGGGAGGCAGATGAGGAGAAATATACACTTAAATGAGAAGGAAAGGAATGGATAAAGTTCTTTAATGACAAAGAAAGATGAAAATGTGAGGCAGTCATCCAAGTATGACAGAAAATTAAAATCAAGCAAGTTAATCATATAGCATGGAGAAAATAGTAGGTGGCATCTCAGCAGAGAAATAAGAGAGAAATTGTAGGAAGGAAATTTCACAGGGAGAAAGGATGAAGGTATGAGGTAAAAAAAAAAGTAAAGTGTTCCCCTGTGCATAGCACCACGCCATGAAGGCGTATAGGGGGTGTGGAGGTAACGCCCCACACTTTCTTGATCCGGTCGTGAGTGGGGGTGATGTGATCAGCATCACGCCCCTGACTGCCTTTACCCCCCAGGGTTTCCCCCAGGTACCCATGTTATTCGACGGTGGGTGGGCACCGGGGCCGCTTCCAACGTTAGAAAAGTTCCCGGATTTGAACAGGCCAGGGATCGAACCCGGGACCTTTAGCTTGGTAGTCAGACACGTTACCGACTGAGCCACCGCGGCCAATATGAGGAGACAAGCAAAAACAGAGGAAGATAGGAAGAAGCAAGTCCTCAAAGAGAATGGAGGAACATGAGATCAAGTGAAGCCAGGTAAGTCTTCCAAGTAGAATGGAAGGATGGAGATAGAAGGAGGCACGTTCTCCAAGATAAAGGGATGGATATATGAAGAGCTAAGTCCTCAAATGTCAAGGAGAGAAAAAAAGGAGACTGGAGGAATATACTGATTGGAAATTCCTCCAAGGATAAAAGAAGATACAGCAGAAGTAAAGTTATACAAGGAGAATGGATGGGAGCACAAGGAAACAATTCCCCTAAATATAGCAGAGGAAGAACGGAAGAAACATAAATTTCCAATAGAATCTAGGCTGATAGAATTTAATTTAAGGGGCGCTGAAGACAGGGTTAAAAGGAATAGAGAGGTAGATAGCGAGAAATATTCCTTACAAGGTGGAACAATGCAATAGGTAAAGGTAATTCTTCTGCAACTTTTGACAAAACATAATGAAGGCGATAAGTGGTGATTTGATGAAATAAATGAAGTTACACTCACAAGGAACACCCAAAATGATGATGTTAATCGAATCTTGGAACTTCAGTGGCGAGACAGAAAGTTGACCACTAAATACACTCGGCCACTGATCAGTCTTAATACAGAAGGGAGGGTAATAAGAAGCATGTTGTGAAAAGAGAAGAGCAGAAGATTAATTAATTCCAAGCAAAAAATAGGAAGATGTAACTTCTCTGAGGAGAAAGAAGAAAGTTAGAAGAAAATCAATCCACCAAGGAGGAAGAGCGAGATAGATGAAGAAGGGCTGAAAATTAAAGGAAGATAATGCACCAAGGACAAGGGAAAGAGGAAGTAAATTATCTATGGAGAAGGAAGGGAGAAAATAGAAAGAAAAAAAATAAAGTCTCTCACTTACCTTAACAAGTTATGCTTACCCTCCAGGTCCATTTGAAGTATGGCATCTGTTATGCCTATGGTGTCTCTCTAACCTCACTCACTGTGTTGCAGCAAGTAACTTTCTACTTACTCCAAGATCTGATGCACAGGCATTTCTCTTGCTTCTTATTGTGAGCTAGTGGATTCTCTAAAATGAAATTGATTGATTTTTAATAGTATGGACAATCAGCACGTAGGTTATTTATTCCCATCATGCAATTCGAGGATTGGCCTTTTAACTAAAACCAAATTGCGGACAGGCTTGTATATCACAAACTATAAAACCAGAGAGACATGACTAGTAAAAAATCTTTGTAAATCATCAAAATTAATATTTCTTGTTATCCTGTTGTATGCAAGTATTGCTTGAACTCCAAAAGTTCTCTTTTAATTTGCAGCTGTTACAAGTCAGTGTAATGTTTCGGCTGATGTCACTGAAATGCACATCAGGAAATTAATTATGCTGGAATAGCAAATAATGTATAGGACCTTGTTGCAGGCCTTTAGAAATTAGCAAATTCACACTGGTTTCTGTAGCCTGAGCATTTACTACGTATTACAGCACTAGAAGCCACTCGTTGATACTAACCATCAGAAGCAACCATTGAGAGTGTACTTAAATGCTACCCCCTGTGGAAGAAGTGAGTAGTTGTCACACCCTTCATTGTCAATTTTTAACCCTATTTTGGATCCAAGAGGAACATCGAAGAAGCAAAGACACCCCAGTATTTCTATGGTAGAACTCGTAGGTAATTTGACAAAGAAGGGAAAAACTGACACTCAGTGAGCAGAAGAGAAAAACACGGGACGTGTGTAAATAATAACTGTGAAACCAAAAGTCATATTGCTTTTGAAATACATTTTATGGCATCTAGATTATTATTTCCACAATGCATTTCAATATATGTGGCTAAGATAAGGGAAGAAAGTGAGTACAATTTACAACTATTTTCATAAATTAAAAATCTCTCATGAGTTGTTTCCTCGAAAGTTTGATCAATGTCAGAAGCTCAGAGTTTACTGGATTATATAAAAATAGACGAAACATCAGTTAATGATCAATATTGATAAAATTGATATTGATAATTCATATAATTTCTTGTAGCTGTTTTGCCTTTTGTGGTAATAAGTGCATTAAATGATATTGACGAAGGGACGCTCACAAGGAAATTCCCATGTCCTTGCTAGGCCTCAAACCAAATTTTCAGTTGTAAGCTTATTTGTTGATCACCAAATTATCTTAGCATCTGAGGTGACTGGATATTAACAATTCCAATGACTCAAAAGATAATATTTTTAAAAATAAAACTTTCAAGAATCCAATGAGGAAAATGCTGGAAATCCCAGAAAATGTTTAGCTATTGAAAACAATATAATGATAAAAGTATAATATAATATAAAACCAGATTTCAACCATTGTGTTATTGTGAAATTTACACAGTGAAACCTTGTTTTTATGATTTTCAGGGAATCGAGTTCAAAAAATTGAAAACACTGAAATTTAAAATTCAGCAATAGTTATATTTATTTTGTTCTATTAGGACCTTGGACATTGAATGTAAGCGTACAATGTGGGAAAATGTAAATTCCTGGATATAAAATCAGGGTTCCACTGTATTAGTTCAACACTTGAAATATATTATTTCTATTGTAAATGTTGCATGATTTTAAATCTTAAGCTCAATCTTATCCTCACCATGTTTATCTCAAACAGTGTGTTTCTTTACACCAGTATCACTTAATCATACATCTACATATTTTTTACAAAAGTTATATTATTAATACATAAAATGCAGATTGGAATTGACAAAGTGTAAACACATGTGCTGAGAGTAAGAGAGGCAGACCAGAGAGAGAGAAAGAGAGAGAGGGGGGAGGGAGAGAGATGGAGAAAGTCTGCCAAGTTAATTTCAAGAACAAATTTTACTTCCTACTAGCCCACATGCCAAGTGAAGAATGCATTATTTTCGAATCACGATAATCACTTATGTTTATTTATACCACAGAAAAATCCACGAAAATTTAATAATATTGTTCCACTATTTACCGAATTCTAAGTTATGGAAATGTTTCAGTAGCATTATCAGCAAGAATTGATAAAAGCATCTTAAAAATAAGGTGTGCAAAATATCTCGGCTATATTTGTTTTTGGTTCTTGAGAAATATGCCTTCAAACATCGCTGAAATTTACCTCCTACATCACTGGAGTGAAAACGGCCTCTGGCGTATGCTGACATCATCTATCAGCAAGGCGTGCAAGGCAGGGCTTTCTGCTAGCCATGTGAACTTATTGAGGGTTGTGAAAGTGACAACAAAAAGACATTAGTTAATAGTTGCTGTAGAAATCACAAGTATCTTAAAATTCCAGTACAGAAACAAGTGCTCCATTCCTTGCAGATGCATTACGTCCGATCAGTGGCAGCATTTATTATAATTCAGCCACTTGGTGGATGGTTTTCCATTAAAATGACAAAGCAATACTACCGCCAACAGTCAATGCTGAACACTTGAAGAGTCTTGTTCATTGCCAATACATTGGTTCTGACTGACAAGAATTTATTGTTAAAAGAATGCTTGTCTGGAATTACGATCATTTTCGTCACAATATTTTGTTCACAAATTCTAAAATAACAATATGGTTAGAACACTCGGGTTTACACGTCATTTTCTTCAATCAAAAAAAGTTGGCGGAGTTTCGAATTTCCTGCAGTAAATGGCAGTTTTCTTCAGTTAATATATATTTTGCAAAATTATGTATTTATCCTACTTTTATATTGCTTTTCTGTAATTGTAACTCCAAGAGTGCATAGTTAATTTACAATTCTCTTCTCTTGCATCACTTTTTGGATAATCGTGACAATGAAGATGAATGACGATAAGCAGTGTTCGAAATCTGAGTGCATGAGGGCACTACCTCCATTACTACCACCATCAACAACAACAACCAGCACCATTTATGTATCACCAGAGAGTATAGTATTCTTAGTGGTATCAACCAACATATCTCATTTCCATGAAGTTAACTAGTGTTGCCCACGAGACGAGTCGAGATTATGATCTATCCCGTCTCGTCTCATGTATGAGGGACATTGATGTTGACCATAGATGCATCAATGAAATAACATTCACAAAGAGGAACAGTCTGCCCAAGTCGAGTGTCAAACCTGGAACATTTTGTTTGTTAATATGGTTATTACCGAGAAGAACCCAAGATATTCTTCTGAAAACCGAGAGGAGCCCGAGATGAAAATAGGAATTGTAGCTTTCCTGGCGACGTAATTCGAACAAGTGTTCTCGAGTTACCAACCAGGTTAAGTCTATGTTGGTTTCCAACGTTTTGAGCGCATACATTGCTCTCATCACCAGGGAATGTAGAAATGGAGACCAGTGTAGGCTTAAATATATAAATATATGACAATTATGGTGCGGAAATTCGATTCTGTTTTCTTATTGGCTTGCTCTGGATCCTGTTGTTCTTATTGGCTGCAGCTTTATTTAGGGAAAAGCAGATTCCAGGCGTGACTGAGCTGAAGCCCTACATAATTGTTGAGATTGGTGATTTCCCGTGAAATGGCTTCTTTTACTCGTCGGTACCATTTACCGGCACATTTAGCTATTATTTTGATGTCAGCGAATAAAACCTTGTGTCCCTCTATGATGCTGTGTTCTGCAAGTCCTGACTTTTCTGGTGGAATAATCTTATGTTGTTGCGCTGATGTTCGTTGCGTCCTGTTTGGCCCATGTATGGTGTCCCACACTCACAAGGAATAAGGTATACTCCTGGAATCAGTAGCTCCAGGTTATCCTTGACTAAGCGGAGAAGAGCCTTGGTCTTGAGTGGTGGTCTGTGGGTACTCTTTACTCCATGACTTGAGAGAATTCTACTTAATTTCCTGGGGCCTCCCCCATGGTGCAGTGTTAGCGTCATTGCCTTGTAATCAAGGGGTCCCGGGTTCGATACTCAGAAGAGGCATAAGTGGTTAGGATCCCACTTTAAACTGTAGTCCAGTCCCGATTAGCCTTACTGTGCATAAAGTGGACTTAAAACATCAACTCAAAGCAATTCTACTTAATTTTCCAGAGGTGTGCCCAATAAAAGTTAAACTGTTGTAGTGGGACGTTCTCCTGTGTTGCTACTAGCAGGGGGGCTGTGTGGTGAAGGTACCACATCCCCATGTTCGACTGGTCCGGCTGGTGAAGAATCGGCCCTTTTCACTGTTGTCCAGGGTTCATTTCCGCTGAGATGTCACTGCTTTCTTGATTGCCCTGTTGATGTCACTGATGTAGTATCCATTCTGTTGTAGCGTGGTTCTAAGATGGTTGAGTTCTGAAACGTCGTTCACATAAGAATACATACTCACTTGCGTAAGTAGACCAATTTGAATACTCTAACGTATTTTTGTTTATTGATAGTGAGTAACACGCACGTAACCAATATGCTATTCTGAATGCAGGTTATATTCATCCAAAATGGTTACTGCTCTGTGCCTTTAGTGTGTTGAGAACTGCAAGACGTTGAGCCTTGTGGTGGAAACTATGAGCATTAAGGTTTCTGTATACACCATGCCATAGTGTTCCATCTGGTTTGCGGTGGATTAGGATGTCCAGGAAAGGGAGGCAGCAAACTTCTTCTATCTCCATAGTAAACTTGATGTTTGAATGGCAGTTGTTAAGGAATTCAAGGAAACTGTGTAATGCTGGTTGTCTATGTGGTCAAATGACAAATGTGTCATCCACATATCTGTAGAAGCAGGATGACGGATGTGGTGCATCCTTTATGGCTTCATGTTCAAAATGCTGCATGCAGAAATTCGCTATGGCCGGTAAAAGGGATGAACCCGTGGCCACACTGTCAGTTTGCTCATAATATTTCCTGTTATAAAGAATATATGTTGAATTGAGCGTGTGGCGATAGAGGTCTACTGTGCCCGATGGAAAGTGGCTCCCCAGAAGTTCCAATGAGTCTTTTACCAGAACTCTTGTGAATAAGGAATTTTGGAAAACTTGAGTTTCTTCAGTTCCTGGATGAATTCAGTTGATTTCTTAACATGATGTCCACATTGTCCGACTAGAGGTTGAAGAAGGGATGTGAGGTATTTGGCAAGGCAGTAGGTAGGACTTTCTATAGCACTTACAATGGGTCTCGAGGGGACTCCTGCTTTGTGTATTTTTGGTAGGCCATATAACCTGGGAGGCTGGCTGCCATGGGATCTCAGGTGTTTGCTGATGTCTTCAGTTAAGCCGGATTTCTTGAAAAGGCTCCCCTGATGCGGTGGGGTCCCTGAATAGTTCTCTGTATGCGTGGTCAGTTAGAAGTTCTGTGATCTTCTCCTGGTAGGCAGCCGCAGGAGCAACTGTTGTCTGCCGGTAGAATCGTGATGTCTGGATCTGAACGGAGTGTTTTCAGGGCTGTTCTTTCTGCTCTGGTGATGTTGGATTTTGGTAAGACTGCTCTCCTGAGGGTCTGGCTGACTTCAGACTTCATGGCGAATTTCTTATTTGCATAACTTTGATAACTCGTGAATTTTGTGTGTAATTAATAATTACTACAATGCCAGTTCATTGTAATTCTGAATCAGATGCTTGGTTTGCATGTACAATCAGGATAATATCCAGTTTTCGAGGTCTGGTAGTGTCGAAACGAGACGTCAAACAACAAACGTCATCAAGAAAAGTTGTGTAAATAACTTCTATGCACTCTGAAAGTTTGAACTGTGACCGCATATTTTCTTTTAGACTTGAGACGAGAACGAGATTTGCCCTTCAAAATCGAGATGAGGCCATCGGCAGGGACGTTGGAACTTATTTCAGAGTATGGGGGCAAGTTCTCAAATCCACCAACATTTTTTTCTAAATCTCTTTTCACACACACACACACACACACACACACACACACACATGTATATATGTATTATTTTCTATATATTCATGTAATTTATATTACATTTTAGATTAAATTAGAGATACTGCTCCCATCGTCATCTTCGTTCTAGGTTATATAATTGCACTAACAAGCGGTGATAAATGCATTAACCAGCTAATCGATGCTCTGTTGACATATTTAATTCCATTTATTCTTACTGTTAGCTAAACTGTGAAGGTATGTATACATTGGGGCAAAAGAGAGAGAAAGAGAGAGAGAGAGAGAGAGAGAGAGAGAGAGAGAGAGAGAGCAATACCAGCTTCATTGAGGTCACATCACAATCTAGAAAAGGGGCTCCTTAATCCTATATCAAAGTTCTTAATTGTTTTAATCATATAGACTACTTTAAATATAGAAAATTACCAATGGCTAGAACAAAGTTAGAAGAACGTAATGACTGAGAATGGAAACCAACCTTTTGAGAAGCCCTTGCATTGCGGGTTTGTGGGGTCCTTATAATATGTACTGTTCTGATTTCAACACGTTTATCGGAAGGGAGTTCCCTACAAAAAAAATTAGACCCATAAATCTTTCTTAGAAGCTCCATACCATTCCTTAAAGCTGAAGCTAAGGAGACACTCAGCACACGTAAGAACAACACATAACCCCACAGAGGATTATACTGGCTGTGGGTCCAGGTGCCAGAGCTCTGATGGTAAACGTACAGTAGAACCACAGACAAAGACCCACGAGTCCTGCACATCGTACTCCGCGAGTCCTGTGCATCATACTCCGGCAAGTCCTGCACATCGTAGGTAGGCACGTAGAAAGCATTTCACCTTCCAGGTATGTTTACTTCTATTGAATAGCAAGTTGTAAGGTTCCATGTGGGGACAATCATTCTAAATTGCTGCTGATGCTTTAGGTTGATTGAAGATGCCAGACTATTTAGTTAGATTTCACTGGTCTCCCAATAAGGAATGTGTGATTTTCTTTTTAATGTAATTCATACTGAAGAATAAAATCTGAAGATTCTGGAAGTATAAACCAAAAGGGGAATAAATATCGAAGTAAAAGGGAAAAGGGTGGGAAAAGTATTCAATAGCTCGAGGGAAGAGGGTTGAGTGTCCCCTCACCCCTGCTGTTTCGTGGGATCACACATGCATACTATGTATAAATATCCAGAAAAAGAGGTGTCCCAGATGTATCCACTGTCTCACAAACTTTTTATGTGCAGAGCTAATAACTATTTGAGTGATTGGTTGCAGGATATTGCACCATACTTACGCTAAATGTATTTATAATGTACTAATTCATTTTTATTATGAACAAAGACGAATCAGATTTGGAACACGGGCAGTAGTTTGGGTGACCGTGAACTGATGAATTAAAACAATGTAAGACACATTGTATCTCGTAAACATTTCATTTTGTAACACTAGTACTATATGTACAACATGGAACAAAAAAATCTTGGGTCGCATATTCAAACCTAGTAACCAGTCATCCTATCACATTTTCTACAATTCTCATTCTTGTAAAGTTAATGCTGATGTTGCACCTTTAATAATTAATAGACAGGAATATTTCTCTCCCATTTTATTGTCGGTTTTTCAACAATAAAAACTCCAGTAGTAAATATCCTGGTGGTTTAATGAACTTTTGTCTGTAAAAGAGAAATTTGCATCTTATATGTAGAAGTATGGGCTACGTAAAATTGGAATCTCCACCCTCAAAATAGTCTTCCTCATCCCCTATCACCTTCTCACTCATATTGGTTAATTACTGCTTTCCAATCATCATTGAATTTAATCTAGCTTTATAAATATGTGACATTAGGGACAACATTTCAAAACTGTCATGAATTTTTAAGAATCTCACTTAGTATTGTCAATTATAATTAACTTTATATGCTATTTCGAGTGGGATACATAGTTCCGAAGCACTGAAATTGTTCCCTCTCCCCAGGAATGAAACCATGTCCCTTTAATGATAAAACGACTGCATTAGCCCTATCACCTTCTCACTCATATTGGTTAATTACTGCTTTCCAATCATCATTGAATTTAATCTAGCTTTACAAATATGTGACATTAGGGACAACGTTTCAAAACTGTCATGAATTTTTAAGAATCTCACTTACTATTGTCAATTATAATTAACTTTATATGCTATTTCGAGTGGGATACATAGTTCCGAAGCACTGAAATTGTTCTATCATCAGTGAACAGCCAGTATTGGTAATCTTCAGTTATTCTCTGAATCATAACTAAATGATAGCAAAAAACAGTTAAAATATCATACAAACCATTAAAAATATTCTTCATGCTCCTTAAAAAAAAAATTGTTTTAAGAATTTCAAATAGTGAAATGATTCTTGGAAAGGCAGGCAAGAAAATATTACCGCCCACCCTTCTAGGTGGAGGCTATACAATATACTCAGGGCCTGTAACCAAAATATTTTTGAATGTCTGAAAAATCGAAGATTTTTGTTCCTTAATCTTAAGTATAGTGTTCTATGCAATCACAATTTTGTACTATTACGTAAGAGCAATAAGCAGGTAGAACAAACCAAGAAATATGTGAAGTATTAAATTGGTGTTTCCTTTCATGGTTTATATACTGCTGGACAAAAAAAACCGGACACTTGCATTTTTTGTGATAACGCAATGGGTCGATAAAAGCTCTGGTACAAGGGCTAACTAAATGTTGCAGAAACTGAATTAAGTACGAATGCATAAACAAAGTCCGAGCCTATGAATGGTGCATATGGTACTACATGATCTGCCGAACATTCTGGAATATACCTGCGAGCTGTTATTGCAATTCAGATGTCAAATATTAAAGTGTCCGGTTTTCATTGTCCAGCAGTATATTTAATTTTAATGTTCTGTGGTGAATTTACATTGTTTCATGTAAAATAATATTACCACGTCCTGATTTTATAATTAAATTAATAGTGCATATGAGCTATTTTTGATTGAAAAGTTTGAACACGAATTTTATGTAGTACTTGTTTAAAATATGATTTCTATAATTTGGGATATTTTTAAGTGTGTCAAAACACTCCATGAAGTTATGAAAAGTCAGATTCCTTGCTTCATTTGAACCACCAGGGGCATATAAATCCACAATAAACTGTGCACAATCAATTATTTTTATCTGGCACGGGCACCCTGGAGTGCTGGACCTTGGAGAATGCTAGAGTTGCCCCCCCCCCCTCAAAGCCAGCTTGAGATGAAATGTGGTGCGATGTGTTACCATGCGATCAATATTTACGTTCAGTTTTAAATGTATATGTTCAAACAGAGTCAATTACCGTTGCACATGTAACTGATTTTTGTGCAATGGCTAAAGGATACGATGGTGATAGTCACGAATGAAGGAATCATGTATGTGCTTCATCAGTCACGAATGAAGGAATCATGTATGTGCTTCATCGGAAATCGAACACCTTGTTGTTAAGCTTTTAATTTTGGCATCTTTAACATTCCACAATAGCTTCATCTTATGTAAATGATCAAGAATAATTTTATTCTACTGCTTACCTCCAAAAATAAGTCTTTGTGCTGGTTGTTCCTTCACTCTTCCCCTGCAACCACATTTTCAGAAACACATTTGCTATGTTAATAATGATACGACGCAGTGGTCGATGGACTCTCTGTTATTCACAAGTTTTCGATGCACCCGATAACTGACTACTGCTACTGACTATGGTTTATGGATGGGCCAACCATACTTCAACTGAAAAGTTCAAGACAAAGCAAGGGAAAACTCAATCATTTTCCAAAATGCCCATTTGGACAAAGCTTTCCGGACAAGGGGATTGTGGACATGCAACAGCAGGAGGGATACAGAGAGAGTGAGGCCAGGAATTCTTCAAAGGATATTTGGTTCCTCCACAACAGCTGTTTCGCGAAAATATATCGACTTGGATCGGAAATGCAGACCCTTCTTATCTGAGTGCACCGACCTCTGCCAACTCCCCACCCTCCCTGGAGCATTGTTATGAGTGAGGACATTTGTAGAAAACATGGTGGAACTTGAAACAGGAAAAGGAAATTCCTAGGAGGGACAATTCACTTTTGCACTTGCTTTGAAAAGACAAAACTGCCATTTGTAATCTGCTTCTTTCCTTGTTCTTGCTGTTAGCGGAAACTTCAGTCCACGTTCATTTGATGAATGAATTACCATTACCATCTTGGCAGTTCCAGTCTGCTCCTGAAATTACTACCCTAGAGTACTTCCTTCTCGCACAAAATCAGGCTTTAAGCTTTTTGCCAATAATGAACATTAGGACAAGAACATGACTCAAAATAAGAAAGTAAAATGGCCGTATTTAATAAAAATTCAAATAATCAAGAAAGTTTTTTTGAATTTATAAAGTTTCCACCTTTTATGTCGTGAAAAAGCTATGCATTTATTTTGTCATTGCTTGATTTCTTCCCAGCAAGCCTCCATGCAGAACACTAGTTCTTTATGAGTGTTCTATTGACACAAAATAACAAAATTAGTTGAAATCAAATGTTTTGTTCCCAGGAAACCCTGGATTCAAATTCCAAATGGATGTTCTGACTCACTACTATGAAGTTTAATGGGAATTTGAACTCTTTGTAATGCTTGCTAGAAGAGTGGTGCTGGGATCAGTAGTGGCTTTTGCGTATTCACATATTGGCATATGCATACCCAAATATATCTGTAATGCATATATTTTTTAATTATAGTTGTTCATTAAACACCATTATCTTCAAAGCAGAATGTTCCCATTCCAATTTATCTGCTTCACCTCATCAGATCTTGGCTTCTATCTACACTACGCTCTCATGAATACAATTCGATTTGTGTTGCACTGGCACTGTTTGTGTAGAGAAAAGTGTTTTCCTCTTCTGGTTTGTGTCATAGGGAATTCACTTGCACTGAGCTACATGTGTTTCAATAATCATGAACTGGAATGTAGTGTTGCAATCCCGTTCCAATTGAGACTGTGTTACAACATGACAAAATGAGGGATTTTTTAAAGGGAAATTTCAATGGTAACATTGCCATCCCACCTTGATTAGAAAATGGCAGAGACAAGAAAGAGGGTGTGAGGATAACTGAAAGCAAAACCTGTGTCTTGTATTCTTGACAGTGAAGCAAGGGAGGAAAGTTAGTTACAAAGTGTGCAACCAGGGGTTTATCCAGGATTTTTCCCTTGGGGGGGGGGGGAACTTTTGGGGGGTGTAAGTTTGGAAATGTTAAGTGCACATTTTGGACCATTTTAAAATGTTTGCCCTAATTCAATTTGTTCATAGATGTTTCCAGAGATTAACCCCCCCCTCCCTTCCCTTCACGTAACATTTCAGAAGAAAAAAAATGTCAAATGCTGGAAAAGATGGAAAATATATTTTTGTGACAATGTTAACATTTCAGTGTACAGTTCAGTACTTGATTTAATCAATCGTTAGACAAACACAAGAGATAACATTGAAAAACACAAAATTTAAACATATTATTACCAGGGATCATTTAATGCAATTCTTAAGCTAATTATAAAGAGATTAGGAACACTTGTGCAATATTTTTTTACTGTATTTGTATGGTTCTTATCGTAGGTGTAATTCACATATTATCGTGGGGGGTTCCCAATTCATCAATGAAATATCGGTGAGAATGCATTGCATGGGTGCGTGCACTCTTGCCTGTCTGAAGTAGTAATAATAAGTACATGTATCTGCAGATATAATATGACTCTTAAACAAATGACAATACTGCGAGCGAAACGAGCAAGAAAATTTTTAGAACTATTTATTTGCAAACTTATAATGCATATTATTAATTAAACATAGCAACAATACTTTCATTTCACAGTATCCCACAATGTGTACTCTTGACAATCTTGCTTTGCTCGTTCGGTGTCCTCTTTACCGCAGCACATGCCCCCTGCCCACTCCTGTTCTAGTTACAGTTAGGAAATATGCATATATATAATTTTAATAGTTCTATGTTGCGAGTGAGTTCCAAATGCCGCTGGTGATTTCAAATCTCTGTTTAAACAATGATTCACAAACTGAAATAAAATAATGAAACTCTAGAGCATGGCCATGAAGACTTTAAAATATAGTGGGAAGTTGAGATGCATGTTTGATAGACAGTTGGGGCCTCCCACATGGCGCAGTGGTAGCGTTGTCGCCTTGTAATAAAGGGGTCCTGGGTTCGATGCCCGGAAAAGGCTCAGAGTGGTTCGGATCCCACTTTAAACTGTAAGTCCAGTCTCGATTAGCCTTACTGTGCATAAAGTGGACTTAAAACACCAACTCAATCAATCTATCAATTGATAGACACCTGGTATTGCTTTTGAATGAAATCGATCAAGGAATTTCATATTGAAGTCTTTTTACCCTTACAAAACATTGGAAAATATGCTTGCCGCTGTTGAGAGTTTATCTTTCAAATACTGAACGAGAGACTCTAGGGAATTGTGCCTCTTTACCTTAAAAGAAAACTAAATAACATGTGCAAATAAACGCATGGCATGTTAGCTGCAAAGGAAAGGCAAGGAATTTTCACTTCTAATTTGAGGTAATGCTTTATTTTAAATTATTTTAAAATTGAATAGCATTTTTTTCACTTTCCAACACAAAGAGCACAATGAAACAAGCAAAATTTTTCTCTCTCCACGTTTTCCAACAAGCAGTGGCATGCGTCGTGTGTCAAATATAAATTTGGGACTTAATGTAAATAAAATTTCTTTTTATGTTTAATTCCTTATACTTCCTTTGCTTCCTCTGAAAAGTTGGGAAAAAAATAATATGTCATTATGTCGGGGAACAGACTAGATAAAAAGAGGAAGACAATTTTTACTAAATCTATATGTTTGCAAACTGACAATAACTTTAATAGGGTGCCAGTAATTTCACAGGGCACTACGACGTTAACGCTTTTCTATTTATATCTGTTTTGCTTGTTTGGCAGACCATTTGTCCTTTGCACCCAGGCAAACCCCGCGTAACCTCCCCCCACCTTTTACAACTCTCTTTCTAATCTCTTATAAAATATAATTTATTTTACAAAGGTAAGAACTCTTAAGGCCACAAAAATTGTCACACACATCAACTATAGACGTGAATGAATCACTTAGGTTCTTCGTGAAATTCTTGCCGTTTTATATTGAATACTCGGTCAGTAAATTTTATATTGGTACTTTATGAATGGTTGGTTGATTTGGTGTTTTAAGTCCACTTTATGCACATTAAGGCTAATCAGAACTGGACCTACAGTTTAAAGTGGGATCCGAACCACTATGTGCCTCTGCCGGGTATCGAACCCGGGGGTACTTTATCAATATCCATTGGAAGAAATTATGCCTACCACTGCTTTTCTACTCGCCACTTTCAGTTTCTTTCTGTCTGGTTTCTATTTCTCTCTCTTCTTCAGCCAATTTTGAAGTAAAGTTTTAGACATTGTTACACTAAGTAGAACGACAACACACAAACTGAGATGCTACACTGAGACTGACCTAAGGCATTTGACTGTTCTCTTCTCTACCACTCCAAAATCATCCATCTCGCCCAAGTTACAGAAAATAGTGTTGCTAACCATTGTAAACAATTCACTACAAGAGTCAAACCTGTATCTTTGAATTTTTTCCCTTACTTTTATCATACATTTTCACATAAAAGAATCATGGTCGTCCGCAGGATTTTTTACAGCAAGAAACAAGGAAGGTATTTTTTTACAGGGGGGCAAACAAGGGACATCTTCCCCAATAATAGTATTGTTCCCTCAAAAAACATTGCTCAAATTTGAATTTATCACATTCATGCAATAATTAACGCATATTATTATGGCTGAAATGAAATTATATGTGAAAAATATATAATTTCTGGTTGACTTTCATTTTCCGGGGGGCGGAAGCCTTCCGGACGCACATGGAAAGAATTGAAAGGAAAATGAAACGAAATGTAAATTTCATTGACTCAGGGGTTGAATTTATAAACCTGTAACGTATTTAAGAAATATTTATTTAGGTATTCAAACGCTGAACTGTCAACACTGTGCGCGGTATGTGCTCCCTGGAAGGAGGGTTAGCGGTCAGTTTGATATTTTTCAGATGGCAGTGTCCCTTTCCTAGCGAAGCCTTGTCAAGGGAGCTGGTATTTGCAGGAAATCACCATGCTGAACATTCTACCCTCCTTCTTTGACACTTTGGTTGTAGTTGATCGAAAGGTCCATTGGATTTCGCTTCTTGTAGAGCTACAAATGGTTCCTTTATGTTGAAGTATTGTCATTCCATTGTTGATATAAAAATCCATATTTACACCCCCCTGCAGGGGGGGTGTTCCTCTTTTCTGCTTGGGGGGTGTTCGTCAAAATTTGGGAGGGTGTTGGGGGGTGTTAGTGGGGTGTGGATAAATCACTGTGTGCAACAACTGCAGTGGCAGAAGGGAGAGACAAATTATAATGCATGGAGCAGACCAGCATAGACTGGGTACTGTTATTTATAATTTTCTTCATTTCACCCTACTTTTTGGTTAGGTCAGGCAGTCATTTGAAATAAACAACTCCTAGACAGATTACAATTGATTTTCAGCCTGTGGTAGTTGGATCAGCTTCTTTGTTTGGTGTATGCAAATGTTTTTATTCTCTTTGTCCACTATTATCAGTGGAGTAATGTGAAAAAAAATACTAAATATTTTGCAAATCGACATTATATAATATTGATGTTGTAAATCGGTATTTCTTTGTTTTAAGTGATTTTGTCAGGTTATCAAATTCCGAATTATTACAGCCCCTGGTGGAGGTACATTGTTGTTCAGATCCCACTTTAAACTAGTCCAGTCACAATTAGCGTATCTGTACATAAAGTGAACTTCAAAGAAAATTTATTATGACCAAATAATATCTTTCTTCTCGTGATTGATGGAAAAATCATGGAAGTATTTAAATTAAAGAAAAAAGAAAACTAATATTTACAAAAATATTCAACCATTCCATAGTCTCATTATCAGTGATAGGCGGGTTGCCAATACATTTATCATCATTATATACAAAAAAATGTGAGTAATGATAACACTCCGTCTAGACATGAGGCTGAAGTGCAAATCCAATAGAGCCAGCTGGGATGTTTAGTTTTCAAGTTTTCTAGGGGAGAATTCCCGCTCTATGAAATGTTCATCCTAGGTTGCTGTATATATGATGCCCTCCCATGCTATTTTCTATTTACAGCAATATAGTAGTAGTCTTGACAAGAACTTCTATGTAATCTAACTGTGTTCATGATATTCCAGACAAAACTTATTTCACCTTGAGATGTAACATCTGTGCATGGATAAAGTTTTCTGTGCTTTTCTTTATGACTATGAGACATCATACAGGAGTAATTGTAAGTAATATAAAAAATATTATTTTTTTAAAAGAATGTTATATATTATATTCAATAGAACAGCAAGAACAAAGATTATAATCTTAAAGCTCACTTAATCATGAATAATTACGCAGTCTGAAAAGTGAGAAACATAAGGATCACTCTTGGTGGTGGGAAAAATACAACTACAGGCTATTGACACAAGAAAGATACATTCCGAAATGCATAGATATGTAATAATGCCAAAAAGTGTAAACCGTATAGAGGAAGTTAGTTTAACATAACCAATTTTATAATCCTTAATCTTACTTAAATGTGTAGCATTACCGTGAAACACAAAAAGTATTTACCATGATATGAACTATTTTCAATATAATGGTGTCGCAATAGTAACAAATAAGCAGACTAAAAAGACACATGCTCATGAAAACTAAATTCTGACAATGACATTGCCATTCAAAGAAATATCTTACCTGCCATGTTGACCTCTACCCTGCAGAGGCTAGGCATTATCTGAAACATGGACACTTGGTAGTTTTAACTCACAGAATATCACAATGTGATTACCTTTGAGGGAACAAAGCATTTTAGTTAATTTCCTGACTGACCCTGTCAATGAAATTATGTGTCGATTTTGGTCACCAGTACTGTGGCAAGAGTACTACTGTACGGACGCGATAAGAAGCGGTGTGCAATCAGAACGCAGAACGGCAGAACGTGACCAAATTCTGTCTCCTCGTTGGCTGCCATGTGGCTGGGGGATTTCTACGTTGCCACGTTCGCACAAACAGACGGACAGGCTAATCAGCTGTTGGCAAGCTCGGGCATTCTGGCAAGCATGAAACATTTCATATTCCTGCTCTACACAGCAACCGAAAACCTTCACTGAAAGAACCTTTGTTGTGTTTTTATTATGGTACATTGCAAGCATCAGCTACCGGCATCTTTTTACTTATGTTGTATCGTATCACAATTACCAACAAAAGAAAATGCGTCTTGTGTTATGAACAACACTGTGGCAAATCGTTCTCCTTTGATTTCATGCCGCCTCTCTTTGCCTTCTTTATCACGCCGCGATTGTTGAAGCTTCAGAACGTACAAATGAAATGTATTTCTTGAAAATTAGGGCAAATTACGTATAAACAAATTACGTACAACTTCGTTTCGTTAACACGTTTTTAAATTATATTTTGAGGAACCTACAAAAATTCACCTCCAAAACAGAATTTTACAGAACTGAGTTACTGTGTTACGGAGAAGAATTTATCAAGAACAAATCAATTGTGTGTGAATTGATTGATTGAGTTGGTGTTTTAAAGTCCACTTTATGCACACTACGGCTAATCTGGAATGGACCTACAGTTGGAAGTTGGATCCGAACCACTATGTGCCTCGACAGGGTATCAAACCCAGGACTACTTGATTACAAGGCGCCCGACCCTGTGGCCGAGTGGTTTGCACATCGCGCTGCGACGCCAAGGGTCCCGGGTTCGAATTCCGGTCAGGCTTGGTTGTTTGTGAATGTCCATTCATCAAATTCATCATTTCATCACTCATCCCCATCTTCGCAAATTAGCCTAGAGGCATAAAACGCGAAGTAAAATAAACTAATTCAATCAAAAATCAATCAATTGATTACAAGGCGACAACACTTACCCTACCACTGTGCCACATGTGGGTGTGTGAAGTGAGATAATTTGGGAGCTATATGAGAATACAGGCTCTGGCAATGCAGAGTTCAATAAATTACAACGAAACGCTTGGCAATTGCTCGATTTCCTTAACATTTATGATACATTTGGTACATGTGTTATAATGCTTTGAGCTACCTGTATGTAAAAACATAAAAAAATGAATGAAAGAACAGAAGTAGTAGTTAAAGAATCAGTTGTTTTTGCTTACCGGCTACCATTGCAGTGGCGCTATCCCAAGATCATCTTCATTGTTGGTTGGTAAAGGAACATCTTCATCTGAGCTACTACTGTCACTGTTGTCTTCCCGCCCAAGTGAAATTACAAAATCCTCCATTTGCTGCTCTTCAACTCCCTCCTTTTCCCATGCTTCGGAAATAATCTTCCTTGTGTGTTCTATAGCCGAACGCCACCTATCTGCTGTCACATCCCCGATAGCCTGTTCTGCCAATTGCAAAATTTTAGACGGTGTAAAAGGTGGCAAAGTGTTCCTCTGTGCTACCAGCCCTTTGACCTGTGCCCAAATAAGTTCGATTGCATTGTACATACAATGATAAGGCGGGAGACGGACCACCGTATGTCCCGCTTCTTCTGCAAGCTTGTCTATTCGATATATGGGGAACTGGGGTTTGTGTAACATAAGGAGCTGCAGTAGTTCAGCCTTCCTCATGTTTCTGTGGGCTCGCGAGAATCCTGAAGTAGGTAAATCTGGCAACAGCGCGTCGCTACCAGAGTGGGTGGTCTCACGCCGCTTGCTAGCGCGTCCCGACAATAGTCACAAATGTTCACTGATCACTTGTTTTACATTAATTATGTACACATGAGTTTGAATCACTAATGGTAAGGAGTGTAGACATAGGAAGAAGATCACTTAGAGAACATAGATCAAGTATAATAAATCTTATCCATGGTAACACAAACAATTACTTCCTAAGGATGAATATGACAACAATAGCATATTAAGTTATGCATTTGCTTGCAATGGGTATAGCACCAAAATTTCTGGCAAAATTAAGATAATTAACTGTCTGCCCACGAGTCGAGAACATTTTGCTTAAATTAGAGTTCAACATAGGAGAAACTGTAATTGGAAAAACATAAACGTCTCTTGTGGGTGAAGCAATTTTAGAATTCATCAACTGCTTCCTTCCAATTCTCCTATCCCATGCATTTTACACACACACACATAGGCTAACAAAGCTCCTTAACTATCTCAGCTCTATACATATATAACAAAATGTATTTACCAACATAGAAAAAGGATTATAAAACAGACCTATTCTTTTAAATGGAAAGCTAGTGTGATTCTCTGAAAGAAAAGCAGTTTCTTTCCATCAAATCATTTCAGACACATGTCCATGATATGTAGCATTTTATCCACTGTCCAACATTTTCTAAGCAGTAAGATTGCAATTATTATAGATTTATCACGTCTTGATTATCCATCAGGGATTTCAGGAAAATGTTAAAGGTAATTTTGGTTGGTGCCCAAAGAATTAGGAATACAAAAAAGCATTGTCAAAAAATAACTCACTGGGTGGGAAGAAGTTGCATTTGGAAACAAAAAAATGTAGCACTATCTTAATGGGTTGTAGAGTTTCTAATAAAGTGTGATCATGAATTATACTTCCAATAGCAGTATTGTCTTTTTTTTATGGATGATCTATGGCATTGATGACAGATGAAAAAGTGGAGATATTTCATCTTTCTGGACATGAGGGAAGTGCAGAGGAAAGTGGTAGCAAAGGAGGCATCCATAGAGGATAATAAACCATAGTGCACTTGAAAAATTGCTTATGTAATTCATGATATTATATGCAAGATTGTGGCATTTTGTGAAATTAAAATTCTCACCATGTGTTTCTGTATTGCATATGTATGATTCACATGTATCGCAGATCATACACAACTTGAAACCGACCTGCACTACACAGATTATATGCTTTATTGCTTTCCTAATCTGTATCTGGGGTATGTCACATATCTAAGTGCTCAGCATGCAAAGCAATGAATTTGGAAAATTCTGATGGCTCATTTGGGTAAAGTGATCATGGTTCAGCCTCCAAATGCTTGGTTAACATTTCTCGAATACTTAATGTGTCCCAATTAATGTGTTTTAGATATAAAATAACAAATGATGATCGTTATGCATGCAAGCATTCCCTATGCAGTATGTTCACTGAGGTTGGTGCTATACGCTTTTCAAAGAGGGAAGACATTTCCCGATTTCTAAAAAATCCACCTGGATGCTGGACAGACACCTAAAGAGGAATAACTGGATATAAAAGGATGTCTGACAACCTTAATCAGTTAAAGATTATGTATGTAAGTAGGATATAGATATACTAATGAAATGTAGCATTGGTAGATTCCTGGAATTCTTCAGAAGGATTGAGGGTTGTCCTTCTGGGAGTTACCAGGAAAGTTAAGATATAGTAAATTTGCATTCGCTAAGAAATTTACCTTATTGAATAGGTCTTAGTTTTTGACAGTTATGGTTTATGTTTGGTTGTTTCTTTGGGCTCTTCCTCTCTATACGTATTTGTTGGGTCCTTCTATGTGGAGGCATCTGGGTCATATGCATCTTTTATCTGCTGCTTCCTGGCATCCTGTTGACACAAGGTAATGTCTTCTGGGGGCATTTTCCACAAATTCTTGGTAATTTGAATCCAGATCTAATGTGCACATGTCTTACTTGCTTGAGTAAGATGGAAAGACATGTATATGTAATACTGCAGAAAATCTTAATCAAAGGAGAGATAAAAATTAGTAGAAAAAGTATGAATTTTGGTCAAAAACAGTGGTGTTAATGTGCACAGGAGAGAACATGTTTTAAATGAATAATTTCCAATAAGCACATCAAAAGTTATTAACATTTCTAGTCATGAAGTAAGAGTCTATATGGTCTCACCCACTTTAGTAGGATATGAGAGAGAGAGAGAGAGAGAGACAGAGAGAAGTTATGAAAGTTTCTCATTTGCTCTAAATTTCCTCAATCTATCTCTATTACAGGCTTCTTGTGATGATCAGTAGCACAGGAACATTTTTAATGTGGAGATCAGAAGATTCAACATGTGCGTATGTATATGTGTGTGTTTTGTGTGTGTTTTGTGTGTGTTTGTGTGTGTGTATAGTAACAGTATTCTGAAATGGCAAGAGCCACAATTTTGAACACGAAATAAGCTCAACTCCACTCTCAAACATGAAAGCAGTTGTAGACACATAGAAAGTAATACAACATTATTCTTGTGACGATTGACAGACACTGAGCTTTGTGAAGAATCTAAGAAAAACAAATGCAAAAACATTTCCAAATCTACATTTCAGTCACAACTGTTATCAGTTATAAGTTAATTCGAAGGACATGAATTATGTGAAAGAGCTTGCTGATCTCATTGTGATACATTGACTTACAGTTATCCTAATGTTTACAAGGCTTGTTTTATGTACCTTACTGTTCCTCTCACAGTAGCAGAGAGATTGTTTTCTAAATTGAAAATATAAAACACCTATTTACACAGTACAATAAGTGAGGAACCACCTTAGTGGTCTAGCTTCGTTGTCAATTGAAAATGACAGAACCACTTAAATCAATTTTAATAAAGTAATCAAAGCTTTTTCAGTCAAATATCAAGAAAGAAATCATGTAAATTTATTAACATTGTAAATGATAATCAATTACTAACCATTGTAATTAATCATTAATCTTAATTTGTTAATGATTATTGAATGGACTGTATATCTATGGCTATATATGTTGTTAGTTATTTTGCACAGACTCTTATTGTTAGTGCTGAGCAGTATGCAAGTAAATAACTTGGTAACATTCGATGCTGGGATGAAAACAATTGTACTCGTAAATAGATTTATAACTTTTTATAACTTTATTGACTGGATATCAGTTTCCTTTAGAAAATATCATGAAATTAATTTGGTAATTGCTGATTTTCATTGGTATATTACATTTCTGACACCGAAAGATTCCAATTAATCAAAGTATTTCGATTTCAATATATTTGTTAATGGAAATTGTTATGTAAACTAAATTGCCCACCGTACCCACCCGTCAACCTCCAAATTTGAATTTGAATCTAAAATTTTGGTTGCGACAGCACTGAGGCTATTTTGAACCCAAGGTCCAGCCCCTTATCATAACAAATAACATAACTGTAACGTTGCATAACTAAAATCTTAATATATTCTTAATTTTGTTAAAAGCTGAGGCTGTAAAGGGACACTCAGCATGCATAAGGACAAAAAACAGGACAACACACACACAATAATACTGGCCATAGTGGCAGTCACCAGAGCCTCGTTCGTCTGCAAAATTAGTCCAAGGTGTACTAGTTGGAAGTGAGGTTGACAATTGGAAGTACTACATGGAAGGTCACCCCTACACCACACCTGTCAACCTCCAAATTTAGAGGCGGGAAGAAACATGTGCCCCTGGTTAGATTGTTTGATCACTCATCACCACTGCCATGAAAGCATTTCATATTTTCACTGTCAAATTCAAAGCTGAATGAATAGCAATATCTGGGTGGGTGATTTCCATCTTAGGATGCAAGTAGCTTCACCTTTCCAGCTCTAACACAAGAAAATCCAACCATTAAAATTCAAATATGGGGGCTGCGTGGACAACAGTCACCTCTCAGCAGGTTTCATTTCTGACCAGCCATGGCCAGAAAGAATTTGATCTTGTCGCTGGTGAACCCCAAATGAAATGTCATCTATCCAGATGGTTGCCAGCCTGGGCTGCAATTTGCAAGAGCACCTCTCACTGCTTGGTTTAATTGATGCCAGGGTCTGGTATAGGCTATGTCCCTTTCAATTGTATTGTGGTGTAGCGACAGCCACCGAAAGCCGCTGACTTTTGCTGCCACCTAACGGGGGGAGAAGGAACCGCCTTACCAGATGCGAGGTGATTTGACCCCTGGAAGCAGGGGTGAAAGACTGGGGATGAAAAAGAGAGAGAGGGAGATTTTAGGCATCGCGAGGACAACGACGGGAGCGGTCTCCTTCGATATTACTCAGTGTTTCCTTCGGTATTACTCAGTGTTTGTAGTGTAGCTGTAGTGTTCATCTAGAATAAACAAGAAGGTAAGCCAACATCCTTTGATTTGGTGATTATTCCCCAAACTGGTGACCCCGACGTGATCTGTTTTTTGGGGGCCGTGGTGAATTGTGATTGCCCCCTTTGCGTACCATACCAGCCGGATCGAACAAGTGCACGCTAGACGACGTGCCCAATCCCCCCTTTGTTCTGGATGCACCAACTACACCGCGATGACAGAAGAACTTCAAGCGCAGCTCGACCAACTCAGGCGGGAAAACGAGCAACTCAGACAGCAAGCACTTCAACCGAGGACTCCAGCACCACACGCAGTATAATCGCAACAGGACTCCGTACATCGAGTGAGTGTGAAGCTCCCCCCATTCTGGCCCGAGGACATGGAATAGTGGTTCTCCCAAGTGGAGGCCCAGTTCACCATCGCCCACATCACCCGGGAGGAGACGAAGTTCGCATACGTCGTGGGACAGTTAGAAGGTCGGTACGCGTTCGAAGTGAGAGACACCACCGGCAACCGACCCTTACACCCGGCTGCGGACAGAACTCACGCGAAGATTTTCCCTGTCTGAAAATCAACGATTGCGGCAGATCCTGATGGAAGAAGAAATGGGCAGTCACAAACCGTCCCAGTTCCTACGTCACCTCCAGTCACACGCAGGCACCACTCCCATGCGTGACGACTTGCTGCGTACGTTGTGGCTACAACGCCTGCCCGCTCAAGTTCAAGCGATTCTGCAGGTGCAGTCTTTGGAACTTCCGCTGGACCAACTTGCCACGCTTGCGGACCGCATCGTGGAGGTGAGCCCCCCCCCATGCTCACCCCCGCGACAAGCAACATCGCCGCACAGTCCGTTTTGCCCAACCAGCCGGCTATCTGCGCGACCGCGGCGCCACTCGCGCCCGCCTCCGACACGGTTCGGCTTCTTCAGCGCGTCGAGGAGCTAACTCGCCAAGTCGCGTCCCTGCAAAGCGACTTTCGCGCCTTCCGCGGCAGCTCGCAATCGCGTGACCATACCAGCCCGCGCCGCTATGGCCGCAGATCGCCGTCAAGAGGAAGAGATGAGGGAATATGCTGGTATCACCGCCGCTTCGGCGACCAGGCTCAGAGGTGCAACGACCCATGCACGTACGCGCTCACGACAACAAACACCAACGGCAGCCGCTAGTCGCGGCAAACGGCTGCCGGCCTGGAGGGAGCCACCTTTACGTGACCGACCGCTATAGCCACTACCGCTTCCTCGTCCACACAGGCTCGGATATTTGTTGTTTCCCGAGACATTTGCTCCCGGACCGACGCCATCCGACCGACTACGTGCTCAGTGCCGCAAACGACTCGACGATCAAGACGTACGGAATTCTGCCCCTCTGCCTCAAACTCGGCCTGCGTCGCGAGTTTTCCTGGCGTTTCGTCGTCGCGGACGTTTCCGTGCCCATCATCGGATCGGACTTCCTGGACCACTTCGAGCGCAACAAGCGCCTGCTCGATGGACGAACGGGACTCTCGGCTCCCTGCCAGCCAACGAACACCACGCAATCCAGCATCAAGGCCTTGTCGGATGATTCTTCATACAGCGACGTCCTAGCCGATTTCCCGACGCTCACGCGTCCCGCCGGCATACCGCGAGAAGTGCGTCACTCCACGGTTCACTACATCCGGACCACCCCGGCCCCCCCCCGTGTCCAGCCAACCTCGCCGCCTCGCTCCAGATCGCCTACAAATAGCCAAGGCCGAATTCGACTCCATGTTGCGCGAAGGCACCGCACGTCGCTCCGACAGCCCCTGGTCTTCGCCGCTGCACATGGTACCCAAGAAAACGGAGGGCTGGAGACCGTGCGGGGACTACCGTGGTGTCAATGCCCGGATGATTCCCGACAGCTATCCAGTGAGGCACATCCACGATTTCAGCAACCACCTCCACGGATGCACCGTCTTCTCGGTCATCGACTTGGTCAAGGCGTACACACAAATTCCTGTCAACCCAGACGACATCCCGAAGACAGCGATCACCACGCCATTCGGGTTGTTCGAGTTCCCATATATGACCTTCGGACTACGCAACGCCGGGCAGACGTTCCAGCGTTTCATCGACGAAGTGCTCTCAGGACTGGATTTCTGCTTTCCATTCATCGACGATATACTCGTCTCATCACACAACCACGAGGAACACCGCGAACACCTACGCACCCTCTTCGGACGTCTCTCGGCCCACGGCATCCTGATTAACACCCAGAAGTGTGTGATTGGGACCCCCTCCATCACGTTCCTTGGGTACGAAGTCTCCGCTGCCGGCACACGACCGCTTCCCGACCGCATCGCAGACCTACAGGACTTCAAACGACCAGCCACGGCTCGCGGCGTGCGTCGCTTCCTCGGCATGATCAACTTCTACCGTCGTTTTCTGCCATCCTCTGCCGAACACCAAGCTCCTCTGCATGCTGCCGTCACCACCCTCCGAGGATCCCAGCCATTCCCATGGACGGCGGACCTAGAACAAGCTTTCGAGGCCAGCAAGACCAGCCTTGCCAACGCCATGCTCCTGGCCCATCCGCATCCCGAAGCCCCGCTGGGACTTTTCACCGATGCCTCCGCCACCTCCGTCGGTGCATGCCTGCAACAGTTCGCCAATGGCTCGTGGCAACCCCTCGCCTTTTTCTCCCAGAAACTCACCACCAAGCAGACCGAGTGGCCACCGTACTACCGCGAACTTCTCGCAGTCTACGCAGCCATTCAGCACTTTCGTCACATCCTGGAAGCGCAACACTGCACCATATACGTGGATCACAAGCCCATCACTTACGCCTTCCAGCAGCGGCATGACAAACTACCTCCAGTGCAACTCAACCAACTTTCCTTCATCGCTCAGTTCACCACGGACATCTGCTACATTGAAAGGCACCTCTAACGTGGTGCCGGACGCGCTACCGCAGGTGGACGCAGTTCGCGGGAACACCCCCTCCCCCGATCTGCGCTCCCTCGCCTCCGTCCAAGAAGAGGACGATGAGCTCCGTGAGCTCCTGAATGGCGATTGCGATCTCCACCTCCAGCTCATGGACATACCTGGCACCGAAGTCAAGCTCTACTGCGACACCTCCACCGCGAAACCCCAGTCGTATGTACCCGCCGTGCACCGCCGCCGCATATTTGATGCCTTGCACGGCCTCAGTCATCCCGGTACCTGAGCATCCGCGTGCCTAATCGCATCGTGTTTCGTCTGGCCCAGAGTCCAGCAAGACTGTCGCGCTTGGGCCCGATCGTGCCAAGACTGCCAGAGCACCAAAGTTTTCCGACACGTGCAATTTCGTTCCTCCGTCTGCAAGGTTTCACCACATGCACATCGATCTGATCGGGCCTCTCCCATCAGCGGGACCCTATAAGTACTGCCTGACAGCCGTGGACCGTTTCACCCATTGGCCCGAAGCCTTCCCCTTGGAACGCATCACCGCGGCAGACGTCGCGACGGCCTTCACATCATGTTGGATCTCGCGATTCGGTTCCCCTGCCCGCATCACAACAGATCAAGGGCGGCAATTTGAATCAGAACTCTTCCGCGAACTAGGACGGAACATCGGCTCCGAGCGCCATCGCACCACCAGCTACCACCCGTGCACCAACGGCATGGTCGAGCGCTTTCACCGCCACCTCAAGGCAGCACTCATGTGCCACCCTGGCTTCACCTGGATAGAAGCCCTGCCCCTCATGCTCCTTGGGATTCTCAGGCATCAAAGATGACCTCACAGCATCGCCTGCCGAACTGGTGTACGGCGAACCTCTCCGACTCCCAGGAGAGCTCATCGTGCCATCAACAGCCACCTGGATGGAAGACCCTTCCGACCTGATTTCCAGACTTCGGCAACACATGGCTCGCCTGCGACCACAATCTGGTTCCCGTCACAATCAACCCAGCACCTTCGTCTTCAAGGACCTGTCAACCTGCACCCACGTCTTTCTCCGTGACAACTCCGTACGAGGCAGCCTCCAACCACCGTATTCCGGACCACACCAAGTCCTAAGCAAAGACGGCAAGACCTTCACCCTGCGTCTCAACGGTCGTGAGACCCACGTCAGCATTGACTGGGTCAAACCAGCCTACACCTGGACGGAGGACGTCCCACCAACCAAGGATTCCTCAGACACACCAACGCACCCCCCCCCCCCCACCAACCAACCAACATCGGTGCAATGTCAAGAGAGTCCGTCACCAAAAGGTGACTACGTCACCCGTTCTGGTCGACGCGTAATATTTCGCCTCCCACACAAGGTGTAACCCTTTTTCTCCGTGGGGGGCTTGTGTAGCGACAGCCACCGAAAGCCGCTGACTTTTGCTGCCACCTAACGGGGGGAGAAGGAACCGCCTTACCAGACGCGAGGTGATTTGACCCCTGGAAGCAGGGGTGAAAGACTGGGGACGAAAAAGAGAGAGAGGGAGATTTTAGGCATCGCGAGGACAACGACGGGAGCGGTCTCCTTCGATATTACTCAGTGTTTCCTTCGGTATTACTCAGTGTTTGTAGTGTAGCTGTAGTGTTCATCTAGAATAAACAAGAAGGTAAGCCAACATCCTTTGATTTGGTGATTATTCCCCAAAGTATCATCACTCATCCTCATCATTGCAAGTGGTCAAGAGAGGCAGAAAATTGATGCTAAATAAAAAAAATCATATCAATGAAATCAAACAAAGGGGAATATGCTGACAAGGACAACATTCTCTGCCATGGTCTACCCTGTTCTTGTCATCTTTCAATTTAGCTAAATCATGAAATCAAAAGTGGTACACTCTCAGATTTTATGTATCTCAGCATCCTCACAAAGAAATATGATGGTGCCTGTGCTCTTTTGAATAATACATTTTATGGTGGGAAATCGGCAGAAGGTTGGCGCCACAAACAAGTGATTGAACTGTGTTACAGCAAAAGTTCTCTTTTCTCTTTAAGCTTGTGTATGAAATGTTGTTTTCCTTCTTATAGAGCTGATTACAAATATAGCTGTATCACTAATGTAGATTCCTTTTCTTTTCTTTCTTTTATTCTAATGTGATCGCTTTTGCACAACAAGTGATGTGAATAAAATATCCAAAAATGTTATAGAAATATTTGAGAAATGTGAGGCTGTGATGTTATGCATTGAACAATCCTAATGACACTGACTTGACTTAATGTCAGTTAAAAGTTATTGTTGATCAGAGGAGCAAATCGTTTGTTATGAAGTGATTTCATTGTTGTAGATTTTAAGGAGTACTATGGAGACAAAACTTCCAGAGGATTATTTGTGAGATCATTGAGTTCTGCCATATACAAGCCATAAGGAAGATGCTAGGAATGTAGCCAACCCGATTGAAATGTAAGGAGCCTACAATGCCATCAGCTGTAGACTGCAGACATGACTTGATTACTTAAAGGTTTGTGTGTAGCACTATTGAATACCCTGGATGTGCTTTCTTCAAAGTAAAAGGAGAAAATAGAATTGTAGTAGTTTCATTTGTATGAGAACTGAATTGACTCTAAAGGTAAAAAAGGTAAAGTGTTCCCCATGAAGGCATATAGGGGGTGTGGGGGTAACGCCCCACACTTTCTTGATCCGGTCGTGAGTGGGGGTGATGTGATCAGCATCACGCTCTTGACCGCCTTTACTCCCCAGGGTTTCCCCCAGGTACCCATGTTATTCGACGCTGGGTGGGCGCCGGGGCCGCTTCCATCGTTAGAAAAGTTCCCGGATTTGAACCTGCCGGGGATCGAACCCGGGACCTTTAGCATGGTAGTCAGATGCATTACCGACTGAGCCACCGCGACCACCTGAATTGACTCTAGAAGATTTTATTGTTTCATTATATATATATTCATAAATGGTCATGTCTGCCATAAAATGGTAGAATATACATATTGCATTTAAAGGTATCCATTACAATGTGGTGCATGTTTTTTACTGATGGGTGAATGAGATTGTAGTTTAAATGGGTAAATTTCTCATAAGAGACAGACGGATTTCATCAAATTTACAGGAGAAATTACTTACCGAATGCAGTTTCTTTATACTTCTGTTCGGGGAAGTGTTTTCTCGCATAGTTCATTGAATTTTGCCGGTAAATCATATATTTTTTGATATAAATGTGTGACCGATACACAAAAGTTCTTGCATCCATTTACTTCCAGGTGGATGTAGCCTGTGTGTGATGACATAATCCCGGTCAGTGTTTCCAAACATGTGTTTTTGTAACTGAAGAATGTACGTTTCCACAAATGGTTTGGGGAGCTATGTAGGTATGGTCCGTGGGGCTATGTGTCAATGGTTCGTGGGGCCATGTGTCAATGGTTCATGGGGCTATGCAAGAATGGTGTGTGGGGTTATGCATATTTTTTTTTCGAAACCAATTTTTAACTATTGTAACCTATACGTGACCCTACCTAACCTAACCTTACCGTAAATGGTTCATGGGGCTATGTATGAATGGTTCGTGGTGCTATGCATCAATGGTTTGTGGCGCTATGTAGGTATTTTTGGGTGCAGTGGGGTGGAAACACTGCATCCCGAGTACGGTAGTGAAACTGTGACTGTGAAACGAAGAAAACTTACTCGATATGTCGCAAATAGAGCTTATTTCCATGAAATAAGCTAAATGCCACCTTCAGCAATGTTTCTCAATGCAGAATACGTAAGTACGACTATTCAAATTAAATGAACTAGCAAATTTCAGCTGTCTGTCCCTTACGAGAAATTTACTGTTTAAATGCTTCGAGAAACCAAAAATATAAAAAGAAAATTTATATCGCACAAGAAATTCTGCTTTCAATCTTAACCCTTAGATGACGGGGCCAATTTCCCTGGTTTGGCCATCACGCCAGGAACATTTTCATGTGGGAAGATACACTAGTTCATGGAATGTAACATAATACAATACTTAATTAGAACATGAGAAATACAGTAATACAGAAAATATTGAGTGAATATAAAATAATACTTTTTGAGACAGATATACATATCTAAAGGGGGAGAACCCCCGAAGTAAGCTCGCTTTCACCTGCATACTTTCGAGGGTGTACGCTTAAAATCCTGGTATGCTTTAAATAAACCAAGACGTCAGTTTCCAGAATTTCCTTTTTCCCCTTCATTACATTTTTATTTTCAATTTAATACACATACGAAAAATAAAAAAATAAAAATAAGAAAAAATATAATATTCTATACATACAATAGTATCTTCAAATGAATACCTTTGTATTGCCCCATTCTGGTAACGAACAGGTCTTAGGCATAAGTACAAAATATGTTTTTTATCACTATTATTACTCTTATTTAAGGATTTAAGAAACATTTCCGCAAAAAAAAAAATATATCACTGAAATATTTAACATATAAACCCAACATATTAATAATACACTCCTCACGAAAAGTTTGGAATATTGTTACGTTAGACAATAGGTGATAGACAGGGTCTTGGAATGCAACAACACATGGTATCTGTCTTGTGGGCATTCTCGTCTTGTCGCTGACATATGCCACCATGCCTATCACCTATTGTCTAATATATTAATATTCCAAACTTTTTTCGAGGAGCGTAGTTAATGATTCATGAAAGTCTGTGCAAATTATAGATTATTAGGTAATCTTTAATAAGAGTGCAAATTCCAGAGGCGAGTGTAACTTGTTCCCAAGGTGGTCAACCATGGGCCACCTTATAAACTCGCCTCTGGACCACGTTTTTCAACAAAAATACACAGGTATCGTTCCTTTGGCACTAAAAACATTTTTACAATGTAGCTATGTGATCAAAAAGATAATTAAAAGAGCTTTCAAAATATGTACCTTAGTTTTTATTTGTGTGCAGATCAATAGTTTTGCTTATTCTTAGATATATTTCTATCATTTTCAAAACTTACTTCAGTATATGTGTGTTGAGAAGGTTGTTTATTGATATTTTTAAGTTTCGCAAATTTCTGTTGTTTATTTCCATACCATAATATATTCAGAATTTTCATATCACAGTTCAGTATTGACATATCATTACTTATTCTCTTTGGTATATTACAACTTATCTCCAGGACAGTATATATCATGTGATCATACCGCATGGAACATGATCTATTTTTCTCTGAGTAGGCTTTAAAAAAAACTTTAATGGAATGTTAATAGTAAGCACCAATGCTAAATTTATTGGCTGCAGGTCTGACAGAAATATGGGGATGAACTTTGATCTGCATGACCTACTTCTGAGAATGATATTTTGACCCAAAAATTGTTCCAAAATGTTTGTCTCACCCATACCTTCATATAGATATATTATGAGGCTATATTTGGATGACTTTGTGATTTGACCTTCAAGGTCAAAATCTTAGTGGCATCCACCATAGTACTTCTGTCTGGTCTATGACTGATTGATTTAGCATGGGTGCCAATATTTAACATTCCATGCAGGTAAAAGTTTTTTAAAGCTTTTTTGCTTCTTGGCTGGTCTACTAAACTGCTTCTTAACATGTTGTCAGTACTCTAAGTGAGGGAGTGAGGGAGAAGAGGGAAGGAAGAGAAACTTTGCAACTAAGAAATTCAAATTGCTCATCAAACCTAGTGTTTACTGGGACAAAGCCCACGTCAATCAATCATAACTTTATGAAGATATAAATTCCTAGTTTTTTAATGTTATCTTTCCAGTAGAATTGAAATATGTAGTTTGGAAAGCCCCTTTCAAGTAAATTTATGCATGGATTATGTATATTATGTGTAATGTATGTAAAGTCTAAAGGTAGGGATTCTAGACGTCTGGTTTATTCCGGACATGTCCTACTTTCTAACCTTATGTGCAGCGTCTGGGAGGAATTTGAAAAAGATCATACATATCCTACATCACATAATATTAATTAGAAAAATATGTGTTTCAGTTAAACAAATGGAAATCATGCAAGTTAGAAGTCTATGGAGTGCACTCGCAAACCCAATAGTAAACTTTATTTTGATTCAGTCATTGCTCAAAAAAAAAAAGAAGAAGTTTATCCTGCTAGAACGAAAATGGAAGCAATTAGTGAAAGGTTTTCCATTCTTATTCAATATTTTGATTGTAAAGCAGGGGCTTAAAGAACAAAGTTATACAGGGTGTCTAATAGTCAAGAAAATCATGAAAGTCAAGGAAAAGTAAAGAAAGCGAGTAGTTCAAGAAGTCAATAAATAGTCAAGAAATTTTACCTACTTGTGGTAAAGAATTCTTGCTATTGCAATGACTGATTCATTGATTTAGTCTATTTTACCTCACTTTTCTGTCCTTTGGCTAATTGCGAAGATGAGGATGAATGGTGGTAAGATAAGATGGATGAAGGGACAATCATAAACATATAGAGTCAGGCCCAGATTAACCTATGGGCAACTGGGGCAATTTCCCCAGGGCCCCCACCATAAGGAAGCTGTGGAGGGCCTCCACCAAAAAAAAATATTTTAACCAGCTGGCTATGCTTGTGAAAAATTACATAAGAAGTTGTATTTTAAAAATCAAAAAACTGCAATATTGTTGAATGTCTACCTACTCTCTTCTGGATCCAATTGTAGAACAGCTCTCAGTAGATCTGTTTGTAGATATACTTTATACCGTGGATTGATTTGGCTCTCATATGGAAATAAGGCACACTTATTCAGACAATCAATGCATGTCCTGCAGCTGTTCATTTCTTCAATGTTGTACAACAGCTTTATGTGTTCTTCACAGCATCACCTCACTGTTATCAAACATTGGTGGATAAGTAAAAACAAGCAGAAGGGGAATAGCCTACTATGTACCCAAGAGTTTAAGTAAGACACGGTGAGCATGTAGAGCAGATGCCACAAAAGCCATAGTCCAAGGTTATGAAAAATTAAAAAAAAAAAAACTATTGTCGAAATAGGCAATGACAAAGAACGATATTGTAAGAAGTGAAGCAAATGGCCTCGGACGGCAGATCTCGTCCCTGGAATTCGCATTGTTAGCCGTTTTATGGAATGACATTTTAGAGAGATTTGATGCTATGAGCAAAACACTTCAGGATCCAAGGTTAGTTCTTCAGTCTGCCATTGACATTTTCAGATCTTTAAAGAAGTTCGTAGAATCAAAAAGAAACTCGTTTCTGAATATGAGGAGATAGACAGAAGAAGTGGCACAGAAGAGTACAATAATGAACACTCACGTCAGCGGGTGAGAAACGTTCGACTGAATCCTCTTGACTATGAAAATGAACCTTAAAATCCACCTCTCGCCTAGTGAACATTTCAGAGTGGAAAGTTTTCTACCAGTGATTGATCAAATCACCTCATCACTCGCAGACAGGATTTTTCCCTATGAAACTGTCGCAAAGAGGTTCAGTATTCTAAACGAACTTGCAGTGGAAACTCCATCGCAAATTACATCTGCAGCTCGCGAGCCTCGCTAGAGAATGAGCTGATACAGTTTGCACACCTAGTAAGCAGTACCAATGTCCAACATCAGGAAGACATCCCAATGGAACAGTCTACCTGTATGTATAATATTGTATGTAAGGATGCGTTCCGCTGTACATTTCCCAATGTCGAAATTCTCTTTAGAATGTATTTGGTCTTAACGGTAACAAACTGTAGTGGAGAAAGATCTTTCTCAAAAATGAAGTTAGTGAAAAATAGGCTTCGTTCTGCCATGGAACAGGATCGCTTATCCAATCTTTGTTTATTAAGCATTGAACATGAACTTCTTCATGAATTGGACTTCGATGATATAGTAGATGCATTTCGGCGAGAAAGGCAAGATAAGTGTGTCTACTATAAGTGTTAACCCTTTTGGAATTTTCTTGAAGAAAGTGTAATTACTACAATTTCCACAATTAACCTATCGGTAATTGTCCAGTAGATAGACCATGCATATGTAGTGACATATTTACTCTTAATTGTAAATAATATAATTTATAATAAATTATGTACATAGGTACAGTCTACTGCTGAGTTCTCTATTTCCAGCTGAACCCCCTTAGTATTTACTATATATTGTAGTTTCGATGTTCACTCTTCATAGGTAATATACTGTAGACATTTAGACGCAGAATTTTACTGCTGCTATCGCGCTACAATTTTCGTCCTGTAACTGTATTTTACTGCGCTATTCTCCCTGCAAACCTATCTGCAATATGTTCAATTGTGAATGACTACTGATTCTAAAATCAGGTCTACCATTTCAACTGCTGAAAATTGCTGGTTAACATATTGAACTAATAAAACTCCTAGTAAAAAAAAAATAATAAAAAATGGGGGGGGCACAAAACATTTTGCCCAGGGGCCTCCACAAACCTTGATATGGCCCTGTATAGGGTCGACAACACAGCCCCACATAATATTATACTTGCTGAGAGTGCAGATGCCAGAGCCTCTAGTCTGACAAATACAGTCCAGGATGCCAATACAGTCCAGGATGCATTAATATACAACCAGAGCGTATAGAAGAAATAGTGTGCGCACTCCCTGAGTTGCCGTGGTCCACCGCCTAGATGGCAGTGGTGACGTTTGACAGGGCGCGGAAGATGCTCGCGTTGCTTACATAACTAACTACATAAGAAACAAAAATGCATGTTACTTACGTTTGGAGAAAAGCTCAGCAGCTGGATAGTTTGGAGAATTTCCGAGATGATTTTGCTGTCTTCGAGGCACTTAATTCCTTTCTTATCTCCTTGGTGCGGAAGGAAAATCAACATTTGAGATAGTGAAATACGAGTTTAGGTAGCGGACGCAGCACATGATCTTCACAGCATCCTAATTGCGAAGTTTTTACAGCAATTATATTTAAATTGTCCAAACACTCAAAAACTATATATCACCCCATAAACTATTAGCACATGATATTTTTTCTGCAACAAATTCTTCCACTCGTAACAGCACATCATAAACACTTTTCGATGCATAGGTAAGGTATTTACAGACGTCGCCCGAACCATAGTCTTGGATTAGCGTAAGTGAGGCAGGTACATTAGTTGGTTCCCCGTGCAGAAAAGTTGTACACAGTTTACAATCCGTCACTTTGGAAATATACGGCACTATGTATCCTGCCAAATGATACACCAAGTATTCTTTACCAACACTTTGTTCATTTAAGTTCGGTATGTTGCTTTCCCAGTCCGGCATTTGAATTTCATCTTCAACAATGGAAATTTTTTCCCTTATTTTATTTTCAGCTTGCTTCTTCACCGAAAGATTTTTATTTTCGGTTGATCTTGCCAGAGTTCGCATTTTTATTAACAAAAGACGTCAGAGGAGATTCAGTCCTGTATTCACAGTTTCCGCCCGAAAATAAAGCAAGTTTTGCTGGTACGTAAATTGATTGCAGCATATATAAGTGCAGAAAATTCACAGTGGAGAGATGATCATCACAAGTGAACGACCGCAATATACCAAAATGGCGTTCTAGGGGATCTTGATTCAATTTTCCTGTCAAAACGTACTTGTAATTGTTCTTCCACAAATATTCGGACACTTCTAAAGTACTTTCTAAAGTCACTCTTAAGGACTCTAGAGTTTTTTCTGAAGCGAAGGAATTTCGATTTTCTCTAAGAACAGCATTCCATTTTATTAAAGTTGTATGTGCTTCTGATCCTTTATATAGTGCTTGTGCAGGAGTTAATTTTTAATAGAAGAGAATCCAGTATAAACTCAGAACTGTACTCATTCCTGTCTTACTTTTCAGTTGGCATTTCTTTAAGATTGTATCAATTACAATTTTTTGATTTTTGCTAAGAGACGCGAACTGTTTTGACTGTGTGACCGTTGTCTTTAATTTAGTATCTTTAACGTCTTTTTCAAGCAAATTTATTTTAGCCTGTGCGACCATTAGTTTATTCTGCGTTCTAATTAAATTGCGTTTCTGATTCTTAAGTTTTTTCTTTAGCAATGCTATTTTATTGCTAGCATCCGCAGTGTGAAGCACATCATCCTCTACTGATAAGCTTAGTGATACATTGCGACGAGTACTTACTTTATTATCATCTGTCCGCAAGGATTGCCTTTTCATGGGACATTTTCGCTTCTTAACTGTCTTAGAGAGGTATTTGGGCAGATTAGGAAATATATGAGGAACTGCTTCTGGTTTTAATTTCCACCTTTGTCGTGGAATTTCTACTGTATCGCCATCCACTATGAATGAACCCACTTTCACTAAAAGTTCAGTGGAAAAATGAATATCACACACATAGCAATTATGACTTAGTTTGTTTTTTATCTTTTCTAGGGATGGCTCTCTCCCATTTTGAGAGACCATTACTGTCTTTAGGTGGCCTAAAAAAAATTCTACTGCCTGAAGAACAGCGGTCATATCCAGATCTACAGCCGGGTACGAAACAAATAGGCATCTTGTAGTTTTCGCTTGCTGCTGTCTCAAACACAATAATAATGCGTTGAACACAACACAAACTAGTCACAACGGATCAATCACAAATCTAACGACACTAAACTCAATAACGTAACAACATTGTCATTAATAAAAGTACACAATGTTATTCTAGCACAACAAAACACAACGCTCTACCTAAAGCGCGGCCGCACTGCAAGCAGAAGACGCTCGCAAGCAAAGGTGCTGCCAGTGTTTCGGTGGGGCACCGCTCTATTCACTTGGCTTACGGGAAGAAAACGAAGTGCACACACTTTCTCTTCTATACGCTCTGATACAACTTAGGTCTGATTCTCTTGTAAAATACAGCTTCAGTTTCATCTTAAGTGGCCTTTTTTTAAGGGTTTTCATTAAATAGATATTATATATTTTAATTAGGTATTTATTTTCAACTGGTAATTTCCAATAAATAAAGATTAAGAAAAACAAAAAGAAAAAGTCAATAATTTTCGATTTGTTATTTTAGTAGACATTCTGTTATTGAACTAAAAACTACCCAACATGAAACTTCTGGAACCATTTCAATTTAAAAGTAATTGCTGAGTATTTGTTTTCTATTACAGGTCATTATGCAAATGTTGAGAGAGTAGTTTCATTAACATCAGCACAAGGGACTCATGAGAGAAACAATTTCTTTCATGAAGTCTGTAAAAATTTGGTACCTGTCACTATAAATTCAAGGAGTTTGTCCACTCTCTCATAAATATATTTTGACTAGACCTGAAATTTTGAGATAAATTGGCTCCTCTGAGAGGTGCCAGTTAAATACATGTAGTAAGAGATGCATTGTTTAGTATGATTACAAATTTGGAAATTTTGCATTTAATAATTCATTAAGAAATATTTTTTTTAAAACTGAAAAGTGCCAATTTCAAATCACTTTCTAACTTGTTCTACAAATCCACATTATTTATTTTGAATGTTTTGTATTCTACATTTTAACTTAAAGGTCCTGCATTTTGGGACATTATGTTCTACTTTTTCCTCATAGCGATCTGGTAAACCTATCTAAAGAGGAACAAAAGTAACTGAAAACTGCCCTCATGGAAAATCCATTAACTACTCAAGAAGGTTCTGAAGTTTTCAGATATGAATAAATTAATACTGAAGGTAAAATGTATTTTAAAAATGTACTCTGCATGATCATTGCCTATAAGGTTTGATTTTGAGTGATTGATTGATTGATTTGTTGTTTTAAGTTCACTTTATGCACAGTAAGGGTAATCGGGACTGGACCTACAGTTTAAAGTGGGATCCAAACCACTGTGCCAAGTGCATCCACCAGGTATCGAACCCAGGACCCCTTGATTACAAGGTGATGACGCTAATATGGTTTGATTTGGGCTTCCTATTATGATTCTGTATAATTTCTTACCTTCTTCTAGAGGATGAATTGATCTTGCAAGAAGAGGTGGAAGAAATATAGTGCATCATATCCTGGAATAAATAAACAGTTACCCTTCCATCCAATGAGTCAAGATAGGAAGAAGCATATATTAAGGTGCACTTTTCTTACCAATTTCCCCTTCCCTTTTCTTTGGTTGATTTGCTTTTTTCTCTTTCCTTCCATCTCCTTTGGTTGATTTAGTTTATCCTATTCTTCTCTTTCTGGTATGGGAGGAAATAAATCCAGCAACGACAAGGAAATAATATGGAAGGAATGATGGATTGTGATAGAAGGGAGAGAATTCACGAATTTGAAGGCATGGAATAAAAATAGATGTGTGCCATGAAAATAATGGAAGGGAAAGGAGTAAGAGAATTCATGAAGTAAAGGATATGAACAATTGGGTTCTCCAAGGGCAGGGGTAGAAATGGGAGGAAATGAATCAAGCATGAAAATGATAGGGAGACATAAATAACTGATGCTCTACCAATTAGAAGAGGAGCTATAGGAGGAACTAAGTTCTCCATGGAAAATAGAAGAGGAAAGGGGAAAAATAATCCAACGAACAAAGTATGGTAGATTGGTAGAATCGAATCCTCCATGGAACGAAATTACCAAGTGATAGATTTCTGATTAGAGGAATTGAGTCCTCCATGGAGAATGAAGGTTAGATGTGAAAAATAATGCATCAAGTTGTACAGACTAGATAGGAAGAACTGAGTTATCCTTAGAGAACGGAAGCTGTTATTAAAAGGAAACCCAGGAAGTTGAAGAGGAGAGACAGGAATAACTGAGTCCTTAAATGACAAATGAAAATGATAGAGGGAAAGGAATTAGGAACACAAAGTAGAGATATAAAATTTAGCCAATTTACCGAGAATAGTGAAGAGAGAGAAGGAGGGGGACTGAGATATCCAGGAGAATGAATGAGATAGGAGGAAGGAAATCCACCATGGACAGTGTAAGGATATAAAAGGACTGAATCCTTCATGGTAAATGGAAGGCGATAGGAGAAAGGGACTCCACCACTTCAACCATGGAACATACGAGGAAATGAAGTACCCAAGGAGAAGGGAAAGGGGAATAGCAGGAAATATACCACCAATGACAAGGAAAGAACTTATGAAGGACCGAATTCTCCAAGAACAATGGAAGAAGATGATGACTGAAGTAAATCCATGAATGACAATGAAAAAGTTAGGACAACTGAGTCTTCCCAGAAGAAGGAATGAGACAGGATGTTCCACCTGATATTAGGGAAGGATATAGGAAGAAGTGAGTACACCTAGGAGAACAGAAGGAAATACGTGGTAGGGGGTTCACCAAGAGGAAGACATGAATATAGGAGGAATGAAACTCTAGAAGGAGAGATGTCATAAAGTTAATGAAAATTGAAGGAGAGACGAAAACTTAGTCCTTCCAGGAGAAGGAAGTAAATCAACCAAGGATGAGGCAAGTATATCTGTGTCCCTTAACTTGAGAGATTGGAGGAATGGATCAATTGAGCTGGGAAGAATTATATCTACCAAGTGGAAGGAATAGAGGTAGGAAGTGCCTGAGACCTTCAATGAGAAGGGAAATGGGTAGGAGGAATTCATTCCTTGAAAGAGAACATAGGAATTACTGAGTCCTCCAATGAGAGTGAGGAGAAGTAAGAGGCAGTAAATCAACCAAGGGCAAGGTAAGGATATAGGAAGGACCAAGTTCTCCAAGGAGTCTAGAATAATACAGGAGGAAGGAAGTCCAGAACGAGGGACAGGGGAAAAGAAAGAACTGAGCCCTCCATGGAAAATATAAGGTGAGGAGAGGAAACTAATTAATAAAGTAGAAAAGAGGTGATAGGTAGAAGTGACTTTCAATGTAGAATTGAATGCGAGAGAAGGAAAATAATTCACCAAGTGGACGAAGGTAGATTGGAAGAGGTGAGTCTTGAAAATAGAATTGGAGAGATGGAATGAAATAACTCTGTCAAGTGTATTGGAGGAAGTGAGGAACAACTGAGTCCTCCAAGGAGAAAAAAATTGAGGAAAGGATGGGAATATCCCAAGTGGAAGAGAAGGCATAGGAAAAACAGCTCTGCAACAAGAACGGAAAATGAAAGAGCAGGAGAATCCACCGCAGCAAAGTTGGGATGTAGGAAGATGTGAGTCCATAATGCAAAATTGAAGGTGACAGAAGGAAGCGAATCCACAAAGTGTGATTGATGAGATATGAAGAAATGTGTTCTGTGAGTAGAATAAAAGTTGACTGAATGAAATGAATCAACCTCAGGAAAGAGAAGAATACAGGAAGTAGCCCTAAAGAGATCATAAAGGAAAAAGAGAAAGCTGAAAAAACAAAGACAAGGGATGACTTCAGAAAGAAGAATGGGAGGTGAGAGGAGAAAAGGAAACTTGTAGAGGAAAGACGGAAGTAAAAGAAAATCTGCAACTCTAGAGGCAACAGGAGAATATCAGAGGAACTTAAGGAGAAGACTATAGATATAGCAGAAAATAAATGCATCAAAGACAAATGAAGGTTACAGGAAGAACTGAGTCCTCCAAGGAGAATGGAAGAGATTGAAAAAAGGGATCACACCACAGAAAAAAGGGAGATAAATAATGAACGAGGCTCAAAAAGGAGGAGGAAAGAAGATAGCATGAAGTATATCCACCAAGGTTAAGGGAAGGATATAGGAAAACCCAGTCCGACATGGAGAATATAAGGTGAGAGTAGGAAGAGGATCCACTGAGAGGATAACAGGAAATTGAGAAGATGTGATTTTTCAAGGTGAATGGAAGGTGAAAGAAGGAAGGAATTTTACCAGGCGAAAGTGTGATAGATAGGAATAAGTTAATCTACCAAGGAGATTGAAAGGAAATAGAACCGATTACTTACATTAACTTCAAAGAGAAAGGATTGAGATGGAAGATGATAAGGCTCCAAGATGAAGTGCTTTGATGATAAGGAGGAAAGAGAAGGGCGAGAAATATGAAAATCATGCAATTCCTCCCAGAAGAAGGTAGGAACATGAGGAGAAATATACACTAAATGGGAGAGAAATGAATCAATATCTCCAAGGAAAAGGAAAGAAAGTAAGAGCAGAGACTCCCACAAGGAGAGGCAGAAAATAGAATGAAGTAAATTAGCCACTGGGAGGGGAAGGGAGGAAAATTGTAGGTAGCAATTCTACAAATAGATGACATAGAGATAGGGCAAGAAGATTCCGAAAGGACAAAGGGTGAAGGTAAGAAGAATTAAATGGAGAACAGAGGAATATATATAAAAAAAACTGCTCAAAGGACACAGGATGAAAAGGAAGAATTGATTCTTTCAAGGTGAAAAATCAAACGTAGGAGCAAGTGAATTCAGGCAAGTCTTCAAAGTTGGATGCATTGATAGAAGAAAGAATATGTATTCACATGTGGAATGGAAGGAGATAGGATGCAAGTTCGCTGAGATGAAGAAAGGAGATAAATATGACTAGACAAGTCCTAAATGATAAAGGGAAGGAGGTAAGATAATGTATTGATTGATTGATTTACTTTATTTTACTTCGCTTTTTGTGTCACTTTTGGCTAATTTGCAAAGAAAAGTGAGTGATGATATAACGAATGGACAGTCGCAAACATCCATGGCCAGGCCAGGATTCAAACCCATGACCCCTGGCGTCATAGTGTGATGTGCTAACCACTCCGCTATGGGGCTGGCTGTAAGATAATGGAGTAATATAGAAAATGTCAATTCTTCCAAAGAGAAAAGAGGATACATAAGGAGAGTTCTACAAGGAGAATGAACGAATGTAAAAATAATTGGGTCCTCTGAAGAGAACAGAAGAATGTAGATAGAAGCAAGTCTGTAAAGGAGAATGTAGGCTGATAGAAATAAACGTGTACAGTAAGGAGAAGTGGTGAAAACAGGCAATTGCAAATCCAAAAAGGAGAAGGTAAAATATTAATGAAATACATACATACATACATACATACATACATATATATATATATATATATATATAAAAGGTAAAGTGCTCCCCTGTGCATAGCACCACGCCATGAAGGCATATAGCGGGTGTGGGGGTAATGCCCCACACTTTCTTGATCCGGTCGTGAGTGGGGGTGATGTGATCAGCATCACGCCCCTGACCGCCTTTACCCCCCAGGGTTTCCCCCAGGTACCCATGTTATTCGACGCTGGGTGGGTGCCGAGGCCGCTTCCATCATTAGAAAAGTTCCCGGATTTGAACCGGCCGGGGATCAAACCCGGGACCTTTAGCATGGTAGTCAGACGCATTACCGACTGAGCCACCGCGGTCACTATATATATATATATATATATATATATATATATATATATAGACATCAATTCACCAAGGAAAAGGATGGATATAGAAAGAAAGGACTAAACCAGAGACAAGTGAGGAAAATTAAAAGAAGATAATCCACCAATGGTAAGACAGGGACATAGGGAGAATAGACTACTCCAGAGAGAAGGGAGGAAATTCATGGAAGATAATCCACCAAAGGGAATAGAGACAGATGGGATGAATTAAATTCTCCAGAGAGAATGGAGAAATATTAAATTAAGGTAATCCACCAATGGTAAGAGAGGGAAATAGGAAAAATGAACTCCCCTACAGAGAAGGGAGGATAATTAATGGAAGATAATCAATCAAGCAGAATAGAGATAGATAGGAAAATTGGACTCCTCTAGAGAGAAGGAAGGAAAATTAATGGAAATAATCCACCATGTGGAAGAAATGAAGAGAGGACAAATGGACTCCTCCAGAGAGAAGGGAGAAATGTTAAAGGAAGATAATTCACCAAGGCAAGTGAGGGAGAGAGAAAAAAAATGACTTCTCAAAAGAGAAGGGAGGGAACTTAGGACAAGTTAATGCACCAAGGGTAAGAGAGGGAGACAGAGTGAACTAAGTCCACTATGGAGAAGGGAGAGTTGTAAAACAAAGTATATCTACTAAGGGGAATAGACGGAGGTAGGAAGAATGGACTCCTCTAGTGAGAAGGAAAGTAAATTAAAGAAAGATGATCCACCATGGGAAAAAATGAAGATAGGAAGAATGGACCCCTCCAGAGATAAGGGAGATATATTAAATTAAGATAATCCACCAATGGTCAGAGAGGGAGATAAAAAAAATGATTCATCCAGAGAGAAAGGAGGAAAATTAATGGAACATAATCCACCAAGAGAAAGAGAGGGAGCTTGGAAAAAAGACTCCTCCATAGAGAAGGAAGGTAAATTGAAGAAAGATAATTCACCAAGGGAAGTGACGGGGATGGAAAAATGGACTCTTCTAGTGAGAAGGAAGGAAAATTGATGGAAGATGGTCTACCATGTGGAAGAAATAGAGATAGGATGAATGGATTTCTCCAGAGAGAAGGGAGAAAAATTAATGGATGATAATCCACAGAGTGGAAGAGAGTGTGATAGGAAGAATGGACTCCTCCAGAGAGAAGAAGGGAATTTAAAGGAAGGTAATTCAGCAAGGGGAAGACAGTGTAATAGGAAGAATGGACTCCTCCAGAGAGAACGGAGGAAACTTAATGGAAGGTAATCCACCAAGGGCAAGAGAGTGCGATAGGAAGAATGGACTCCTCCAGAGAGAGTGGAGAAAACTTAAAGGAAGGTAATCCACCTAGGGAAAGAGAGCATGATAGGAAGAATGGACTCCTCCAGAGAGAAGGCAGGAAACTTAATGGAAGGTAATCCACCAAGGGCAAGAGAGTGTGATAGGAAGAATGGACTCCTCCAGAGAGAGTGGAGGAAACTTAAAGGAAGGTAATCCACCTAGGGAAAGAGAGCATGATAGGAAGAATGGACTACTACAGAGAGAAGGCAGGAAACTTAAAGGAAGGTAATCCACCAAGAGGAAGAGAGTGAGATAGGAAGAGTGGACTCATACAGAGAGAAGGGAGGAAACTTAAAGGAAGGTAATCCACCAAGGGAAACAGAGTGTGATAGGAAGAATGGACGCCAGGAAAATTAAAGGAAGATAATCCACCAAGGGTAAGAGATGGAGACAGGATGAACTGAGTCCATTATGGGGAAGGGAGACAGGCAAGAAGAAGATAATGCACCAACGGGAAGAGAGTGATATTGGAAGAATCGACTCCTCCATAGAGAAAGGGGGTGGAATTAATGGAATATAATCCACCCTGGGGATAAAATGGAGATAGGAATATCTCCAGGAGAAGGGAGTAGAATTAATGTAAGATAATCTGCATAGAGAAGAAATGGAGATAGGAGAAATGGACTCCTCTACAGAGAGTTAAGGAAAACTAATGCAATATAATCCAACAAGAGTAAGAGAGGGAGATAGGAAAAGTGAACTCCTCTAGAGAAAAGGGAGGAAAGAGAAAGGAAAATACCGCACCAATGGAAAAATAGGGAGATTGAAAGAATGGACTCCTCCATAAAGAAAGTGGGGAAATTAAGGGAAGATAATCCACCAAGAGAAGAGAGGATAAAGACAAGAGGATGTGAATCCAATAAGAGGGAGAAGGAAGGGAGGAAATTGAAAAAAGTAAAGTAAATCACTTACCTTAATAGGATGCTCTTCTTCTCCTAGACCAGTCAAAGAAGACCCTCTGTTATTGCTATGGTGTCTCTATATGGTATCTCTGTTGTTGCAAGTAAATTTTCATTTTCTTCAAGACCTCATTCGCAGATGCTTCTCCTAATGAGGCCTATGGATTCCCTACAATAATTTGAAACAATACAGAAACAAAATAAGAAACATAAAATTAAAATGAACTGGCTTTTTTTTTGTAGGTTTTTACAATTTATGCACTGTTAAAGGTAGAAAGAGGTAAATGTCTCCCCTGAAAGCACATATATGTGGTGTTGAAAGAAATCCGTATTTGAATGATGTGTGTCCATTAACTCATTTCATCCAATTATCTCATAAAGTGTCCTCCTCCATGGCCGTGTGGTCTAAGGCACTGTGTTTTTGCTCTGACTGTGGGATGGCATGGGTTCGAGTCCACCTGGGTTCAGTCTCTGGGTTCTCGGCCTGTCTATAGGACCAGTGGTAACTCATCATCATGAGGAAATTAGGAAGCTAGGAGTGAGTAGCATAACCCGGTCATGCATATCTCCTATAGCAACTGGGGGTTGAACATGCTGACCACATGTCACCCCATTACTGGTTGAAGATCTCCACACCTCTAGGTAGAATTGTGGGAGGCAGACTGGCAGTTGGGAGATAGATCAAGGCTCTTACAGGCTGTAGAGCCACGGGTTATTATTATTTTCTTTATCTCATAAAGTAAGTGGTAAGTGTAGGAAAAAATAATTTTTATGGCAAATTCTCAAGAATTTTCAGAATGTACTTTTTCAATAATTTCTTACTTCATGTTAAATATGAGAGAAACTATAAAGACAGAGACCTCAGGGCTAGTACAAAGTCTTTGAAAATCAGCAACATAAATATTTCTTTTCTTATCTTGTTGTATGCAAGTTTTGCTTGAATTGTAAATATTACCTTTTAATTTGCAGTTGTTTTGGGCAAGTAAATAATTTTTCGACATAACGTTCCAGTACAACAAATATTCCCTTCATCATATATAGGTATAGTCTTAATTTCATCATCTATATACACTTCATTTGTTTAAGAAGTAGTCTGATGTCATTCTGATGTACTAAAGCACAATCTGCAACATGTTTGGTCAAAATAAAATCTCTCATGAATTGTCCCTCAAAATTTTAACCAATGCCAGAATTTGCTAGATTACCTTGCCCCTCAAAATTGCAGAATGAATCATCTAAGTTGATGAAATTGATGTTGATAATTCATAGTTTCCTTATTTTTATCACTTTTCACATCTTCTTTTTTGTCTTCTTTGAACACAAAGGTGAAAGGATTTTGATGGAATCGCCCATGGCAAGGAAGCTGGGGTTCATTTACATACCAAATTAAGAACATGTACATTTTATTTCAATTCAACATATCTTATTGAACAGAATAAGTTACTTTTCAAAGTGAATATCTGGTAACTGTAACTCACTTACATTTTTGAAACAAGTGACTGTAATTGCAACTTAGTTACATTTAAAAAGTAACTTCCGGAACACTACATTTTTGTAGCATTCTGCTCTCACAAAACCTTGCAAATTAAATGTATAATATGGGAAAATGTAAAACCCAAGAATGTAAAATGTAAAAATGCATGAAATATAGGGTGGCACATATTGTATCTACCAATATAAGTTAGCAACCCTGTCGGAATGCAGGTGTGCATGCGTAGAAGTTAGCAACCCTTTCGGAATGCAGGTGCGTAAGCACGGAAGTTTCCCATGCTTAGGCAGTTGCAAGCAGAGGGGCGAAACTCATATGCCCGTAGTTGTGGCTTTGCAATGTTAGCAACATCTAACCGATGGTACAAGGAGTTATTGCTGAGGTTGCTTCTCTTCTGGCATGCTAGATGGCAGTGAAGGTCCACTTGCATTTTGCTCTAGGGCCTCCTTTTATCGCACAATGCGTTACCAACTTCGTGTTCTGACGTCAGAGGTAGCATGATTATGTTGTTAGTTTAGGTCATTTAGGTTTGGTTCTTTTAGCATAAACACCCTGCAAATGTATTATTTATACTAAGTGAACTAAACCGAACAAGCCTAACTAACAAATTAATCACTTAGTGTTACAATGAAAGCTTTCTGTGGTGACGTCAGAATGGAAGATTAGTAGTGTGTTGTGCGATAAGAGAGACCCTTTGCTTTGTCTACGCTGCTTTTGTAGTTTGCTGCCAGCTGGTGATGCTTGAACATCGTGCTTAGAGCGAAGCAAAAAATCTTCATATTATTGCCTATTCTTGTATTTGTTTTTGTTGTCGTGTTTGTTCTAACATGATTCTATTCACTTGCATTTGTCTGTGTCACAATTATTTGTTTCGTGTTTGTCAACGTACGATTTATGGAAATAACTCGTTGTCATGTAAGAGATTGTAAACCGACTGACCAGCAAAAATTCTTTCGATTCCCAACAGATCCATATATATATATATATGCATAAATCATTGATACTCCCTAAAAAAATAAACATATGGTGGGTTAAATATAACTTTTATGGTAAAATATCAGTATATTTGGCCTGATAGAGCTAATAAAAATTCAAATTTTATGTCCCATTTCTGTTTTTTAACAGGCTGCCATCCATCATTGAAAAAAGGAAAGAACGTATGGTTGGGTGGGTTGGGAGAGTAGTTCATCGTACCAATGGATAGATGTCACTAGTGGACGAAGACCACAGAATTTGACCAAGAGATGATAAATCTCTCTTGGTTATTTGTCTATGGTTGCAAGTCTTGCAATTAGTCTGCCATGGAACGCTGGCTGGTTCAGACATGAATCATGGCATTAGAGGCATTCATCCGAATGTGTCCCATTCAGGAGACACAGAAGACACTGTGACGAAGGCCAAATGAGGGTTGCCATCAACCACTGCCAGAGCGTCACTATATGATACGATGGGTCACAAAATAGAGAGCCAATGGCAGCATGCAGAAACAGAAGTCTTCAGCTCAAAGGAGGCAGATTCTCTGGCTCCCTGATGCTTCCCAGTGCTTCCCATGGCAGACTAATTGTGAGACCTGTAGCTGCCTAAGCATGGGAAACTTCTGTACATGAGCACCTGCATTCCGATAGGGTTGCCAACTTCTATTGGTAGATACCACCCTGTATATTATTCCTATTGTAAAGGTAGCATGCTGTTTAATCTTAAGCTGCTATCACGTCTTCTCTCAAACAGTGAGTTTCTTTGTGAGAGTGGCCTCCCCGATGGCGCAGTGGTAGCGTCGTCACCTTGTAATCAAGGGGTCCCAGGTTCGATGCCCGGTGGAGGCACATAGTGGTTTGGATCCCACTTTAAACTCTAGGTCCAGTCCAGATTAGCCTTACTGTGCATAAAGTGGACTTAAAACACCAAATCAATCAATCAATCAATCAACCTTTGTGAGAGTGCCTTCATTAATATAGCTTAATCATGTATCCATATTTCTTCTAAAAATTATATAATTCATGTGTAAATTTGGACTGAAATTAACAAAAAAATATGCTTGGTGGAAACCAGACAATAGGAGAGAGAGAGAGAGAGAAAGGAGGTGGGGAAGGTTAGTCTTTTAAATTCAAGTGCAAATTTTACTTTCTGCCATCCCAGATGACAAAAGAATCCATTAACTTAAACTTACTTTGCTGCATATCATGCCATTTACTCAGGTTCGAGTCTCCAGTCTCCTGCTACTACCCACAGCTTCTTTCTTCAAATTACTTTATTCACTTCTTCCGGTCTTGTTCTGCTCCTCCCCCCACCCACCTGGAAATAACTCTCTATTACCATTCTCAATATGCTTTGTTTCTCTTCCAACATATGTACTATCCAGTTCCTTTTCCTGCTATCAATCACTTTAAAAGGCTATCTTTTCTCCTAAGTTGCTTCAAGTACATGTTCACTTCATACATTTCCATTGAATTCTTCCCATCCTCTACAAAATCCACGTCACAAATGCTTCTAGTCTTTCCTGGTCCCCTTCTTCACTTTCCATGTTTTCAATCCATACAACAATACACTCCACAAAAGTACTTAATAAGCCTCTTTCTTAATTTCAGGTCCATATTAGACCATACTGATAAACGCTCCTGGAGTATGCTAAGAAACTTACTTGGACCACTTCTGTTATTATTATAAATGTTCTTCCAAATTTAATTAAAAAACTAAATCTGTAATGGCCAACGCTTGATAAATTAAACATGGGATAAATATTTATTCAATGAAAACTGAGATATCACTATAAAGATTCTTAGAAAATGTTCTCTGTGGTTGAAATCCTTATTCCTTCTATTGTAAAAGTTTCAGCTACAGATATACAAATAAGTTAATCTTTCCAATATTTGGGTTTAATGTGCAATAAGATGTTATGTAAAAGAACATTTGGCATATTGCAATTTCTTCCAGCTTAAATATTTTCTGCCAGCTAGTTTCATGTTCAACCTGTTTATATACATATTTTTTCTGCATTTAGTTATTGTGATTCTGTTTGCTCTGATTAATCAGACGAAATGTAAAATATGTCCGCTATGGCTTTAGAATGCCTTTCTTTGCATTATGTTTGAAAGGACCAACCATTCATCTCTTTTCTATACAAAATGGAATTTCTGAAATTAATAGATTCAATGCAGCATATGTAACTGTTATCCTGTTTTAACACTAAATCACTCATGGCAGAGTGTGGTGTTATAGTTATCCATTGTGCTGATAATGACTTATTTAACATGCAAAGCAATTTCCCATGAAGTATATCAAATTGTCATCCTGGGCCATGTCTGATCTATTGGGCAGCTGCTAATAAGAAATATATGGTAGATAAGTATCATCACACAATCTGTTGTTTTGTGTTATGTAATGTCCAATTTATTGTATGACAGCCATAACATACAAGCCTATCTTATTATTATTATTATTTTTAAATGAAACTCCTGCAAATATCTATACAAAATCTTTCACAATTGAATTTTCATGTCTGTGGAATACATTATTCCCTCCTCTTCCTCAATTTGGAAAATTGTATTTAGTAATTAGATTTAAGACACAAATTATGTATATTGTTCACTAATGGCCCATACAATGGTTCAGGCTGCCCCTATACTATATATACTACCTGTACTATATATTATAACTATTGAAAGGTACACAGAAATGTAAAAAATATACAAATTATGAACTCGTATCTGAATGTTAGAAAGGCGTGTGTGTGATTGTCGGTGTATGGTATTTCTTGTGATTTTCTTAATTCATCTTGTACCTCTTTAATCTAATGATGATGATGATGAGAATGAATGATGATTGGATAAAACACATGGAGAGATATTATCAAATGAACATGCATGCCCAGACTGAGACTCAAACCTGGAACCTGTCATTAGCAAGCTCACAGGTTGACCACACGACATATTCTGCCACTAAGCGTTTGCTGTATTGTTCTTAACTTCTTTTGTATTTGAAGGGCTCTGGTGTAAAACATGGTATGTGACATTTCAGTAATTTTTGAGTTCATTAAGAAAAAAGGTTATTAGAAGCTATACTGTATATAAATTGTTTTCCTGTTGTATTTACTAATTTTAGAAGGCTTCACTGAGTCCAATGCAAATTGTATGACATGGCAATTTCACTCGAAAATTGAAGGATGGCACATTTTACTTTGTAACTCAAAAATAACCAGAATGTCACTTACCATGTTTTACACCTGAGCCCTTCATTTACTTTTATCTGTTCTCTTGAATGTAGGGAAAGTGACATTAGAAGTAGATATGTTTAAATTATAGGCTAAGCTTCACAGCTTTCACTTTTTCACTCTTTTTCTAATAAAAAAAGGCAAAACATAATTTTGCCTGAAAAAAAGCTACAGAGTTCTCCACACATACAAAACCAACCTTCAACAAGTCATGTGATTCTTCCAACTTCATTCTGTGTTCCCTTCATTAGAGTCAAGTTGTTTGCATCTGTCTTATCCTCATTGTACACTGTAAGCTGAGAAATTTGATGACTTCGTTGATACAGGTACAGATATTTATATTTGTCTGCTGTCTCCATAGTATCATTATCTACAACAATCAAATTCATTATTCATATAACAAGCAACTCACCCAATCGACAATAATAATTGATTCTATTTAAAGATAAAAGAATGCTTGTAGGACATGAAACAGAACTCAAAGAGATGTTTAATGTGGAATATCTCACACAACTTTAACATAATCGAGTTATAGAACACTCCCTTGTGATGTCAGCCTTACTGTATTAAGAAGAACAATCTCGTTTCTTTTGGAACCAGTGCTGCATTTATAAACCACAAAACACTGCAGTGGAGGGATGGGGCGATGAGCAAGCATTTAGGGGGCCCTTGCCATGTACTTTACATACTAAGACATGTATATGTAAAACAATGAATCAGTAATTTGTCCAGTGCTACAGTGAAGAGAAGTAGAGACCACTTAATATTGCAAGATGAACAGTTTTCATTTAATAACTTCTGTTGAATGCTCCATAACACAAACTAAAACATTTATTTATTTTATCTTTGTTTTTTTCATTTATCTACGTGTGTGTGTGGGGGACTCCCAGTTGAAATTGTACTATATACGTCTTACTAGAAGTTCAATATGGTGGAGAAAGGGGTTAAAATCCCATAGGTAGAACAAAGTTAGTATTTATTTTGGGGGCCATCATACTTTGTTTGCTTAACTAACCATCACTCTCTACCCAGCCCAATGCATGACAAACTGAAAGCAAAAGCAGAGCAATTGAAGACTAAAAATGGTAAACGATGTAAGTGCCAAAATAATTCAAACAGCGTTTTCCACGTTAAACTGTGAAATGTGCATGCTTTATAATGTGGTAAACGTGAAAACTGACTGGTAGCCCTCTAAGTAGTTCAAAGCGCATGTAAAGAGGTCACTAGTGTGAATGTTCTTACGGGCTGATGTGCGGAACGATGCGATTTCCCAACACTTTCACTTTTGGCACTTACAACGTTTACCACTTTTAGTCCTCAATTACAGAACTAATATGAAACAGGTATTAGTCCATCCTTCCCAGCTAAATTGTCTCTCTAAACAGCTCTCAAAAGTGACTTACTAGAAATTTCATGATTTTGCAACACTTGTGAAAGTACAACATAATTCTACCTAGGTAGGGGTATACCAACCTCTGAGGCAGAATGCCACAGGTTCCAGGTTTGAATCCCCACCGGGACATAAATGTTCTTTGTGAGTGTTCCTTCATCAATTTCATCCTATCATCACTCATTTTCATTAGATAAAAATAGCAACAACAGAAAAGTGACGCTAAAGAACAAAAATCAAATCTTTCCTAGGGTATATCTTTGTACAAGTAAATGTATTTTATATCAAGGGCCTTTAGTAATATGTTGCAGAAGAATCCAAAATTTGTAGATCCGATACTGTTTGGAACATACACATTAAAGGAATGAATGAAGAGAATTTTCTGTGTAATATTTGTTTGAAGGTCAGATTTTCTAAATATAAAAATGCTTCTGCATCTTAATCCATTGTATTGTTGACTTGAGATGAATTCTCGACAAAGTCCCTCAGAAACTGAATGAATGAATGAGTTAAAACTTTGTGTGTGCCTGCACATATCGCCGACTGAATACCATGTTATTGTATGAGGGCTAGTTAAAAAAGAGTGAGAATTATTATTTTTATATATCACACGGTGAAAAAATGTTAATGAGAAGAACATGTCTTGTAGAATCGACAGATAAAATTGCATGCGTGTGTGTGCATGCATCTGGCAACACTGCGCAAAAAAAAACACAAATGGTCAGAAGTCAGATACCAAAAGTGGAGTTGGTTCGTGAGGAACAGTACACGGCTTTGAAATTTTGTGTCAATCTGCAGAAATCTACCATGGAAGCATACAAAATGTTGCAGCAGGCATACGGCAAAGATGTCCTTCCACAATCAACTGCATTTTGGTGGTTCAAACAGTTTAAGGATGGCCGTGTTTTGACCACAAAACAGGAGGGTCTGGGTGCTCTGGCCACCACATTAAACGAGATCATGGTTAACACAGCTGCCGTCATTGTTTGGGAAGATCGCCGAATATTTCACATTTCCCATAGTAGTGTGTTCACCATTCTGCACGACCTCTTGCACATGAGACGCATATGTACAAGATGGGTGCCGAGATTACGAACACCTGAACAGAAGCAGGTTAGAGTGGAGGTGTGTCAGGAGCTTCATCGTCTGGTAGTGGAACATGGCGAGACCTACCTCAATTCCATCATAACTGGTGACAAGAGTTGGATTCATCACTATGATCCCGAAAGCAAATTAGGCAAGCACAGTCTTGAAATCACCCAGTTCTCTGATGCCAAAGAAAGCCAAATTTGTTCCATTGGTGAACAAGGTAATTGTGATTTCCATCTTCGACTACCGTGGAATGCTCTACCAAGTGCCCCTGCATACCACAGTTACTGGGCAGTATTACGTGAACACATCAATAGAAAAGGCCCTTAACTGCATCCATTTGGTTGGCGCTTTCACCAGAATAATGCACGCCCTCACGCTTCCAACGTTGTTGCCCTACAGAAGATTGAATGTGTCCCACACCCTCCATACAACCTGGCTCTTGCTCCATGTGACTCTTTCATTTCCCTCATTTGAAATCGGAGCTGCAGGCAAGCATTTCGACTCATCAAATGCTGTTCTGAAGGAGGCAGTTCTGAAGATGATGTCAAAAGACGGGTTCCAGCACATCTTCCAAGACTGGCAGATGAGATTGGGCTAAATGTATACAACTCGATGGGGACTACTTTGAAAAATACCATATCACCCTGTACCCTGCCTAATGTATTTCGTAAGTAAAAATATCATTCTCATTCTTTTTTGATTAGCCCTCGTATATCCATTTTCGCTAACTTTCCAGGAAATAGAGTTGATTAAAGTTTGAAATATATGGCATTTGAATAAACTACAAGATTTGGGCAAACATTTCATTATTTTTGAAAATAGGTGCTGAAACACATGAAATGTCAAAATAAAAAATAGTTTTTGGAGAGCATAGTAGTATATACCTTGAGATTAACATGAGAAGATACAACAAATGCTTCTTGCAAAATAGTGATAACATTTATGATGAAAAAATCTTTTTCTTTTCCCAAATCAGAATTGAATGAAAACTTACACACAACAAATTTTTTTCTACTTTTAGAAGATAGAGGTTTTTCAGTTTTGTAAAGGACCTTTACAATATTTATAAAATTTTGGAATAGTCTGAAAATCCAAGATGTCAAACTTATGCAAAATCTAAAAATACAAAACTTATTTTTATTTTATTGTCTTCATTATGTATTCAAAGTCGAGAAATGACACTATATTTCATTTCGAGCCATTCACTTTTGAAGGACTCTATGAGCAGAATCTACTTCTTCTAGATTAGAATGTCATGGCTCTGACAGTTCTGATGACATTCCTAAATAGTTGGATGTACTGTAGAGCAAAACTCATAATAGGGCGTTCGTTTTGTGGAATACAACTGTCAGACCACAGAAGAAACTTGCTAATATTTGAGTCTTTTTCAAGAATCACAGATAAAACTTTGGCAAATGTACTTGCAATATGATTTTCAGATCTCACTCTCATTCCTTCATGCCACAAAGCACAATATTTGTTGTTGGCAACAACTGATAGATTGTCACAATGCTTCATGCACTTACAATTAAAATTTGACACTGATGCTCATGGAAAGCTTATTCCAGTTTGCAAATCAAAAGTAAGAAAGCATGTTATCCCATTAGAAGATATTTTGACACTTTTATATCATGATCTCCATTTTTCCTTTTTTCTTGGGCCAATAACTTTCTAGCTTCATCTTCAGTGAATGCTGATCTTCCTTCATATTTAACGTTATGTTAAACTCATTGTTGAATATTTTTCTGTAGAGTTTAAACATTTTCACCACAGCTAAAAGTTTTTCTAGAGACTGTCATTTAGTATCTGAGTGGCAATAATGAGATTCCATGAATGGAAATGAATTGATGGGTTGTCAAAGAATGTCAACTTACCTATCAGCATGATCATCCTTAATATGCTTTTCTGTATTCTTTCCTCTACCAATACCTCACGTTTGCTTATCCTTCAGAGTTAAATGATAATAGTGAATTCTTCATTCATTAATATCTAAAGTTTAAGGAAAAAAATTCTTGCACAGTTTCTTTGAATTTGCCACTGAAAGGAAGAAAACAATTCTCAACTCCTTCTGCTGATTTCGTTTTATATTTGTTTGTGAGATTTCACTTTCCCTTAGCGGACTATTTATAAAAAGGCATTAAGTTTTTCTTTTTAAGAAATACATATTCTTCTTATACTAATGGTGTATTGTAGTGACTCCAAAAACCTTACTTATGATAACATAAAAAGTATTTTATTATGTCACACATTCTACATATTTACGTTACTCATAATGCACAGTATTGCTATTTTGTAATTAGAATTAGAATTAGAATTAGAAATTCTTTATTTATGGGCGAAGTTCAGCCTGTGGCTGCTCTACCAGTTAACCCGCAAAATCTACTACAATAAAACAAACAAAATACAATTACTACTATAACATAAGAATTCCATTTCATTTTCACTTCTAAAAATTTCAGTAATTAACACTCTAGAAGGATAAAAACAATTTTACTCATTCACACACATCAAAATGTTCATCTTGGGTTCAAATCTGCTCATTTTTTGTTTTGATTTCAACGTAAGCATGCTGAATCTAGTCATGTGTACTGAGGCTCTGTCCTTGCTCATGTAGAAGTACTTTTGTTACTGTCCTTTTAAAGCTGTTGTATGTCGCACACGAGGTAGCATCTGGCGGCAGCGTATTCCAACAATATGCAGAAGCAGCTTTGAAGGATAACAGAAATATGGATTTTGAGAATCTGTCCAGATGAAGTTTCTTAGTGTCGAGTCATGTAGTTGTGTATGTCATGTCTAAATTGAAGTCTGTCGTATAAGTATGTCGGTGTTTTTGTTTGCAGAATTTTGAATATTGTGCATTCCATATGTAGTTTTCTGCATCGTGTCATATTCAGCCAATTAACGTCATTTAAGTAAGGCAATACGTGATCCCTTCGTTTCAAGCTAAAGGCAAATGTATACAAGAATTCTGTACTTTTTGTGCAATTTTAGCATTCTTTTTTGTTAAATTAACACCGTAAACAACGTGACAGTAATCGAAAATGGGAAGAACTAGAGCTTGCATAAGATGCAATTTAGCATCAGTCGAAAGTAAGTGATGATTTATAGAGTGACCTAAGTATACCGTAAGCTTTTGAACTCTGAGACGTTACGTAGTTTTGACAGTCAATCTTCTGATTAAATATCACACCTAAGTTCTTAACAGTTGTGCAGTGTGGGACCCTCACATCATTAATATTAATTGATAAGCCATTTCTTTGAATTTTATTTAAGGCAGCGCTAGAACCAATTAATGTAAAGCAGCATTTACAGGGGTTAATTACAAGACCATTACGTTTACACCATTTATAAATAGCATCAAGGTCATGGTTCAGGAGACCAATTGCTGGTTTTGCATTTTTGGGGTGTACTGGCATCATCAGCTGCGTGTCATCTGCATAACAATGAGGTACACTGTGTCGGTGGTGAAGAAGGAATATAGAATATGGCCTAGAATACTTCCTTGCGCAACCCCTGTGGGTATCATAAGGGGAGTCGATGTAGCTCCTGAGGGAAGAGTCACTGATTGCACTCGCCCAGTAAGGTAAGACCAGAACCATTTTATTGCTCCCGGTGAAAAACCGTAGTAACTCATTTTTGAAAGGAGTAGCTGATGAGATACAAGATTAAACGCCTTGGATAAGTCAAGGAACACCAAGACTGCAGCCTTACTTTCGTTTAACGTTTGTAAAATGCCGTCTGTTACTTTCATGAGTGCCATTGCAGTGCTATGGGAAGGTCGGAAACCAGACTGTACTGCAGGCAATATTTGATTTTTGGTAACAAAAATTCTATCTGCTTGTACACTGCTTTCTCGATAACTTTTGATAAGACAGGTAATATACTAATTGGTCATAAGTCGTTCATGTCGGTCACGTGTCGGACATATATCATGTCTCAACTTCTAAGATTTTTCTAAGAGCCATAAACCTTCACATGTTGAAAATGTGGTCTAACAACAGAACAGCAAAGGAAGTCTTCTGTCAAATTGTACAGAATCACAGTATTTCATTGGCAATGGAGATACAACAAAATAACACTTACAGTGTTAGTATTTGTCAAGATATGACAAAAGTGCATCCACACAACTTGGCATCCAGATACATCGCTTCATAATGTGACATATGAGCATCTATGAAACACGATAGTGTCATCAACTCATTTCCAACAAAAAGTGGAGATACGTCAAATAAGCATTCAGCCAGCAATATGGCCATCTTGCAACCTTGTGTATGGATCCCCTTATCTAAAATCCTCATGCAAGAGTTCAATCATTGATTGATTTGGTTTAGTGCTTTTCTGCCACTTTTGGCTAATTGCAAAGATGTGGATGAGTGGTAATATAATGACATTGATGAATGGACACTTCACAAAGATCATCCATGTTTAGGCTGGGATTCGAACATGGAAACCCTGCACTCAAAGTTCACTGTAGTGACCACTCTGCCATGGAAGTCGGCTTCTGAGAGTTAGAAAAGGGGTTTGCGAACTCTTTGAGAAAGGTTAAAATTATAAATTTTAAAGGGATCTCCACAACGAATACACAGCACATTAGGAAGGTAAGGAAACACTAAAAGACCCTCCGAGAGAGTTGAAAAGGATCACTCTTCTCACAAAGCTAAGAACATTAGTTGAAACGCTGTCATCATCTCCAAACATGGACGATAAATCACTGGGAAGGTTAACCCTCCGTAACCCACTCGGCAGCACTGAATGCCGCCTTTTCGGTAGTTTTGAATTATTTTCCTTACCAGTGCAACAATGGTCTTTAAAGAACAAGTTAACTTATCTACACTATTCCCATGAAAACATTGAGACATTCGCATTTTTTTCTGGCATTCTTTCAGTTGTTTTCAGAACGTTTCCTATCTTAAATCATAGTACTCCAGCCATGAATTTGGCAGATATAAGAAGAATATACCGACGGTATGTTGTTCAGAATGCAAATTAATTGTATGTAGAAACCATTGCAGTACCCATATGAAATGACAGAGTTGTCAAAATAACGTTCCATTTGTCATGTATTCACACGCAGAGGTTAATTGATTCGCACACGTAGGTACTTCACAGTATAAAGATAAAAACGAGAATACAAAATAACGATGATTTAATACTCAACGTACAATAACCATTTCTAAGGTGGCGGAACTCCCAATTTTATCACTAACAACTTTACAAACAATTGAATATCGATTCAGATATTATGCACACTTAACATTCCCCCTCTTCCTTATTTGACTTATTTATATTTCAGTCTATCAGGCGGTTTTCTCTGTCGAGAGGACCTCCTACATTGATGCTGCTGTTGTCGCTGATGTGGGCTGCAGGAATCATCCAAGTACGATGTAGGCGGTTTGTCATCCGGCGTAGAAGGTTCAGGCGTAGAAGGTTCCGGCACCACAGAACCACTGCCATTAGTTCCATCTTTTCCTGTAAGGAATAAGTCTTCATCGCAGAAAACTGATCCGCCATCTTGACCTGTATCTGGTCCATGAATACGATCATCATTAACCTCCTCCTTCTTCTGACTTCCAAAATGATATCTATCTTTCTTGTCTTGCATCCATTTTAACTGATCTTCATGCAGGACCCAGTTTCTACCTTCAACATTCACCAGCCATGTAACTTTGCTTTTCCGTGCCATAATTTTTCCCTTGACATACCTCATAGCATTCCTCTTGTCCTTAAATGGTAACATAACCCATACAAAATTGCCTCTTTGGTTCACCTTTTCATCTGCTTCTGCTTTATCCCTTTCGCAGTTTTGATCTATTATTTCTTTCATTTGGGCATCAAATTTATTCCTGAGAATGTAGGAAAATATCCTTTGCTGTGGCGTTTTGTCACCTGATGCGTTATATTAGCTTCTCAAAGCTGCCAATACTCTCTGCAACAATTCTTCAACGTTGACATGCGTATTGTTATTCAATTGCTCCCGTACAGCACAGTCTAGCTTTGTTGTCACTGTCTGCGCGTAGCGCCCGACCTGACCATTGCTTTCAGGATGGTACGCAGGAGAATGGTACAAATTGACGTGATGTTCACCATAGAATGTTTTAAATTCTGAAGATGAGAATGGGGGACCATTATCTACCACAATACACTTTGGTAGCCCAAAAATAGCAAAATGTTTAATTAGATAATGCTTTACTTCTTTAAATGAAGTAGACGAAACTCTATCACAATCTACCCATTTGCTGTAGGCATCTACTATTATAATATAAGTAATATTTCTATACACAAAAAAACAAAAAAATCCATATGCATCCTTTCCCATGGACGTCTGCATTCAGTCCATGCACTATAGTTCTTAGCACTTGTATTTGGCTTGACTGCTGCACAAACTTCACATTTATTTACATACTCTTCACAAGCCTTATCTATTCCTAGCCACCAATATCTCTCTCTGAGCATTACTTTCATTTTTACAATACCACAATGATCTTCATGGGCTCTCTGAATAATGTAATTTCGCACTCCTTTGGGAACAACCAGTCTCCGACCCCAATACAGTAACTCATCCGTAATGCTTAGTTCTGCCTGTCTTCTCTTGTACGCCAACAGTTTCTTCAATTCATCTCCTTTGAACCATTTCACATCTTGTGGCCATCCATTCTTGCAATAAGATTTCGTTAACTTAAGAATTTCATCTCGTTTCAAATACGTCAAAATCGCCTGCTTTGCATTCGGCGTAAGCGTAACCTGGTACACAAATTCTTCTTGCCTAGGATCATCATCATGTACGTCAGGAAGTGGCAACCTTGATAACATGTCTGCAAGTTCAACCTTTTTAGTACATATTAGTTTATATGTGAAAGAAGCCAAAAATAAGCACCACCTTTGAATGCTCCATAATAGGAATTGGTTTTTCCATAGCTAACAATTGCTTAGCTGGCATTGAATCTGCCCATATTTCAAACGATCTACCTTGTACGTATTTTTGGAATTTCCTCACTGCATATACGATACATAAAGCTTCCTTTTCATGCATAGGATACTTAATCTCATGCTTATTTAATGTACATGAAATACATTCAATTGTACGCAATTCTTCTTGTACTTTATGGCATAATTGCGAACCTAATCCATTTTGAGATGCGTCACACTGTATAATAACTTCTTTATTCTGGTCGTATGGAACAAGGACCTTGACATTTTGTAAAGGCAGTTTAGCTGCCTCGAATTGCCACTGACAATCATTTGTCCATTGCCATCGAACATTTTTCTTCAATAAATTGTAAAGATCTGACAAGATAACTGACAGACTAGGCACACATCTTCTGTAAAAATTAATACCTGCAAGGAAAGCCTTTAATTGTTTGATGTTGCAAGGCTTTGGACATTGTATCAATGCATGCAGCTTCTTTTCAGAAGGATGTATTCCTTCTTTACTTAAAGTATATCCTAAATAATCAATTTTGTTTTTGTAGAATGAACACTTGCTCCAATTAACTTTAACATTGTACTCATTTAAACAGTTTAAAACTTCAAGTGTTCTGGATACTGCTTGTTCTAAACACTTGCTAACAATAAGTAAGTCATCTTGGTATGGAATGACAAAATTTAATCCCTGTAGTATGCCTTCAATAGTTCTTTGAAGTATTTGTGATGCAATCCGTACACCAAATGGCAATCTAGTATGTTGTACCAATCCCCATGGGGTATTCATTACTAGTAACTGTTTGGCTTGATCATCAAGTTTTATTTGAAGGTAAGCACTTCTGAGATCCAAGGTAACAAATACATCACATCCATTAACTTTTGGAAACACTTCGTCCATCCTGGGCAATGGATAAGTTACATTTTCAACATATTTATTCACAGTGTTCTTGAAATCGCAGCAAAGCCTCAAATTACCATCATTCTTACACACAACGACCATAGGACTCGCCCAATCACTTGAGTCAATCTTTTCTAGAATGTATTGCTCAATCAATTTGTCTAATTCAGACTTAACTTTGTCACGTAAACCATACGGAACATTATAAAATTTCTTAAAAATTGATGTAATGCCTTGTTTCATTGGAATCATGGCAGTAAAATGTTTAATTGGCTGCGACAAATCATTATCGAATAACTCCTTATATTCGTGCCTAATAAATTTTATTAATCCTTGCACATCACAAGATGCAATCAGATTTTCACACTTAACCATCTGTGATTTAATCAAGGTTTGCCCATGCACGATTTTCAACTTGTCAGCTGTTAACACAGACGAAGCATTAGTCGTATCCTTCGACTTAACCAAAGTTTGCCCCTGAACAAATTTCAACTTGTCAGATGTTAACATAGACGAAACACGAGTCTTGTCTTCATACACTTCCAACGATGGCCTAAGTTGAGATAGATTAATGTGACAATCAGGCAATAAATGCTTAATTCATTGTCTTCCCATGAGTGGATATTTTAAATCACATGCGACTACATATAAGTCTAGTATTTTATGTACATGTTCATAACAAACTCTTACAGTAACCTTTCCTACTAACGGCAAAGTCATATTGCTAGCACATCGTAAAACACAGTCAGCTTCCAGATATTGCAAACCATGCAGTTGACTGTCACAAAATGTTTTACTTGCAATCGAAACTTGTGAACCTGTATCTATTTCAAAGTTCAACATAGAATCATTAATGTTGAGAGTAATTACATATTCGGACGAAGAAAGCTTTATCACAATGAGCTATTTTCATAGGCAATGAAGAATGGTCAGATTTAAGATATGGTTGCGACTAAACTGAACTTTCATTACAGTGAGACAAACTATACTCAATCGATCTTTCTTGCATACATTTACTTTCTCCATTTACTTCCATAGTAATCATTCCAACCCTTAATTCATTTACATCTAACACCTCACTGTCCATATCATCCGAAGAAACAGGTTCAACAACCTGTACAGCGTTAGCCTTGTACTTGCTATAAGGTTTAGCACTATTAGTTTCTTTATTGCGCTGTAACTTGAAGCACTGGGAAACATCGTGACCAAATTTCTTACAGTATCTGTAATGCTTGAAATATTGTTGCTTTCTTTCCCATTCATTTTTACTTCCCTCATTATCCGATTGATTTTGTCTGAACCTAAGATTGGATCCACTTGACACAGTATTTTGGAATTTCCAGCTATCCTGTTTTGGATTAGAATTGGCACCGGAGTTCAAACGTGTATCGCCCTTGCACTTATTTACCTTTGCACGGTTAGTGTTCACAAAATTTACATTGAACTGGACGTAATACTCCTTCATATCTGCTTCTAATTTTTCCATCTGCTTAGCTACCTCAAAAGCTTTGCGAAATTCCATTACATTGTCAGCAATGAGTTTCTTACGAATAGTGTTAGATCTGATTCCGCTAATTAGTGAATCAAATAAAGCATTGGAAAGAAACTCACCATGACCACACTGCTCTCCGATCTCTCTTAATCTCCTTACAAAATCTTCTATTTGTTCGTCTTCTTCTTGTACACATTTTCTAAGCTTTAACCTTTGCACAATATAGTTGCTTGATGGACTATAATAAGATTTTAATCTTTGTGCAATTTCCTGATAGGATTTATCATGAGGCAATGTAGGTGCAAATAATTCACGCAGAACTTCATATGGCTTGTTTCCAATGACAGATATTAATCTAGGAACTTTCTTGTCCTCTGGAATAGCTTGTGTTTGACAATAATTATCAAAGCGCTTCAAATACGCTCCTATCGATCCATCTTGGGGATCATATTTATCAAAACCAGCTACTAGAGCCATTATACATTTACACTATAACACAAAGCTTAGAAGTGAAATATACTTATCCTTGATTTCTAACTAAATTCTCGTCGCCATGTATAAATCTCTGTCGTGTATTCACACACAGAGGTTAATTGATTTGCACACATAGGTACTTCACAGTATAAAGATAAAAATGAGAATACAAAATAACGATTCCTGTAGCCCACATCAGCGACAACAGCAGCATCAGTGTAAACAACATATACGTCTACAGCGACAACAGCAGCATCAGTGTAAACAACATATACGTCTACAGCGACAACAGCAGCATCAGTGTAAACAACATATACATCTACAGCGACAACAGCAGCATCAGTGTAAGAGGTCCTCTCGACAGAGAAAACCGCCTGATAGACTGAAATATAACTAAGTCAAATAAGGAAGAGGGGGAATGTTAAGTGTGCATAATATCTGAATCATATTCCATAGCTAACAATTGCTTAGCTGGCATTGAATCTGTCCATATTTCAAACGATCTACCTTGTACGTATTTTTGGAATTTCCTCACTGCATATACGATACATAGATTTACTTTCTCCATTTACTTCCATAGTAATCATTCCAACCCTTAATTCATTTACAATTGCTTAGCTGGCATTGAATCTGTCCATATTTCAAACCATCTACCTTGTACGTATAATTGCTTAGCTGGCAATGAATCTGTCCATATTTCAAACGATCTACCTTGTACATATTTTTTAAATTTCCTCACTGCATATACGTTACAGATATTATGCACACTTAACACCATCCATTTAATTTGAGTTTGTATATCACTTTTCACGTATAACTCGTAAAGGTAGAAGAAACGTATTGAGATTTGAAAATTTTAATATTTTGTAAGTATCTTCAAGTTCTGTTTTACTCAATTGATTGCTTTTTCTGCGAGTCAGCAAGATTTTGACTGAGAATTTTGGAACAAATAGTTCCTTACTAAGCCCATATAAGTTGTATGATTTCAATTCGTTTTGAAAAATATGTTGAAAAGTTTTGAAAAATACGTTGAAAATTTTGTGAATGGTGAGTTCATTTTCTGGTTCCTTTATTATATGGCAAAATTTTAACTACTTTTGGAAAAATATTTTGGTGCATTTGCTTCAAGAGTATAAGCGTGTATTTATGTGCGATGTGTTCTCTAATGTTTTTAGTTTATATAGTTTTAATTTTAGTTTAGCTAATGAAAATGTCAGAAATGGACTGCTTACATTCATAAATATATCGTCTGATTTCCAGTAAGCGCTAGATAAGTCAAAATCAATTTGCATCCAAAATTCATCTAAATAAAGTTGGTCTTGACAGGGTGGCACTGACTGCCACGCACAGGACATTTGTGCTACTATGAGGGCACAGGTGACGGAGGGTTAAAACTGGTTTACATTCCTCTTTCCTAACTCCATATGTGTTCTACTGCAGCTATGGTAATAATGGAAATTTCATCTTTTGATGAGGCAGTGTTGCTATTGTACTGTCTGCTAGAATATCAAAGAGTGGTGGAGTGGGTACTTAGATAGAGACACACCAACCTCTAAGGACTGATGCCAGTACAATGAAACTTGAACATTAGAAGCCAATAACAATAGCTCTCATGCATGTGTAAGGTGCACTAGAGCCATATTGATGGCAGACCTCTGGTCTCACTCTCTCCCAAAACCCCATCAAAGGAACCGATTTCTGGAGATCTTGAGATTTTACAATTTGATAAGAAAAGGAGTAAACCAGAATGGCTGTAGAAAGATATCTTTTTTCATGTGTCTGAAGTTTGGGAACTGTTCATTCGGAACTGCAAGAGCTGCTTCCAATGTGGGAAAAATATTACCACCAATGAATAGCCGCTTCCAACAAGAACCGTGCTTTCCAGATTTCACCAGCGTGCATCAGACTGGTGCACCAAAAATGACGTCAAATTCGGTGAAATTAGGAAAGCTTCATACTGAAACAAATGAAAGTCAGATTCAGAATGCGTACGCATATCCACGTTTATCAGGAAAAAATCACCATCAATGACTAAATCACAGAAGATATTTCATGAATATTATATATTTACACTTAACAAAATCTTATTTTGCATGTGCAGTACGAATTTAAGTGGTATTCTTTTGAAAAGATGCCGAATTTTGCAAATGGATGCTTTCCTGCATCTTGCAGCAGAAGATGGATTCATGTGTTGATGCATCAGCATACTTTATTTCACTTTGAGTGCAAGTGAAGGAGCAGTAGTATTTAAAATGTCGACAGTTTATACCTGCATCCACCAGGGACGGCGACAGGGGTGGGCATGGGTGGGCAAGCACCCACCCAAAAATGTCTGTGCCCACCCGATTGCCCACCCAATCAAATTTAATAAGTACATATACTAGGAGATATATGAATGATTCAATAAATAAGTGTATTCTGGTGTTCATAACATGTATATTTTACTTGTGAATATTATCTATGATAGAAATGTTCACATATTATCAACCCATAAAAAGCCAATTTTGTCATTAGAAAGTGAAAGTTATTACTAGCTATTGAAACAAAAACTGTGATCAAATTAATACTTCCATGATTAAAAGCAGCTAGTAGGCTTAGGAGGCTCAATATTATGCAGGGTATGATCAAGATTAGATCAGAATTTAGGTTGAACTTGAGGACTGTAGCTCCGGGCCTCCACATACGTGTATAAATCCCGGCCTGGGTATGGTTAAGTTAATCTCCAAATAAACAAATAAAAACATCATCTTAGCGTTACTTCCTCAAACACAATAAATTATATCGATTCTTTAATTATTATTAGAATAATTTATTCAAAAAGACTTAGATGGCAGGCCATGTGACGCGAATGGCAGAGGAGAGAATAGTTTACAGGATTCTTGTTGGGAAACCTGATGGTAAGAGACCAGTAGGAAGGCCAAGACGAGGATGGAGGGATGACGTTGAGATGGACCTAAAAGAAATAGGTATGCGAAATATCGACTTTGTATTCGTTCTACTAATAAGAAGGAATCACAATAATCACTACAATACCAAAGTGAATAAATTTTAATAAACCAGTTATGTATTGAAAAAGCTACAGAATTATTCAATTGCTTATGGGTGGCTTATCCTATTTAGAAATCCTCCTTCCACACATAAATTTTGCCACATGGATCAGCCAAAAATATCAACAGTATCTGTAGATGCAGCTGAAGTAAAGAAAAAAAGTATATAGAAGACGTTTTCGTTAGTTTGTTTTTAAGCCCACTTTTATGCTCAGATAGGCTAATCGGGACTAAACCTACAGTTTAACGTGTAGTCCGAACCAGTGTGCATTGTACTTCCACCAGAAGAGGGGAGAGTCGAACACAGGACCTCTTCATTATAATGCGACAGCGTTATGTCATTCGGGAAATATATACAGAAAGAACTCGCACCAAACGTGTCATTTTATCACCACAGAAGATGCGTCCGTTTTAAGAGGGTGATTGCCTGAGACAAATATTTGAGACTTTCGGAAAACAACGTCATTGTTCACGGAATTAGCTGCCTTGATCCACTAATGAAACGCTGTGCGATTGACCACTACAACTTTCTAAGAGGTATGAACTAATGGAAGTTCATTTTTGGAAGAGTAAGTTGTGTTTGATTTGTTTTATTTAAAGCCATTTTTCTGCTAATTTTGATAATGACGACGATAAGGTTCAATGGTGATAAGATGCAAGTAACGAAGGGGCGAAAACAAACACATGCTGACACTCAAAATACAAACCCTCATAAATTATTACTTTGACAGTGGTTCCAGGCACCAGGGAAACCATACGTGTATTGCTTCTCCCGCATTAGTAACATCACAGTTCAGAAAACGAATAGCAACTTAGCTAAAAATCTCTTCAATTCTGTACAGATTTTTCAATCTTACTTGTTTATTACTTGGGCCTCCCCGATGACCTAGTGGTAGCGTCGTCGCCTTATAATCAAGGGGTCCCGGGTTCGATACCCGGTGGAAGCACATGGCACAGTGATCAAAATTGATATTTATATTACCAATCTTTATCAAGTTCAAATCCAGATCATTTTGTGCTTGGTGTTGATACAGTTGTTGCAGTGGTTCGGATCCCTCTTTAAACCGTAGGTCCAGTCCCGATTAGCCTTACTCTGCATAAAGAGGACTTAAAACTCAAACCAAACCAAATTTTTTATTACTTGTGAGTGATATTTTGTCAAAATAGCCTTTCATTAGCCTAGGAATACTTCATGGACAATGAACAAAGAATTGGTTTTCCGTGTTTAAATCATTCCTAATAAGACGTTCATTTTAATCCAAACATTCAGTGGCGGCGATTAGGAGGAGCGGGAAGTGGGGGATGCAGTTCCCCCACCACATTTTGCCACCTTTTGCCCCCGCACTATGGCCTCTTTATGCTAAGCCTTTTCTGCGAAGAAAAAGTATATTGTCCTTGCCCCTCAAACGTTGGCACCCAATCGCCACTACTCCAAACATTCAGATAGATTTGTCAGTTGTAAAAATTTTATAAGCTAAAAAAAGTGACCCCCAAGGAGTAAGAAAACTCTTTCAGTCAAAAACTCATACGATGAAAATACTATGCTCAGGAACATGCATTTAAATTACGAGAAACTTCACGATTGTCTACCATCGCACTTTCTATCACTGCCGCCGAATACATAAAATCAAGTATGTGCCTTGTATTTGCAACGCAAGCTTAAACCTAAATTCACATTTATTTCACTGTATTAACATGCACGAAAGAATGTGATTAGAATGTATTGAAATAATTGTGTCCATCAGAGACAAAGCGAAGGGAAATGGAACAAGATGCCAGAAAAGATTAGAAAAGAATAAAGAGGAAAACAAGAAAAGGAAAGGGAAAAGAAGTAAGAGGAAAATCGGGAGTGTAAGAGAGAGAGGGATACATACGTCTTACATACACATATATACTATATATTGTCTTACCTTTATACTGCCCACCCTAATCTATTAATATGGAGCTTCTGCCCACCCGGTCGAAAATTTCTAGCGCCGCCCCTGGCATCCACTTTATTTGCCCTCCGTGCAACAAAATCGGCGTGTTATTCCATACTATTGCCAACAGGATGCATATCACAAATCAAAACAAGCTTCAGTGCAGACTATGCCACTTTCACTCACCAGCCGCAGCAGCTCTTGTGGCTGGTGTAAATTGATGACATTATGGTTTAACCTGGTGAAAACTTTGATGCACTCGGTGAAATACGGAAAGCCGAACCATGCATCAGCGGTGCACCAGCTCATCCACCGGTGAAATCTGTAATGTGCGGGAAGCCTTGTCATTTTACACAACTTATGGGAAACAAGCCAGATAAGCACAGCCTCAATTTCTGAGTTGCGACTAATGTTACAAAATACAGTATACCATAACACTTTCCTTTACCTATGCCAAAGGCAGTTTCTTCACGTTCCTCAATTTCTGTTAGAGAAGAATACCACTGAAAATCTCTTGTGTAGGTGTCAAACCAAGCCAAACAGGGGTTTCACTCTACCATTGTTCTTAATAAAGTTAATGTTACATTCTACTAGATAAATCTTGATAAAAATATCATTGTACACAGCTTACTTCATGGAGAAGCTGCAGTGGAGGAAGATGGGAAAACAGATCAGAGGCAACCCAATTCCACAATGCAACAAAGCTCTGTGTTGATGTCATTGATCAAATGATGAGGAAATACATCACTGACACAATCAATGTGCAATGCATGCCCTTTTAATATTCTGCATATTGTAGCCATCACTGCATGCATCTTTTACAGTAAGGAAGACTTTGATTCGGAAGTTTGGAGATGGATTTCTGAAGAAGCCACAAGGGAAAAAAGGGGAGAGGAAGCGTATATGAAAAGATAAGGTGGAAATCTGCAACAATAGAAAGAAGAGGAAGCAATATCAAGTAGGTGGATTCAATAAAAATTAAGGTTTAAACACAGTGCATGGCTTGTGGAAAAGCTATGCACGAATCATGTATCAGGGAAGATAAGTTTCTGTGCTTGAAATGTGTGTAGAAAGGAAATCGCTTTTTATTATTAAATCATAAAAGGTATGTAAATATGACACCCCTAGTTTACTAAGAAGAGAAGGAAATATAATTTGCATTGCTTCTCGAAATTTGGTGTGTCTATTATATGCTTGTGCTGGAGACAAAAATGTTTTGTGTTTCATGTGTGTATAACTAACAAACACCTTTACTTTATAGAATCATATTCAAGGTACAAAAATGTAACAATGCTATTCTAATAAGAAAAGGTTATATCAGGCAAATATATGCAATACAATTAAAACTCCATGTTAAAAAGTGGTATACCATTAGACCAAATATGAAAAGGTTTGGTGCTTGAAGTGTGTGTACAAAATAAATAGACGTGTGTTATTATGTCAAACAGAAAGGAATCAACATTTTAAATTGATAAGTAAATCTTATTGAAATTTTCAATATGTTTCTAATTTTATCCATCTTCCTCATTTAAATTACATGACACTCAAATTGACTACTCCCCATAAATTCAGGGTGGTAAATGTTTTAATTGTTCTAGTGTTAAGTTCATTTTATGCACAGATAGCCTAATAGGAACTCGACCTACATTTTAAAATGGGATCTGAACTGATATGTGGCTCCACTGATTATTGAACCAAGGACCTCTTGATTACAAGGTGACAACATTACCACTACACTGTCAGAGAGGCCCTTAAAGAAGTGTGCCATGGAACAAAACAGCGATAATCAGATGGCACATGTTGCAGCCTGTAGGCACGGTAATATTTCTATTCTAATAAAAGCCCTGAATTTTCTTCTAGACCTAACATGTGGCATGGGACATTGTCGCACTCCATGTGGACATTACATCAACATTGAAGCAGAACATTTAGCTGGATCAGAAGAGTTGAAATCTTTTGTGATTCTGTTGTAGGGTTCTTTATCCCTTCTGCTCCTATGCTGAAATTTCCTTCACTGCAGCTTAAGCAATCAGTCTTTTTATTTATAGTAGTGGCACACAAACACATTTTCATTCATAAAACCTCATCTCAATTGTTGACTCATCCTGGTATTTCTACAGGGTCTTTAATAAGTCCCCATACCCCTAGATCATTGATACCTTCTTCTAATAATTATAACAAATTAAAATTACTGTAATATATTAAATTAATAATGTTAAAATATTGTATTATTATTACATGAAAACGAAAAAGACGGTTTAAGAATAAGAATATAACAGCACATATTCATTATCTAGATTATGAATTTTTAAGTTCGCTTAAATTTGTATAAAAACTACTGCACTGGCAAGGTAATTATGAGAGAGATAAAGAAATGATTATTTATTGAATAACAAAAAAAAATGTTAGATCCATTTGAAGAAAAGTAAAGCTCTTAATTTAATATTGTATGCATATTATTTAAGTAGTAGAGTGTATAAATCTTTTTTGATACTGTCATCCAAAGTTGTGTGATCTCAATGTAATCCTTGCCTTACAAAAAGTTTGATGGAAATACATCTCTCTCGATTATATGCCAGATGCTAAACAAAACAAACACATTTACATTATTTAATTTTAGTACTTTGTAAGTCTCTTGGGGGAAGATGCAGACCCCATTGACACCTCCCCCAAATAGTTTTTGGCTCCATTACATTGAATCTGTCCATATTTCAAACCATCTACCTTGTACGTATAATTGCTTAGCTGGCAATGAATCTGTCCATATTTCAAACGATCTACCTTGTACATATTTTTTAAATTTCCTCACAACAAATGTAAGTTGTGTTGTGATGTTCCTTATTATGTGTTTTACTTATTCCTGATGTTCGGAAGAATTTTTGTCTTGATGTCTCAGAAACCCTCCTGGGGTTTGTAGCGATTTATTGCAATTCAGATCGCAAAATCGTACAACTTCCAACTCTGTGTGTTGGAAATTTGCTCCGCTCAAATAAGTGATAAAAATCACTCATTATTTAATTCCCTAAAATTCCGACACTACTGGCCATTTGCGAGATATCTCGTCGTAATCACGCCATCTAAAACATGACGTAACCAGGAAGTGAAAGAGTGGGGGTATGTGCGTGTTGCGTCTTGTGCCTGATATCGCCAACAGTCTTTATTCACGCGTTCCACTGCAAATGTTTCTCGTCTGGACTTGTTCTTCACAACATGCAATGAATTGCCGAGGTTTGTTAAATGTAAATCATTAGGCTTCGATGTGAAATACGCATCGCAACATTTTAAATATGGTACCAGTTGCCTAATTGACGCATGGAACGGAACGCCGCATTTAACAGTTAGCAGCAGGAGTGATATTGGAAATGGGCAAATGAGTTACTTCAGATTCTAACCACGAGATACACGCACCCATGTGGATTCGTCTACCAAAAATGAAGGAAGTCATCCCCTTTCAGAAGCTGGAACTTTACTACACATAAAACGAAGGTAGGCAAATGGATATATTGTTGTTTTTGGTGAATTGTAGTGTGAGTGGAAAATGCCGAGTTTTACTTGACAAGGAACTACGCAAATTACGTAAGATTTGCATCAAGTTGTGAAAATAACTATTTTTGTCAGCGACGAAGTTCTATCTTACGTCATACATAAATATATACGTGTTTGCTAGATAAATGATAGCATTGAAATTTGTAAAATGTCACGAAGCCGCAATTTGAATGCTGCACGTAGTAAAATTAATGGCACGTCACGTGCTTGTGACATACTCGCCCAGTTTTGAACATATAGACAAACGTTAAAATAGTGATCCGAACACGCGTGTGCAAAACTGTTTGATATTTGCAGTTCTATAGCGTGTTCATTTTTTTTTGGAAAGACTTGTTGAGTTTTGTGAAACACATCGCAAACACGTACTTGAAGTAATCGCGACGAAGTCTTTCAACAACACGATTCCCCCCCTTTTTCCCCCTTTTTGATTCCATCAATTTACTGGCAAATTGTGCAAAGTAATTCAATTACTTAGTTCCGAATGAGCATCTAGGGCCTCTTCTACAAAAAAAGGAATAAAAGGGTTTGTGTAATTTGCCGCATATTTCTACAGTTTATGAATCTAGAATCACAATAACGATGGTTATTTAAAAGAGTAAAATCATTTTGATTTAGTCTATATCGCTAAAAATGGTTGAAGCCTAGATAGGAAAGTAAGTTAACTAATTGTAGATTTCTCAATTTAGCTGATTTCCAAATTTTTGAACCTCTTTTGTTGAATGGTTGATTAAGACTATTTGAACTACAAAATATAAGCATAGTGATAAATGCGGTAAAATTATTGTTCAAACAGGTTGTACCTAGTCAGCGTCAAGAAGGACGTAAGTTGTTGTTCGATTGAAATTTGCAAATATTATCCTAAATGAAGAATGTTGTTAATGGTTCTCTTGATGTAATCTTGTTGTGGTAATTATAAAAAGATTATGTTCACCTTGTTGTTAACCTTTAATGTGGAATAAATGACGTTGTTGAATTGTTAAAAAAAAAAAATTGGACATCTGCGTTTGACTTCATTTACGCTGAATTTTTCCTTAATCACTACGTGCTTAGATGATAGAAAATGAATAGTAAAAGAGGCATTTGTAGCTAGAAACAATTGTAGTTATTGGTGAAGGTAAACAAATCTAGAAAGAGATAAGCCTTATTGTAGCATATAACGCATTTTGGAAATTGGTGGCAGTACTACGTTCCTTTATTTTCGGAATCAGCTCATAAACGCCAATATTCTTGTGTTTGTCCCCGAATTGGAGTCAAGGATAGTGAAGTTCACAGGCAACTTTGAGGTGTCGTGAAAAACGCGACAATAACCTCCACCCAAATGATTTTGTAACTTCCACAAGGTGCTAAAACCGACCACAGCCTTTGAGGTAGTAGAATAACTATTAATCCTAGTCACAACTGTAAAAATAAAAACACCTTGCGAACTTGAACATTACAGGTTGTAAACATAGGGGTTGAATAAAAGACCTGTTATGGTCAGACTCTGACCTTCATGAGTGGGGAGAGAGTAGCGGTCAGGGAACCTTGTTGTCTGACTTCTTTCGACAGAGCCACCCTCCCTCCAGCAAAGTCTCAATAGGTCAAATGGGTTCTAGACTGTAAATAACCTTCTTATCAGTAAAGTATTTGAATTCTGTCCAGAAACCTTTTTTCAGCCTGAATTTAAATACGGTACAGGAACTTATTTACCGGCTCAATTTAAATACAGTCCAGGAACCTCTCTTCAAGGAAACAATATGCAACTTGGTCCGAATTTAAGTTGTGCGAGAGAAAAGGTTGCGGTCCTGCAGTGGAACCCAAAAGAACCCTTTAGAATTTATGGGTTCCTGGACCTTTAATAAGTAACAACCCTGGTTACATGTACAATTTGTCGTATATCCCAAAAGATGAAAGTGAATGAAGTTTTTATGGTGAGTTATGTATGGTTATTATTATTATTATTATAGTAAGTGTGTGGTATTGTTCCACTAAGTAATGTCGTAGGAAAAGAAAAAAATCATATAATTAATGTATTTAATTTGACATTAAAGACCTATGCCTAAAAGTACTTTCGTATATGATGGAACATAACTATCTTTACATAGTGATTTACCTTTGGGTCTGACTGTAAAATGTGTAATTGGTGAAATTATTCTTCAGTAAAGTATTAAGTACATACATATTAGCCCCCGCATATTTCAGGCTGGCGCCATCATTGTTACACATACACACACAATCATGAGAGGAATCAAATTTGAAATTAAATTCAACAGGAGTCAAAATGCTTAAAAATAGCACTATTTGCATAATGGATCACCAGGTCTTTTCAATATCAATTCAACCTGCTGAAATTTACTAATTAATTTTCTGAAATCGCAAAATAAACTGACAGGTTTAAAAGAGAATTCTCTTGATGTGCAAAATTTACCATTCATCCTCAGAAATATCCCAAACTGACAATTAATGTTCATTGAACTTACTTATGGTCGACAGCTAAAATGTCATTCATTTACGTGACAAGTAGATAATCCACCACCAAATATCATTTACACAATATTTACCTAAAAACTAAGTTTACAAAATTTTCACAATTCTAACGAAAAATCATTCGCTCCTCTAAAAAACTTCCCTTGGTAATTGACTTTGGTGTTCTCAAAAAAAAGAAAGTTATAATTTTGCACAATTTCTCTCCTGCAAACCTTTTGTAAAAGTGTACTTGAGTCTGTGCAATGTACTGTGCAAATCCCTCTTCCTTCACTGTTGTCATTGCATTACAATTTTGTGATTTAGTATTAGACTATTATGAAATTGCGTAGTGAAGAATTGTTTACAAGCATCGCTCAAACCATTTATTCTCCCCCCAAAACCTTTCCCTGACTCTTTTTTCTTTCTTTCATTTTCTGGCTATCAGCTTGCGGTTTTCATGCCACTTGAGGAAGGGAAGACATTCGGGTGACTGGCCGCTTGTGAAAGAGAAAGGGAGGTTAAGGAGGTGGAGGAAGTTCATGAGGAGCGTGAATGGGGCAGTGGTGCAAATGGCTAGTGCGACCAGCTTAGAAACGTTGAAGTTAGAATTTACATACATTACTCTGCACATTTTGAAGATACAGACATTCTAAAGAAAATTGTGCGAAATCAGTTTAATTTCTTTTCTGTAGAAGAACAGTTGAAGCTTTCTGGTGCTTTAAAATTTTGATTTAAATTATTGCATAGAATTGGCGAGCAATTGAATTTTATGAAATTCAGATAAGGATAAACCACCTAGTAAATAATATATTTTTTAAAAGGCTTCACGATATAATTAATTTCATATTTGATCTTTAACTCAGTAAAATTTAAATGCAAGAACCTTTTGTTTACGTATCATCTCCAGCAATGATACAGGCTCTTAAGGAGATGATCCTTTTTTGCTTTGCAACTGAAAGGCAATGAATCTTGACATTTTTAGAGATTAACACCGAATTTTAGACATTAACATAAAAAGATAAGTACTACTTAATTAATACTCGCTTTGTTTTCTCATGAAAAAATAAATTCGTTTCCATTTATTTGATTTCTGTTATCTAGCATAGCTCAACTGCCACTTTTGGCAAATCCCTATGATGAGGATGAATAATGATATGAAATTGATAAAAGTATACTTACAAAGACGAAGATGGAATTCTTAACCCCTGGCATTGTAGCACACTGTGATATCATGGAAGTTGCAGGTAGAAAACAAAGATTTGCATCAACTTGAAGGAGAACATTTTACTATGAACTATGTAAAACTGAGAGGATTTTGTTCTATATTGATAAAAAAAATACTACTCCTGTTTTATTGTTTTATAATAGAAAAACTGACAAAGTACATAATTCTATACATATTAATATAATCTATGTATTTTGTACTTGCCTTAAATTTATTACACATTTCTTGTCCCAGATGAATTTTCTCCAATATGATGTGCATTGGAAAACTTTCTTAGATCCAGGAGTAATTTTCATCATTTTTTTTTTGCTTTGTACTTTCTACTTGCTTCCAATACTTTCATGAGTGTAAATATTTTGATCCATAGTTAGAGAATTGTCATTCAATTTAACTTTCATTGTTATTATTGTTAAAACTCTACAAATAGAAAATTAATTTGTTCAATTGAAATTTATTATTCCATAATAATAACATTTTACTATTTTGCTATTTACTAATTACATTTACTTTATATTTATGACATAATTAATTTTATAGCAAATATATTCAATAAATAAGAATTGTTGTGGTAAACAGGACAAATTTTTAGTATCCACCAGTGTAAATTACTTGCAGCTCTGTAGAAATATTTTTTATTATTATTTAGTTTGTTTCTTTCCTTAATTGTTTTTATCATTTCATTCTTCTGTTTCTTATATATTCACTTAACTTTTCCCTCATTCTCAAGAATGTTCACAATGGTTTATGATATCTATTAGACTGGCAGTTGTAGAGGATGAATGTGTTTTCAAATAGCCCCATATGTAACTAACTAACTAACTAACTAACTATCTAGCCTTCTTAAACCCGAAGGTTCATGGCTGCAGCAACACAGGATTTCCATCTTTCCCTATCTTGAGCAAGATCTATATACTCTTTTCCATCCCTACTGATTTCCCTTAGGTCCATCTCAACGTTGCCCCTCCATCTTCGTCTTGGCCTTCCTACAGGTCTCTTACCATCAGGTTTCCCAACAAGAATCCTGTAAACTCCTCTTTCCTCTCCCATTCATGCCACATGGCCTGCCCACCTAAGTCTTCTTGATTTAATTATTCTAATAATATCTGGACATGAATACAAATTATGTAGTTCTAAATTATGTAACCTTCTCCACTCACCTGTCTCCTCATCCCTTTTAGGTCCAAAGATTTTCCTAAGGATCTTATTTTCAAATACTCTCAATTTATGTAAAAAAAAAAAAGTGTTCCCCTGTGCATAGCACCACGCCATGAAGGCGTATAGAGGGTGTGGGGGTAACGCCCCACACTTTCTTGATCCGGTCGTGAGTGGGGGTGATGTGATCAGCATCACGCCCCTGACCGCCTTTACCCCCCAGGGTTTCCCCCAGGTACCCATGTTATTCGACGCTGGGTAGGCGCCGGGGCCGCTTCCACCGTTAGAAAAGTTCCCGGATTTGAACCGGCCGGGGATCGAACCCGGGACCTCTAGCTTTTTATGTTCCTCTCAATTTATGTTCCTCTTTCAATGTAAGGGACCAAGTTTCACATCCATATAATACTACAGGCAAAATTACTGTTTTGTATATTTTAACTTTTAGTTTCTTAGATATTAAACGAGAAGACAAAAGTTTATGAAGAGTGAAGTAACATGCATTTCCTGAATTAAGCCTACTTTTTATTTCCTCTTTAATATAATTTTCATCTGTTAATATTACTCCTAAGTATTTGAATTTGGAAACTGGTTCAAACGAGTTGTTATCAATAATTAGATTTTGATTATTACCTAACACTTGGTTTCGGCTTGTAAGCATATATTTAGTTTTCTCTTTGTTAACTTCAAACATATCTCTTTATCAGTTTTGAAAAATATTTTAGCATTATTCTTAATTGTATTCACATCATCCCCCAGTAAGTCTACATCATCTGCATATGCTAACAACTGAGTCACACCTTTTAATTTCTTTAGTTTCTTTTACCTTCCTAACAGCATATTCTAAGACAAAATTAAAGAGCAATGGAGATAATGCATCTCCTTGTTTTAACCCATCATGAATTGTAAATTTGTCAGACATATTAATACCCACACGAATTTTACTTTCTGTTTCACTGGTGAATATTTTTATCATACTAACAAGCTTCTTAGGTATTCCAAACTCTACTAATATATTATATAATTTATCTCTTTTGACCGAATCACATGCTTTTTTGAAATCAATGAATAGCTGATGGACATTTTGATTATATTCCCACTTTTTTTCAAGTGTCTGTCTGATATGAAAAATTTGATCTGTAGTTGATCTGTTACGTTTAAATCCACATTGATAATCACCTATAATTTCATTAGCATATGGGGTTAGTCTTGTTAAAAGAATGTTAGATAATATTTTATATGTTGTTGAAAGTAGAGAAATTCCACGGTAATTATTGCAGTTCATTTTATCCCCTTTTTTAAACACAGGAACAATTATGGATTCTTTCCACGGTTGAGGGATTTCTTCTTTATTCCATATTAAACAAATTAATTTATGAATTTGACATATTAATGAATTTCCACCATATTTAATTAACTCAGCTGGTATTAAATCAATGCCAGGTGCTTTGTTATTCTTTAGCCTTTTAATAGCATCTTTAACTTCAGTCAAGTTAGGTTCTGGAACTAAAGGTTCTGCTCTGTGTACTTCATTCACTTGTGATTTATCTCCTACATGGACATTTAAAAGGTCATTAAAGTAGTTCTTCCATCTATTTAGAATATCGCTTGGGTCAGCTAGAAAATCACCGTCTTTATCTTTTATCAAGTTTACTTTAGGTTGCCACCCCTTTCTAAAGGGGTCATATGTGAGAAATATGTCGTAAACTGATTTCTGAAGTGAAGTGACTGTTGTGCTGTAATGAATATGGTTTTTAGTCTGTAAAACCTTTGCAATAGCAGCAAATTGTTATTGTTTGAGTTTTTGTACATAGATTAATCATAATTTTGTAGCAACTTGGGTAAAAATAAAGGTGAATGGAGCAGAACGGAGAATATGGTGGAGAAGGTTGCCTCCAATAAACTGATCTCTCAAAAAAGTGCTTTAGACAAGAGAATTGCCCTGGCATTTACCACTGAAAGGATACAGTTCCTAAATTAAGATTTCTCCCACAAGGATGTGAGCTGTGGCTCTGGAGGAAGTGAATGGAAAAAAAAAAGGCCAATATCAATACAGTGAATATGTTATGATCACATATTAACACAATTAAACAATACAACACAATAGATGCCTAAAATCATGACATTAGAACAAATTTTGAATTTATAAAATATATAAAGAAAGAAAATGCATGGAAATGTCAAATCAGTACCTAGTATTTGAATCTAGAAGCTTTGTAGCATCCAACACTAACCATTTAGCTCTAGAGATTCGTTATTGCATTGTACTGAAAGCAGAAAGTGAATTAGAATCATTTTCTTAATCAACTTCCTAACCCCCAAAACTCATGACATCATATACAGCACGTCATCTACTCAACCATTACAAGTGCTAATCATTCCCTTCTTCATAAACAATATACTTCTTTCTCTGCTCACATGGAAAGAAGACTTACCACTTTTCCTGAATGAAAGGAAAAAATTTTCATCAGTGAATTTTACTTCAAATCATTTACATGAATGCGAAGCATGGCATCCTTAAAGACATTCATTCACAATAACTATTAATTATCTTCAATGGGTGCCATTCCATCTTACCACATATGATACTTGAGCAATACCTTTGCTAAAGAAAATTCAATAATGAGAGACTTTTTCATCACCAAACATCTCCAGAAGGGCATGATACACATTTCCCAAAAGGTAGAAAATTTCATTGGTTGATCCACCTATTCTTACCTCTCACTTCATCCCAGGCTTTGTAAAATCAAACACCATTTGGTTATATTCCCCTTTCTTTCGATCTGAACAAAAACAGATTTTCAATACAAAACTCAGAGTTGTCTTCCAGGTGCTGAAAGACTCTTCAAACGTGTACCTACACAACACCTAATGTCATTTGTACTCTGATGTGTCTTCTGTCTGAAAGAAACTAAGAGGGTCTCTATTTATATTTTGAGCCAAACAAAGAAAAAACAGGAATTTGGCATTGAAAACTGCTTTATTTTTTTTCGAAGTATTCTCCTTTATGGTCAGTACACTTTTGCATTCGTTCGAACCATTTGTCAAAGCAGTTTTTCCAATCTTCTTGAGACACCTCCATAATATGGTTTTTGAACTCATTAACGGCATCTTCCGCCGACGAGAATCGTTGTCCACGCAATTTATTCGTGACATTCGGGAACAACAAGAAGTCATTGGGTGCCAAATCAGGACTGTACGGTGCATGACCCATCAATTCGATTTTTTGACTGTTGATAAAGTCGGTTGTTAGACGAGATGTGTGACAGCTGGCATTGTCTTGATGAAGAATGATCTGACGGCATTTGTTTGTTTTCCGTATTTGACCGAAGACCTCTGGCAAACAAATTGTTGTGTACCATTCAGAGTTGACCGTTCTACGTTCCTCTAAAGGCACAGTTGCCACATGACCAGTTTTCCTAAAAAAACAGGCAACCATTTGTTTCGATGTGCTTCGAGCGCGAACAACTTTTGTTGGATTGGGTTCATCTTGAAACACCCATATAGTCGACTGCTGTTTACGTTCTGGCTCATATGCATATATCCATGATTCGTCACCTGTTACAATCTTATATACGTCTTTTGAAGCACCACGATTGTATTTATTGAGCATTTGTTTGCACCAATTGACGCGAGCGTCTTTTTGAGTTTTTGTCAAATTGTGTGGGATCCAACGAGAACATACCTTTCTCACAGCTAAATGATCATGTAATATTTTATATATGCTGGTGGAACTAATGCCTATAGTTGCCTCAATCTCACAGTATGTCACATGACAATTTTGCAGTATTAGGTTTTGCACAGCATCAATGTTTTCTTGAACAACAACTGATTTTGGACGACCTTCGCGAATCTCGTGGGTGAGCGAATGGCGGCCACGATTAAATTCATTATACCAGCGTTTCACAGTGGCAAAGGATGGGGCTTCATCGCCAAATGTGGAAGTAAGTTGATCGATGCACTCTTGTCTTGATAATCCACATCGAAAATCGTAAAAAATCATCGCAAGAAAATGTTCATGAGTTAATTCCATTTTATTGTTGTTGCGCAATCTCCAAGGCAACATAAACAACACAAATGAAGCTATTGACAAAACATTTGAAGTACGTTATGGTCAATAATGCCAGACGATTCCGTGCAAACGTCAAATCGTGCCTAACTTCAATCAGTGTTGCCAAGGCTCAAAATATAAATAGTGACCCTCGTATTACACTTCTGTTAGTGATTTTACGTGGTATTCTTTACGGGCTTGATAGCAATATTCGGAAGTATTTTTTTCAAGAATTAAACTCGAATCGCTCTGTCAGTAAATACAGTCTTGATCTTGACATGATATGGTTATACATTCAGAAGGTATATTCTTATCTCTAGATAGATTCAAACAAATACAAATATTTCAGTATATATATTTCAAAAACAACAGAGCAGGTTTTTAACACTACCAGGTGGCAGGACTGTGTGAAGTAGAATATATTGAGATTGTATTTCAGTTTATTTCCACTTAATATTTACAGTATATATGCATGTGGCGGGTGGTCAGAGTGGTGCAACAGAATCGCTCCGTAAAAAAGTTAAATTTGTAAATGATTTCAAATGTTATAAATGTCTGAAAGTGGTTAAGAATGGCATATTATGTGATGTTTGTGATTCATGGTATCACTTTGACAAGTGTTGTGATATTAAGGAAGACAACGTTCCAATGAATGATTGGATTTGTGAAAAATGTACCGCCATCTTGGTGACTGAATCAGACCCATATATTTCGGATCCAACAGGAGGCCTTAATGTAAATCAAATTCCTCCAGGTAAGATTAAAGATGAAATTGTTAATCTCAAGAAAATAGTGCAACTTTTAACAGAAGACTTGGAAAATATGAAGGCTGAAAATAGTGAACTGAAAATCAAGCTATTAAACCATGAGGACACTGGACACACAAACGAAAGTAATAACGCAAATGAGTTTACTTGGAGCAAAGTTGTTCAAGGGAGGGCAAATAGACTCAAAAACCTAGACACAAAAAAGGACTTTACTTCAAATAACCTCTATGATTTCTTGGAAGTTGAAGAAAATAAATTAGATATTTGGACATTTGCCTTTCATAAATAGGATATCTAAAAATCCTTCATCACGGTCTAGATGTGCAGTGAATCGCAAAAAATCTAGTGGTAAAGTGAACCTAATTAGTGATAGTCATGGAAAAAACTTAGCAGGTATAATGAAGGAAAATCTAAAGGACATGCATGTGACTGGAATGGTAAAATCAGGGGCAAAACTAAATCAGGTTATGGAAAGCATTGACCAATCAAGTAGAGGAATGAACCTAAATGACTTTACAGTGATAATAGGGGGGAGCAATGATGTCGCAAAGAATTTAGGAGATGATGCTACAAAAACTCTCCAAAAAAATCTGGCAAAGCTAACCCACACAAATGTAGTAGTGGTCAACTTACCATACAGATTAGATTTACCTGAATGGTCTGTAGTTAACTATGAAATAAGTCGAGTAAATGAGAAATACAAGACCATCTGTAAGCATTTCAAAAATGTATCAGTCGTAGATGTAAGTAATTTTAATAGGCCAGAGCATACAAGACATGGTCAACATTTAAATTGGGCTGGAAAAAATAGGTTAAGTAAAGAAATTAGTGAGGTAATACTGAGTATAATGAATAGAAATATGTATAATAGGAAGGAAAGCATAGCATTACCTGATATTTTATCACAACAGGGAAACGACTAGATTTAGCCAGGTCATGTAATAAAACCTGGCCTAGCTTGATGAAACAATCGTGTAAATCTAATGCTAACAATATCACGTCCTTAGATATTAATGGACAATACGCAGTTGATGATGGAAATAGTGAAATGAATATCAATAAGCAATTCAAACAAGCAAGCAATGAAATAAATTCCAAAAATAATGTCCTAAGCTTGGTACACCAAAATATTACTAGTGAAACTTGGCCTATAACTATATCTTCAAACCAATCTAACTTAAGTGTGACTAACAATATGATTAGTAAACCTGAATGTGCTACTTATTTATACTCTGAACGATCAGGTGTTAATTTTAGATTTGAGAATTCTCATGGGGAAGTTAGAGCATGTTGTTCTAACTCCCACACTCCATTGGATTTAAAGATAGGTTATCTCAATATACAGGGATTCGGCAAAAAACATGAAATTATTAATGATTTTGCTAATGAAAATAGTTTTGATGCGGTTTGTTTAAGTGAACATTGGTGCCATAAAAGTGAAATTTCCTTCAAAATACTAGATGACTTCTATCTGGTTAACAGTTATAGTAGGGAACAAATTCAACATGGTGGAGTGTCTATATATGTAAAAAATGCATTTGTACATGCTAGTCATAAGTTAGATCTTGAATTCCTCTGTAGTGAATTAAACTTTGAAGCCACAGGTTTACTTATTAGAGACCTCAAAATTGTAATAGTTGTGCTTTATAGATCACCAAATGGGGATCCTACTGTTTTCCTTGAAAAACTTGAGGAAATGTTAGATTTTTTCAGTAAGTCTCAATGGAAACACTTTAGTATCGTAATTGGTGGTGATCTAAACTCTCATTTTGATGTAACAGAAGATAAACAAAGTGTAACTGGATTTAAAAATCTGCTTAGGCAGTTTGACTTTAACTATATGAATAATAAACCCACTAGGGGTTCGGCATGCCTGGACAATATATTCACAAACATAAAAACATCTCGTATAACATGTGATGTAAGTGTATTTGCATACTCAGATCATGATTCTCCTTGGCTAAAAATACATAACTTAAAACCCTGTGATTGTAACTGTAAGGAATCTAAAATAGTGATCTCAAGACCAATAACGGATGATAAAATACTAAACTTCAGGAATTTGCTCTGTAATATAAACTGGCTAGATCTGTTAAGTAAACCTCAGTCCTTGGATACAGAACACACATTGGCTGATGTAACATTTGAAAAGTTTCTAACGGTATTTTTAGATATTTATGATAGGAGTATTCCCCAGAAAAGGTGTAAAGTTAGTCTCAAAGTTAATAAGAAGAAAATACAAAAAAAGAATGCTGATTGGTACACTCCTAAGTTAGCCGGTATGAAATGTAGGGTTTTACTATACTTAGATTTATTTAAGAGGGATAAGACAGATCAGGCTAAATCAATCTACCTGAGGGCAAGAAAGGAATACAAATTGGCTATAAATGAATCAAAGAAATTGTATAATCTAACTAATATTGAGGCATCCAGGAATAAATGCAAGACTGCCTGGAAATTAATTAGTTCGATTGCCAAATACAGCAAAAGAGATGTTATAGAAATCTCCCCTAATGACTTTAATAAGTTTTGTATTAATTCTGTTGAGGAAATTCGTAACAACATTGTACGACCCTCTGAAACAGTTTCTGACTTACTTGAACAGTATAGCGTAAGACATTCTGAAATAAAATTTGTTTTTTCTGAAATAACTCCAGAGATAATTATAGATGTTGTGAAAAAGCTGAAACCATCAGATAGTGTAGATATCTATGATTTATCCAGTAATCTTGTGAAAAAAATCATAGATTCTATAATTCTTCCACTGACCTTTTGTATAAATATATGTCTTAGGGAAGGAACATTTCCAAATGTATTGAAATTATCAAGGGTTGTACCAATTTATAAAAAAGGTGAGAAAAATTGTTTAGCCAGCTACCGTCCCATCTCACTGATTCCAGTGTTTTCAAAAGTTTTAGAATCAATTATGTATTCTCAATTATGCAATTACTTGGACCATAATAACTTAATTTGCAAATCACAGTTTGGTTTCAGGAAGGGTAAGTCAACAATTGATGCCATGGACTCACTAGTCAAAAATGTACTTAAGGCTTTTGAAACTAAGGACTTTGCTCAGGCCTCTTTCTGTGACCTGAGCAGGGCTTTTGATTGTGTAGAACACACTTCACTTTTAAAAAAGATTAAATACTATGGCATTGGTGGTACAGATCTTAAACTATTTCATTCATACCTTCAGAACCGTAAACAAATTGTCTGCATAGGAATGGAGAAGTCAAATGTAGCCGAGGTCAAATGCGGTGTACCTCAAGGTTCGGTTCTTGGGCCTTTATTGTTTGCTCTCATGATGAATGATTTACCATTTTGCGTCACTGCTCACACAATACTATATGCAGATGATACTACCTTCTTTAATGCCAGCTCTGACCTTAACACCCTTAAAGGCATAACTGATAATACCCTGTATCAATCTTCTTTATGGTTCAGAGCTAATGGTTTCTTGCTGAATGAAAGTAAAACTCAGCATATGTTTTTCAGTCTTAGAGGCATCCCGATCGACAATAGCTCAGACAATGTGAAATTTCTAGGTATTGTCATTGATAATAAATTATCATGGGAACCACATATTAAATACATAACTGCCAAGCTATCCAGGGTTATATATTTGTTAAGGAATCTAAACAGTCATGTACCTGAAGATTACGTAAGATCAGCTTACTACGCTTTCTTTCAAAGCATTATTTCATATGGAATTTTACTTTGGGGGAACTGCAGTTATGTACAAGAAATTTTAATACTGCAGAAAAAAGCCGTGAGAATAATTACCAACTCACACAAATTAGTTCACTGTAAGCCACTGTTCATTAAGTTAAAATTTATGACTGTGATAAATCTATATATTTACACTGTGCTGTTGTATGTAAAGAAAAATTTGCCACAGCTACAAAGTAGACAAGATGTACATTCCTATACTACAAGAAACAGCAGGCGTATAAATATACCCTATCACAGACTCTCAAAATCCCTGAATAGTTATGAAGCTCTAGGATTAAGACTATTTAATAAGCTACCTCTTGATGTGACAAATATGCCTATGAATGTATTTAAACGTAAACTGTATGCCTGGTTAGTTGCTACACCATTGTACTCAACTCAAGAATTTCTTGAAATTAAAAATAGTGTATTTTAGTGCACCTTAACATAAAATGGGTTATAATTTTATATTATTTTATAATATATTTCACATGTATTATGTTCTTGACGTTGTCTATTGCTGTACAAGCTTAATGACAATAAAATATTATTATTATTATTATTATTATTATTATGTTTATGTATATGCTTATACAAGGTGGTTATAATTAAAGTGACGGTGTTCAGAGTGGTATAGCACGGGCTGTAATGAGAGTAGCAGTCTGAAACTTTGTAGATATGCTAATGAAGCAATGCGCTCGCGAATTATGGAAAAAAAAAAAAAAATAGTTCCAATTCTCGCCACCAGGGTAAAAAATGGCGCTGTAAGCAGTCAAAACGTGGTATAGTTACAGGAAATAGGCAGGAAAGATCAAACACATGAGAACAATGATTCTGGCATGTTTATTAAGAACTATGGTTACAAGAACTGTTCAATATGGCCTCCCAATTCAGCAACATGCTGCATTCGTAACACGGCATGATCGACAGTTGCTCGCAGCATGTCTGGTGAAATCTGAGCGACATGTCGTTGTATGCTAGCTTTCAGATCAGGCAGAGACCGGACATGTCCCTGATAGACACGATCTTTTAAATATCCCCACAGCCAGAAGTCACATGGATTAAGGTCGGGGGATCTGGAAGGCCAATCATCTGGAAACTGCCTAGAGATGATGCGGTCATTAGTGAAGGTTTCTCGCAGCAAATCTTTCACGTGGCGAGCGACATGTGGTGTTGTCCCATCTTGCATGAAAATGGTGGTGTGTTCACAGTTCCGTTCTTGCAAAGCTGGAATCATGTGTTGCACAAGGAGGTCCCTATAACGTGCAGATGTCACTGTACACCTAACAGGCCCTCGAGGTGTCATCTCCTCAAAGAAAAACGGACCAAGAATGAAGGAGCTAGTGAACCCACACCAAGCAGTCATGTAAACTGAGTGCAATGGTTGTCCTGCACAACATGTGGACGAGTGGAACCCCATATGCGACAGTTCTGAGTATTCACTGTACCGACCAGAGTAAAATGCGCCTCGTCAGTCCACAGAATATTCCCCGGCCACATGTCATCCACTTCCATGCGTGCCAAAAACCGATGGGCAAACTCACGGCGTTGTGGAATATCTTGGGGTTTCAATTGGTGCACAATTTGAATCTTGTAGGGATACCAGTGTAAAATGCACCGCAATACCTTGCGAACTGTTGACCAGGGGAGTGACAATTCACGTGCCACAGCTCTAGCACTGGTTGCAGAAGTTGAGGCATGTGCTGCACGGTCAGCTACAGCTACAGCAACTTCGTCCACAACTTCCACGGGGATGGGCCGCCTTCCTCTCCGTGGTGCAACACCCAATTCACCTGTTTCCTCGAATTTCTTCATCATCTTCTTCAGCCCATTAATTGACATGGGCCCTCTTCTCAGCCCTTTCTGTTGGCGATATTTCCGCAGTGCAGCGTTACTATTGCTCCCATTCTGGTAAAACAACTTCACTAGCAGTGCACGGTCTTTCTTCGCAATAGCCATTGCTTTTTACACGGGAAAAATCAAACTTTTAATGTTCGGCGAACATTCACATCACTAAAGGAAAAAAAAAGCAACAAGCGTCACCAACAACAACCAGGGAGCTCACACAATGGTTAGGCAATGTCACCGACTTTGACGTCAGAGTTACGGAAAATTCCACGTTTTGACTGCTTATAGCGCCATTTTTTACCCTGGTGGCGAGAATTGGAACTATCTTTTTTGCATAATTCGCGAGCGCATTGCTTCATTATCATATCTACGAAGTTTCAGACTGCTACTCTCATTACAGCCCGTGCTGTACCACTCTGAACACCGTCACTTTAATTATAACCACCTGGTATTTAATGTTTAATTAGCTTTAATTAATCCTTTACTGTGTTTAAAGTACATGAATTTGATCAAATAAATTCACTGTTACATAAGTAATGTGTTCTATTGTTGTGGATGCTAAGATTGCCATGGAGATAGCAGAGAATCCCAACTGCCTTTCCAGAGGATGATGAAGGGATTAGCAAAACCATCAGTTTTCTCACCTTACAGGTGGAGAGAGATGCCGGTCACATGGCTGTAATGAAATAGCCTATACTACAATGAAGAATGCAAGGAGTATATGATCTGAAGAAGGTAGGTTGTGTGTGTGTGTGTGTGTTGAGCACGTAGCTATTGTGTGTATGTTAGAGTTTCTGCTTAACCCATTTATGCTGGAGGTTGAAAATTTTGAATTTTTGCATGAAATTCACATATGTTAGGAAGAAATATATAAAAAACAAGAATTTGAAGGAAAAATACTTTTATCTAATCCAGTTTATGGGTTATGTGGCGTTCCAAAAATGGAACACTAGCCAATGTACATAATGTAAAAAATCTTGGATTTTTTGTCTCAGAATGTTACTATTCAGTGTGATATTGAACTGAACACTTCACATGTAAGGCAACATCACATTTTTCACATCAAAAAGTGGTGTTCTTATGACATTGAGCACAGTGTGTTTGCTTTCCTTGCTTGATGATCACATGATTCATGCCATCATAACGTGAATCAATGTTGCTCTTCTGAGAAGGTCTTCCTTTCCAGCCAGGTTCTGCAGGATGGCCATGGGTCTCCAGATAATGACATGCCACACGATGAGGAAACTCCAGAAGATCGATTGGCTTTGTGTCATATGTTTTATGCAGTTGCCAAGCATTATGTAAGACCAGTTCAAAACAGAACAACAGAGGGCTGGAGTACCATTTCTTGCCATGGATTGATGCTCGATACTTGTCAATGTTTTCATCAGCTCTGTCTAGGCCCCCCATAAACTGTGATCATGTGTGGCTGGTGAACCTGTATTTTCTTCTTCTGTTTCTGAGAATAATGACTGACAAGACACAAAAGACACCAGCACCAGATAATGCAACAGTCACAACACTGTTGTCATGCCATCTGCAGATGATATTGCCTTTGCCATCACTACGATAATCAAATGTACCTCTTTCTTTTTTCTTTAGAGCATCATCTGATTCCAGTGGAGCTTTGCCAATGTGATCTTTTCTCACTGTACCTGTTGCCTGATGACCCAGGCAACTAAGCTTATCAAGTAATGCAATACTGGTGAAAAAGTTATAGAACACAAAATGGTATTGTCCAGGGTACTCCTCTGTAAGTGCCTCAACAAACTGAAGGACAGCGGAGTACCAACACCATAACACTCATATTTGATGCTTGGGTTTTTACCCTGATACAACTGAAACCTGCAAATGTAGCCTAGACGTGTTGCCACACATCACAACTTGTGGCCAAACCGAATTGGCTTTTCCCGAATAAACTGTTTGCACTCCTGATGACCAAAGTAAGGAACCATGGATTTGTCCATACTAAAGTGTGTTTTGTTTTAAACAAATTTCATACATCTCTCATTTAGTTCGTTTATGAGAGGTCCATTGGGTCCAAATTTGCATTGTCAGCAACATGCACATTAGAAAATATAGTTTCAAAGCGGTCACGTCTCATGTTACCAGTAACAAGTACATTATGTTCAAGTGGTAGTGGTTTTGCCTCGTGTTCCAAAAATGGAACAGGGAAATTTTCAAGTCTATAACTAATGCAATAATAATATAATTGCTGCATTTTCTTGTTACAGCCTGATAGAGTAACTAGTACAGTAGTAGCATGGAAAAATTTTCAACTTTAGGGTGTAAAGCACTGATGTTATAGTAACCTGTCTTCAAGTTGATGTTCAAAAACCTTCTAGAAAATACAAATCAATTTTTCACAACATCCCTGCAGCTCGGTATCTGCATCAGTGACTAACTCTGTGCACTAGGTCATATAATATACCCTTATGAAATAGGTTGACATGACAAATCAGACAATATTGACGACTTTGAGCAGTGGACTACAAATAACTTCCACGTGACTGGTGTTCCAATTATGGAACACTAGGCATAAATGGGTTAATGCATGGAATTCCTTTTTACTTCAATTTAATCTAATCTCCATTCATCCTTAACAAAGTTAATAACCTAAATAGGAAGAAAAATGACATTAAATTAAAAAAAATGCTAAAGGAGAGCAGGAAGTATCAGAGTTACAACACACACACACACAGATGTATGTGAATATCCATGCATATAGCCAATAATGGCCTAGACACAGGAAGCAAAAAACTAATAAGACAATTAATAAAAAAGGTTAAAAAAGGTAAAGTGTTCTCCTGTGCTTAGCACCACGCCATTAAGGCGTATAGGGGGTGTGGGGGTAATGCCCAACACTTTCTTGATTTGGTCGTGAGTGGGTGGTGATGTGATGTCATCACGCCCCTGACTGCCTTTACCCCCCCAGGGTTTCCCCCAGGTACCCATGTCATTCGACACTGGGTGGCACCGGGGCCGCTTCCAACATTACAAAAGTCCCTGGATTTGAACCAGCCGGGGATCGAACCCGGGACCTTTAGCATGGTAGTCAGATGCGTTACCGACTGAGCCATAGAAGCCAATAAGACAATTAATACTAGAAATTTATAATATATGAGGTACAGGTGAGAATATTATCTTAGCTCACATTCATGAATGTTTGTATGCAGATCATCCACCAGTAGTTTATTTTCCCTTTTAGCATTATAAAAATTGGGGAAAGATTATTGGAGGGAAAAGTTCATTACCTGCTATAGCAAAAAAAAAAAAAAGTAAAAATGGTGCTTGGGAAGCTGACATTTTAATTATCCTTTCTCTTTCACAATCATGAATTTACATTCATCATTTTGATTTCTCAAATAATTTTTCATTTGTTAATGTTTGAAGAATATACGAAAAATGCTAAATAGATGTAGTTTTCATTATTTGGTTATGTTGTGCACTTTGCTTTGTTTAGGTTTAGGAGGTTATGATCAGATTATTTTTTTAACAGTACCCCAAAAGTAAAACATGCATTTAAAACAAAAATCTTCATTCTGAATGTGTATGCATATCCTATTAAAATTTGTCTGAAAAGAATATCAAGAATTAACCCCAGCTTACCTGTGCCATATGAGAAACTTACTTATCTGAAGATGAGGGGTGTGGGGAGAGGTCTCACATGCCTATTTTAGGTTCTAAAAAGTGTGCTTTTTGGTTCCTAAAATAGGCTCTAAAAATCCTAAAATAGGTTTAAAAAATCTTAAAATATGTCCTAAAAATTCTAAAATAGGCTCTAAAAATCCTAAAATAAGTTCAAAAAACCCTAAAATAGGCTCTGAAAATAGGTCCTAAAAACCATAAATTGGGCTCGAAAAATCCTGAAGTAGGTTAAAAAAAAACTTAAAATAGGTAAAAATTCCTGAAAAATGCTGATTAGGTATAGTCACCAGCAATGAAAATGGGACATCTATATGCTGAAATATACACTACCTTTCATAACGTTTTGTATGTTGTTCAACCCTGTGGCGATGGCAGAACTTACCATTGGAAATTTGCTATTAAAATCATCCACTCTTCGCCATATAGTTAGGCAAGAATCTTTACGCATGTTAAAAGTCAAACTCTACAATTTTGTCTGTGGGGATCATCGTATATACTGAAAATAGTCTTTCAACAAAAAAATAGTCAGTTGTGCAAACTTCAACAGAGAGCACATTTCAAACACGTTTGTTATTGAATTTTTTCATGACCAAAGAAAGCAAATTCCTCTGTGTGACATGAAAATCATGGAGAACCTTGTAAAATTTATAAAAACCTAAAAAAAGGCTTGATTAATGTGCATAAACCTAAAATAGATTCTAAGAAGCAAAAGTTTTTTTTTAGGTACTATGAAATTTCATCAGTTGTTGCATTTTTTAACGAAACGCTGACATAACTTATTATTTCTTACATACCTGTAAAGGAAAAAATAGGTTAGAAACCTAAGATCCGAGGTCTAGCTATCATCATTGTTACTAATTACTAAGCACCAAACACACACACACACACACACAGACACACAGACACACACACACACACACCATCACACACACACACACACAAAACAACTTTTTAAGTAGCTTTACATGGTGCCACAAACTGCAAGGCCCATGTCGAATAGTTTCCTCACAGTAGCAATTTGAAATCAGAGAGGTATTTCTTTTATCTAAGACTGTCCATTCGGACAATATTGAAATAAGTGACTGGACTCTTCCCCTTATCCTGATGAAGTACAGCCTTACGTATTTGCACAAATATAGCACCTGAATTTACAAATTTAAAATTGGGAATAACAAAAAAAATGTACAAGTTAAAGGTAGAATTTCAGGACCTTGACAAAAACACAGCTTTACTTGTAGGGAAGAAACTCGAATCTCCTCTTATTGTCATTTGGAAATTTTGACCCCTATTCCATTCTTTCCTGTGGCTTGCTTTTTATTTCCTGTTGCTGCTGATCTAGCTTTTACTGGAGGCTCCCCAAGGTTTTTTCACCTTTCCTGCACTCTGAGAATATTTTGGCCTCTTCCGCCAATTAGCTGATATCTGAGCAGCAGCCTGTCACTTGGTACTTGCCTAATTGGTTTCCTCTTATGTCCGATGCTTGAAACAGTTGACACCACCCTCCACAAGGTCTTCTTACTAGATTGTGTACAGTATCATTATTTAAGCTGAGAAGTTCCTTGCATTTTCAGTGAACTACGTAGGTTAGAGGTTGTATGCCAAGTAGGAGCATATATTGTGAGAACAAAGCAGAAACAATGGCAAAAAGATGATGAAATATGAATGAAAACAGGAGGTTTTGCTCAATATTGTCAAGTCCTTAAGGAGGATATTAGAGGAGGGTGTAATCAACCTTACCACCACCTCTTTTGGTCTGCTCTGATTGAGATGTGTAATTTATATCTTCCCCACAACAACACTGTGTAAAATATTGTAGGAATGTAAATAAAATACTTATTGTGGAATTTTTTAATGCCCAGTTAATAGACTTCAATACATGTTATGTATGGGGGATACTTTTAAATGTAAATGTGGATATTATTAAGGAAAGTAATTAATTCATTCCTTGATTATTCTCTACCTGAATAGACAGGTTCATGCTTTCTCATCTTGCACTTCATGTTTCATGTTAGTAGGGCATCCACTTAATTTTATATTATGTCAGATTTTCTTTGTCAGATCCTTTCTCTGTTAACCTTCCTTCCAGTGTATCTTTCAGCACACAATTCCTTTTTAGACAGTGTCCTAGGCAATTTATTTTTCTTTCCCTGATCACTTTTAGTAATGCTCTTCTGGGGTGTAAGGGGCGACATTCTGCTAAGGTGCTCAAAAGTCAACCTCACTTCCACATAGTACACCCTGGACTGCATTTTGCAGATGAACGAGGCTCTGGCGACTGACAGTATGGCCAGTATAATCTTGTGTGTGTTGTCCTGTTTTTTGTCCTTGTGTGCTAAGTGCCTCTTTACAGCCTCAGCTTTTAACGAAAGTCAGAAAATTTTAAGATTTTAGTAACACGACACTGCAATTATGTTATTTTAGTTATGGTAAGGGGTTGGACCCCGTATAATGTGATGGGTGCAAAATAGCCTAAGTATTTCAAATTCATAGTATTGCTCTTCTTTCAACAACTCTATCCAGCACAGTTTTATTGCTTACTTTGTCTGTTAATTTCATATGCTCCATTCTTCATTACAACACACTTCATTATCTCTTTCTTTGCCTTTTATAAGATCGTCTACATAATACATTTTTTCCTCTATTTAATGCTTTTTGCATTAATACAAAATACAAAATTTTTGCTTTTTTTTAAAAGAAATAGTATGAGAAATTTAACACTTCTCAAAGTAAATGTCATTTCCCCTTCACAAATTTATAGCAGGTTATTGGGGCTATTTACACACTTCCAGGATATTTTTTTAATACACCACACGACAGTAAAACTGATCCCATGATAAACACACATGTAGCTACAGAAGCTATTCATTCACATGATAAGATTTGCCAAGAGGATTATGTGGTCCAGTTGCAGTGTTGTCAACTGTTTTAGATGTGGACACAACAATTGGTGAGGTGAAAATTATAATTTCAGGCTATGGCTGTAATATGAAAACTAAAGCTAAGCTTAAACTTTCAATGCCATGTCATACTTCAGTGTCTTTTATTTAGAAAAGATTAGCTAGTCTTGTTTCCATTGACTGATCGAGGAAGTACTTTAAGTCCATTTAATGCACATTTATGCTAACTGGGACTGAACCTACAGGTTAAAGTGGAATCTGAACCACAATGTGCTTCCACTGGGTATCGAACCTGGGACTCCTTGATTACAAGGTGACGATGCTACAACTGCACCATAGGGGAGGGCCATAACATTATGTGTGTTGAACAGGGATATTAACTTTCCAGTTACTGTCGGTGATAGGCAGCACCCTTGTGATACTCCTCTACAGAATTTACTTCCCTCTGTTATTTCTTCTGTATTTAAACTTTAATTCAATGTTTAAGAGTTCCTATCTTTCCAATATAAACCAATCCTTTTCAGTATATCTGTAAGTTTCATCCAATTCATCTATCAAATACCATAAAGACTTTATTTCCCTCTCTAGGTGTCTTTCACCAATTGTCCACAGTAACAAAATATGGCATTACTCTCTTTAATAATGCATTGGTCTTCAAGATAAATTCGATAAATGACTATTTGTTTTTAAAGCGTAGAATTTATTTTTTCCACAGATGTACAAGATCCATTACACCTAACAGGACCAGGATCTCTCATGGTCGTGGTGAGGTAAGAAATATTTTTTTTCCTTTATACATTTTATCTCACTCCAAATTTCTAATAGGATATCATGACTTCTATATCCCTCCTTAAACTGTATCTTTTAAACCATTTCTTCTCTCATCACATTCATTTACCTTCCATACACCCTGGAGGCATTCTATCCTCCTATTTCACCCTCAATATCACCTATTTCTCTCTTCATTCTCCTTAGAGGCCAGGCTTTCTTCATTCTCCCATCAATATTTTTATCTCGTCTATTCATCTAGCAGCCCAGGCTTCCTTCTGTTTCCTTCCTTAATCTGTAATTCTTCCTCCATTCTTTTCGAAGGCACACATCCATTTATCTCACCCTCCATTACTTTTCAGTAATTTTAAATTTTTCTTACATCCTTTTGGAAGCCTACAGGCCTCCCCGATGGTGCAGTGGTAGCATTGTCACCTTGTAATCAAGGGGTCCGGGGTTCAATACCTGGTGGAGGCACATAGTGGTTTGGATCCCACTTTAAACTGTAGGTCAAGTTCCGATTAGCCTTACTGTGCATAAAGTGGACTTAAAACACCAAATCAGTCAGTCAGTCAGTTTTGGAAGCCTATATCCTCCTATCTCACCATACAATCTGCCTCGAACCCTTTCTCCCACATTTCTTCTTCACTAATCTTTAATTCTTTCTCCATTATTTTTTCTCCCAATATTTTATGTATATATTTTAAAAGCCTAAATTGCAGGATGTAATTAAGAAAAAATGTAGATACATGTAAATATTGGCCAATTTACCTTGGAATTTTGTCAATAACTTTTCTGTATAAAAATGGCCAAATTTGTTTACTTTTGGCCTACATTATCCAGTTCCCATAAGGGATATTCTGCAAACTCTGGTTACACAGGTTAACCCTGTAGTGAAGACTTTCCGTACTTTTGGGTGGAATTGGAATTAACCATAGGCAGTTCCCCACAAACATACGCCTTTGACTGATTGTTTCTGTGATACTAACAAGTGGTTTATTAATCTTGGAAGGGTTGCCTGTTACAGATTTGGAAGCAGTTCTGCATCAGTCAACTTGATTCAAGATTGCCAGTGATAAAGTTTCATTGTATTTGCACAAAGAACAATAAATTCGACTTAATTGGAAGCAATTTCATGACCTTTCATTTCCAACTACAGAAAGGCATAAATTTGACACCAGTGACCAGTAAGGCCTGGTTACATATTACATAACAACACCCTCATTCAACACAAGTATTTCTAATGAACCACTGACAAAATTTAGCAGCATGTAAAAAACATCAAGACAAACAACATTGTTTGTGTGTATTTAGCCATGCATTACAGATTAATCATCAACACTGACATTATTTTTTTGTGTCAGGTAACAAGTAAAGATATTAGTACTCTAGGGAAGCTTTATCATGCATGCAGAGAAGCTGACTGAATGAATCTCTTGTTTTTAACCTGTTTGTTAATTTCTTTCATTGTTTCTTATCATATTTGATACCATTATTGCACTACAGACATGCAGGTAGCCAAGGGGAGGGCTTACGATGCTGAAGCTCCCTCAAAATCCCACAAATATATTATTTTAAAGTAGTATGTACTTGTAATTAATTTTACTTCATTAGAATGATTAAACATCTTTGTATAATAAGTTGTACTGAGAAATTGATTTTCAGGGCCTCCCTCCACTTTTTCACCTTGAGATCGTGGCTGCTGATAAGGAATGAGACCCTCACAAAAAAAATTCTGACTATGGACTGGATGACAGACATTATGTATAATTCACAGATATTCATGTCCTGAGAGTGATTATTTCCTGCCTGACCATAGCATTAGTAATTTTTCAGCAGAACAAATGCTACTCACAATGGTGAAGATGATGCTTTACTGTTTTTGTGTTTTTAAAATCTTTACCATTGCTAATAATTAGCAAGCATAGTGGGTATGCATTAAGAAACCAGAGGAGTATTTCCTCTCACTTTCCCTTTAAAGTCCAACCTGAATGATGCTTCTTTAGCTAGTTCTTAAATTCGTTGCAATTAATGTGATAATGAGAGATGCTCACTTGGCACTCGTAACTGTAACCAGCACTATTAGCATTTCAGTATGAACAACACATATACTGTACATGGATGGAAGACACACACACTACTGCTTTAAATGGTATTAAGTTGAACTTGTTAGCACATTGGCATCATGGTAAAAGCTGACAAAATCTGCAACATTCCTTCTCTGGATTTTGAGGAATTAGAAATAAAAGTATCTACACATATATTATTTCTAGTTTAGTTTCGAATTGATTTCACATATAAGGAAATGTGCCAACAAGAACAAGGTTTCCTGCCATGGTCTATCATCATGTTGTCATTCCTTCTCAATTCAGTTCTATCATAACATCCAAGAGTGAAAAAGAGGCATACCCTCAAATTTGGTGTATAGCTGATAAAACACAAAGAATCAGAATGGTACATGTGATCTCTTGAACAACAAATAATGACAAAAAATCAGTTGAAGATTAGGGTTACAAAAAATAAATTAAACTGTATTATGGTGGAAATTATTATTATTACTATTATTATTATTATTATTTTTATTATTATTATGACAGCAGGACTTCCCCAATAGCGCAGTGTTGCCTTGTAATCAAAGGGTGCCTGGTTTGATTCTTGGTGGAAACACATAGTGGTTCAGATCTCAATTTAAACAGTCCTTATTAGCCTTATATGCGTAAAGTTGGGGTTTTACACTAACTCAATCAATGATATGACAGGGTGTTTGTGTTTAAAATTTTGTAGTACATATTCTGATTACAAATAGAGCTGTATTGCTACTGTAGGTTTTTTATTTTCTTTCATCTATTCTACTGTGATTGCTTTTTCACAATAAATGAATATGAATAAAGGATACAATGATATCTGAATAACTTTGGAATTACAAGGCATGTGTGGTGTCACATGCTGCACAACTTTAGCAACAACACTGGCTAGACTATAGTACAGTTAAATGCCATTGTTGATCAAAGGAGAGAATTGTTACTTATGTAACAAGTTTCATTGTTGTAGATGGTATGGATACTATGGAGATACAGCTCTCAGAAAAATATTTATGAGATCAATGAAATCATTATAGTTTTATTCTTCGCAAGTCACAAAGGAGATTCTAGGAATGCAGACAATCTACTTCTCATGGAGGGAACCCATAATATCATCACAAGTAGAATGCAAGCAGCAGTTTGTCACTTACAGGTTTGTGTAGCATGTGTATTGAATGCACTGGAGGGGTGTCCGGCTTAGACCTTTAACATTACAAAAGAGCATAATTTTGCTGAGAAACCCAATTTTATTACCAGAATTTACATTTTGGTAGAAAAACTCATGCAATTTTTTGTCCCAGCACCAGCACTTCACACAACCTCGATATGAGCCCCCCCCTGTGGCACGGCAGATGTCGAACCAATATTCCAATTCCGTCCAGGTATTCACTAGCATTTGAGGGGTCACATTGTTAATCGCCTGACGAATTCTGTTATGCAGATCTTCCAAGTTCTCGACGGGCATACTGTAGACTTGGTCCTTGATGAACTCCCAAAAGAAAAAGTCTATGGGGGAAAGATCTGGCAAGTGCGGAGGCCAAGCAAGTGGTTTGATCCTCTTCCTATCCATCTTCTGGGAAAATGCTCATCGAGAAATTCTCGTACAATGATGGCAAAATATGCCGGGGCTCCGTCTTGTTGGAAAATGGTTTCTGGAAGCATTTTAGGCACAGCATAATGTTGAAGCATGTCTAAATAATTTGTCCCTCTCACTGTTTCTTCAGCAAAGAAGAACGAGCCTATTATCTTCTCTTTCATTAACCCACACCACACATTAACTTCTGGCGAGTCTCTCATAATTTCATAAAACTCATGAGAATTGTCACTTCTCCAAATACGGCAATATTGCTGTTAACTTTGCCACACGTGTTGAATGCAGCTTTATCAGAAAAGCACACCTTGTCCAGAAAAGCATTGTTGTTGTCAATTTTAACATTAACATTTTGCCCAAGTCTTTTAGGTTTATCATCAGGATAATTTTGTTGATCTAACTGGATCTTGTATGCCCGTAGATGTAACCTTTTGGACACAACGTCATTGATAGTAGACTGAGGAATGTTGAGCTCTAAACTTGCACGTCTTATTGATTTTCTTGGACTTCTTGTGAATGCAGTGCAAATCACTTCAATGTTTTCCTCTGATACCTTCCGCTTCGCATACTTCCCGCACACCGACACAACACTTCCAGTTTCTCTTAGTTGTTTATCCCACTTAGCAATACTCAAACAGGAAGGAACATTGTCGTGAGGTTGAAGATTGAATTTACACCAAAGAGCATGTTGAACAAGCTTCACAGATTGGTTTGCTGCCATTGAAAGAACACAGGCACTTTCTGCTGAACCGTCCACTCCGGCATCTTGGAATGTATTCGTTACACGCACATGCATGTCACGTTAACTCGAAGTACTGGTGATTCTCGCAAATGGCCACAGTTGCCAGTCCCAAACAAACAATAAGTTTCATTTGAAGTTGAATGTAACTAAAGTTATACTGTTTTGTAATGTTAATGGTCTAAGCTGGACACCCTGTATTTTAATAAGAATATTTTTGAAACTATGATACATATTTTTCAGTAAAAGTACAAACTACAATTGTAGTAGTATAATTTGTGTGAGAACTGAATTGGGTCCAGGACATTTTCATGTTTAATTTGATATTTACATTGTATCATGAATTACTAAATAACATAAAATAGTCTTCTGTAAATAGCAGAACATACAGATTGTATTGGAGGGTTTCCATCACAATGCTGTTGCATAGTTTTCACAGATGTCATTAATAATTTTCTTATATAAATACTTCAAGAAACTAGAAATACAAACAAAGAAACCCTGCTCTCAGTGTTAAGTAGGGGAGAAAGTAACAAGAAAATCTGCTGGAGAATTGTTATAATATATGTTTCTACTTCATCATCAGTCTTTGCTGTTTCCTGCCTGTTTTCTGCCTGTTACCTGGCTAGGTATTATGTACATATATTTCTCAATTCTGCAATATATGTATTTAGTACATTGAATAGTGTTTTTTTTTCCAAATCACCTTGTTTGTTTTAAAACATACCTCTTTTACATTCCATGTAACTTCTAAGTATTCATGGATAAGTTTCAGTTTACTATTCCGAAAAAAGAAAACACATAATATAAATGAATCAGAAGGGGACCAACATTTTGATTGCAACATATCTACACATGCAACTCTCTGTACATTAATTAACACAATAAAGATTTTTTCTATGAAATATCTCTACACTGAGGAAGCATGTGTTATTTGCAAACAGGATATCAAATAAATTCCACAATATCTATTTTTATATTATTGACTTGAATATTTTCAAACCTATACAATAGCATTATGAGGATTAGATCTAGAACATGTTCATTACACATGGTGTGTGAGGCCATTTTAATGGAAACATGGTTTCAACAGCAACTTTAGTTTAATTTGTTTTTCACCAAGTGTGAAAAATGGCAGACTTTGTATGTAAGTGTGTTACTGCATCTTTCAAATCCAATATGTGTAATTGAAATGTCGTTTCCTTGCCACTTGCGACTAATTGACATGAGGATGAGTGATGATAACATGAAATTGATGAAGGGACACTCACAAGGAACACCCATGCCAAGACTGAGACTGAAAGCAAGACATTTTGGTGAAGAGATGCTCGACTGCTTGATGCACTTGGCCACTGAGTCAGGTCAAATGTGTAGAAGCAGACATTAATTGCTTAATGCTATTTTACTTTTATTGTTTCACATTCCTTCTCTACTTCTGTGCACTGATTAATTGTGATGATATATATGCATCATGAATCAACAAATAGATATATACGAACAACTATAAAGAACTGAGATTGAAACCAGAACATGCTCTTCTCATCTTTGCAATACAATGAATGGGAACTCTACTCAAGAGTTACATTATTATTGCCGGACAAACTGTGTAAATCATTTTCACATGAACACAGTGTTTCAATTTAATAAGAGTGCATATATAGCATTGTCAAGAGTGCAAATACAAATATTTTTTTTGAAATAAAAATGCAACCTGAATACAAGACAATTTTTTGAATTGTTATGTATCATCATTGGAAGTGTGGTTTGTTTGGGGTACATCTTCCTTGATGATGCATTATGTTTCTGTTTCTAATATTAATGAATGCATTTATTTACTATGATGCTGATTTGATCCCTGGACATTGGGGAGGGGGTTCAATTGTTTTAGTATTGACCTTGCATTGAGAAGACAATTGGAAAGCCACTTGAAATAAATGCAAACATGGTAATAAAACTAACTTCATTTAATAGAATAAAGCATTAATCACATAAACACCAAATCTTACACTGAAATACTGTAGATCCCAATAGAGATTGAGCCTAGAATTTCTTAGGTAAAGACAAACTACACACACAATGTCTATTTAGCTGCATCAGAGCTCTTGAAGCTCTAAAGAATGCTGTCATTACTCTTAAGTAAGAGAGAAGAGATTGGGTGTAATTATAAAATTTGCATTTAAGAAATTCAATTGCTCATCAAAAGTATTTCTCAATCCAGGTCAAGCAAGCATGGCTCTGTATTTCAGTCCCCTTTTGTACAATTGTACACATTAAATATTTTACCATGTAAAGTAATGTTTACAAAGTATATGCTCCATCTGGTACCATTGTCTACTTTTGTAGACATTATTATTTTGAAATAAGTGCTACCCAATGCCATCTGTTAGGAATCAAGAGTATTACAGCCTGCCAGAGCAGCATAGATGTAGGCCCATCAACAAGTGCAGCTTAGTGCTTCTTATATTTATAGATTTTAATTTGAAATCTCTACATATACTGGTTCCTTTCCATGTTGTATGCATAATGAAATGCTGAGAATATTGTTAGAATAACTGTATGTTTCTTCAGTTTTTAGTAGCGACAGAATCCATTGTTGAATTATGATGTATACAATTGTACACATTTGTACTTGGAACTACAGAATGCAGCTACTCAGCCCTGTTCTGTATTGCAAGTCTCAGGTATAAGTACTTGCCTAAATCAGCTTTTTTCGTTCATTATGGACAACTTTTTTTGTTCGTATTGTTGTAAATGTTTCACATTGTTATTATAGTTCATTGAGAATTGCAGGAAAAAAAATATGTGTGGTTTTTGAAAAAAAATATATGTAATTATGAGAAATATTTGTAATTATTAGTTGAAAACCTACATCATAATTACTGTAATTAAAAATTATTTACGTTTTGTTGCAATTGTAGATTTTAATAGCTAACACAGGCCTGCGATGAAAAAAATAAAAGGGAAGTGATAGGTAAACTTTATGTATTTTGTCGTGCTGAGTTCAAAAAAAAATAAAGAAAACTGTCTATCACGTCACGTTTTCTTGAAAAATTTAATTGTACATGGATTTGTATGAACATTTACCATAAATATGTTGTTTCGGCGTGGAATAGCTTTCCTCCCTGCCTGACCATTACAAACTATGTAAGAAAACTTTATCTTGCATATTTTGGCATGAAACTCTGAGCCCAGGACAAATCGTGGGCTCCTGATAAAGTGTGTGCAGTGTCTCAATGATCTACGCTTATGGTTCAATGGAAAGAACACTGCTTTATGCTTTGGAATTCCTATGACATGGAGGGAGCCGAGAAACCGCTGTGATGATTGTTACTTTTATGCCTGCCATGTCCGTGGGTATAACCGAAAAAATCACAAGCTAATCTCTTATCCTGAGAACATTATATCGGCCATACGTTCCTCATGTACCTGATGTGCCAGTGCCTTTGCCTCCTACTGAATTACCAGTCATTTCTTCAGAGTCTCCAGACTCGGAACATCCAGACGGTCAAGGCTCCGATACCGAATATAAGCCCTCTGGAGGCAATTCACCTCAGCCCTTCCCTCAGGTTGAACTTAATGATCTGACTAGAGATCTGGGCCTTTCGAAAGAGGCAGCTGAATTGTTGGGCTCCGGATTGAAAGAAAAACATTTATTGGCCAAAGGAACCACGTTTTATTGGCACAGGAATCGAGAAAAGGACTTTGTTCAGTACTTTGAGGAAGCGGAGAACCTGGTCTATTGTTCTGATGTTCCCGGATTGATGAGCAAATTTAATATCACCTACGATAAAGATGAATGGAGGCTGTTTATAGATTCATCGACAAGGAGCCTGAAAGCTGTCCTTCTTTATCACGGAAGCCAGTATGCATCTGTACCAGTTGCACACTCAGTACATTTACAAGAACGCTATGAAAACCTGGCTCTCGTCCTCAACAAAATAAAATATGCCGACCACGGTTGGACCATTTGCGGTGATTTGAAAGTTATCTCCATGCTTCTTGGTCAACAAGACAAATATACAAAGTTCCCATGTTTCATTTGTGAGTGGGACAGCCGTGCAAAGACTCAACATTGGGTCAAGAAAGAATGGCTAAAAGACAAAATCTTGAACCAGGCACCAAGAATGTGATTCGGAACAGCTTAGTTGACCCAAAAAAGTATTGTTACCCCCGTTGCATATCAAATTAGGTGTAATGAAGCAATTTGTCAAGGCTATTCCAAAATATGGCGATTGTTTCAAATACCTGTGCAAAAAGTTTCCAGGTTTATCTGCAACCAAGTTGACAGAGGGAATCTTTGTTGGTCCAGATATCCGCAAGCTCATGAAGGATAAAGACTTTGAGACTAGCATGACAACAACGGAGAAAGAAGCTTGGGTTGCCTTCAAAGATGTGGTCAGTAAATTTCTGGGAAATTACAAGGGTCCTGACTATAAAGCAATTGTTATGAATATGCTGTACAAATTTCAAGCGTTGGGTTGCTCCATGAGTGTCAAACTACATTTCCTTCACTCACATGTGGACTATTTCCCCGAAAATTTAGGAGCAGTCAGCGAAGAACAGGGTGAAAGGTTCCACCAAGATATTAAAGATATGGAGTGCAAATATGAAGGACAACGGAACAAGAACATGCTCGCCGACTACTGTTGGATGTTAACACGAGAGAGGCCTGAGATTGCACATAAAAGAAGAACGTCAAAAAAGAAGTTTCAAAGGCAAAAGGGTACGTACGTAAATATAAACTTTGTTTGTGTTTGGTTTTGTTGTTTGTTCAGTTTACAATTTGTGTCAAACGTTCATGTACACATACATTGCTCCTCATGGTCAATCATCTATTTTATGTACGTTACCTTAATAAACACAAATGAACATAATACGTTGGTGCTTTTTTTTCTAGAAACTTCACCATAATGGGATGTTAAAAGTGTAAACTCAAGAGAACTTTGTGTTTTTCTCTCAACCAGAGGTGGCTCGTGCAATCTGGCAACAGTGGTTTTCTTCCATTTAAACCTATACAAAATAAAATCAATTGCTATTAAATCAATTTGCATCACCAAGCATCGATTTTACATAGATTTAAATGGATGAAAACCACTGTTGCCAGATAGTGCATGCAAAATTGTTCGCGAAAATTCCTTTTTACATAGGATTTTAGCAAAAATATCGATATCGATTGTACAAAAAATCCTGACGTGATGGACAAAAATGGAGGTCATTTTCGAAATCAGCACACCCAATAACATAATACTCAGCGTACACGTCTCTTGTATTTTTCAACAACTTCAATTTCGCAGGCCTGTGTAATTAGAGAAAAAATAATGTAGCTTATACAGGTTACAATTGAGAAAATGATAGTGTAATATGGTATGTAATTATTATATTTTAGGATATAGTGTGAAATTTAGATCCCACAGAGAGCTCATATGTGAAAATATAAACTAATATTAAAAACATAAAAAAACAGAATTGATATTTTTTTTTAAAAAGCATTATGTATTACATGTATTACATTATAAGAAACAACAATTGCACGTATGCTTAAGGTCTGTATTATCTTTTCCTTCTGGTCATTTTGTGTAAAATGAATATATTCAAGTAACTTGATATTTCATATCTATATGTTGCATTTACATAAAAATATTTTTTTGAATGATAAACCTTAATTTGGGCCCAAATTATAAGAAATCTGTTATTATGAACACTTAGATTACCAGCTTGTTTTTACGTTTTTTATATTAGATTTAAAAAGATGTAATTTTTAAGTAAATTCTATGCACAGATAACATTATGTGGAATATACATAAAGTCTAAAAAGAAATAGAACTCACTGAGAATACATTAATCATGTTAGGAGGTTCTGATCACTAAACATATGATTTGATTTGTTCTTCCTATTATAATTCTGCATCATTTCTTACTTATTCTAGAGGTTTCATTGACCTTGCAAGAAGACGTGGAGGATACACAGTGCATCAGATCTTGGAGTAAATGAACAGTTACCCTCCATCCACTGAGGAAAGAATGGATGAAGAACATATTGAGGTTAGTAATGTTCCTTTACTCTCACTTTCTTATTTTCCCCTTCCCCTTTTATATAGTTGATTTGCTTTGTCCTCTTTTCCTCCTTTCTCTTTGCCCGACCCTGTGGCCAAGTGGTTAGCACATCGCGCTGCGACGCCAAGGGTCCTGGGTTCGAATCCTGGTCGGGCTTGGTTGTTTGTGAATGTCCATTCATCAATTTTATCATTTCATCACTCATCCCCATCTTCGCAAATTAGCCAAGAGGCACAAAACGCAAAGTAAAATAAACTAAATCAAATCAAACCTCCTTTCTCTTTGGTGAAATAATTTCCTCCTAACATCTCTTTCATGACTCTGCTCTTCCTATCTCCCATTTACCATTGGTGGATTCACTTCCACCAATTTCCTTCCATTCTCATTGGAGGTTCTCAGTACAAATGAAACTCAAGGAAAATTATCCATCTTCACTATTCACACATCAGTGAATTCCCTTCTTTCTATCTCCAGCTGGGTGCCAGAACACAGATTTTACCATTCAGGTTCCCAAGTTTGAGTCAGAGCCTAGGATTGGCTGTTCTTTGTGATTTACCTTCATCAATTGCATCTCATCTTCATCATGATGCTCATCATAGCCAAAACTGGCAAAAACGTAACTGACAAAAATGCCAAACAAATTTTCCTCCCTTCCGCTTGGAGGATACCATTCTTCTTATCGCCTTCCCATCTCCTTCAAGGGTTTAGTTTTTCCTATCTAATTCTTCTTTCCTTGGAGGATTATGCTTTTCGTATTTCAACTTCTTCCTCTTAGTGGTTTTTGCTTCCTCGTATATCTCTTACTTCTTCTTGAAGGAATCATTTCCTCTTTAATTCACTTCTCCTTGGTGCAATTAATTCATACCACATCTCTCCTTTCTCCTTCCAGGAACTAGTTTTTCTTATCTTTTGCTTTCGGAATCCCAATTTCATTTCTCTATCTCCTTCCTGTCTCCTTGAAGGACTCAGTTCTTCCCATTTACCATCTCCCGTTTTTTTCTCTTTGTGGATTCCCTTTCTGCTCTCACTTTCCATATTCTTTGTAGGAGTCAGAATATCTTATATCGTTCTCTTATACTTGATGGATTTATTTCATTCTATCTCCAATGGTGTATTTACTTCCTCCCATCCTTCCTTCTTATCTCTGCCTCTTCTTCGTGGTGGAATCTCTTCCATAGATTTCCTTCTGTTCCTTTCGGCATACTCAGTTTTTCTACACTATTCCCTAGTCCCTAGTGGAACTCCATACCTTCATTCATCTGGAAGAATTTAGTTTTCCTCATCCCATTCAATGTTTTTTTTTTTTTTTGTGAATTTACTTCATATTCATCCATTTCCATCTATATCCTTCCATTGTCCTTCACAGACTCAATCCTCCATATGGCATTCCCTTGCCATTGGTGGTTTATATTCTGATATACATCTCTCTGTTTTGGAGTACTTCAATTTCTTGTATCTCTTCTCTTCAGTGTTGAATTCCCTTCCTTCTACCACCTTCCATTTTGCATGTAAGACTCAGTTCCATCTATATCCTTCCACTGTCTGTGGTCGAGTTGCTTCATCTAATCTCATTCATTCCCTTCGAAGACTCAGTTCTTCCTCTCTCTCCCTCCTCTATTCCTGTGAACTTACTTCATTCCATCTATCTTCCACAGTTGATGGACATTGAAATTGAAACACCGGGGATTATAGAATGTAGTGCTGGAAGGTGGCTCAGTCGGTAACGCATCTGACTACCATGCTAAAGGTCTCGGGTTCGATCCCTGGCCGGTTCAAATCCGGGAACTTTTCTAACGTTGGGAGCAGCTCCAGCGCACACCCAGCGTCGAATACAATGGGTACCTGGGGAAACCTGGGGGGGGGGGTAAAGGCAGTCAGGGGCATCACATCACCCCCACTCACGACCGGATCAAGAAAGTGTGGGGTGTTACCCCCACACCCCCTATATGCCTTCATGGCGTGGTGCTAAGCACAGGGGAACACTACTTTTACTTTACTTTTTACTGCTGGAGGGCTCACCTGCACCACCAGTTGGTTATGCACAGCATAGTGGGCAATTGAGCACATAGGTGTGTGCCTGGTACAGCAGTAGCTGGACTGAACATCGAATATTCAGTTTCATGCAGTAGAATGGGCGACATATCAGAGTTCCAAAGAAGGCAAATTGTTTGTGCTTATCTTGTAGGTGCATCAGTAATGGGGATTGCGAATATTTGTAGAGCATCAAGAGCCATAGTATCAAGAGTATCGGCAGCATACCGGAATGATGGACTAACCTCACAGAGGAGGAGTAACTTTCGAGGGAAGCGGAAACTGTCTGCTAGGGACATCATAGTTTTGAAGAGTATTTTGCTCAAGAAGCATAAAACCATTGCTGCAAAAGTCACCGCAAAATTGAATAGACAATTGACTGAACCTGCTTCTACCAAAACCATATGTTGAGGACTCCATAGGTCCAACATCCATGACAAGATTGCTACACTGAAACCACTGGTCACTACCACCAAATCCAAAAAAGCAGGTTGACTGGTGGACATTAAATGACCTCAAATGAGTCGTTTTCTCGGCTGAGTTCACCTTCACTGTTTTTCGACGTCTGGAAGAGTTTACTTGTGGAGATGTCCATCCGAAGCATGCAAACCAGACTGCTTAGTGCCCAGAGTGAAACATGGTGGTGGCAGTCTTTGAGACCACTTATCATTCTGGCGAAACTTGTCACAGCTAAGGACCATAAGGCCATTCTGGAGGACCATCTGTAACTTATGGTGCAAATATTGTTCCCGGATGGTATGCAGTGTTCCAGGATGATAATACACTAATACCTGCTATACAGTTATGGAGTGGTTCAGTGAGCATGAACGTAAAGTTTAATATCTGTCATTGCGCACCCAGTCGCTGGACCTGAACATTGTTGAGCCCTTATGGATTCTTTAGGATGATCGCTTGCGATGACTTTTCCCTACACCAACAACATGTCTTGAACTCATAGGTGAGCATCAGGAGGAATGATTGCAGATTCCTCTCACCTCTCACCTCTGTTGGTTCTTCCCCATACATGTTGCTGCTGTACTGGCCACCAAAGTTGGCCTAACACCATACTTGTGAAGGTCAGTGTGTGCGTTCCAGGTGTTTAAGTTTCAATGTCCAAACATCCGTACACTTGATTCTCCATTTCTCATGATTTCTCTCCTTGGTGGAATTTTCCTCATATATCCTTTGTTTCTTCGAGAGGGACGAAGTTCTTCATATCTTCCCCTCTTGTCTTTGGTGGCTTACATTTTAAAATCTCCTTGCCTTCTGTTATGAAGTCTTCGGCTTCTCTTTCTCATTCTTCCAATTGCAAGAGTTCCTTTCTTCTTTAAAATTCCATACTACATGATGGATTCAGTTCTTCCTATCTCCAGTTTTCCTCTTGGTGGATTCCTTTAATTATTTAACCTTCCAATCTCCATGTATGACTCAATTCTTTCTATAGCCCAATTTTTACTATTTGGATTCATTTTCTTCTATCACATTACATTCTCCAATCAAGACTCAGCATTCTCTCATCTTCTCCTTCAAGGACACAGCTCCTCCTATCTCTTCATGTCCACTTGGTGGATTCCCTTGCTCCTCTCACCTTCCATTATTCTTGAAAAACTAAGATCTTGCCATATCCCCTATTCTACTTAGTAGATTCTGTTCCACCTCTCAGCTTCCATTCTCAATGGAGTATTCAATTTTTTGTATCCCCCATGCTTCGCCTGGTAGATTATTTTTCTCATCTTCCATTCTCCATCAAGGGCTACTTTTTCCAACAGCCTCTCTTCGATTTGGTAGATTTCTTTACCCCATTCAAAATTCCATTTCCATTGGATTGACTCAATTCTTCATACCTGCCCTCTTCTATTTGATTATTCTGATCTCCTTTCCTTCTCTTTGAAGGACTCGATCTTACTATCTTTCTGCCTTATTTCTCTCTATTCTCCTTGGAAGTATCAGTTCTTCCTGTCTCCCTCTCCTTTTCTTCTTTGACTCATTTCGTCCCATAAAACCAATTTTCTGTGGAGGGCCCAATTGCTCCTCTCTTCCACTTGATGGCTTATCTTTCTCCCATTGCTTCCATTCTTCTTGCACGACACGTTTTTTTTTCTTTCTCCTCTATAAATTGCCTTCTTCCATTCCCTTATAATTTAAGTGAAAGTGGGTAGATAGGAAGAACTGTGTTATCCATTGGGAATGACAGATAAAAAGATGAAGATAATGTACCAGGTACAAGAGAGGAGATAAGTAGAACTGAGTCCTTCATTGAGAATGGAAGGTAATAGAAGCAAAATAATCTGACAAATTGAAGGGGGATAATGACAGGTGATAGAAGAAACACAATCCCCCAAGTAAAAGAGAGGAGACAGGAAGAACTGCGTCATCCATGTAGAGTGGCAGGAGGAGGAAGAAAACCTACCAAGGTGGAAAAAGGAGAGACAGATAACACTGAGTCATCCAAGAAGATGGAAGATGGGTGAGATGAAATTAGGGATTAATAGAAGAAGAGGAGGAGAAGTCAGTTCTTTGTGATGTTTCTCTTCCACTTGATGCATTATTTTCCTCCTCTCACCTTTTATTATCTATCTCATTTCTATCTCTTCTGTTCAACTTGGTGGAGTCCTTTCCTCAAAGAGAAGGGAGGGAGATAGCAGAAGATAAGGTTTCGAAGAGAAATGTTTGGTGATAAAAAAGAAGCCCTTGCTCCTAGAAAATGAGAGACAGAGAAAGAGAGAGAGAGAGATTGTGATGTTCTCCAAATTGTACAGAAGAAGAGAAGGTAAGGGAAAACATATCCTTGAAGCAGAAGGAAGGAAAATATGAAGAGAAGATGAGGAGATAAAAAAACACTCAAGGGAGATGGGAAAGAAAGGATATAGGATATCAGTTCTCCAAGGACAAATAAAAATAATGAGATCAAGAACTCATCCAAGGAGAAGACAGGTAAGTACAATGAAGCAAGTTAGTCATAGAATGGAGATGAAAATAATAGATGGCAATCCTGAAGAGAAATGAAAGGGAGATAATAGTAAGATAAGTTTACCAAGGAAAGGTAAGAACAGGCAACTTTGGAACAGTGCAAAATAAGAAGAATCAAGCCTCAAAGGAGATGGGAGGGACAAGTGAATGTAGGCAAGTCTTGCAAGTAATGTTGAAGGATAAAACAGGGAAAATGAATATTTCCTACTAGGAGAAAGGAAGAAGATAAAAGGGGCAAATTTTCCGAGATAAGTGGAGGGAGATAAGATGAGGCAAGTTCTAAGGAATTGAAATTGAAGTTGAAATTAAAATTATGGGTGTGTCAGCACTAAGGCTAATTTGCACCCGTCACGTTATATTGGGTTCAACCACTTACTATAACAAACGTTGCATATCTAAAATCTTAAAACATTCTGACTTAGGTTAAAAGCTCAAGCTGCAAAGGGGTACTCAGAACACACAGGGACATAAGACAGGACAACACAGAATTATACTGGCCATAGGACCAGTCCCCAGAGTCTATAGTCTGCACAAAGCAGTCCAGGGTGTATTATGAGGAAGTGAGGCTGACAATTGGGTGAACTACATGGAAGGTCATCTCTTATACCCCTAGTCCTCTAAAGAGAAAGAAGAGACAGAAGGAGGAATGTTCTGCAAGGAGAATGGATGAAGGTAAAATGAAGCATGTCCTCTGAAGAGAACAGAGCAAGATAGGAGAAACATATATTTAAGGGAGAAACTAAGCACATGGATGTAAGTGCACCTTCCAAGTAGAAGAGGTTAATGCAGGAGAAATGGTGCAAGTTCTTAATAGACAATGGTGCATTTTCTCTATAGGTATATTTGTTAATTTGCATCATTCATCTGCCACTTTGGAAAAATTGCAATGAATACCATGAATGGCAATTTCATGAAATATATGATGGTGAACTCACCCAGGCTGACATGGATTTGAGAACCTCAGTGGCAAGTTAGAAAGTCAAGCAGTAAATCTACTTGACCACTGAGTAGGCTTAATACGTTAGGGAGGGTAATGAGAAGCCTGTTGTCTGAAGAGAAGAGAAGAGGAAACAATATTATACCATTCGTCGAAGTGAATGGGAGGAAATAGGATGAAATTTCATAAGTAGCTGGGATGTAGCTATGAGAAGGCAAATATTGAAATGTGAAACGAGATAGGAAGAAAATTATTTTCAAGCAGATGGAAGGGTTCATAAAGAAGCAAGTTCTATAGGGAAGAGAGAGAGAGAGAGAAAGAGAGAGATAGGAGGAAATCAACTTTCTCCTTGAAGGAGAAAGGAGGAAACTTAAAGGAATTCACCATCCACCAAGGGAGGAGAGGGAGGTGGGAAGAACTGAGTTCACATAGAAGATGGAAGGGAGGTAAGAAGAAGCGAATCCACTTAGAAGGAAGGTAGAAATAGAAAGAAAATAATATAGTCAATCACTTACCTCAAAAGGATGTTCTTTCCCTCTGGTCCTGTGGAAGCAGGGTATCTGTTATTGCTATGGTGTATCTGTTGTTGCAATTAATTTTTCACTTACTTCAAGAACTCATTCACAGTCCTTATGAGGCTAACATTTTCTCTACACCAAAGTTTGAAAGAATTTAAGTGTACTAACTGTACTAACATATGTTGTTTTAAATATATGTTGTTACAGTTAATGTATTGTATGTATTGGTAAAGTCAGCAAGACATTAAGCTATCTCCTGATGTGATATCATGGGGGAAAAAGTGTGTGATTGATGTGTATCTACCATTGATACACTTCTTCCTATCTCCTAAAGACTCTTTGTATGGCACAGGTCTTCCTTTCTTCACCCATGATCATTTGTGGATTTGCTTGAGAACTTCATTGATGTTATCTCCCACTTTATCTTCCTCCTATCTCTTCTCTTTCTTCTCCTTGGAAAACTAAGTTCTTCCTATCACCCTCTTGCACTTGGTGGATTTCATCCCTTGTCCCACCCACCCACTCCTTCTGTCAAACTACATTTCTGTCTTCCCTCTTCCACTTCATGGATTTTTCTTCCTCTATCACCTACCATTACCACTTTCCTGTAAAAGCTAGCAGGCCCTCTCCATATAGCTAATCAGATGAGTATGTTCTTCAAATCTTCCAGTACTCTCATGCTCTTGGTGGCCTTGAACAACAACAGCCATGCTTTATAATAGAAGGAGATATAAGGAAGGGATACCACCAAGAAGAAGTGGTGGAGATTGCAAGTTCTTCAAAGAAAAGAGCAGTAGATTGCAGGAATTATATCCACCAAGAAACAGAAAAGGAGATTGAAAGAACTAGGTTCTTCAAGAAGAAGCAGGGGTTATGGGAGGAAATAAACCCAGAAATGACAAGGAAATAATATAAGAAGGATGGAGTCCTAAACAGGAAGAGAAATGTGATAGCATAAAGGGAATTCACCAGTTCAAGGAGCAGGATATATAAACAACTGTGTTCTGCAAGATGAATTAAAACAAAAGATGAAAGAGAATCATCTACCACGTGGAAGACAGTAACAAATGTATCCTCCAAGGAGATGTTGCAGATATGGAAGCAAGTAAATCAAGCAAGGTAAAGTGAGGGAGACAAGAATAACTGATGCTTCCAAGGAGAGTATATATAAGTAATAGGAAGATATTCTACCAAAGACAAGGGAATGAGATTGTAAGAACAGAATCCTTAAAGGAGAATGAAAGGAGATTAGTGAAACTGATACCATCAAATAAAGGAGGCAGATATGGAGAACTAAGGTGAGATGAGTCCACGATGGAGAATGGAAGGAGAGATGAGGAAAGAAATGCATCAAGTGTTACAGTCTATATAGGAAGAACTGAGTTCCCCACAGAGAATGGAAGCTCAGAGAAGGAAAGGAATCCACGAAGTTCGACGGGAGATAGGAAGAAATGAATGCTTGAAAGACAAAGGAATGTGATAGAATGAAAGGAATTCGCCAAGATGAAGAGGGCAGATTTGAAGTACTGGGTAGAAGAGGTAAACCTGAATTTACCAAGTGGATAAATTGTAATGTGTTAGGTAATGGTATGTTTTGCAACTTCTGGCAAATCAAGACAATAAAGATGAGCAATGATATGGTGAAATTTGATGAAGGGATAATCACGAGAAATACTTATGCTCTTACCACGATATAAAACCTATACCCTGGCCATATAGTGTATTATGCGAACTACCCCACCATGAAGGTCTCCACCAAGATAAATAGGAACATAGTTAGAACTGAGTGCTTTATGGGGAATGGAAAGAATAGTGAAGAATGAAAGGAATCCACCAAGTGGAAGAAAAGCGGTAGGAGCAACCAAGCTGTGCATGGTGAAAGGAATGTGATAGTAAATAATCAACTGCGCAGGTTGAAGGTGGAATATGAGAGTAAAAGTCCTATGTGGAGATTGGAAGTTAGAGGCAGAATAAGATCCACCTACTTAAAGAATGGAGTTCAGAAGAACTGAGTATTTCATAGGTATTTGAATGTGAAAGAAAGTGGAAGAAGGGAAGCGTGAAGAAGTTACTCATCAGTGGAAAATCGAAGGTTATAGAAGAAAGGAAATCTAGCAAATGGACGTAGGAGTAATTGGAATAAAAGAGTGCTCCAAGCAGAAGGTAGGGAGGTAGAAGAAAATGGAAGGAAAGGAGAATATAGGAAGATAGAAGAATGTAGTCCTTCAAGAAGAGATTTATGACAAAAATATTTCACCAATGGGAGAAATTGTGAGAAAAGAATGAAATCTTGTCTCAAGAATTAGAAAAATTAGCTGAAGTAAACCCACGAATGAAAACAGAGGGAGATAGAGGAAAAACTGGGTCCTTCCAGGAAAATCAATGAGATCGGAAGGAGGATATAGAAGCAAATAGGTCAGTCCCATATGCAAGTGAGAAGGAGATAAGAGGAGGGAATTACACCAAGGGAAAGAGGGGAATGTAGGAAGAACTGAGTCCTCCAAAGAGGATGAATGGGATGGATGGTAGTAAATATACCAAAGAAAATGCAAGAAGAGAAGAAGTACTGTATCCTTCCCAGAGAAAAAAGAAAATAGGCAGAAATAAATCAAACAAGGACAAGGCAAGGCTGTACACTGAACTCTAACCTGCAAAGAGAATGAATGAAGATAGGAGGAAGTAAATCCACCAAGTTGAAGTATTGGAGAAATTATGGACTGAGACTTTCAATGAGAATGTAAGGAGATGATGAATTGATTCCACAAAAAGGGAAGCAGTAGAATGGAGAGAAAGGGGGAGATAGTAAATCAGCCATGGACAAGGAAGGTATATGGGAAGTTTTGAGTTCTCCAAAGAAAATGGAAGAACATAGGGGAAAGGGAATCCTCCAAGTATAGGAGGAGAGAGAGAGGAAGAACTTAGTTCTTGATGAAGAATGGAAGGTAAGAGAAGGAAAGGTATCAACCGAGTTGAAAAGAGGTGGTAGCAAGATACAATATTTCCATGAAGAATGCAAAAAGATCAAGGGAATGGATTAAACCAAGTAGGAGAATAGAGATAGGAAGAACGATGTACTCTCTGGTGAATGGAAGGTGAGAAGAGGAAGGAAATGCACCAAGTGGGAGAAGAGAGGTGGGAAGAACTGAGTTTCAGGAAAATTGAATGAAGAAAATAGAAAGGTATTCGTCACAGGAAAAAGGGACACAGGAAGTAATTAGATCACAAATGCTAAGGGATAGAGAGAAGGCACTGAAGACAGAGAAAGTTATAGGAAAGGCTTGAGTCCTTCAAGGAGAAAGAAGATTGGAGGAAGGGAAAATGCCGCTGAAAAAAATTCGGATGATGAATGAACTGAGTCCTGCAAAGAGAAGGGAGGGAGATAACATGAAATAATTCCAACAAGCATAAGGGAAGGATACAAAAAAAACTTAGCCATATTTTGAGCAAAGAGTAATGGAAGAATGAAAATTCAGCAAATGGAAGAGGAGACATGGGAGGATCTGAGTCCTCCAAGGATAATGTAAGTTTAAAGAAGGAATGGAATTCTCCAGGAGAAAGAACGGAAGTAGGAAAACTGAATCCATCAATGACATAGGAATGAGGTAGTTGAAATGGATCCATGATAGGGAAAGTAGAAGATACGTAGAACTGGTTCCTGTAAGGAGAAGGGATGAATGGGAAAATTTAGCTGCACCAAGGAGAAGGGTAGTAAAGTATAACTGAATCCTTCAAGGAGAAGTAAGTGTGATAGGAGGATGTGAAACAATTGAGAGGAAGAAGTTGAGGAAGAACTTCATAATAAATGGAAGAAGAATGGGATAGGACGAATTAAGTTTTTCAAGGAGAGGAGAGAGAGAGAGAAAGGAATAGGTGGAAGTAAATCCACCAAAGAGAAGGGAGGATGAGAATATAAAGCAAATCCACTAAAAAGGGGGAGACGAAACTAAGAAGGAGATGGTAAAGAAAATTTCTTACCTCAATGTGGTCTTCATCTCATCTTGACTCAGTGGATGCAATGAAACTGTTTATTTACCATAAAACGATCCAATGCACTGCATTTCTTCCACTTCTCCTTGCAAGTTGATTCTGGTTCTGTGGAAAAAAAAAAAGAAATGGTACATGAACATAATATATGGTGACCACAATCTGACACATACATCCCCAGGAGGTCAGTTTAGTTCTTTCATGAAAAATCTGTTGCGCCTAATTACTCTGATCTTCTTGAGAACAGCTTTATTATTTAACAACTGTTTATAAAACTTACCCCAAAACTCACCCCACCTACCTGACACACAATGTGACATTTGTCATTTGAGTTTTTGTCAAGACACAAATTTTATTTTTTTCTGCACATCTGTATTGAAACTACAAGTAAACTTCTTGAGGATGCATCTTCACTGTTCTACAAATAACAGAACACACAAAAAATAAAATTCACGATTCAAGCTAACTTATACATTAAATTACTGTCTGCCCGTACATTCTCTGTGGCAATTTTTTATTACTTTGAAGTGCTACAAATACACTGATTTGCCATAGTGACACTATTTTAAAAATTCTATTAACATGTTTATTTTATTTTTTCAAATTAAACTTCGCTTTCAAGCTAACTCCTACACTAACATAACAGGATCAACAAATCAAATCATGTTGGTAATTATTATGCAGAATACATTAATGTACATTATTTTCAGTTTTAATTTTTAGTCTCTAAAATTTTTCGAATCTTTCTTAGGTTATTAATGGATTCTCAGTGAGTGAGGGCAATTCTAAGTGATTTCTATTCTTCTTTAGATTTTATGTACTGTATATTCCATGTATTCTTAAAATTTGCTTGAAAAAGGCTTACAAAACTACTTGTTTCTAAATGTACTGAAGAGAACATATGAAAAACTGGTAATTTATATCTTCATAAGAGCAGATTTCATAAAGTGGCATAGTCATGCTTGATTGACATGGGTTATGAAGGATATTTTTTCCCTACCAATACTAGGTTTGACGAGCAATTGAATTGTTTCAATGTACAGTAATTTTTTTTCAAATTAAACACCAGATTACACCCAACCTTCCCTCCTTCTCCTTCGCATAGAGTACTGTCAGATTTAAAGAGCATTTGATCTTCATGGGCTCACATGCAGATAAATAGCATTTCATATGAGCTGTTCTATGTTCGACACCCATTGAAAGCAACAATAATGTACACTGTATAATGTATTTCAGAAGACAATGGGGAAACTACTGGAGAGGAAGAAGTAGTAGAGATCAGTCTGGAAACAAAAATAACAACAGTGATGGAACTTGATATGCTGAAAACTCATCACCCAAAGAAAAATTGGTCCTCAGAGTTTTAGGTTTCAAGTGATTACTGTTTTGTTCTATTAGTGGAAGTTATTTTTACTTCTATTTCTTTTTATCATCAACAAGGATGAAGACCAATTCAACTACCCTTCCATTGATTATATGTAACTACAACAAAAAAAATTATTGTATAAAAGTTAGATTCTCTTTTCATAAACATTTATAACTGTACTCTTGTCACTGGCACATAAGTATTTACTCTTATTTAATTTAATTGAAACACTTCTAATTTACTCATTTATGTGAGAATGAATTGCAGCAGTTTGTGTAGTAATAATAATATAATCCTTGAGTAGAGTTTCTATCCATTCAATACATTCTACATGAACAGAAGGAAGAGTGGTACAGAAGTAAAACTTGATAGTCCACAAGAGTATGAAATTGAGAAAAGCAAGTGAAAGTCACACCATAGCATTGTGGCCCAAATGTTCCTGTGGGTTTTTGCAAAAATACTGCTACTGAACAGACTTTGTTCATCCATGTGTGAACATCAGGAGACTGCAGCAACTGTTCCGAATGTTATCTCAAATTTGCATGGAGGGTGGGCTATCAAGTTTTACTCGAAGTCACTCAATTAACCAGTGCAACATAGAGAAGGAGTATAAAACAATAAAAATAAAATGAAATAATGTTATGTATGTCATGCCTGCTTCTAAACACATTGGGGCTCAATCAATGGGCCAATTTTGCTTTCCTTCGGCAGACTTTTAAGCTTTCTAAGTGTTTGATATCCCTGTGAGTGTTTTATCAAATATTTTCAGCTTTTTGAGAAGAGCTGGTCTCTTCCACTATCTATGAGGAAGCTTTTGGTTTATTCTTACTTTTTAATGTGTTATGTGTAGGTCCCTTTACAACCTTAGACTTTTAACTTTTGTTTTAAATTTTCAAGTAACAATTTCAGAAATTTTAATTCAATCAATCAATCCATCAGTGGACAGGTGCATTTGGTTGAATTTTGACCTCATCAGCAAAGTTTCCCGGTCTGAGTTCCAGCCTGGCAGTGAGTGTTATTTTTGAGTGTCCCTTCATATACGAGGGCCGCACTGAAAGTTTCGGGAAAATGACATAATGAAGAAGAATGAAAGTACATTAATTTTTTATTGTTTTTCAAAATATTCACCCTTAACAGCAATGCATTGTTTCATGCTATGGAACCAATTGTTGAAACAGTTATGCCAGTCTGAAGTTGGTAGCTGCGAGACATGCATTTCGTATTCTTCGATAGCCTATTCTGGAGTGAAAAATTGCTTACCACGCAAGTTGTTCTTCATTGTTGGGACCAAAAAAAAATCACATGAGGCTAAGTCAGGTGGAAAAGCTGGATGAGTCATGAGTTCAACTTGTTCATGGTCCAGAAAGTTCCTTGTGTCACATGCTGTGTGCGAGCTGGCATTGTCGTGATGCAGAATGATTCGACGATTGGGGTTTGAAGTTCTGAGCACGTAGAGTACTTGTGGCAGGCAAATTGTGGAATACCATTCTGCATTGACTGTTCTACGATTCTCTAGTGCAACAGTCGCAATGTGACCTGATTTACCGAAAAAAGAGGCAACCATTTTTTTCGACACACTGCGTACACGAACAATTTTCGTTGGTTTAGGCTCATCCTGGAACACCCATACAGCAGGTTGTCGCTTTGTTTCATAAGAGTAAATTTATAATTCATCGCCTGTGACGATGTTAAACACAAGATTTGATGATCTCCTTCTTGAACCGTGCGATCATAGCCTTGCACCACTTCACACGGTCGTCTTTTTGAGCTTTTGTTAAATTGTGTGTCATCCAACGGGCACAATGCTTTTTCACACCTAAATGATTGTGCAAAATTGTTTGTATTTGACTCATCCCAATACCTAAGGAACCCTGAATTTCGCGATTAGTCACCTGTCGATCACTGTTGATTAGTTCTCGAACTGCATCAATGTTTTCTGTCACAATGGCTGTCGATGGGTGGCCTTCACGAATTTCATCACTAAGGCTAACCCGGCTACATCTGAATTCTTGAAACCAGCGATAAATTGTCGTCTTTGATGGGGCATCTTCGTGAAAAGTTTCGATCATTCGAGTAACATATTGTTGCTGTGTTAAACCTTGCCGAAAATCATAATAAATCATGGCACGTAAGTTCTCTCTTGTTAATTCCATTTTTTTCACAAACACCTCACTTCAAACTTCTATCCTGAAACGAAAACGAATCCGTGTTACGTCAGTCCTTGTAATTACAGTCGACAAATATCACAGTTTATAAATATAACAAAATCTAACAGATTGCATAGTTGCCAGTACCTGATTCCTGAAACTTTCAGTGCGGCCCTCGTATTTAATCTAATCACCACTCATCCTCATGTCACAATTAGCCAAAAGTGATGGAACAACTGCATTAAAGTTACAAAATAACAATTGAAATTAGACATAATGGATTGAATCATACAATAACAGACTTCAACACAAAGTTTGCCATATTCCATGATTGGAAAAAAAAAGAAACATTCTAAAGTTGCTCTGAATGATTTCAGGCTCTAGACATGGGTGTGGATTAAAATATTCATATTAGACTGATTTCAGAGAACTATGAAGTACTCTGTGGTGTCTGATAACAATAGGAAAATAGAAAGTTTAGTTGGATGACATATTCTGAATATATGAAAAGCATAAACGAAAGTGTGTTTCATGTGTAATGCTTTGAACTGTAGCAAACTTGGATTCATTTTTTCTGTGAAGCTTATAGCCTGCAGATGCTAATATTTCTTTTGGAGCAAAATATACAAATTATGTATATTCACAAATATTTAAATCCTAATGCAATTAAAGACCATAATAATATCTAGATTTATTCATTTTGTTATTTACGTGCAATAAGATCACTTTCGGTGAAACGCCTCAAATACATATTGTGGAATTTTTCAACATCTTGTTGGCTAATAACATATGTTATCCTAGTGTGGCAATTTTTCATAGAAAATAATTTGTTGTATTAAGTAAAGTATGTCAAGTTTAAGTGCAGAAATGTAGCAGTCAAATATTAGTTTAAATAGATGTAACTTAGTAGGGGCAAGCAGGGGCACTTGGCCTCACAAAATTTTAGGTTTATTAAAATTTAGATGTTAAGAGATAAAAGTGTTTACCTTTTGGGATCTGACCCACGAATTAATAAAGAGTAAATTTGTGATTCCACAAATGTAACAGTTATTTAGAAAATAATTCTGTATGTTATTTTTATGAGATGGAACAACTATTTGATTCTCCCCCGCAAAGTTAAGCCTCAAATTCTATTCCGTCTCCAAAAATTAAAGTCCAAAGTAACGGCCATGTTCTGATTCATTTGTTTGTTTTTTACTTAAATCTTTTGTAGGTGTGTTTTGTCTTTTAGTTACTTACATATAATGTAAAAGTGATGAGTTAAATTTTAAACCACAGGATGTGATTATTGTAAGATAAATACATGCATTCTTTATAACAAATCTCAAGTAGATTTTTTTGTTCTCTTGTTTATCATTTAACATTGAGAGTAGAGTTTCTAGTGCAATATACATTTTATCTTTATATTTTTTGTTTTTGAAATATATACACTAGAAGAATATTCATCCATCCATGAAAATCATGCAATTGCCTTGCAACGGGAACCATCCAATGCAATATGAACGTTCTGTTATTTATAGTAGATAAATTCTATGCTATTTAACCCTAGAAGAGGTTACACTATTACATTCTTAGTCACGTGGGATACATTTGTAGCCCATGACATTCTATTTTAAAAAATCAAAAATTAATTTCAAAATTAAAGTAAAACCTGTTTGAAGACAATTGTGGATCCTTTTGAACAAGTTGCATGGTGCTTTGAAATACTTTTTTTTTTAAAAAAAATGAGAGTTTGGTTCCCAAAAAACATAATGGGCATAACAATAGACGGACCAGAGCAGGGTAACGGAGCGTGGTTAGCTGAAACAAAAAAAAAAAACACGTGTTTCTCCTTTGGGCCCCTCTATACACCTGCCAAGTTTCTTGGAAATGGGAGGGGGACACAGGGCTCAAATCCCCACTTCAATTTGTCCTTATCTTCATATTTGAGGGAAGGGCTTGCTCCTAAACCCGTTTCTTTAGCAGAAACAAAAAACACGTATTTCTTCCTTTGGGCCCCTCCATACACCTGCTAAGTTTCATGGAAATCGGAGGGGGACACAGGGGTCAGATCCCCACTTCAATTTGTCCTCATCTTCATATTTGAGAGGAGGGTTGCCCCCTAAACCCGCTTTTTTAGCAGAAACAAAAAACACGTATTTCTTCCTTTGGGCCCCTCTATACACCTGCCAAGTTTCATGGAAATCAGAAGGGGACACAGGGGTCAGATCCCCACTTCAATTTGTCCTCATTTTGACATTTGAGGGGGGGGGAGTTGCCTCCTAAACCCGTTTCTTAGACGAAACAAAAAAAAACGAATTTCATCATTTGGGCTCCTATATACACCTGCCAAGTTTCATGGAAATCGGAGAGGGGACACAGGGGTCAGATCCCAACATCAAATTGTCCTCATCTTGGCATTTGAGGGGGGTTTTGCCCCCTAAACCTGTTCTGTTGAAGCAAAAAAACACATATTTCTTATTTTGGCCCCTCTATACATCTGCCAAGTATCATGGAAATCGGAGGGGGACACAGGGGTCAGATCCCCACTTCAATTTGTCCTCATACTGACATTTGAAAGGGGATTTGCCACCTAAAGCCGATTGTTAGCAGAAACAAAAAAAAAAGAAATTTCTTCCTTTTGGCCCCTCTATACACCTGCCAAGTTTCATGGGAATCTGAAGGGGACTCTGGGGTCATATCCCCAGCGTTGATGTTCTCGAAAAACTCGCGTTCAATGCTAATACCCCCTTGAGACTCATTTTCTATACAGACCAAGCCAGAGATGATTTTCTTTAAAATGTGGAATTATTATGCTCTTCAGAACCTGAAAAGCGTTTTAATTATGACATTTGGACTATAGGATGAATACATAATTTTTCGAGAAGTACGCGTTCAATGCTAGTACTCGTTTCAAACTCATTTTCTCTACAGACCTAGGCTGAGATGATTTATATTAAAATTATTAAGCTTTTCAGAGCCTGAAAAGCGTTTTAATTATTACATTTCGCCTATAGGATCAAAACTTGATTTTTCGAGAAATTCGCATTAAATGCTAATTTTCGTTTGAAACTCATTTTCTCTACAGACCAAGCCAGAGATGATTTTCATTAAAATGTTGAATTATTAAGCATCTCAGAGCCTGAAAAGCGTTTTAATTATGACATTCGGACTATAGGATGAATACTTGATTTCTCGAGAAATACGTGTTTAATGCTAATACTCCCTTGAGACTCATTTTCTACACAGACCAAGCCAGAGACGATTTACTTTAAAATGTTGAATTATTATGATTTTCAGAGCCTGAAAAGCATTTTAAATATTACCTTTCACATATAGGATGAATACTAGATTTATCGAGAAATACGCTTTCAAAATACTCGTTTGAAACTAATATTCTCTACAGACCTAGCCAGAGATGATTTGTATTAAAATATTGAATTATTAAGGTTTCCAGACCCTGATAAACGTCTTCATTCTGATATTTCGACTATAGGATCAAAACTTGATTTTACGAGAAATTCGCTTTCTACGCTGATACTCACTTGAGACTCATTTTCTATACAGACGAAGCCAGAGATGATTTTCTTTAAAATGTTGAATTATTATGCTTTTCAGAGCCTGGAAAGCGTTTTAATTATTCCATTACGCTTATAGGATCAAAACTTGATTTTTCGAGAAATTCGCGTTTAATGCTTATACTCCGTTGAAACTCATTTTCTATGCTTTTCAGAGCCGGAAAACTGTTTAATTATGACATTTGGACTATAGGATGAATACTTGACTTTTCGACAAATACGCGTTCAATGCTAGTACCCGCTTGTAACTCATATTCTCTACGGACCAAGCCGGAGATGTGTTTTCTTTAAAATGTGGAATTGTTATGCTTTTCAGAGCCTGAAAAGCGTTTTAATTATGACAGTTGGACTATAGGATGAATACTCGACTTTTCGAGAAATACGCGTTCAATTCTAGTACCCGTTTGTAACTCATTTTCTCTACGGACCAAGCCAAAGATGTATTCTTTAAAATGTGGAATTGTTATGCTTTTCGGAGCCTGAAAAGCGTTTTAATTATGACATTTGGACTATAGGATTTTTCGAGAAATTCGTTTACAATGCTTATACTCATTTTCTATACAAACGAAGCCAGAGATGATTTTCTTTAAAATGTTGATTTATTATGCTTTTCAGAACCTGAAAAACGTTACAATTATTCCATTTCTCCTGTAGGATCAAAACTTGATTTTTCGAGAAACTCGCGTTCAATGCTAATACTCTCTTGAGACTCTTTATCTATACAGACAAAGCCAATGATGATTTTCTTTAAAAAGTTGAATTATTATGCTTTTCAGGGCGTGAAAAGCGTTTTAATTCTGACATTCGGACTATAGGATGAATACTTGATATATCGTGAAATACGCGTTCAATCCTAATACTCCTTTGAAATTATATTTCTCAACAGACATAGCCAGAGGTGATTTATATTAAAATGTTGAACTATTAATCTTATAAAAAAAGGTAAAGTGTTCCCCTGTGCCATGAAGGCGTATAGCGGGTATGGGGGTAACGCCCCACACTTTCTTGATCCGGTCGTGAGTGGGGGTGATGTGATCAGCATCACGCCCCTGACCGCCTTTACCCCACAGGGTTTCCCCCAGGTACCCATGTTATTCGACGCTGGGTAGGCGCCGGAGCCGCTTCCACCGTTAGAAAAGTTCCCGGATTTGAACCGGCCGGGGATCGAACCCGGGACCTTTAGCATGGTAGTCAGACGCGTTACCGACTGAGCTACCGCGGCCACTTATTAATCTTATCAGGCCCCGAAAACCTTTTAAATTCTGACATTTCGACTACAGGATCAAAACTTAATATTTCGAGAAATTCGCTCTAAATGCTGATATTCACTTGAAACTCATTTTCTATACAGAATTGATTTTCTATAAAATGTTAAATTATTAAGCTCTTCAGAACCTGAAAAGCGTTTTAATTATGATATTTCGCCTATAGGTTCAAAACTTGATTCTTCGAGAAACTCATTTTCTATACAATCGAAGTAAGAGATGATTTTCATAAAATGTTGAATTACTATGCCTTTCAGAGCCAGAGAAGCATTATAATCATCACATTTAAAGGAAAATCATAGCTGGCTTCGTCTGTATAGAAAATGAATCTCAAGTGAATGTCAGCATTGAACGAGAGTTTCTCGAAAAATCAAGTTTTGATCCTATAGTAGAAATGTCAGAATTTAAACGCTTTTCAGTGTCTGAAAAGCTCAATAATTTAACATTTTAATATAAATCATCTCTGGCTAGGTCTGTTGAGAAAATGAGTTACAAACTAGTACAATCATTGAACGCATATTTCTCGAAAAGTCAAGTATTCATCCTATAGTCCAAATGTCATAATTAAAATGATTTTCAGACTCTGAGAAGCATAATAATTCAACGTCTTAAAGAAAATTATCTCTGGCTAGCTCTGTAGAGAAAATGAGTTACAAACGAGTACTAGCATGGAATGCGCAATTCTCGAAAAGTCAAGAATTCATCCTTTAGTACAAATGTCATAATTAAAACGCTTTCCAGGTTTTGAAAAGCATAATAATTCCACATTTTAAAGAAAATCATCTCTGGCTTGATCCTTAGTCAAAATGAGTTAAAAACGAGTACTAGCATTGAACGCGTATTTCTCGAAAAGCCAGGTTTGCATCCCATAATCCAAATGTCATTATTAAAACGCTTTTCAGGCTCTGTAAAGCATAATAATATCTCATTTTAAAGAAAGTCAACTCTGGCTTTGTCTGTATCGAAAATGAGTTTCAAGTGAGTATCAGCATTGAAAGCGAATTTCTCGAAAAATCAAATTTCGATCCTGTAGTCGAAATGTGAGAATTTGAAAAATTTTCAGGGTGTGAAAAGCTTAATAATTTAACATTTTAATATAAATCACCTCTGGATAGGTCTGTAGAGAAATTGAGTTTCAAAGGAGTACTAGCATTGAACGCGTATTTCTATATATCAAGGATTCATAATATAATCCAAATATCATAATTATAATGCTTTTCAGCTTCTGAAAAGCTACTAATTCAACACTTTAAAGGAAATCATTTCTGGCTTCGTCTGTATAGGAAATGAGTCTCAAGAGAGTTTCATCGCGAGTTTCTCGAAAATCAAGTTTTGATCCTATAGGCGAAATGTGATAATTAAAACACTTTTCAGGTTCTGAAAAGCTTAATAATTCAACATTTAAAGGAAAATCATCTCTGCTTTCGTCTGTGTAGAAAATGAATCTCAAGTGAATATCAGCCGTGAACGAGAGTTTTTTCGAAAGATCAAGTTTTGATCCTATAGTAGAAATGCCCGTAATAAAACGCTTTTCAGGGTCTGAAAATCTCAATAATTTAACATTTTAATATAAATAATTTCTGGCTAGGTCTGTAGAGAAAATGAGTAACAAACGAGTACAAGCATTGTACGCGTAATTCTCGAAAAGTCAAGTATTCATCCTATAGTCCAAATGTCATAAATAAAACGCTTTTGAGGCCCTGAAAAGCATAATAATGCCACATTTTAAAGAAAATCATCTCTGGCTTGGTACGTATAGAAAATCAGTTTCAAACGTGTTCTAGCATTAAACTCGTATTTCTCGAAAAATAAGGCATTCATCCTAAAGTCCAAATGTCAGAATTAAAACATTTTTCGGATTCTGAAAAGCATAATAATTCAACATTTTAACTAAAATCATCTCTGGCTTCGCCTGTATAGAAAATGAGTCCCAAGTGAGTACGAGTATTGAACACGAATATCTCGAAATATCTAGTTTTGATCCTGTAGTCCGAATGTCAGAATTAAAACGCTTTCCACGCCCTTAAAAGCATAATAATTCTACTTTTTAAAGAAAAACATCTCTGGCGATGTCTGTTTAGAAAAAGAGTCTCAAGAGAATATTAGCAATGAAGGCGAGTTTCAAGAAAAATCAAGTTTTGATCCTATAGGCGAAATGGAATAATTGAAACGCTTTTCAGATTCTGAAAAGCATAATAAATTAACATTTTAAAGAAAATCATCTCTGGCTTCGTTTGTATAGAAAATGAGTCTCAACTGAGTATATGCATTGAAAAAAATTCTCGGAAAATCAAGTTTTGCTCCTATAGTCGAAATGTCAGAATTTGAAAGGTTTTCCAGGTGTGAAAAGCTTAATAATTTAACATTTTAATATAAATCACCTCTGGATAGGTCTGTAGAGAAATTGAGTTTCAAAGGAGTACTAACATTGAACGCGTATTTCTCGATATATCAAGTATTCATCCTATAATCCAAATTTCATAATTAAAAGGCTTTTCAGCATCTGAAAAGCTTACTAATTCAACATGTTAAAGGAAATCATTTCTGGCTTCGTCTGTATAGGAAATGAGTCTCAAGAGCATTTTGAAAAGCTTAATAATTCAACATTTAAAGGAAAATCATCTCTGCCTTTGACAGTATAGAAAATGAATCTCAAGTGAATATCAGCATTGGTCGAGAGTTTCTCGAAAAATCAAGTTTTGATCCTATAGTAGTTATGTCTGAATTAAAACGCCTTTCAGGGTTTGAAAAGCTCAATAATTTAACATTTTAATATTAATCATCTCTAGCTAGGTCTGTAGAGAGAATGAGTAACAAACGAGTACAAGCATTGTAGGCGTATTTCTCGAAAAGTCAAGTATTCATCCTATAGTCCAAATGTCATAACTAAAACGCTTTTCAGGCTCTGAAAAGCACAATAATGCCACATTTGAAAGAAAATCATCTCTGGCTTGGTACGTATGGAAAATCAGTTTCAATCCAGTTCTAGCATTGAACGCGTATTTCTCGAAAAATAAAACATTCATCCTAAAGTCCAAATGTCAGAATTAAAACTTTTTTCGGACTCTGAAAAGCATAATAATTCAACATTTTAAAGAAAATCATCTCTGGCTTCGCCTGTATAGAAAATTAGTCCCAAGTGAGTACGAGTATTGAACACTAATATCTCGAAATATCTAGTTTTGATCCTGTAGTCCGAATGTCAGAATTAAAACGCTTTTCACGCCCTTAAAAGCATAATAATTCTACTTTTTAAAGAAAAACATCTCTGGCGTTGTCTGTATAGAAAAAGAGTCTCAAGTGAATATTAGCAATGAACGCGAGTTTCAAGAAAAATCAAGTTTTGATCCTATAGGCGAAATGGAATAATTGAAACGCTTTTCATGTTCTGAAAAGCATAATAAATTAACATTTTAAAGAAAATCATCTCTGGCTTCGTTTGTATAGAAAATGAGTCTCAACTGAGAATAAGCATTGAAAAAATTTCTCGGAAAATTAAGTTTTGCTGCTATAGTCGAAATGTCAGAATTTGAAAGGTTTTCCAGGTGTGAAAAGCTTAATAATTTAACATTTTAATATAAATCACCTCTGGATAGGTCTGCAGAGAAATTGAGTTTCAAAGGAGTACTAACATTGAACGCGTATTTCTCGATATATCAAGTATTCATCCTATAATCCAAATATCATAATTAAAAGGCTTTTCAGCATCTGAAAAGCTTACTAATTCAACATGTTAAAGGAAATCATTTCTGGCTTCGTCTGTATAGGAAATGAGTCTCAAGAGCATTCTGAAAAGCTTAATAATTCAACATTTAAAGGAAAATCATCTCTGCCTTTGACAGTATAGAAAATGAATCTCAAGTGAATATCAGCATTGATCGAGAGTTTCTCGAAAAATCAAGTTTTGATCCTATAGTAGTAATGTCAGAATTAAAACGCCTTTCAGCGTTTGAAAAGCTCAATAATTTAAGATTTTAATATAAATCATCTCTGGCTAGGTCTGTAGAGAAAATGAGTAACAAACGAGTACAAGCATTGTAGGCGTATTTCTCGAAAAGTCAAGTATTCATCCTATAGTCCAAATGTCATAATTAAAACGCTTTTCAGGCTCTGAAAAACACAATAATGCTACATTTTAACGAAAATCATCTCTGGCTTGGTACGTATAGAAAATCAGTTTCAAACCAGTTCTAGAATTGAACGCGTATTTCTCGAAAAATAAAGTATTCATCCTAAAGTCCATATGTCAGAATTAAAACATTTTTCGGACTCTGAAAAGAATAATAATTCAACATTCTAAAGAAAATCATCTCTGGTTTCGCCTGTATAAAAATGAGCCCCAAGTGAGTATGAGCATTGAACACGAATTTCTCGAAATATCTAGTTTTTATCCTGTAGTCGTAATGTCAGAATTGAAAAGGTTTTCCGGGTCTGAAAAGATTAATAGTTTAACATCTTAATTTAAATAACCTCTGGCTATGTCTGTAGAAAGGGGGTGAGAACCTAAAGTAATCTTGATGAAATATCAAGATGGTGATTTTCTAGCTGACCCAAGCGATATTCTAAATAGATGGTAGAACTACTTTAATGACCTTTTAAATGTCCATGTAGGAGATCAGAAGTAAATGAAGTCCACAAAGCAGAAAATTTAGTTCCGGATCCTAACTTGACTGAAGTTAAAAATGCTTTAAAAGGCTAAAGAATAACAAAACACCTGGCATCGATTTAATACCCGCTGAGTTAAATAAATATGGTGGAAATTCATTAATATGTCACATTCATAAATTAATTTGTTTAATATGGAATAAAGAAGAAATCCCTCAACAGTGGAAAAAATCCATAATCTTTCCTGTGTTTAAAAAAGGTGATAAAATGAACTGCAATAGTTACAGTGGAATTTCTCTACTTTCAACAACATATAAAATATTATCTAACAAAATGTCCATCAGCTATTCATTGATTTAAAAAAAGCATATGATTCGGTCAAAAGAGATAAATTATAAATTATATAATATATTAGTAGAGTTTGGAATAAATAAGAACCTTGTTAGTATGATAAAAATATGCACCAGTGAAACAGAAAGTAAAATTCGTGTGGGTATCAATATGTATGACAAATTTACAATTCATGATGGGTTAAAACAGGGAGATGCATTATCTCCATTGTTCTTTATTTTGTCTTAGAATGTGCTGTTAGGAAGGTAAAAGAAACTAAAGAAATTAAAAGGTGTGACTCAGTTGTTAGCATATGCAGATGATGTAGACTTACTGGGGGATGATGTGAATACAATTAAGAATAATGCTAAAATATTTTTCAAAACTGCTAAAGAGATATGTTTGGAAGTAACACAGAGAAAACTAAATATATGCTTACAGGCCGAAACCAAGTGTTAGGTAATAATCAAAATCTAATTATTGATAACAACTCGTTTGAACCAGTTTCCAAATTCAAATACTTAGGAGTAATATTAACAAATGAAAATTATATTAAAGAGGAAATAAAAAGTAGGCTTAATTCAGGAAATGCATGTTACTTCTCTCTTCATAAACTTTTGTCTTCTCGTTTAATATCTAAGAAACTAAAAGTTAAAATATACAAAACAGTAATTTTGCCTGTAGTATTATATGGATGTGAAACTTGGTCCCTTACATTGAAAGAGGAACATAAATTGAGAGTATTTGAAAATAAGATCCTTAGGAAAATCTTTGGACCTAAAAAGGGATGAGGAGACAGGTGAGTGGAGAAGGTTACATAATTTCGAACTACATAATTTGTATTCATTTCCAGATATTATTAGAATAATTAAATCAAGAAGACTTAGGTGGGCAGGCCATGTGGCACGAATGGGAGAGGAAAGAGGAGTTTACAGGATTCTTGTTGGGAAACCTGATGGTAAGAAACCTGTAGGAAGGCCAAGACGAAGATGGAGGGACAACGTTGAGATCGACTTAAGGGAAATCGGTAGGGATGGAAAAGAGTTTATAGAACTTGCTCAAGATAGCGACAGATGGAAGGCCTGTGTTGCTGCAGTCATGAATCTACGAGTATATGAAGGCTAGGGAGTTAGTTAGTTAGTTTGTATAGAAAATGAGTCTCAAGGGAGTATCAGCATTGAAAGCGAGTTTCTCTAACAATCAAGTTTTGATAATATAGTCGAAATGCCAGAATTAAAACGCTTTTCAGGTTCTGAAAAGCATAATAATTCAACATTTTAATGAAAATTATCTCGGGCTTTTTCTGTAGAGAAAATGAGTTTCAAACGAGTACTAGCATTGAACGTGAATTTCTCGAAAAATCAAGTTTTAATCCTATAGTCGAAATGTGATCATTATAACGCTTTTCAGGCTTTGTAAAGCTTAATAATTCAACATTTTAAAGAAAATCATCTTGGCTTGGTCTGTATGGAAAATGAGTCTCAAGGGAGTATCGGCATTGAAAGCGAATTTCTCTAAAAATCAAGTTTTAATCCTCCTGTCAAAATGTAAGCTTGAAAACCGTTTTAATTCTGACATTTCGACTATAGGAGCAAAACTTGATTTTCCGAGAAATTTTTTCAATGCTATACTAAGTTGAGCCTCATTTTCTATACAAAAGAAGCCAGAGATGATTTTGTTTAAAATGTTAATTTATTATGCTTTTCAGAACCTGAAAAGCGTTTCAATTAATCCATTTCGCCTATAGGATCAAAACGTGATTTTTCGAGAAACTCGCGTTCATTGCTAATATTCTCTTGAGACTCTTTTTCTATACAGACAATGCCAGATATAATTTTCTTTAAAAACTAGAATTATTATGCTTTTAAGGGCGTGAAAAGCGTTTTAATTCTGATATTCGGACTACAGGATAAAAACTAGATATTTCGAGATATTCGTGTTCAATACTCGTACTCACTTGGGAATCATTTTCTATACAGGCGAAGCCAGAGATGATTTTCTTTAAAATGTTGAATTATTATGCTTTTCAGAATCCGAAAAAAGTTTTAATTCTGACACTTGCACTTTAGGATGAATACTTTATTTTTCGAGAAATACGAGTTCAATGCTAGATCACGTTTGAAACTGATTTTCTATACATTTAATACCAAGGCAGAGATGATTTTCTTTAAAATGTGGCATTATTATGCTTTTCAGGGCCTCAAAAGCGTTTTATTTATGACATTTGGACTATAGGATGAATACTTGACTTTTCGAGAAATACGCCTACAATGTTTGTACTCGTTTGTTACTCATTTTCTCTACAGACCTAGCCAGAGATTATTTATATTAAAATGTTAAATTATTGAGATTTTCAGACGCTGAAAAGCGTTTTATTTCGGACATTTCTACTATAGGATCAAAACTTGATTTTTCGAAAAAACTCTCGTTCAAAGCTGATATTCACTTGAGATTCATTTTCTACACAGACGAAAGCAGAGATGATTTTTCTTTAAATGTTGAATTATTAAGCTTTTCAGAACCTGAAAAGTGTTTTAATTATCACATTTCGCCTATAGGATCAAAACTTGATTTTCGAGAAACTCGCGATGAAACTCTCTTGAGACTCATTTCCTATACAGACGAAGCCAGAAATAATTTCCTTTAAAATGTTGAATTAGTAGCTTTTCAGAAGCTGAAAAGCCTTTTAATTATGATATTTGGATTATATAATGAATCATTGATATATAGAAATACGCGTTCAATGCTAGTACTCCTTTGAAACTCAATGTCTCTACAGACCCATCAAGAGGTGTTTTATATTAAAATGTTAAATTATTAAGCTTTTCACACCCTGAAAATTTTTCAAATTCTCACATTTCGACTAGAGGATCGAAATTTGATTTTTCGAGAAATTCACTTTCAATGCTGATACTCACTTGAAACTCATTTTCGATACAGACAAAGCCAAAGTTGACTTTCTTTAAAATGTGATATTATTATGCTTTTCAGAGCCTGAAAAGCGTTTTAATAGAGACATTTGGATTATTGGATGTAAACTTGGCTCTTCGAGAAATACGCGTTCTATGCTAGTACTCCTTTTTATCTCATTTTCTCTACGGATCAAGCCGGAGATGTATTCTTTAAAATGTGGAATTTTTATTCTTTTCAGAGCCTAAAAATCGTTTTAATTATGACATTTGGACTATAGGATGAATACTCGACTTTTCGAGAAATACGCGTTCAATTCTAGTTCTCGTTTGTAACTCATTTTCTCTACGGACCAAGCCAGAGATGTATTCTTTAAAATGTGGAATTGTTATGCTTTTCGGAGCGTGAAAAGCGTTTTAATTATGACATTTGGACTATAGGTGCAAAACTTGATTTTTCGAGAAATTCGTTTCAATGCTTATACTCACTTCAGGCTCATTTTCTATACAAACGAAGCCAGTGATGGTTTTCTTTAAAATGTTGATTTATTATGCCTTTCAGAACCTGAAAAACGTTAAAATTATTCCATTTAACCCATAGGATCAAAACTTGATTTTTCGATAAACTCGCGTTCAATTCTAATACTCTCTTGAGATTCTTTATGTATACAGACAAAGCCAAAGATGATTTTCTTTAAAAAGTGGAATTATTATGCTTTTCAGGGCGTGAAAAGCGTTTTAATTCTGACATTCGGACTATAGGATGAATACTTGATATATCGTGAAATACGCGTTGAATGCTAGTACTCCTTTGAAATTATATTTCTCTACAGACATAGCCGAAGGTGATTTAAATTAAAATGTTGAACTATTAATCTTATCAGCCCCGAAAACTTTTTAAATTCTGACATTTCGACTACAGGATCAAAACTTGATATTTCGAGAAATTCGCTCTAAATGCTGATACTTACTTAAAACTCATTTTCTATACAGAATTGATTTTCTTTAAAATTTTAAATTATTAAGCTCTTCTTTATTAATGATATATCGCCTATAGGTTCAAAACTTGATTCTTCGAGAAACTCATTTTCTATACAATTGAAGTAAGAGACGATTTTCTTTAAACTGTTGAATTACTATGCCTTTCAGAGCCTGAGAAGCATTTTAATTATGACATTTCGACTATCGGATCAAATCATGATTTTTCCAGTAATTCCCGTTCAATGTTAATACTCCCTTGAGTCTCGTTTTCTATACAAACGAAGTCAGAGATGATTGTTTTAAAATGTTGATTTATTATCCTTTTCAGAGCGTGAAATGCGTTTCAAATATTATAGTTCGCCTATACGATCAAAACTTGATTTTTCGAGAAACTCGCGTTCAATGCTAATACTGTCTTGAGACTCTTTTTCTATACAGACAAAGCTAGAGATAATTTATATTAAAATATTAAATTATTAAGCTTTTCAAGCTCTGAATAGCGTTTTAATACTCACGTTTCGACTACAGGATCAAAACTTGATTTTTAGAGAAATTCGCTTTCAATGCCGATACTCGATTGAGACTCTTTTTCTATACAGACCAAGCCAAGATGATTTTCTTTAAAATGTTGAATTATTAAGCTTTACAAAGCCTGAAAAGCGTTATAATGATCACATTTCGACTATAGGATTAAAACTTGATTTTTCGAGAAATTCACGTTCAATGCTAGTACTCGTTTGAAACTCATTTTCTCTACAGAAAAAGCCCTAGATGATTTTCATTAAAATGTTGAATTATTATGCTTTTCAGAACCTGAAAAGCGTTTTAATTCTGACATTTCGACTATATTATCAAAACTTGATTGTTAGAGAAATTCGCTTTCAATGCTGATACTCCCTTGAGACTCATTTTCTATACAGACCAACTAACTAACTAACTCCCTAGCCTTCTTATACTCGAAGGTTCATGTTTGCAGCAACACAGGCCTTCCATCTGTCCCTATCTTGAGCAAGTTCTATATACTCTTTTCCATCCCTACCGATTTCCCTTAGGTTTATCTCAACGTTGTCCCTCCATCTTCGTGTTGGCCTTCCTACAGGTCTCTTACCATTAGGTTTCCCAACAAGAATCCTGTATACTCCTCTTTCCTCTCCCATTTGTGCCATATGGCCTGCCCACCTAAGTCTTCTTGATTTAATTATTCTAATAATATCTGGACATTGTAACGTTTTTATATCCACATATCACAAACGTTACATATTGGGAAAATTTCACGTAAAATATTAGTTTAATTTTCCGCCATCAGAGGCCGTTTGTCCTCGATGGCTCAGTGACCAGTGCTGCCTCTCGCGGCAGACTTGGTACAAGCGCTGAGGACGTAAAACACCTCGGCAGTTGTTTCAACGACTCCTGAAACGATGGGAACGCGAAGGTCAAACTCCTTTTACACAACTTAGCCAGCGAGAGACGTGCCCAGCGTGCTGCACCTACGGACGGAAGTTCTCCCAGTTTGCCATTGGAGGAATGGCGGGTCGATATCAAAGAGGACAAGGACTTAAATAGGGCAGCGGCCTTACGAGGACTCTGAGGTCGAAGTTTGTTTGGCGTAGGTACGTAAATTCTCTCTGCTGTGATAATGAACTTAACATCTTTGTGCCGAAGTTCCACGTCGCATCTCTCTTTATCCACGCGTAAGCATTGCGCGTAAAAACTTTTATTGCATTCTGGTCGTCCTCACCCTTTCTCACCTTTTTGTTGCGCGTCGCCTTTTGGACGTCTTGAACGCTTTAAGTAAAATAAAATACGTCAAAATCAGTGGGAACGGAACAGATTGATTCTTGCTTGATAGTAGGCTGGTAGTCACGAAGGGGCGTCGGGTTGAAGTCCTCGTCGCTAACGCTAAATCACGAACCTTCGTTTTGCCCCCCCTTTTGTTAATTGATTCGGGACGTTTGTTCCAATTGCACTTTTGCACCCTTTTCCATTGTAGCATTAAGAATCAGGAGAATTTTGGGTAATGTTCTTAAAATGCAAAAATTTGTTAATGTAAAATTAAAAACAGTGTGATGCAAAAGGAAAACTTGCTCGTAGTGAACATACGGGCTATGATGTATTGTAATTGTTAAATCTTAATGTTTGAATGGGCCGAGGGAAAGGTCAGTATACTAAATACGAGTTGTTAATGAAGTGAATGGTTGAAGTCAATTAAATTTATACACGCAGGACGTGTTTTTTTTGGAATTTCGACGTGGACGCACGTCTGTTGTGAAACTAGTATTGGGCTTATGTTTACCCTATTGATATTGGGCAATTTTTACCTGTTTGATTGTTGTTTTTGAAATACATGATGTTTGTGCAATGCAATACGTTGTCGATGATTGAATGTAGCAAATAGCAAATTTTGTCTTACCACAAAACTTTCGTGCGGCAACAGATATAAACGCGCACGAGATACGCATCACGAGGCAACGATAGATCTGTACCAAGGGTACTATTGAGTAATATTGTATTTACATGAGGGCAAGACCAAAGGATAAGATTGAATGATATATATAGTAATTGAGATTGTGAATGAATTCCACGGAGAAGGCACAGAGTGTTATTCGTTGACGGTCCCTCTAATTTTGTGTGTGCATTATATACATATATATATAGTGTGTACATTTATTACAGGGCTTTGTCTCGCGCTTCTCGTCGACGCTGCTTGTAGACTCCTGCTTTGTCGTGCGAGAAGTGCGACACAAAAAAGGTATTTGTGATATATAGTGTAGGATTTTGTTCTATCCTTGAAGTTGCGATCGTCGCACAGCCGCTTCCTCTTAAACATCTCGCGCGGTCGTGGCTTAACCCCAGTATACCATTACAACATGAATAAAAATTATGTAGTTCGAAATTATGTAACCTTCTCCAATCACCTGTCTCCTCATCCCTTTTTAGGTCCAAAGATTTTCCTAAGGATCTTATTTTCAAATACTCTCAATTTATGTTCCTCTTTCAATGTAAGGGACCAAGTTTCACATCCATATAATACTACAGGCAAAATTACTGTATTGTATATTTTAACTTTTAGTTTCTTAGATATTAAACGAGAAAACAAAAGTTTATGAAGAGAGAAGTAACATGCATTTCCTGAATTAAGCCTACTTTTTATTTCCTCTTTAATATAATTTTCATTTGTTAATATTACTCCTAAGTATTTGAATTTGGAAACTGGTTCAAACGAGTAGTTATCAATAATTAGATTTTGATTATTACCTAACACTTGGTTTCGGCCTGTAAGCATATATTTAGTTTTCTCTTTGTTAACTTCCAAACCTATCTGTTTAGAAGTTTTGAGAAATATTTTAGCATTATTCTTAATTGTATTCACATCATCCCCCAGTAAGTCTACATCATCTGCATATGCTAACAACTGAGTCACACCTTTTAATTTCTTTAGTTTCTTTTACCTTCCTAACAGCATATTCTAAGACAAAATTAAAAATCAATGGAGATAATGCATCTCCTTGTTTTAACCCATCATGAATTGTAAATTTGTCAGACATATTAATACCCACTCGAATTTTACTTTCTGTTTCACTGGTGCATATTTTTATCATACTAACAAGCTTCTTAGGTATTCCAAACTCGACTAATATATGTATTATATAATTTATCTCTTTTGACCGAATCATATGCTTTTTTGAAATCAATGAATAGCTGATGGACATTTTGATTATATTCTCACTTTTTTTGAAGTGTCTGTCTGATGTGAAAAATTTGACCTGTAGTTGATCTGTTACGTTTAAATCCACATTGATAATCACCTATAGATTCATTAGCATATGGGGTTAGTCTTGTTAAAAGAATGTTAAATAATATTTTATATGTTGTTGAAAGTAGAGAAATTCCACGGTAATTATTGCAGTTCATTTTATCACCTTTTTTAAACACAGGAACAATTATGGATTCTTTCCACTGCTGAGGGATTTCTTCTTTATTCCATATTAAACAAATTAATTTATGAATGTGACATATTAATGAATTTCCACCATATTTATTTAACTCAGCGGGTATTAAATCGATGCCAGGTGATTTGTTATTCTTTAGCCTTTTAAAGCATCTTTAACTTCAGTCAAGTTAGGATCCGGAACTAAATTTTCTGCTGTGTGTACTTCATTTACTTCTGATTTATCTCCTACATGGACATTTAAAAGGTCATTAAAGTAGTTCTTCCGTCTATTTAGAATATCGGTTGGGTCAGCTAAAAAATCACCATCTTTATCTTTTATCAAGTTTACTATAGGTTGCCACCCCCTTTCTAAATTCATTTACACCTTTATATAAATCACTGATATTTTTATTATTGCTGGTTGTTTCAATTCCGTTAATTGACGAAATACAGACCAAGCCAAGATGATTTTCTTTAAAAAGGTGAATTATTAAGCATTTCAGAGCCCGAAAAGCGTTATAATTATGACATTTGGACTATAGAATGAATACTTGACTTTTCGAGAAATAAACGTTCAATGCTAGTACTCGTTTGTAACTCATATTTTCTACAGAAAAAGCATGAGATGATTTTCTTTAAAATGTTGAATTATTATGCTTTTCAGGGCCTGAAAAGCGTTTTAATTCTCACATTTCGACTATAGGATCAAAACTTGATTTTTAGAGATATAGGCTTTCAATGCTAAAACTCCCTTGAGACTCCTTTTCTATACGTAAGAAGCTAGAGATGATTTTCATTAAAATGAGGAATTATTATGCTTTTCAGAGCCTGAAAAGCGTTTTAATTATGACATTTGGACTATAGGATGAATACTTGATTTTTCGAGAAATTCGCGTTCAATGCTTCTACTCGTTTGTAACTCGTTTTCTCTACGGACCAAACCAGAGATGTATTCTTTAAAATGTGGAATTGTTATGCTTTTCGGAACCTGAAAAACGTTTCACTTATTCCATTACGCTTATAGGAGCAAAACTTGATTTTTCGAGAAATTCGTTTTCAATGCTTATACTCACTTGAGGCTCATTTTCTATACAAACGAAGCCAGAGATGATTTTCTTTAAAATGTTGATTTATTATGCTTTTCAGAACCTGAAAAACGTTACAATTATTCCATTTCTCCTATAGGATTAAAATTTGATTTTTCGAGAAACTCGCGTTCAATGCTGATATTCACTTGAGACTCATTTTCTATACAAACGAAGTATACAGACAAAGCCAAAGATGATTTTCTTTGAAAAGTGGAATTATTATGCTTTTCAGGGCGTGAAAAGCGTTTTAATTCTGACATTCGGACTATAGGATGAATACTTGATATATCGTGAAATACTCGTTGAATGCTGGTACTCCTTTGAAATTATATTTCTCTACAGACATAGCCAGCTGATATTCAAAGCTGATATTCACTTTAGATTCATTTTCTACACAGACGAAAGCAGAGATGATTTTCCTTTAAATGTTGAATTGTTAAGCTTTTCAGAACCTGAAAAATATTTTAACTATCACATTTCGACTATAGGATCAAAACTTGATTTTTAGAGATATTCGCTTTCAATGCTGATACTCCCTTGAGACTTATTTTCTATACGTAACAAGCCAGAGATGATTTTCATTAAAATGTGGCATTATTATGCTTTTCAGGGCCTCAAAAGCGTTTTATTTATGACATTTGGACTATAGGATGAAGACTTGACTTTTCGAAAATTACGCGTACAATGCTTGTACTCGTTTGTTACTCATTTTCTCTACAGACCCAGCCAGAGTTTATTTATAATAAAATGTTAAATTATTGAGATTTTCAGACAATTGAAAAGCGTTTTATTTCGGACTTTTCTACTATAAGATCAAAACATGATTTTTCGAAAAAACTCTCGTTCAAAGCTGATATTCACTTGAGATTCATTTTCTACACAGACGAAGGAAAGAGATGATTTTCCTTTAAATGTTGAATTATTAAGCTTTTCAGAACCTGAAAAGTGTTTTAATTATCACATTTCGGCTATAGGATCAAAACTTGATTTTCGAGAAACTCGCGATGAATGCTAATACTCTCTTGAGACTCATTTCCTATACAGACGAAGCCAGAAATGATTTCCTATAAAATGTTGAATTAGTAGCTTTTCAGAAGCTGAAAAGCCTTTTAATTATGATATTTGGTTTATAGGATGAATACTTGATATATAGAAATACGCGTTCAATGCTAGTACTCCTTTGAAACTCATTTCTCTACAGAGCTAGCCAGAGATGATTTTCTTTAAAGACGTTGAATTATTATGCTTCTCAGAGTCTGAAAATCGTTTTAATTATGACATTTGGACTATAGGATGAATACTTGAGTTTTCGAGAAATACGCGTACAATGCTACTACTCGTTTGTAAGTCATTTTCTCTACGGACCAAGCCAGAGATGTATTCTTTAAAATGTGGAATTGTTATGCTTTTCGGAGCCTCAAAAGCGTTTTAATTATGACATATGAACTATAGGTGCAAAACTTGATTTTCCGAGAAATACGTTTTCAATGTTTATACTCAGTTGAGACTCATTTTCTATGCGAACGAATCCAGAGATGATTTTCTTTAAAATGTTGATTTATTATGCTCTTCAAACCCTGAAAAGAGTTTCAATTATTTCATTTCGCCAATAGGATCAAAATTTGATTTTTCGAGAAACTGGCGTTCATTGCTAATACTCTTTTCAGACTATTTTTCTATGCAGACAATGCCACAGATGATTTTCTTAAAAAAGTAGAATTATTATGCTCTTAAGGGTGTGAAATGCGTTTTAATTCTGACATTCGGACTATAGGATGAATACTTGATATTTCTAGAAATTTGCGTCCAATGCTAGTACTTTTGAAACTATATATCTCTACAGACATAGCCAGAGGTTATTTATATTAAAATGTTAAACTATTAATCTTTTTAGTCCCGGAAAAAAATTTAAATTCTGACATTACGACTACAGGATAAAAACTAGATATTTCGAGAAATTCGTGTTCAATGCTCATACTCATTTGGGACTCATTTTTATACAGGCGAAACCAAAGATGATTTTCTTTAAAATGTTGAATTATTATTGTTTTCAGAGCCCGAAAAAAGTTTTAATTCTGACATTTGGACTTTTGGAAGAATACTTGACTTTTCGAGAAATGCGCGTACAATGCTTGTACTCGTTTGTTACTCATTTTTTCTACAGACCTAGCCAGAGATTATTTATATTAAAATGCTAAATTATTGAGCTTTTCAAACCCTGAAAAGCGTTTTAATTCTGACATTACTACTATAGGATCAAAACTCTATTTTTCGGAAACTCTCGATCAATGCTGATATTCACTTGAGACTCATTTTCTATACAAACGATGCCAGAGATGATTTTCTTTAAAATGTTGATTTATTATGCTTTTCAGAACCTGAAAAAAGTTTCACTTATTCCATTACGCTTATAGGATCAAAACTTGATTTTTCGAGAAATTCGCGTTTAATGCTTATACTCTGTTGACACTCATTTTCTATACGGACCAAGCCAGAGATGATTTTCTTTAAAATGTGGAATTCTTATGCTTTTCAGAGCCGGAAAACTGTTTTCATTATGAAATTTGGACTATAGAATGAATACTTGACTTTTGAACAAAAACGCGTTCAATGCTAGTACTCGCTTGTAACTCATTTTCTCTACGGACCAAGCCGGAGATGCATTCTTTAAAATGTGGAATTGTTATTCTTTTCAGAGCCTGAGAAGCGTTTTATTTATGACATTTGGACTATAGGAAGAATACTCGACTTTTCGAGAAATACGCGTTCAATTCTAGTACTCGTTTGTAACTCGTTTTCTCTAAGGACGAAGCCAGAGATGTATTCTTTAAAATGTGGAATTGTTATGCTTTTCGGAACCTGAAAAACGTTTCACTTATTCCATTACGCTTATAGGAGCAAAACTTGATTTTTCGAGAAATTCGTTTTCAATGCTTATACTCACTTGAGGCTCATTTTCTATACAAACGAAGCCAGAGATGATTTTCTTTAAAATGTTGATTTATTATGCTTTTCAGAACCTGAAAAACGTTACAATTATTCCATTTCTCCTATAGGATTAAAACTGGATTTTTCGAGAAACTCGCGTTCAATGCTGATATTCACTTGAGACTCATTTTCTATACAAACGAAGTATACAGACAAAGCCAAAGATGATTTTCTTTGAAAAGTGGAATTATTATGCTTTTCAGGGCGTGAAAAGCGTTTTAATTCTGACATTCGGACTATAGGATGAATACTTGATATATCGTGAAATACTCGTTGAATGCTGGTACTCCTTTGAAATTATATTTCTCTACAGACATAGCCAGAGGTGATTTATATTAAAATGTTGAACTATTAATCTTATCAGACCCCGAAAACCTTTTAAATTCTGATATTTCGACTACAGGTACAAACCTTGATATTTCGAGAAATTCGCTCTAAATGCTGATACTCACTTAAAACTCATTTTCTATACAGAATTGATTTTCTTTAAAATGTTAAATTATTAAGCTCTTCTTTATTAATGATATATCGCCTATAGGTTCAAAACTTGATTCTTCGAGAAACTCATTTTCTATACAATCGAAGTAAAAGACGATTTTCTTTAAACTGTTGAATTACTATGCCTTTCAGAGCCTGAGAAGCATTTTAATTATGACATTTCGACTATCGGATCAAATCATGATTTTTCCAGTAATTCCCGTTCAATGCTAATACTCCCTTGAGTCTCGTTTTCTATACAAACGAATTCAGAGATGATTGTTTTAAAATGTTGATTTATTATCCTTTTCAGAGCGTGAAATGCGTTTCAAATATTATAGTTCGCCTATACGATCAAAACTTGATTTTTCGAGAAACTCGCGTTCAATGCTAATACTGTCTTGAGACTCTTTTTCTATACAGACAAAGCCAGAGATGTTAAATTATTAAGCTTTTCAGGCCATGAATAGCGTTTTGATTCTGACGTTTCAACTACAGAATCAAAACTTGATTTTTAGAGAAATTCGCTTTCAATGCCGATACTCCCTTGAGACTCATTTTCTATACACACCAAGCCAAGATGATTTTCTTTAAAATGTTGTATTATTAAACATTACAAAGCCTGAAAAGCGTTATAATTATCACATTATGACTATAGGATTAAAACTTGATTTTTCGAGAAATTCACGTTCAATGCTAGTACTCGTTTGAAACTCATTTTCTCTACAGAAAAACCCGAGATGATTCTCTTTAAAATGTTGAATTATTATGCTTTTCAGAAGCTCAAAAGCATTTTAATTCTGACATTTGTACTATAGGATCAAAACTTGATTTTTCGAAAAAACTCTCGTTCAAAGCTGATATTCACTTTAGATTCATTTTCTACACAGACGAAAGCAGAGATGATTTTCCTTTAAATGTTGAATTGTTAAGCTTTTCAGAACCTGAAAAATATTTTAACTATCACATTTCGACTATAGGATCAAAACTTGATTTTTAGAGATATTCGCTTTCAATGCTGATACTCCCTTGAGACTTATTTTCTATACGTAACAAGCCAGAGATGATTTTCATTAAAATGTGGCATTATTATGCTTTTCAGGGCCTCAAAAGCGTTTTATTTATGACATTTGGACTATAGGATGAAGACTTGACTTTTCGAAAATTACGCGTACAATGCTTGTACTCGTTTGTTACTCATTTTCTCTACAGACCCAGCCAGAGTTTATTTATAATAAAATGTTAAATTATTGAGATTTTCAGACAAAAAATGTGAAAAGTGTTTTAATTATCACATTTCGCCTATAGGATCAAAACTTGATTTTCGAGAAACTCGCGATGAATGCTAATACTCTCTTGAGACTCATTTCCTATACAGACGAAGCCAGAAATGATTTCCTATAAAATGTTGAATTAGTAGCTTTTCAGAAGCTGAAAAGCCTTTTAATTATGATATTTGGTTTATAGGATGAATACTTGATATATAGAAATACGCGTTCAATGCTAGTACTCCTTTGAAACTCATTTCTCTACAGAGCTAGCCAGAGATGATTTTCTTTAAAGACGTTGAATTATTATGCTTCTCAGAGTCTGAAAATCGTTTTAATTATGACATTTGGACTATAGGATGAATACTTGAGTTTTCGAGAAATACTACTCGTTTGTAAGTCATTTTCTCTACGGACCAAGCCAGAGATGTATTCTTTAAAATGTGGAATTGTTATGCTTTTCGGAGCCTCAAAAGCGTTTTAATTATGACATATGAACTATAGGTGCAAAACTTGATTTTCCGAGAAATACGTTTTCAATGTTTATACTCAGTTGAGACTCATTTTCTATGCGAACGAATCCAGAGATGATTTTCTTTAAAATGTTGATTTATTATGCTCTTCAAACCCTGAAAAGAGTTTCAATTATTTCATTTCGCCAATAGGATCAAAATTTGATTTTTCGAGAAACTGGCGTTCATTGCTAATACTCTTTTCAGACTATTTTTCTATGCAGACAATGCCACAGATGATTTTCTTAAAAAAGTAGAATTATTATGCTCTTAAGGGTGTGAAATGCGTTTTAATTCTGACATTCGGACTATAGGATGAATACTTGATATTTCTAGAAATTTGCGTCCAATGCTAGTACTTTTGAAACTATATATCTCTACAGACATAGCCAGAGGTTATTTATATTAAAATGTTAAACTATTAATCTTTTTAGTCCCGGAAAAAAATTTAAATTCTGACATTACGACTACAGGATAAAAACTAGATATTTCGAGAAATTCGTGTTCAATGCTCATACTCATTTGGGACTCATTTTTATACAGGCGAAACCAAAGATGATTTTCTTTAAAATGTTGAATTATTATTGTTTTCAGAGCCCGAAAAAAGTTTTAATTCTGACATTTGGACTTTTGGAAGAATACTTGACTTTTCGAGAAATGCGCGTACAATGCTTGTACTCGTTTGTTACTCATTTTTTCTACAGACCTAGCCAGAGATTATTTATATTAAAATGCTAAATTATTGAGCTTTTCAAACCCTGAAAAGCGTTTTAATTCTGACATTACTACTATAGGATCAAAACTCTATTTTTCGGAAACTCTCGATCAATGCTGATATTCACTTGAGACTCATTTTCTATACAAACGATGCCAGAGATGATTTTCTTTAAAATGTTGATTTATTATGCTTTTCAGAACCTGAAAAAAGTTTCACTTATTCCATTACGCTTATAGGATCAAAACTTGATTTTTCGAGAAATTCGCGTTTAATGCTTATACTCTGTTGACACTCATTTTCTATACGGACCAAGCCAGAGATGATTTTCTTTAAAATGTGGAATTCTTATGCTTTTCAGAGCCGGAAAACTGTTTTCATTATGAAATTTGGACTATAGAATGAATACTTGACTTTTGAACAAAAACGCGTTCAATGCTAGTACTCGCTTGTAACTCATTTTCTCTACGGACCAAGCCGGAGATGCATTCTTTAAAATGTGGAATTGTTATTCTTTTCAGAGCCTGAGAAGCGTTTTATTTATGACATTTGGACTATAGGAAGAATACTCGACTTTTCGAGAAATACGCGTTCAATTCTAGTACTCGTTTGTAACTCGTTTTCTCTAAGGACGAAGCCAGAGATGTATTCTTTAAAATGTGGAATTGTTATGCTTTTCGGAACCTGAAAAACGTTTCACTTATTCCATTACGCTTATAGGAGCAAAACTTGATTTTTCGAGAAATTCGTTTTCAATGCATATACTCACTTGAGGCTCATTTTCTATACAAACGAAGCCAGAGATGATTTTCTTTAAAATGTTGATTTATTATGCTTTTCAGAACCTGAAAAACGTTACAATTATTCCATTTCTCCTATAGGATTAAAACTGGATTTTTCGAGAAACTCGCGTTCAATGCTGATATTCACTTGAGACTCATTTTCTATACAAACGAAGTATACAGACAAAGCCAAAGATGATTTTCTTTGAAAAGTGGAATTATTATGCTTTTCAGGGCGTGAAAAGCGTTTTAATTCTGACATTCGGACTATAGGATGAATACTTGATATATCGTGAAATACTCGTTGAATGCTGGTACTCCTTTGAAATTATATTTCTCTACAGACATAGCCAGAGGTGATTTATATTAAAATGTTGAACTATTAATCTTATCAGACCCCGAAAACCTTTTAAATTCTGATATTTCGACTACAGGTACAAACCTTGATATTTCGAGAAATTCGCTCTAAATGCTGATACTCACTTAAAACTCATTTTCTATACAGAATTGATTTTCTTTAAAATGTTAAATTATTAAGCTCTTCTTTATTAATGATATATCGCCTATAGGTTCAAAACTTGATTCTTCGAGAAACTCATTTTCTATACAATCGAAGTAAGAGACGATTTTCTTTAAACTGTTGAATTACTATGCCTTTCAGAGCCTGAGAAGCATTTTAATTATGACATTTCGACTATCGGATCAAATCATGATTTTTCCAGTAATTCCCGTTCAATGCTAATACTCCCTTGAGTCTCGTTTTCTATACAAACGAAGTCAGAGATGATTGTTTTAAAATGTTGATTTATTATCCTTTTCAGAGCGTGAAATGCGTTTCAAATATTATAGTTCGCCTATACGATCAAAACTTGATTTTTCGAGAAACTCGCGTTCAATGCTAATACTGTCTTGAGACTCTTTTTCTATACAGACAAAGCCAGAGATGTTAAATTATTAAGCTTTTCAGGCCATGAATAGCGTTTTGATTCTGACGTTTCAACTACAGAATCAAAACTTGATTTTTAGAGAAATTCGCTTTCAATGCCGATACTCCCTTGAGACTCATTTTCTATACACACCAAGCCAAGATGATTTTCTTTAAAATGTTGTATTATTAAACATTACAAAGCCTGAAAAGCGTTATAATTATCACATTATGACTATAGGATTAAAACTTGATTTTTCGAGAAATTCACGTTCAATGCTAGTACTCGTTTGAAACTCATTTTCTCTACAGAAAAACCCGAGATGATTTTCTTTAAAATGTTGAATTATTATGCTTTTCAGAAGCTCAAAAGCATTTTAATTTTGACATTTCTACTATAGGATCAAAACTTGATTTTTCGAAAAAACTCTCGTTCAAAGCTGATATTCACTTTAGATTCATTTTCTACACAGACGAAAGCAGAGATGATTTTCCTTTAAATGTTGAATTGTTAAGCTTTTCAGAACCTGAAAAATATTTTAACTATCACATTTCGACTATAGGATCAAAACTTGATTTTTAGAGATATTCGCTTTCAATGCTGATACTCCCTTGAGACTTATTTTCTATACGTAACAAGCCAGAGATGATTTTCATTAAAATGTGGCATTATTATGCTTTTCAGGGCCTCAAAAGCGTTTTATTTATGACATTTGGACTATAGGATGAAGACTTGACTTTTCGAAAATTACGCGTACAATGCTTGTACTCGTTTGTTACTCATTTTCTCTACAGACCCAGCCAGAGTTTATTTATAATAAAATGTTAAATTATTGAGATTTTCAGACAATTGAAAAGCGTTTTATTTCGGACTTTTCTACTATAAGATCAAAACATGATTTTTCGAAAAAACTCTCGTTCAAAGCTGATATTCACTTGAGATTCATTTTCTACACAGACGAAGGAAAGAGATGATTTTCCTTTAAATGTTGAATTATTAAGCTTTTCAGAACCTGAAAAGTGTTTTAATTATCACATTTCGCCTATAGGATCAAAACTTGATTTTCGAGAAACTCGCGATGAATGCTAATACTCTCTTGAGACTCATTTCCTATACAGACGAAGCCAGAAATGATTTCCTATAAAATGTTGAATTAGTAGCTTTTCAGAAGCTGAAAAGCCTTTTAATTATGATATTTGGTTTATAGGATGAATACTTGATATATAGAAATACGCGTTCAATGCTAGTACTCCTTTGAAACTCATTTCTCTACAGAGCTAGCCAGAGATGATTTTCTTTAAAGACGTTGAATTATTATGCTTCTCAGAGTCTGAAAATCGTTTTAATTATGACATTTGGACTATAGGATGAATACTTGAGTTTTCGAGAAATACTACTCGTTTGTAAGTCATTTTCTCTACGGACCAAGCCAGAGATGTATTCTTTAAAATGTGGAATTGTTATGCTTTTCGGAGCCTCAAAAGCGTTTTAATTATGACATATGAACTATAGGTGCAAAACTTGATTTTCCGAGAAATACGTTTTCAATGTTTATACTCAGTTGAGACTCATTTTCTATGCGAACGAATCCAGAGATGATTTTCTTTAAAATGTTGATTTATTATGCTCTTCAAACCCTGAAAAGAGTTTCAATTATTTCATTTCGCCAATAGGATCAAAATTTGATTTTTCGAGAAACTGGCGTTCATTGCTAATACTCTTTTCAGACTCTTTTTCTATGCAGACAATGCCAGAGATGATTTTCTTAAAAAAGTAGAATTATTATGCTCTTAAGGGTGTGAAATGCGTTTTAATTCTGACATTCGGACTATAGGATGAATACTTGATATTTCTAGAAATTTGCGTCCAATGCTAGTACTTTTGAAACTATATATCTCTACAGACATAGCCAGAGGTTATTTATATTAAAATGTTAAACTATTAATCTTTTTAGTCCCGGAAAAAAATTTAAATTCTGACATTACGACTACAGGATAAAAACTAGATATTTCGAGAAATTCGTGTTCAATGCTCATACTCATTTGGGACTCATTTTTATACAGGCGAAACCAAAGATGATTTTCTTTAAAATGTTGAATTATTATTGTTTTCAGAGCCCGAAAAAAGTTTTAATTCTGACATTTGGACTTTTGGAAGAATACTTGACTTTTCGAGAAATGCGCGTACAATGCTTGTACTCGTTTGTTACTAATTTTTTCTACAGACCTAGCCAGAGATTATTTATATTAAAATGCTAAATTATTGAGCTTTTCAAACCCTGAAAAGCGTTTTAATTCTGACATTACTACTATAGGATCAAAACTCTATTTTTCGGAAACTCTCGATCAATGCTGATATTCACTTGAGACTCATTTTCTATACAAACGATGCCAGAGATGATTTTCTTTAAAATGTTGATTTATTATGCTTTTCAGAACCTGAAAAAAGTTTCACTTATTCCATTACGCTTATAGGATCAAAACTTGATTTTTCGAGAAATTCGCGTTTAATGCTTATACTCTGTTGACACTCATTTTCTATACGGACCAAGCCAAAGATGATTTTCTTTAAAATGTGGAATTCTTATGCTTTTCAGAGCCGGAAAACTGTTTTCATTATGAAATTTGGACTATAGAATGAATACTTGACTTTTAACAAAAACGCGTTCAATGCTAGTACTCGCTTGTAACTCATTTTCTCTACGGACCAAGCCGGAGATGCATTCTTTAAAATGTGGAATTGTTATTCTTTTCAGAGCCTGAGAAGCGTTTTATTTATGACATTTGGACTATAGGAAGAATACTCGACTTTTCGAGAAATACGCGTTCAATTCTAGTACTCGTTTGTAACTCGTTTTCTCTAAGGACGAAGCCAGAGATGTATTCTTTAAAATGTGGAATTGTTATGCTTTTCGGAACCGTAAAAACGTTTCACTTATTCCATTATGCTTATAGGAGCAAAACTTGATTTTTCGAGAAATTCGTTTTCAATGCTTATACTCACTTGAGGCTCATTTTCTATACAAACGAAGCCAGAGATGATTTTCTTTAAAATGTTGATTTATTATGCTTTTCAGAACCTGAAAAACGTTACAATTATTCCATTTCTCCTATAGGATTAAAACTGGATTTTTCGAGAAACTCGCGTTCAATGCTGATATTCACTTGAGACTCATTTTCTATACAAACGAAGTATACAGACAAAGCCAAAGATGATTTTCTTTGAAAAGTGGAATTATTATGCTTTTCAGGGCGTGAAAAGCGTTTTAATTCTGACATTCGGACTATAGGATGAATACTTGATATATCGTGAAATACTCGTTGAATGCTGGTACTCCTTTGAAATTATATTTCTCTACAGACATAGCCAGAGGTGATTTATATTAAAATGTTGAACTATTAATCTTATCAGACCCCGAAAACCTTTTAAATTCTGATATTTCGACTACAGGTACAAACCTTGATATTTCGAGAAATTCGCTCTAAATGCTGATACTCACTTAAAACTCATTTTCTATACAGAATTGATTTTCTTTAAAATGTTAAATTATTAAGCTCTTCTTTATTAATGATATATCGCCTATAGGTTCAAAACTTGATTCTTCGAGAAACTCATTTTCTATACAATCGAAGTAAGAGACGATTTTCTTTAAACTGTTGAATTACTATGCCTTTCAGAGCCTGAGAAGCATTTTAATTATGACATTTCGACTATCGGATCAAATCATGATTTTTCCAGTAATTCCCGTTCAATGCTAATACTCCCTTGAGTCTCGTTTTCTATACAAACGAAGTCAGAGATGATTGTTTTAAAATGTTGATTTATTATCCTTTTCAGAGCGTGAAATGCGTTTCAAATATTATAGTTCGCCTATACGATCAAAACTTGATTTTTCGAGAAACTCGCGTTCAATGCTAATACTGTCTTGAGACTCTTTTTCTATACAGACAAAGCCAGAGATGTTAAATTATTAAGCTTTTCAGGCCATGAATAGCGTTTTGATTCTGACGTTTCAACTACAGAATCAAAACTTGATTTTTAGAGAAATTCGCTTTCAATGCCGATACTCCCTTGAGACTCATTTTCTATACACACCAAGCCAAGATGATTTTCTTTAAAATGTTGTATTATTAAACATTACAAAGCCTGAAAAGCGTTATAATTATCACATTATGACTATAGGATTAAAACTTGATTTTTCGAGAAATTCACGTTCAATGCTAGTACTCGTTTGAAACTCATTTTCTCTACAGAAAAACCCGAGATGATTTTCTTTAAAATGTTGAATTATTATGCTTTTCAGAAGCTCAAAAGCATTTTAATTCTGACATTTCTACTATAGGATCAAAACTTGATTTTTCGAAAAAACTCTCGTTCAAAGCTGATATTCACTTTAGATTCATTTTCTACACAGACGAAAGCAGAGATGATTTTCCTTTAAATGTTGAATTGTTAAGCTTTTCAGAACCTGAAAAATATTTTAACTATCACATTTCGACTATAGGATCAAAACTTGATTTTTAGAGATATTCGCTTTCAATGCTGATACTCCCTTGAGACTTATTTTCTATACGTAACAAGCCAGAGATGATTTTCATTAAAATGTGGCATTATTATGCTTTTCAGGGCCTCAAAAGCGTTTTATTTATGACATTTGGACTATAGGATGAAGACTTGACTTTTCGAAAATTACGCGTACAATGCTTGTACTCGTTTGTTACTCATTTTCTCTACAGACCCAGCCAGAGTTTATTTATAATAAAATGTTAAATTATTGAGATTTTCAGACAATTGAAAAGCGTTTTATTTCGGACTTTTCTACTATAAGATCAAAACATGATTTTTCGAAAAAACTCTCGTTCAAAGCTGATATTCACTTGAGATTCATTTTCTACACAGACGAAGGAAAGAGATGATTTTCCTTTAAATGTTGAATTATTAAGCTTTTCAGAACCTGAAAAGTGTTTTAATTATCACATTTCGCCTATAGGATCAAAACTTGATTTTCGAGAAACTCGCGATGAATGCTAATACTCTCTTGAGACTCATTTCCTATACAGACGAAGCCAGAAATGATTTCCTATAAAATGTTGAATTAGTAGCTTTTCAGAAGCTGAAAAGCCTTTTAATTATGATATTTGGTTTATAGGATGAATACTTGATATATAGAAATACGCGTTCAATGCTAGTACTCCTTTGAAACTCATTTCTCTACAGAGCTAGCCAGAGATGATTTTCTTTAAAGACGTTGAATTATTATGCTTCTCAGAGTCTGAAAATCGTTTTAATTATGACATTTGGACTATAGGATGAATACTTGAGTTTTCGAGAAATACTACTCGTTTGTAAGTCATTTTCTCTACGGACCAAGCCAGAGATGTATTCTTTAAAATGTGGAATTGTTATGCTTTTCGGAGCCTCAAAAGCGTTTTAATTATGACATATGAACTATAGGTGCAAAACTTGATTTTCCGAGAAATACGTTTTCAATGTTTATACTCAGTTGAGACTCATTTTCTATGCGAACGAATCCAGAGATGATTTTCTTTAAAATGTTGATTTATTATGCTCTTCAAACCCTGAAAAGAGTTTCAATTATTTCATTTCGCCAATAGGATCAAAATTTGATTTTTCGAGAAACTGGCGTTCATTGCTAATACTCTTTTCAGACTCTTTTTCTATGCAGACAATGCCACAGATGATTTTCTTAAAAAAGTAGAATTATTATGCTCTTAAGGGTGTGAAATGCGTTTTAATTCTGACATTCGGACTATAGGATGAATACTTGATATTTCTAGAAATTTGCGTCCAATGCTAGTACTTTTGAAACTATATATCTCTACTGACATAGCCAGAGGTTATTTATATTAAAATGTTAAACTATTAATCTTTTTAGTCCCGGAAAAAAATTTAAATTCTGACATTACGACTACAGGATAAAAACTAGATATTTCGAGAAATTCGTGTTCAATGCTCATACTCATTTGGGACTCATTTTTATACAGGCGAAACCAAAGATGATTTTCTTTAAAATGTTGAATTATTATTGTTTTCAGAGCCCGAAAAAAGTTTTAATTCTTACATTTGGACTTTTGGAAGAATACTTGACTTTTCGAGAAATGCGCGTACAATGCTTGTACTCGTTTGTTACTAATTTTTTCTACAGACCTAGCCAGAGATTATTTATATTAAAATGCTAAATTATTGAGCTTTTCAAACCCTGAAAAGCGTTTTAATTCTGACATTACTACTATAGGATCAAAACTCTATTTTTCGGAAACTCTCGATCAATGCTGATATTCACTTGAGACTCATTTTCTATACAAACGATGCCAGAGATGATTTTCTTTAAAATGTTGATTTATTATGCTTTTCAGAACCTGAAAAAAGTTTCACTTATTCCATTACGCTTATAGGATCAAAACTTGATTTTTCGAGAAATTCGCGTTTAATGCTTATACTCTGTTGACACTCATTTTCTATACGGACCAAGCCAGAGATGATTTTCTTTAAAATGTGGAATTCTTATGCTTTTCAGAGCCGGAAAACTGTTTTCATTATGAAATTTGGACTATAGAATGAATACTTGACTTTTCAACAAAAACGCGTTCAATGCTAGTACTCGCTTGTAACTCATTTTCTCTACGGACCAAGCCGGAGATGCATTCTTTAAAATGTGGAATTGTTATTCTTTTCAGAGCCTGAGAAGCGTTTTATTTATGACATTTGGACTATGGGAAGAATACTCGACTTTTCGAGAAATACGCGTTCAATTCTAGTACTCGTTTGTAACTCGTTTTCTCTAAGGACGAAGCCAGAGATGTATTCTTTAAAATGTGGAATTGTTATGCTTTTCGGAACCTGAAAAACGTTTCACTTATTCCATTACGCTTATAGGAGGAAAACTTGATTTTTCGAGAAATTCGTTTTTAATGCTTATACTCACTTGAGGCTCATTTTCTATACAAACGAAGCCAGAGATGATTTTTTTAAAAATGTTGATTTATTATGCTTTTCAGAACCTGAAAAACGTTACAATTATTCCATTTCTCTTATAGGATCAAAACTTGATTTTTCGAGAAACTCGCGTTCAATTCAGATATTCACTTGAGACTCAATTTCTATACAAACGAAGTATACAGACAAAGCCAAAGATGATTTTCTTTAAAAAGTGGAATTATTATGCTTTTCAGGGCGTGAAAAGCGTTTTAATTCTGACATTCGGACTATAGGATGAATACTTGATATATCATGAAATACTCGTTGAATTCTCTACAGACATAGCCAGAGGTGATTTATATTAAAATGTTGAACTATTAATCTTATCAGACTCCGAAAACCTTTTAAATTCTGATATTTCGACTACAGGTACAAAACTTGATATTTCGAGAAATTCGCTCTAAATGCTGATACTCACTTGAAACTCATTTTCTATACAGAATTGATTTTCTTTAAAATGTTAATTTATTAAGCTCTTCAGAACCTGAAAAGCGTTTTATTTATGATATTTTGCCTATAGGTTCAAAACTTGATCCTTCGAGAAACTCATTTTCTATACAATCGAAGTAAGATTTGATTTTGATTTTGATTTTGATTTTCTTTAAACTGTTGAATTACTATGCCTTTCAGAGCCTGAGAAGCATTTTAATTATTACATTTCGACCATCGGATCAAATCATGATTTTTCCAGTAATTCCCGGTCAATGCTAATACTCCCTTCAGTCTCGTTTTCTATACAAACGAAGCCAGAGATAATTTTTTTAAAATGTTGATTTATTATCCTTTTCAGAGCGTGAAATGCGTTTCAAATATTATAGTTCGCCTATACGATTTTTCGAGAAACTCGCGTTCAATGCTAATACTGTCTTGAGATTCTTTTTCTATACAGACAAAGCCAGAGATGTTAAATTATTAAGCTTTTCAGGCCCTGAATAGCGTTTTGATTCTGACGTTTCGACTACAGGATCAAATCTTGATTTTTAGAGAAATTCGCTTTCAATGCCGATACTCCCTTGAGACTCATTTTCTATACAGACCAAGCCAAGATGATTTTCTTTAAAATGTTGAATTATTAAACTTTACAAAGCCTGAAAAGCGTTATAATTATCACATTATGACTATAAGATTAAAACTTGATTTTTCGAGAAATTCACGTTCAATGTTAGTACTTGTTTGAAACTCATTTTCTCTACAGAAAAAGGCCGAGATGATTTTCTTTAAAATGTTTAATTATTATGCTTTTCAGAAGCTGAAAAGCATTTTAATTCTGACATTTCGACTATATTACCTTAACTTGATTGTTAGAGATATTCGCTTTCAATGCTGATTCTCCCTTGAGACTCATTTTCTATACAGACTAACTAACTAACTCCCTAGCCTTGATATACTCGAAGGTTCATGACTGCAGCAACACAGGCCTTCCATCCGTCCCTATCTTGAGCTAGTTCTATAAACTCTTTTCCATCCCTACCGATTTCCCTTAGGTCTATCTCAACGTTGTCCCTCCATCTCCGTCTTGGCCTTCCTACAGGTCTCTTACCATCAGGTTTCCCAACAAGAATCCTGTAAACTCCTATTTCCTCTCCCATTCGCGCCACATGGCCAGCCCACCTAAGTCTTCTTGATTTAATTATTCTAATAATATCTGGACATGAATACAAATTATGTAGTTCGAAATTATGTAACCATCTCCACTCACCTGTCTCCTCATCCCTTTTTAGGTCCAAAGATTTTCCTAAGGATCTTATTTTCAAATACTCTCAATTTATGTTCCTCTTTCAATGTAAGGGACCAAGTTTCACATCCATATAATAATACAGGCAAAATTACTGTTTTGTATATTTTAACTTTTAGTTTCTTAGATATTAAACGAGAAGACAAAAGTTTATGAAGAGAGAAGTAACATGCATTTCCTGAATTAAGCCTACTTTTTTTAACCTTTTTAATATAATTTTTATTTGTTAATATTACTCCTAAGTATTTGAATTTGGAAACTGGATCAAACGAGTTGTTATCAATAATTAGATTTTGATTATTACCTAACACTTGGTTTCGGCCTGTAAGCATATATTTAGTTCTCTCTTTGTTAACTTCCAAACCTATCTCTTTAACAGTTTTGAAAAATATTTTAGCATTATTCTTAATTGTATTCATATCATCCCCCAGTAAGTCTACATCATCTGCATATGCTAACAACTGAGTCACACCTTTTAATTTCTTTAGTTTCTTTTACCTTCCTAACAGCATATTCTAAGACAAAATTAAAAATCAATGGAGATAATGCATCTCCTTGTTTTAACCCATCATGAATTGTAAATTTGTCAGACATATTAATACCCACACGAATTTTACTTTCTGTTTCACTGGTGCATATTTTTATCATACTAACTAACTACTAATATATTATATAATTTATCTTTTTTGATCGAATCATATGCTTTTTTGAAATCAATGAATAGCTGATGGACATTTTGATTATATTCTCACTTTTTTCAAGTGTCTGTCTGATGTGAAAAATTTGATCTGTAGTTGATCTGTTACGTTTAAATCCACATTGATAATCACCTATAATTTCATTAGCATATGGGGTTAGTCTTGTTAAAAGAATGTTAGATAATATTTTATATGTTGTTGAAACTAGAGAAATTCCACGGGAATTATTGCAGTTCATTTTATCACCTTTTTTAAACACAGGAACAATTATGGATTCTTTCCACTGTTGAGGGATTTCTTCTTTATTCCATATTAACCAAATTAATTTATGAATGTGACATATTAATGAATTTCCACCATATTTATTTAACTAAGCGGGTATTAAATCTATCTCCTACATGGACATTTAAAAGGTCATTAAAGTAGTTCTTCCATCTATTTTAGAATATCGGTTGAGTCAGCTAGAAAATAACCATCTTTATCTTTTATCAAGTTTACTTTAGGTTGCCACCCCCTTTCTAAATACATTTACACCTTTATATAAATCACAGATATTATTATTTTTGCTGGTTGTTTCAATTCCGTTAATTGACGAAATACAGACCAAGCCAAGATGATTTTCCTCAAAATGTTGAATTATTAAGTATTTCAGAGCCCGAAAAGCGTTATAATTATGACATTTGGACTATAGGATGAATACTTGACTTTTCGAGAAATAAACGTTCGATGCTAGTACTCGTTTGTAACTCATTTTCTCTACGGACCAAGCCAAAGATGATTTTCTTTAAAATGTGGCATTATTGTGCTTTTCAGAGCTTGAAAAGCGTTTTAATTATGACATTTGGACTATAGGATGAATACTTGACTTTTCGAGAAATACGCGTACAATGCTTGTACTCGTTTGTTACTCATTTTCTCTACAGACCTAACCAGAGATGATTTATATTAAAATGTTAATTTATTGAGCTTTTCAAACCCTGAAAGGCGTTTTAATTCTGTCATTACTACTATAGGATGAAAACTTGATTTTTCGAGAAACTCTCGATCAATGCTGATATTCACTTGAGATTCATTTTCTATACTGTCAAAGGCAGAGATGATTTTCCTTTAAATGTTGAACCTGAAAAGTGTTTTAATTATCACATTTCGCATATACGATCAAAACTTGATTTTTCGAGAAACACGCGTTTAATTCTAATACTCTCTTGAGACTCATTTCCTATACAGACGAAGCCAGAAATGATTTCCTTTAACATGTTGTATTAGTATGCTTTTCAGAAGCTGAAAAGCCTTTTAATTATGATATTTGTATTATAGGATGAATACTTGATATATCGAGAAATACGTGTTCAATGTTAGTACTCCTTTGAAACTCAATTTCTCTACAGACCTAGCCAGAGGTGATTTATAATAAAATGTTAAATTATTAAGCTTTTCACACCTCGAAAACCTTTCAAATTCTGACATTTCGACTACAGGATCAAAACTTGATATTTCGATAAATTCGCTTTCAATGCTGATACTCACTTGAAAATCATTTTCTATACAGACGCAGCCAGAGATGATTTTCTTTAAAATGTTAAATTATTAAGCTTAAGTGAATTGCGTTTTCATTTTGACATTTCGACTATAGGATCAAAACTTGATTTTCGAAAAATTCGAATTCAATGCTAATACTACCTTGAGACTCATTTTCTATACAGACCAATCCAGAGTTGATTTTTTTAAAATTTAGCCTTATTATGCTCTTCAGAGCCTTTATTTATGACATTTGGCCTATAGAATGAATACTTAATTTTTGGAGAAATACGCGTACAATGCTTGTACTCGTTGGTTACTTATTTTCTCTTTTCAGAGAATGAAAAGCGTTTTAATTATGACATTTGTACTACAGGATCCAGATTATGCATTTAACGTTAATATGTCGAAAAATCAATTTTTTATCCTATAGGCGAAATGTAATAAGTAAAACACTTTTCAGAATCTGAAAAGCATAATAATTCAACATTTTAAAGAAAGTCATCTCTGGGTTGGTCCGTGGAGAAAATGAGTGTCAAACGAGTATAGCATGGAACGTGATTTTCTCAAAAATTCATGTTTTGATTTTATAGGTGAAACGTAATAATTAATACGCAATTCAAACTCTGAAAAACATAATAATTCAACACTTTAAAGAAAATCATCTCTGGCTTAGTCTGTATAGAAATTGAGATTCAAATGAGTTATGCATTGAACGCGAATTTCTCGAAAAATCGAGTTTTGATCCTATAGTCGAAATGTCAGAATTAAAACGTTTTTCCGACTCTGAAAAGCTTAATAATTAAACATTTTAATGAAAATCAAGTATGGCTCTGTCTGTAGATAAAATGAGTCTCAAACGAGTACTAACATTAAACGTGAATGTCTCGAAAAATCAAGTTTTATTCCTGTAGAGACACACTATGCCTCGGAAAGGAAGATATAAAGGAAATGAACCTGGCAAACTTTTAAAGGACTACGAGATAAGGATTGGAACATGGAATACTCAAACTATGCTACAAGCAGGAAAGATGATGGAAATAGCACAAGAAATAATGAAATGTAAGATAGATGTAATGGCATTACAGGAGATAAGGTGGCAGGGAAGAGGAATTATAAGAAAACCTGAGTTTACCATGATATATAGTGGAACCAGAGAAAGAACTGGTTTATTTGGAACTGGTTTTATGATTCAGGCACTTAGAAGCTTACAATTTGCACATTTTATGGAAAATCATCTGAGGCTAGGTCTGTAGAGAATATAAGTTTCAAACGAATACTAACCTTGAACGTGTATTTCTCGAAAAATCAAATATTCATCCTATAGTCGAAATGTCAGAATTAAAACGCTTTTCAGGCTTTGAAATGCTTAATAATTCAACATTTTAATGAAAATCATCTCTGGCTAGGTCTGTAGAGAAAATGAGTTTCAAACGAGTATTAGCTTTGAACGTGAATTACTCGAAAAATCAAGTATTCCTTTAAAATTCCAAATGCCATAATTAAAACGCTTTTAAGATTTTGCAAAGATTATAATTCATCATTTTTAGGAAAATCATCTCAGGCTTGGTCAGTATAGAAAATGACTCAATTGAATATTAGCATTGAACACGAATTTCTCGAATAATCAAGTTTTTATCCTGTAGTCTAGATGTGATAATTAAAACGCTTTTGAGACTCTGAAGAGCTTAATACTTCAACATTTTAAAGAAAATCATCTCTGGCTTGGTCTGTAGATAAAAATGAGTTTGAAACGAGTACTAGCATGGAACGTGGATTTCTCGAAATTTCAAGTTTTGATACTGTAGTCGAAATGTAACAACTAAAACACTTTTCAAGCTCCGAAAAGCATAATAACCCCTTATGCACGGCATTATGAATCAAAATTGTAAAAAAATAAATTTCAGCCTTATTACATTTATTATATTGGACCATTTGAAAAATTATACATGAAAAATACAAAATAATTCATTTTCAAATGAAATTTTGAAATGTTATAAATATGCGACATCAGGCACCTCTAACATGGAAAATTGTTAAATTAGTTTCTTAATTACCTTATTCTGTGTGAAATATCAGAAAACAGTTTCTCTTTTTTTTTTTTAACACAAACATGCCTTACACTTCTGGCATTGTATGTATGGCATGACTTTGCAATTGGGTAATTTGCAACGCCCTCTTTTATCAGAACAAACTGGCCAATGGTCAGTTCTGATTTGCTTCTGTGGAATAGGTTTTGAGCATGTTCCTTCATTTTCTTTCTTGTGTACTCACTGTCTACATTTGTCGATGGACGTCCTTTTCTCTTCAACAAGCTTTTCCCTTCCATACAAAGACTATCTGCAATTGAAGCTTTGAATTCAAAAAGTGAAAGCTGATTTTTCTGTGGAACACCATAGAATTGACAATCTCTTCTGTATAATAGCGAGGAAGTAACAACCACCAAATCCAGAAAGTGAAAAAATAAACGATGATAGTATTTTTTAGACCTGATCGTAATTCTATACAGAGCAATTAGAGAATCTAATAAGTCAACCCATGAATTTGTTATACATAAGTACAATCAACATCAATTCGCTCTTTTTATGTCTGTCCCATCTTTTTACTTTTCCAACCTGTTGGGCTGAGGCAAATGTTGATGTTAAAACAACAGGCCTGCTATCGAACCATTCTAGTGCACGCAAACTAACACCATCAATTATAGCTTGCTTTTCGTCAGATACTACCCTACCTTTTACTTTCAGTTCTTTATCACTTAGGAAATTACATTTCCCAATTCTATTTGAACGTGCTGTATCCAAGCAGAAAATTTTTCTCTTTGCAAGTTCATTCATTAGTTGTACTGAATTGAACCAGCTATCAAAATAAAACAAATGGTTGACATTTGGAGGAATGACCTCAGCCAGACGAAGTACATCATTACCGCTTACCCCTAAACTTTCCATTCCTTGTAATGGATCAACATGTCCACAATATATTTCAAAATTGTATACTATAAACTTGTAATCACTCAAAATAAAAAATTTGTAACACCACTTAGCTGGTTTTTACTGCTTCAAGCTAGCATGTCCCTTGAACGGCACCATTTGTTCATCAACAACTAGCAACCTGTAGATGGGGATGTTTTTGAAAGTAGGCATAAAGTAATCAACCACAAGTCTCACTTTTTAAAGTTTATCTCTCTTTGGATCCTGTCTAGGTGGCATGTATGCATTGTCATTGAAATGTAATTTAGATTTTATTTCCTCCCACCTGTCCCTACTCATTATGTAGGGACATATGAATATGTATACTTGATGTATTCTGATCAGATCAGACTAATAAAGTCGTGTATGTGGAACACTAATCAATAACATATACAGAATTACACCTAAGAATTGCTCGAATTCAGCACTTGTTAAGTGTATTGGTTTCCCAGGATTGATCTGAACTGCAAAAAGGTTAGATTGAACCACAATGTGCCTAATTATATCATTATGAAAAAAATCTTGTAATATTGCACTGGTTCATGAAATGACATTGAAGGAGGAATATTTCCTAACCACTCCGGAATAGCCCTTTCACTATTTTCTGGACGAACACTTTTCCACTTAATGTTTTCTTTCCTCCCAGATGCACAGCGACTGTTTCAGGAACTTTTTCATCACAGCTCGCACCACATTCAATATTGCTTGAAGGCACATAATCAATGTCATCACAATTATCAGATGAACTCAGACAAATGTATTCACTTTCACCATTTTCTCCTCCTACAGGACGTGGGGCTTGGTCTGTATAGAAAATGAGTCTCAAATGAATATTAGCATTGACCGCGAATTTCTCGAAAAATCAAGTTTTTATCCTATAGTCAAAATGTGATAATTAAAACGCTTTTGAGACTCTGAAAAGCTTAATAATTCCACATTTTAAAGAAAATCATCTCTGGATTTGTCTGTAGATTAGATGAGTTTCAAACGAGTATTAGCATGGAACGTGAATTTCTCGAAATATCAAGTTTTGATACTGTAGTCGAAATGTCACAACTAAAACACTTTTCAAGCTCCGAAAAGCATAATAAAAGGCTTTTCTGGCTCTGAAAAGCTTAATAATTCAACATTTTAATGAAAATCATCTTTGCCTTGGTCTGTAGAGAAAATGAGTTTCAAACGAGTACCTTAATTGAAAGCGTATATCTAGAAAAATCAAGTATTGATCTTAAAGTCCAAATGTAAGAATTAAAACTCTTTTCAGGCTCTGAAAAACATAATAATTCAACATTTTTATGAAAATCATCTTTGGCTTTCGTAACGTTCAAGTTTGCAAGGTGTTTTTAATTTTCAAAGTCGTGACGGGGCTTGATTTTATGTGCTTCCTCAAAGGCCGTGGAATGGTTTAAGCACCTTGGTCAAACTTACAAAATTGAATTGCGGTGGAGGTTATTGGCACGTTGTTCGCGGCGCCTCAAAATTGACTTCGAACTTGACATTTCCTAATTTCAATTTGATAAAAAGGGGAGTAAACACAATAATGTTGCCGTTTACGAATTTATCCTGAAAATCAAGAAAGGGGTACTGCGAGAACTTCCAAAAATGCGTTAAACGTTACAGTAACCTGATGTCAATTTAGAATTATTCATCTCCACCAAAAACTACAATTGCATGCAACTACAAATGCGTCTTTACTCTTCTTTTTGTATTTTCTTTGACCACTCGGTGTTAAAGGGAAAATTAAGTTTACCCTAAGTCAAAAACAGATGCCCAATTTTCAACAATTCAATGACGCATTTTATTCAACAATTAAATGTTCACAACGTAACGAATATAGTATTTTTACAAATACCATAACAAGATTTCGTTAAGTAAATCATTAACAAAGTTCTCCCTAACATTAAAATAATATTGGGTAACCCCAATAAAGGAACAAATTACGCCCCTTTCGACGTTGACTAGAAGCAATTTGTTCGAATCATTTCTTTTTGTACCACATTTATCACTATGCTTATATTTGTACTTCATAAATGTTAAGCAACCATTCAACAAAAAAAGGAATGTTCAAAATTTGGAAATAAGCAAAATTTGTGAAGTCTACAATTTTTGTTATCTTACTTTAGTATCTATGCTTCAATCATTTATAGAGAGTAAGATAAAATCCAATGATTTCAAAATTTTAAAACGCAGTCTTCATTATCATAGGTGTATAAACTACAAAAAACCATACCAACAAATCGCGACAATTTCACAACAATTTTGTACAAGGTACCCTACAAGATGCTCATTCAAAAACCAAGTAATTTAAGTATTTTGCCATATTTGCCCGCAAATTGAAGGAATCCCAGAAAGATGGGGGGGATGGAATTGCGTTGGAATGTGGAATTGCGTTGTTTAATGACGTCGTGATTAGTTAAGGTAAATATTTGTGACGTGTTCAAAAAAAATGCTGCAAGTCTTTCCGCAAAATAACGAACACGGCAATTATCAAACAGTTTTGCATGCACTCATTAAGATCACCATTTTTAAACTTTCATCCATTTATTCAAACTGTATTAGGTTCCTAACAAACACTTGACACACCATTAATTTTTTTTACGTGCTGCACTAAAGTTCCGCATTTGGTATCAATCAATTACAGTATTCAACTCAGTCGTTTCTCTAGCAATCGCATATACATATGTGTAGGACGTAAAACAGATTTTGTCCGGTAACAAAATAGCTTTTTTTCTTTTTTTTGCACTTTGAAAGCAAACGTTACGAAAATCGGGAAGTTTCTTGTAGAGTAAATATCGGCATTTTTTGACTCACACTCTAAATGATTATTTTAATAATGTTAAATTATCCCTTTATGGACAGTTGTTGCATATTTGCAACTTTTCAAAATTATTATCGGTTTTCTGAACATCGAACTTTCGTTTGGGTGAAACGGCCACTTGTTGCATATCTGATACGCTCCATTGTTTGCGTGCAACTAGTGGTGGCACCTTGCGGCTTTTGTGCAAAATATACACTCTGGCTGAATAGTTCGCGGAGTCACGCATGCGTAACTGCGTTAACCATAAAAGTGAGTATTTTTTTTAATCTTTCTCATGTTTATTGTTAGTTATTACAAAAAATATTATTTATTTGTGCTAATATCATGTTTAAAGTTTGCAATACCTTTTAACGTCTATGTCCAGGTAGCTGTTTTTTATGGGCATTTAACTTAATGTTACATATTTGATATATCCGACAACTATCCATTGTTTTTTCCTTATCCTTCATAAACAACTGTGAAACTCAATATTTTCCAAAAATTTCTTCACATTTAATTATTTTCAAAATACAAGAATATTTGTTTAATTTTCAAAAAGTGATTTCAAAGTAAATTTCTTTCTATCACAATATTTGTGAGATCACCCTATCATCAGATAAACCAAATTTTTATCCCAAGGGTCTCTGACTTCACTTTGCAGATGTACGATTTATTATCCATACATTATTCAGCCTTTGTTTACTTCTTTAATTAGTTTTCCCATCTTTTCAGGTAATGGACCCCTCATTGTTCTATGGCAAGAAGAAAGTGGTGTCCCCACGTCCTGTAGGAGGAGAAAATGGTGAAAATGAATACATTTGTCTGAGTTCATCTGATAATTGTGATGACATTGATTATGTGCCTTCAAGCAATATTGAATGTGGTGCGAGCTGTGATGAAAAAGTTCCTGAAACAGTAGCTGTGAATCTGGGAGGACGGAAAACATTAAGTGGAAAAGTGTTCGTCCAGAAAATAGTGAAAGGGCTATTCCGGAGTGGTTAGGAAATATTCCTCCTTCAATGTCAATTCATGAACCTGTGCAGAATTTCAAGATTTTTTTCATAATGATTTAATTAGGCACATTGTGGATCAATCTAACCTTTTTGCAGTTCAGATCAATCCTGGGAAACCACTACAGTTAACAAGTGCTGAATTAGAGAAATTCTTAGGTGTAATTCTGTATATGTCATTGATTAGTGTTCCACCTACACGACTTTATTTGTCTGAGCTGTTCAGAATACATTAAGTATGTGACATAATGAGTAGGGACATGTGGGAAGAAATAAAATCTAAATTACATTTCAATGACAATGCATACATGCCACCTTGACAGGATCCAATGAGAGATTAACTATATAAAGTGAGACTTTGATTGATTACCTTTTGCCCACTTTGAAAAACATCCCCATGTACAGGATGCTAGTTGTTGATGAACAAATGGTGCCGTTCAAGGGACATACTAGCTTGAAGCAGTATATGTCCAAAAAACCAGCTAAGTGGTATTACAAATGGTTTATTTTGAGTATATTACAGGAGTATAGTATACAATTTTGAAATATATTGTGGACATTACAAGGAATGGAAAGTGGTAATATTGTACTTCGTCTGCCTGAGGTCATTCCTCCAAAGGTCAACCATTTGTTTTATTTTGATAACTGGTTCAATTCAATTCAGGACAACAATGAATGAAATTGCAAAGAGAAAAGAATTCTGCTTGGGTACAGCACGTCCAAATAGAATTGGGAACAACAAATTCATGGGGGGGGTTGACTTATTAGATTCTCTAATTACTCTGTATAGAATTACGATCAGGTCTAAAAAATACTATCATCGTTTATTTTTCACTTTCTGGATTTGGTGGTTGTTACTTCCTGGCTATTATACAGAAGAGATTGTCAATTCTATGGTGTTCCACAGAAAAATCAGCTTTCACTTTTTGATTTCAAGCTTCAATTGGAGATAGTCTTTGTAGGGAAGGGAAAACTTGTTGAAGAGAAAAGGACGTCCATCGACAAATGAAGACAGTGTGTTCAGAAGAAAGAAAATGAAGGGACATGCTTCAAAACCTATTCCACAGAAGGAAATCAGAACTGACCAAATTGGCCATTGGCCAGTTTGTTTTGATAAAAGAGGGCGTTGCAAATTGCCCAATTGCAAAGGCATGCCATACATACAATGCCAGAAGTGTAAGGCATATTTGTGTTTAGAAAAAAAGAGAAAATGTTTTCTGATATTTCACACAGAATAAGGTATTTCAGTAACTAATTTAACAATTTTCCATGTTAGAGGTGCCTGATGTCGCATATTTATAAGATTTCAAAATTTCATTTGAAAATTAAATATTTTGTATTTTTCATGTATATTTTTTCAAATGGTCCAATAATAAATGTAATGAGGCAGAAATTTATTTTCTTAGAATTTGATTCATAATGCCGTCCATAAATTGTTATTATGCTTTTCGGAGCTTGAAAAGTGTTTTAGTTGTGACATTTCGACTACAGTATGAAAACCTGATATTTCGAGAAATTCACGTTCGTTGCTAGTACTCGTTTGAAACTCATTTAATCTACAGACCAAGCCAGAGATGATTTTCTTTGAAATGTTGAATTATTAAGCTCTTCAGAGCCTCAAAAGCGTTTTAATTATCACATCTCGACTAAAGGATCAAAACCTGATTTTTCGAGAAAAACGCGTTGAATGCTAATATTCACTTGAGACTCATTTTCTATACAGACCATGCCAGAGATGATTTTCTTTAAAATGTTGAATTATTAAGCTTTTCAGAGTCTCAAGAGAGTTTTAATTATCATATCTCGACTATAGGGTCAAAACTTGATTTTTCGAGAAATTCGCGTTTAATGCTAATATTCACTTGAGACTCATTTTCTATACAGACCAAGCCAGAAATGATTTTTTTATAATGTTAAATTATCCTTTTATGGACAGATGTTGCATATTTGCAACGTTTCAATGTTAACGGTTTTCTGAACATCCAACTTACGTTTGGGTGAAACGGCCTCTGTTGCATATCTGATACGCTCCATTGTTTGCGTGCAACAAGTGGTGGCACCTAGCGGCTTTTGTGTGAAGTATACAGACTTGCTGAAATGTTCGCAGAGTCTCGCATGCGTAACTGCGTTATCCATAAGATACATATTTGATACATCCAACAACTAACCATTGTTTTTTCCCTTATCCTTCATAAACAATTGTGAAAGTCAATATTTTCCAAAAATTTCTTCACATTTAATTATTTTCAAAGTAAAAGAATATTTCTTTAATTTTCAAGAAGTGATATCAAAGTAAATTTCTTTCTATCACAATATGTTATAGTGAAGATGAATTCAGGGGCGGAGATGTTAGGGGCTCAACACAGTTGTGGCAAATTCATATTTCACATTTCAAACAAATATATAAGAAGGTAACTGCAACTGCAAGGCAGAAATTTATTTTTTTACAATTTTGATTCATAATGCCGTCCTTTATGGACGGTTATTTCTGACATTCCGACTACAGTATCAAAACTTGATTTTTCGAGAAATACGCATTCAATAATAATACTCACTTGAAACTCATTTTCTCTACAGACAAAGCCAGATTTGACTTTGATAGGATGAATACTTGATATTTCGAGATATAAGTTTCCAATGCTAGTACTCGTTTGAAAATCATTTTCTCTACATTTACCTAACCAGAGATGATTTTCATGAAAATGTTGAATTATTAAGCTTTTGAGAGCCTGAAAAGCGTTCTAATTATCACATTTCGACTACAGGATGAAAACTAAATATTTCAAGAAATTCGAGTTCAATGCTAATACTTACTTCAGACTCATTTTCTATACAGACCAAGTCAGAGATGATTTTCTTTAAAATGTTGAATTATTATGCTTTTCAGAGCCTGAGATTCGTTTTAATTCAGTCATTGGGATGAATACTTGATTTCTCGAGATATACATTTTCAATGCTAGAACTCGTTTGAAACTAATTTTCTATACAGACCTAGCCAGAGATGATTTTCTTTAAAATGTTGAATTATTGTGCTTTTCAGAGGTTGAAAATCAATTTTATTATGACATTTCCACTTACCTTACCTTACCATACGGCGCTACAGCTCCTGTCGGGCCATGGCCTCCTCCACTATGTCCCTCCATTTCTGTATGTCCTGGCATTTCTGTTTCCATCTTGTTACTCCTATCTTGTTTAGGTCCGTGCATACTTCTTCCTTCCATCTGCTTCTAGGTCTTCGTTTCCTTTTAGTTGAATATAGCTTACTCTCTATTATTCTTCTCGGCATGGCATCTTTTGGTAGGCGATATACATGTCCTATCCAGCTGATTCTCCTGGCTTTAATGAAGCGAACTATATTTTTATGTTTTATTAGTTCCTCTAGTTCGTGGTTGTATTTTATTCTCCATCCTGTTTCTTCTCTAGTTGGTCCAAATATTTTTCTTAATATTGCTCTTTCAAATACCATTAGCCTTCTTTCTGTATCTTTGGTCAACGTCCAAGTTTCGGCTCCATATGTTACTACTGGCCTGATTAATGTATTGTATATTTTCATTTTTGTTGTTCTTGTTATTATCTTACTTTTCAGCAGATTTCTATTTGCATAATATGCTCTATTTCCTGCTCTGATCCTTCCTTCTACGCATCTTCCTATGTTATTTATTTCATTTATTTGATTTCCCAGGTATTTGAATTCATGTACTACCTCGAACTTCTTATTACCTATCTCTATTTCTTTTCTTTTTTCTGGTTTTCGTGCTATTTTCATATATTTTGTTTTATTTATATTTACTTCTAGGCCCATTTCCTTAGTATAGTTCTCCATGTCGTTAAATACTATTATTAACTTATTCATAGATCTTGCAATGTTTGCTATATCATCTGCATAAGCGCAGATTTGTGAGCTTTTATTAAAGATGGTACCTCTTTGGTCAATCTGGTTTATAGCATCATTCAATGCTATATTAAATAGTGTAGTCGACAATCCGTCCCCTTGTTTTACACCTTTGTCAAATGTAAACTCTTCACCGAGTTGTCCTTTTACTTTTACTCTTACTCTCCAAGGATGGGTTCAATTATTTCCTGTATCCTTTTATTTAATATGCTCGAGAATATTTTATATCCAATATTTAACAATGTTATTCCTCTATAATTGCTACAATTATATTTATCTCCTTTCTTATAAATGGCACATATATTTCCTTGTCTCCATTCGTCCGGTAGTTCCTCCTTTCTCCATATTTTACTAATCAGCTCGTGTATTTTCTTGTATAGTTGTGAGCCTCCATGTTTAATCATTTCGGCTACCATATTATCACTTCTTGGTGCTTTATTGTTTTTTATTCTCCTCATTGCTTTTGTTACTTCATCTAACGTTGGTGGTTCTATTGTTTCTTCTTCCTCTTCTTCTGTTTCCCGTTCTGCATTTCCGGCTTCTATTTCATTTTCTCTTCTTGACAGTTTCTCTTTGAAACTTTCTGCCCACCGTTTTCTGATCTGACTTTCTTCATACAGCATTTCTCCATTTTTATCTATACATCCTTCAATTTCTGGTTTATATTCTTTTGTAAGACTGAACATGGCTTGATAGAATTTTCTTCTCTCATTTTTTTATCTAGTTCCTCTACTTCCACTAATCTTTGTTTTAAATATTGTCATTTCTTTTGGGTACATATTCTTTTAGCGGCTCTTCTTAATTCTGTGTATCTTGCACAGTTGCTTCTAGTTTCTCTCTGTAACTTCTTATTTCTTGCTTCATTCTTCTTCTGGATGACCTCTTCGCATCCTTCATCAAACCATGGTTTTCCATATTCTCTTTTCTTTTTTCCTATTTTCTCTTCAGCTGTTTTTAGTATTATTGATTTTATATTTTTCCATTCTTCATTACTATTCCTCTCTTCTATCTCTTCTGTTTGCTCAGTATTTTTTCATTAATGGTGGCTCTAAAAGTTTCACGCACCTCTCTATCTTTAAATTTATCTGTGTCCCATCTTTTTCCTAACATTCATTGTTTTCTTCTCTCCACTTTAACAATTTTTAATCTTATTTTTGTTCACACCATGTAGTGATCCGAATAGATGTTAGGTCCTCTCAGGCTCCTGACATCCATTATCGATGACCTATATCTTCTATTGGTGAGAACATGATCCATTTGATTTACTTCTTGGGTTCCTGGAATCTTCCAAGTTCCTAAATGAATATTTTTATGAGGGAAAGTGGTGCTACTTATTATCAAATTGTTTCTTAAAGCAAATTGTATTAGAAATGCTCCGTTTTCATTGCTTATGTTATGGAGAGTATGTTCTCCGCTAGCCTTATATGTGGCTTCCTCCTTCCCAATTTTAGCATTAAAATCACCAATAATTAAGATCTGGTCATTTCTGGATATTTTCTCATATGTACTTTCTAATAATTCATAAAATATATCTTTTTCTCTATCTTCTTTTTCTTCAGTTGGTGCATGTATTGACAGCAGAGTTAGATTTCTAAACATTCCTTTCATTCTCAATCTACAGATTCTCTCATTTATTTTTTCTATCTCCAATATTTTCTTGCTGGTTTCTTTCTGAATCATAAAACCAATTCCAAATAATCCAGTTCTTTCTCTGGTTCCACTATATATCATGGTAAATCTTATAATTCCACTTCCCTGCCACCTTATCTCCTGTAATGCCATTACATCTATCTTGCATTTCATCATTTCTTGTGCCATTTCCATCATCTTTCCTGCTTGTAGCATAGTTTGAGTATTCCATGTTCCAATCCTTATCTCGTAGTCCTTTAAAAGTTTGCCAGGTTCATTTCCTTTATATCTTCCTTTCCAAGGCATAGTGTGACATACCCACTACAGGAATAAAACTTGATTTTTCGAGAAATTCACGTTTAATGTTAGTACTCGTTTGAGACTCATTTTATCTACAGACAGAGCCAGATTTGACTTTCATTAAAATTTTGAATTATTATGCTTTTCAGAGACTGGAAAGCGTTTTAATTCTGACATTTGGACTAAAAAATGAATACTTGATTTTTCGAATTATACGCTTTCAATGAAGGTACTCATTTGAATCTCAATTTCTATACAGACTAAGCCAGAGATGATTTTCTTTAACGTGTTGAATTATTATGTTTTTCAGAGTCTGAATTGCGTATTAATTATTACGTTTCGCCTATAGGATCAAAACATGAATTTTTGAGAAAATCAAGTTCCATGCTATACTCGTTTGAAACTCATTTTCTCCACGGACCAACCCAGAGATTACTTTCTTTAAAATGTTGAATTATTATGCTTTTCAGAGCCTTATTACATTTCGCCTATAGGACCAAAAATTGATTTTTCGACATATTAGCGTTAAATGCATGTTCTGGTTTTAACTCATTTTCTCTACAGACAATTCACATCACAAAATCATGCAACGTCCAATTCTTTGTGTTGGAAATTGCTCCGCTCAGAATAGAGATAAAAATAACGACTTATCATTTAATTCCCTGATCTCCCTACAGATGGCACTTCTAACTATTTTCGAAAAATTTCTTTGTAATCACGCCATCTGCAGCTCGGAAGTTACAGGAAGTGAAGGTAGTGTGTGGGCATCTGCGTGAGCACAGAACAGTTGCGTCTTGTGCTTGGTATCGGCAATACACGTAATTCACGCGCTCCACTGCAAAATGTCTCTCGGGATACGTAGTTTGGACTTTGTCGTCTTCAGAAACTAGTGACGAATTGCCGAGATTTGTTGAACATTAACCAAGAGTCTTCAATGTAAAGATAGACGTAGCTACGTTTGGAACATTGTGCCAGTTGCGAATTGAAGCATAGGAAGGAACGTGGCATTTGACGATTTGTATGCAACAGTGATATGGAAAATGGGAGAGTGAGGTACTTCGGTTTTCTTACCACGAGGCACGTACACCCAAGAGTGAAGGAAGTCTGTAGTGTAAAATACTATAGGATAAGGACAACAAAGGGAGAGCCCATTTGATTAACAGACGCGATTTGGCTGCACTTAAAACTATGTCATGATGCCCATATGGGTCAATTTCCCAAAGTGTGCTATGCTGTCAATCCCAAGAATCCCGAATTCTAGTGTACAAATGAAAAAGCCTCAACAGACTGATTTGGCCATGTGTGCAAAAGCTGAATCTGTGAGATTGTTGTCCATAAGCTTGTCAAAAATATGCCCCTCTTGATATTGTTTTGGCGACACTTAAATCTAAGCCAAAAATGCTCATAAGATCTTTTGCTTACACAGTAGTATAATGTAATATATGCTTAAATACTTGTTGCTGTTATGTTAATATGTTACCTGGAATATGCTCAATATTTTAATTGGACCCAAGGCCCAACTTGCATATCTAGTACAAAGACAATGTAATATGCAGAGGTTTTCTAGAATTGCTCTGTGACTCTCTCATTTCTTACATCATAATCATATGATTTTTCCCCAATAAGAATAACACTACATATGGTGTCATCAGGGAGTGCATCATGGAATTCACAGATAATTTTAATGTTTGTCCTGTCATTAACCACAACCTGTTTCCTTTTTGAGGTGTTGATAACAAACATGGGTCTCTGTGCTTTGAATTCATCTGGTGTGTAATACATGTCAGTATTGCCAGCAGTGACCCTTTTGTATGCTGTAAATGCTTCATATAATTTGAGGAAATCATCCTTGGACATGTTTAAATTATAATTTTCTCTAGGAAACACCTCATTTCTGCCATTTTTAAGATAAATGTTCTTGATGTTGCAGCTATCAAACTTACTTGATTTTGTTTCCTGATTATTGTGTCTTCCAGTCTGAAACATTACACCACAAAATCTGGCATGTCATATTGTATACTGGAGAAGGAGTTTGTAGCATCAAATTCATAATAGCTACCAGTGGCAGGCATCTGCACACATTGATATGTATAAAATTGTAATGGCACCTGTGGATTTTTTAGTATATCTGTATTTAAGAGCATAACTGGCTTCATATTCAACTACTGGAATTCTTAGCTCCATAGTCTGAATAAGACAATTGCCTTCATCAGGTAGTGTATTAGGCAGAGCTTCCCCAGTAGAATTTAATGTACTGTACCTCATCAAAGCATTATTATCATTGGCAGCTCTTCTAAATGTGATTCTTAAACCACCCTTCCACATAATATCTTTGTAATCTGAGAAGAATCCGGGGAACAGCACTGTGTGGCTTTTAGATATAATTTTATCACCAGTCTCAAATCCACCTATTTTGTAGTATGATGCCTCGCTTTTGGATAATTTTAGTGTGGCCAAAGCTGTAGAGGTAATACCAGGGTAATCTACTCTGTTTATAACAACACCATGTTTTCTGATCTCAATTTGAGAGAACAGATGTGGCACAAAATTGTCTACCAATCTTATATTTGAGTTAGCAGGATAATCTGTACTAGCGAGCTTTACAACATTAAACTTGATATATAGATCTGCTCTGTGGGGGTGTATAAAGCCATCTCCTACATCAAGATCAACCTCAATCTCTGTGTTGGGTTGATTTAAATTTGCAAAGGTCCTCCTGTTTGGGGGGAATGATTGTAGCTCATAACTCAATATTTTCCATTTTTTTTGTATGTATTTTTATTTAAATATTAATTTCTATGATAGCAGTTGTTGTGGCTCCAGCAAAATCAACTAATTCTTCTTTTTCATTAGTGACCATCAACTCAATGTAATCTATTCTATTATGGCACACAGGAAAATATAATGTTGGTGATGGAGTGGAGATGATCGGTTCCATAAATTCAGAGTTAGGTTTGAATGTTGCAATGATGCCAGTTTGTTTGTGAGTGCCTATGCCATCTGATTTGGTGATCATAGCCTCGGCCACATTACAGTGAATATTCAGAGTCTCTATGGCTAAGAATTTAGGTATATTAATAGCAGTGTGTTTAATGGCTGGTTCAAGTTTTGTGTAGTTCTCAAAGCCTAACAGCTCTCCTATAGTACCCAGATCCACTGTTTCTGTAGCAGATACAATCTCTACTCTGTGAGTGACAGAATTTTGAGTTAAAACTATACCTCTGGGTAATTGAGCATTTAGAGTGGATAGATTATACTGCCCTGGAGTGATGACAATTTTTCGATCCCCTACTGCAATTGTGTTGTTGTGGTGTGTAATATTAGGGATCAAGTACATGCCATAAAATGCTCTGAGAGCTATTGTTTTGGGATACACTATGTCATCATGCAATTTGAGTTCCAATATTGAATTTTGGCTGGTGAGATGGAATACCCCCATGATGTTTTAAATACCACAAGGCCTTTTGAAAATTTTCAATTGATGGTTTATTTATTTGAGACATATATCTAAGAACAGATAAACACAAATGTCCACAATTAACATCTTTGAAGTTTTGAACACGGGCATTATTGTAATAAAGATTAGCTGATTTTAGATATTTTACTAAATTTTCAGGTGGAACACCTCCAAATGAATCAAACACAAATGCCTCATTGTTTAAATATTTAAGATAACAGATCCAGTGAGTGCCCTGATTTTTGTACTTATCCAAATTAACAATGCCACACTCTTTGTTGAGTGGTTGTTCTGGTAAAGAATCAGACATGTACACACCTCTAAAATTTTTGATGCCCAGTGGCTTGATTAAAGCTTCAATATCTTGGTTTGTAAGCGGCTCTTGTTTTTTTAAACTTATTCATGGCTTTCTTAAGACCTTTGCCTTGTTTTTCCATGGCCAGATTATGGCGCTTCAATTCATCTAATTCTGCCTTATTCTTTTTGGCATCTATTATAGTTTTTGCTATAGCAGCTGATCCCCCAGCCAAGCTCCCCACAGCCCCCAAAGCTGCTAAAATAGCTGGGATACTAAATATAAATCCACCTATATGTGATTTTTTTCAAGATTGCTGTAATTTTTTAATTGAGGGGTACTAAGTAATAATTTGATACCATGGCCCTTGGCAAGACAAGAATTTTTTTCTTGCGCTGCCTTTTGGTTAAAAGACTATCAATAGTTTTAAGAGATTTAAGACCTGCATAAGATATCTGATACATAACACCCTTGGCCTTCATCCTAGGTTTATTATATACATATTCTGGGTTTACATAGCTTAATTAAGTGGCTTAAATTTATTTAATTTATCACAACCCCCACCCCAGTTTTTTTTTGGTGTTCATAGCTATGGTGGTCCCCAATGCTGCTATTCTTTCACTTAAAGAAGCATCTTTGCTTACAAATCTACCAAATGCAGCTTCTTCTAATTTCTTGTCTTCAACATGTCGCCTATCAAGATCAGAATGTGTGTTGTATGTTATGTCATGGTCTCTACAAGCAGCATCTAGAGGATTAACACCAGGGTCACCTCTGTTTAGCCTATGATCTAGTTTGGTACCTGGACCACAATACTGATAGCCTGGTATGTGTAGTTCAAATGGCAGCTTGTTTATGATGTCATTAACCAGCCCCGACCCTCAGAGATATTCCAAAATTTAGGAGGTAGATTATTAATAATTTTTATAAGATATCCAATCCCCTTAGTGTCATTCAATATAAAATTAGACAATTTGGTGCTTATCATGTCCATAATTCCAACCTTTTCATTGTAAAAATTGTGTTTGCCAGCATTTTCTTCCCCAGCTATGACCAGCAACCTATCTACAAGTTTCCTGACATCATCAACCCACACAAATTCTTTAGACAGGGTGTTGTATTGTTTGATTCCACTACCTGTCTTGATCTGTGACCATATGGGCTTGATTAAGTTGTATTTTGAACCACTGCTAGACTTGACTCTTTTTTGTGTGGGATCATTGTTCTGGTATAGAGCATCTGATTTTATTAATATTTCTTTGTTGTGCTCATAATCTTGATCTGTATAGCTGCCAGGTCTCTTCCGAGTCATCAGTTCCCACAATCCAGGTGTGCCAGGGTACTTAACAAAAGCACCTCTTTCTCCAAGATGAGATTCTGAATATACAATTAGATCATCTCCCATAAATGTTACTCTAAAATTGCCAATTCTATGTATGATGCTACCATCACGCTCTGTGTCAGCATATAAGCCAAAAACCTCATCTTTGTTGTCTTTAGGTGTGCTTAAATATTTTTGAGCAAGAAGACCCAATTCAATAGGATCCTGAGTAGCTTCAATTCTTCGAGGAGCAACAGGACTAGGTGCATGAATACTAGAAAGTGGGGTGATTGGATAATCTAATATGTTCCTAGCAGCTACAGGTACAAGCTCTGTGATCAAATTTTGATTTTGCTCTGTAACAGTTTTGATATTTTTACCTAATTCACTAATAGCATCAATAATAGGTTGTTCTGTTTGCTTGTGTTGTTCACAGATTCCTCGGTTCTCTGATTTCCATCCCTTAAATCTTTTTACAAGATAATCTCTTAATTTAAGATCATCAATAATTGGCCTTTTCATGGTTTTTTATATATGTTTCAATGTCTAGAAAATTGTTGATTTTATTTCTGTATTTGCCACTATTGGGTTTCCTTGTCATATCAATTGTGACAAACCCATAGCTGTCCTGGTTCCAGCACCTACTGCAAAACTTGGAAATATCATTGTAGCTCAAGTCCCCACCTACATATTCATGATGTATGTGTTTGAGGTTGGTATGATCTTGATGAAACACACATATAAAATTGCTGTTGTCTCGGATCAGCTGCTGCGATATTTTAGAAAAAGTCTGTGCCAGGTAGAAGCAATCTATGTTTTTGTGCCGCCCCTGTGTAAAAAAATTTCTAACCTTGTTTTGATTATCCAGTATAATGTCATCAAATACAACAACAGTAATATCGAGACATTCATGAAGTAGCTTAACATCTGGTTCAAAAGTGGCTATATCCAGTCCATCATATAGCTTCATCAGCTGCTGATATTTTAATTGTTTCAAGCTCTTAGAGAAGACATACAAGTGCCTGTTTTTCCCGTCTAACCAGTTGGGTGCCAATACAAAATTATCAATCATTAGTGTAGTTTTACCACAAGCCGATGGCCCAACAATAAGACATCTAATATCAACAGGCAGCAGCTTTCCATTTCTCTTAATCTGCTGTTCAGGATCTGGTAGTCTCTTTATAACATCCCAGGTGTTCATAGTATCACTTTGTCTGCCTCGATCCAGCTGTGTTCTGGGAGACCTAGCCATTTCACCAGTATCTTGTTGCCTTTTCTGCGGATGATTTTTTCTATGAGATATGTGTCAGTTTATATGTGTCAGTTTATATGCTGTTTATAAACTGTTCATAAAGAGATAATTTAAAATTATAAAAAAAATCATTTCTGGCTTGTTCTGTATAGAAAATGAGTCTCATGTGAATATTAGCATCGAACGCGAATTTCTCGAAAAATCAAGTTTTGGTCCTATAGTCGAGATGTGATAATTAAAACTCTCTTCAGACACTGAAAAGCTTAATAATTCAACATTTTAAAGAAAATAATCTCTGGCTTGATATGTATAGAAAAGTGAATATGATCATTGTACAAGAATTTCTCGAAATATCAAGTTTTGATCCTATAGTCGAGATGTTATAATTAAAACGCTTTTCAGGGCCTTCGAAAATTACAAATTCAACATTTTAAGGAAAATCATCTCAGGCTACATCTGTAGTGAATATAAGTTTCAACCGAGTACTAACATTGAACGTGTATTTCTGGAAAAATCAAGTATTAAATCAGTAGATAGTATTTGTACTTCTGAGGCCAACTTTGGTTTCTTGACCAAACGACCACAAAAAGTTGAAAAACTCACTTTCTCTCCCTGTTCCGCGCCTCATTTATTGCGCTCACGATGTTTCACAGGGGCAAAAAGGCAGTGATGAGTGAAAGATGAGCTCTCATTCTCTCATCCTTCTCATCTTTCTCATCTTTCTCATTGTTCTTTCATTCTCTTTTTATTCTCCTCTCATCCTCTTATCTTTTTTTTATTCTCTCATTTTTTTATTCTCTTATTTTCTTATTTTTTGAAAGATGAGTGCACCTTATCGTAATTTTCCAAGTCTGGGACCAAATGTTTATATATCGTGACCTACGTAAACCTCTCCTCTCATTCTCTCATTCTCTCATTCTTTTATTTTTTGAAAGATGAGTGCACTTTATCGTAATTTTCCAAGTTTGGGACCAAATGTTTATATATTGTGACCTACGTAAACCTCTCTTCTCATCCTCTTATTCTCTCAATCTCTCAATCTCTCAATCTCTCAATCTCTCATTCTCTCATTCTCTCCACCTTTAGAATATTGTCGTCAACATTAGAGATGAAAGTAGATAAAAATTGTGACTCCCACCGCAACTTTGATTTCTTGACCAAACGACTACAAAAAGTTGAAAAACTCACTTTCTCTTCCTGTTCCGCGCCCCATTTAGTGCGCTGACGATGTTTCACGGGGGCAAAAAGGCAGTGATGAGTGAAAGATGAGCTCTCATTCTCTCATCCTCCTCATCTTTCTCATCTTTCTTATTGTTCTCTCATTCTCTTTTTATTCTCCTGTTAATCCTCTCATCTTTTTTTTATTCTCTCATTTTTTTATTCTCTTATTTTCTTATTTTTTGAAAGATGAGTGCACCTTATCGTAATTTTCCAAGTCTGGGACCAAATGTTTATATATCGTGACCTACGTAAACCTCTCCTCTCATTCTCTCATTCTCTCATTCTCTTATTTTTTGAAAGATGAGTGCACTTTATCGTAATTTTCCAAGTTTGGGACCAAATGTTTATATATTGTGACCTACGTAAACCTCTTCTCTTATCCTCTTATTCTCTCAATCTCTCAATCTCTCAATCTCTCATTCTCTCATTCTCTCTATTTTTAGAATATTGTCGTCAACATTAGAGATGAAGTTGGAGTGCTGGAATCAACGGGGCCAAATGTTTATATATATCGTGATCTTCGTAAACCTCTCCTCTCATCTTCTCATCCTCTTATTCTCTCATTCTCTAATCTTTTGAAAGATGAGTGCATCTTATCGTAATTTTCCAAGTCCGGGACCCAAATGTTTATATATATCGTGACCTTCGTAAACCTCTCTCTCGGGGGGAGGGAACGATGTACCCACACACACACACACACACACACACACACACACACACACACACACACACACACACACACACACACACACACACACACACACACGCGCGCGCGCGCGCGTATGTATTGTGACGCAAACAAACAAACAAACAAAATAATAATTGCTGTTTTTTAGAATACCTGGCCCCTAACCCGCCAGGGTGCGTGGTGCCCAACCCAAAAAAGGTTCTAACGGCGAAATCATCACGAGTTTAGATTTGTACTGCGAATGTTGTCAAAAATTTAATCAATGTTGTTTATTCTCGATGCTAGAATCTTACATAGATTATTCTCTAAAACGAAAATCGTTAATCCTATGCCAAGCCCCCAAGCTATTCAGGCAATTTCTAATGTTCGCGTGGATAGCGACGCTCGGTAGAATTTTTCCTGTCCCTGTGGAGAAATTGTGTTTCATCGCTCAATGTAACATTTTCATCACGGACCAAACTATCCACAGCAACCCCTCCCCGAACCCATTCACCTTACATCCTTTTTCGCCCGAAGAGATTCTATTTTTTTTCAGCTTTCCCACGGTTCTGAATAAAGAATCTATTACATCCCCGATAACAATAGAATCAGAAGCGGATGCGGCGGAAGCAAACACAGCAGCATCTTCCGCTTTTTGAGTTTTGTGCTGGGAATCGTTTGTTTCACACACCACACCCTGACGGGGCGTGGAATAGAGGCCGAGGGGAAATAATCGACAATACATGCATGGGTGGAACTGTCAACGCCCCGTTTATTGTTATTTGTCCCTACAGAATATTGTGCACATCACAAAAATCTTTTGTTGAAAAAATATGGCATGAATGAATTAGTTAACAAGGGTTTTATTTGCTAGGATATTGACCATAGCCCTCATTGTGTTTTCACCAAAGAGAGTCGCGTGGAGTAGGGAGGAGAGAAGGAGAAAAAAAAGAGGAGTTCCTATATAACGTAGTAGTTTCTTCTTTGTACATCATTATCATAGTGAACGTCAATCGTGGCAGTTCAGTATTTTTTAATTTGTTTATCTGGCAGTATACATATATATCATCGTGGAAGTTTTAGTGAGCTACAAGTTTTATTTTGAAGTTTTTCTATCTCTCTTGAGGGGTGAACGTCAATCGTGGGAGTTCAGTATTCTTAATTGTTTGTCTGGCAGTATACATATATATCATCGTGGAAGTTTTAGTGAGCTACAAGTTTTTATTTTGAAGTTTCTCTCCATCTCTGTTGAAAGGTAAGTTTTTATTTTCATGATATATTAATATTTTTGTTTTGCGTCTGACACACACATATTCAGAGGAGCCATAAAAAATTGACACACACTTACATGTCCCATATTTTTTAACCTCCTACAACAGTGCACACACACATACATACATACATACATACATACATACATACATACATACATACATACTGTTTGCGTCTAATATATATGTGGAAGGAAAAAATATCTAGCATTTTTTAACTTTTTTTCCTTCTGTTTCAGTGCGCTTTCCACTACCATCACCACAACCCCCCCAAAAAATTTCTCTGTGTATATATATATATAAATAACAGAAGGAAAAAATGGAACCGCAACCAGGTCCCTCCGGTCCTGGCGAGAAAGTGGCATGTTGCAACTGTGGAAAGTTGATTTCTAAACCTAATATTGCTAGGCATTTGAAAAAATGTCGTCTACCCGATCATGATGTCGTAGCCCCGCCGGCAAAGAAATCTCGCACTGATGCGCATGAGGAGGGTGCTTTGAATAAAAGTGCACGCATCATGACTTATAAATCTGGAAGCGATGAAAAGTGTGACTCGAGCATCTTCCTCAACAATGTGAAATCTCTGGTAGTCGATAAATTACGTGATTGCCTCGTCAATGTTGCAATTAAAATTCATCTCGTCTTGACTCTGCTGTATGAGAAAGTTGTCTCGTCCGAGTCAAGCACTTTCAGCTTTTACGTAGGGTGTGAGAGCTTACACGATGACAATAACGAGGATCTTGACGAGATAGTGACACGGCTATTTGAGCACTTGACACAAAAACAAGAAGAGTTTGAAGGTAGAGGAAGTGGGTGGACTCTTTGCGGTCGCAGCCACATGTTAGAACTTCGAGTCTGCAATTTCAAACCATTACGCAGCGCTCAAAAAAAAACAAAAAAACAAAAAAAGCAAAATGCAGTATTGAACATACAAAGTAATGATCAGAAGAGTTTCTTATGGTCTGTCATCGCTGCATTACACCCAGCAAATAATAATGACCCCCAACGTCTGTCCAATTACAGAGGATACGAGGGAAGATACGAGAATATGATGAGAGGAATTTCCTATCCTGTGCCCTTGAATAAGATCAATCAATTTGAAAAAAACTATAGAGAGGAAAAAGGAAAAGATATCAATATTTCTGTGTTTGGGGTTGACGATTGCGACAACATTCGTGTGTTAAGACCTGCGAGAAGCCAGAATAATGTAATTCGACTCTTGCTTGTAGATGGTCGTTACAGTTTGATACGGAATTTCTCACGATTAGTAGGAAGACAGATCACCAAGAATCGCGATAAGATGGAAATTTGCGATCGGTGTTTGAGAATTTTTCGCGGGGGTAAGAAGATGAGAGAACAGCACAAGTGTTTTGGCTCCGTGAATGCAGAACCCGAAGATGTCATGCCGGAACCCGGAACCAAGATGAAATTTCAGAAACACCAGGCTCTTCTTCACCATCCCGTCGTCCTTTATGCCGACTTTGAAAGCTTCCAAGTTCCCATGACGTCTTGCGACCCTGATCCCTCTACCTCAAGCACGACCCAAATTTTTCACCACGAGCCTTGCAGTTTCTCCATCTACGGAGAAAAATTGAATGATGTCATCTTGTATTGCGGACCCGATGCGGCAAAACATTTTGTTGAGAAGATAGCGGAATGCGCGAGAGAACTTGCACCCAGCCTGAAAGGCTCTTACGTTTCTCCACCTGCTCTCACAACAGAACAACAACAGAGACATGACGCGGCGACAAGATGCGAGGAGTGTAACCAGGCTTTCACCCCCGAAAATTACAAGGTCGTCCACCATGACCACCAGAATGGATTATTTCTAAGCACCATCTGTAATTCGTGCAATCTTAAAATTAAGGAGTCGCATTTTGTTGCCGTGTTTCTGCACTACACGGAGAAGTACGACACACATCTCTTCGTCAAAGAGCTCCACAACATAACTTCTCGAATCAGCATCATCCCGAGAACGAGCGAGAAATATATTGTGGTGAGAGTGTGGATCCCTCTCCAAGAAGGAGGAAGTGTGGAAGTGCGAATCCTGGACTCTTACAATTTCCTGTCCTCCAGCCTCGCAAGCCTTGCATCTCAACTTGGCGACGAAGATCTTGTGGCCACCAAGCAAAAATGTTTTTCGGGGAGAGATGAGAATTTGAATCTGTTGCGTCGCAAGGGTGTCTACCCCTACGAGTACGTCAACAATTTCGACAAATTTGACGAGACGGAACTTCCACCCCGGGGGGTATTTTATTCTTCTCTCACGGAGGACGTCTGTTCCGAAGAGGACTACGAACACGCTCGTAGTGTGTGGACGGCATTCAATTGCCAAACTTTTCGCGATTATCACGATCTTTATCTGAAATTGGACGTGACACTTCTGATGGATATTTTCGAATCGTTTCGTAAGAGATGCATCGCGATATACAAGTTGGATCCTGCGTATTTCTTCACCACGCCGGGATTGACTTGGGAATCGATGATGAAATACACCAACGTGGAACTGGGCCTCATCGCAGAGAAGGAACAGTATGCTTTCATGGAGAGTGCGATACGGGGTGGCATCGTCCAATGTCCCCGACGCCATGCTCAAGCAAACAATCCTCATACGCCTGGTTACGATGCATCGAAGCCCAACACCTATATTGTCTACTGGGATGTCAACAACCTGTACGGCCACTCCATGTCCCAGTGTCTTCCCATCAGCGACTACGGGTGGATGACCGAAGAGGAACTCTCCTGCGAAGATTTTCTCAACTGGAGCGAAGATAATGAATGGGGCTGTTTCTTGGAAGTGGATCTCGATTATCCCGAAACGCTTCACGAGAAACATCACGGATTGGCCCTGGCCCCCACCAAGGAGAAGCCACCTGGAGGATCGGAGCCAAAACTCATACTAAGCATGGAGAACAAGCGGAATTACGTTCTGCACTACCGACTCCTCCAATTTTACATAAGTCACGGCTTGCAGTTGAAGAAAGTTCATAGAGGATTGAAGTTCCGACAGAGCAAGTGGCTCGAACCGTACATAGCCGAGAACACGCGCCGCAGAGCGCAATCGACATCGCCTGCAGACAAGGATCTGTACAAACTGTTCAATAACGCCATCTACGGCAAGACGATGGAGAACGTGCGTAATTACATCGACGCAACGTTGGTCACGGACGAAAAGAAATTTGAGAAGATCGTCGCGTCACCCTACTTCAAAAACTTCACTATTTTCGACGAGAATCTAGTATTTGTTGAGAGGAACAAGAAGCAAGTGATGCTCAACAAGCCGATTGCCATAGGTGCCACCGTCCTTGAACTATCAAAATTGCACATGTACCAATCGTACTACGATCAGTTTCAACCTTTTTATGGAGATAACATCCAAATATGTTACATTGACACGGATAGCTTCATTTTTCTAATCCAAACACCAAGCCTCGAACATGATCTGACTAAGATGAAGCATCTGTTTGATTTTAGCAACTTACCATCAGGCCATCACTTACATTCGACAGAAAACAAAATGACGATTGGAAAATACAAAGATGAAGCGGCTGGTAATTACAGCAGGGAATTTGCGGGGCTTCGTGCCAAAATGTACTGTGTAAAGATTACAGAAGAAAAAGAGATCAAGAAGGCGAAGGGGGTAGGAAAAATAAGTACCAGCAAATTTAGCATGCAAGACTACAAAGAATGCCTTTTTCATGGTAAAAGGCAACTTAGCACCGATCATCGCATTGCAAGTAAATTGCATGATTTGTACACGACGCGCGTAACCAAGGTCGCATTGGATGGCAGAGACAACAAGTTACGCGTTCTCGATTGTCAAATCCACACGCGAGGGTGGGGGCACTACAATAAAAGCGATAATTGTGACGTGTGTTAACCGTAACCCCATAGTCACGAAGTCCGCTGTGTTTTTGAAGAAGAATGGCAGACGGAGGAAAAGAATGAAAGAGGGAGCCCTCGGGCGATGAAAAATAAGAGTTGAATTTAATGAGCCTCGGTTTGAGCGAGCTTAACAACATAATAACAGGTTGCAACTTTTCATCGCCTGAGGGCTCCCCCTTTCATTCTTTTCCTCCGTATGTTTTGAAGAATAGCAAAAAAGCACAATGTTTTAAATAACTAACAAGGACAATGAATCTCTTTGGTTTTCGCAAACAAGGCAACATGGACACTGCATCACCAAATTCCAATAACCTCTTACCTTCTGTGTTACCTAAACTCAACGGTCTGTTGATCATTCATCTCAACAGCATTTGGACGGAAATAAATAACGATGTGGGCAAGATGTTTTATGTTTTTAATAACAATTTACATTTCTATGAAATTCCGATCGACGGGAAACTTCAAATCACCATGAATCCGGAGAACACAGGCGAAATCAAAATTTCTACCGGCAAGAACATTTTTCGAATCAAGCACGACAAGATACTTTCTAACATGTCGTACGATGTGTCTGCAGGAGATTATCTTTACGTGGAACTCCTCGGAGACTACGACAAACTTATTCCTCTCTTCGTAGAATTACGAATCGTCTATCCTATTATAAATAACCGTTAACCAAAAATGCCTAACGATATTTTCGGCAACACCAAGCGTGTAGACCATGCAGAAGAGATTCTCATGTTGGACGTTCGTGTTAAGAAGTTGAGGACTGATTTGATCGCTTTGCAGGAGACCTTAAACAAAAGTTTAGAGTCTGAGATCGCTACGCTCCAAACGCAATGTCTCGATCCCATTCTGAAAATCGATTCCGAACTGAAAACACTGATAAAAAATTATGTCGAGGTACCTTCTTACGACAACATTCAAAATATACAGTTGAGCATGGATTCGCTTCAAAATGATTTGGCCAAATTACAGCAATTTCAATCGAAAAATGAAGATTTGGAAAAATTGAAACTCGAAATCGAAGAGCGAACTTCCGCAATAGAAAAGAATTTCTCTGAACTTCAAACCGTCGTGAATGATATTGATATAGAACGCTTGCAGGTCGTTGTTTCTAAATTACAAGAAGAATTCACCGGTACGTTGGAAGAAATCAAATCCAAGTTGCAGACTTTGGAAGATACAATGACGAACCTACCATCGTCGGACGAACTGCAGGTCATCGGTAAAAGCGTCGCGAACATAAAAATTCAACTGGAGGCTTATCAAGATTTCGAACACATTCAAACCACCATCGCCACGCTTCAGGCGTCATTGGAATTGATCAACGAAGAAATTAAAAATATTCACGCTGAAGCAAGTGTGTTGACGAGCATTCAAGACACGTTGAGCACGGTTCAGCAGAAGATCCAATATTTAGAAAATTTGAACGTCGAATCCAATCTCGCTCATTTTCATCACGTACTGGACAACATACAGGGTGACTTGGAATCGTTACGAACGAGCGTGCCTTCAAGTGAAGATTTGGAAAAATTGAAAACGGCGGTGACGGCACTATCCGATTCGAGTGACATCAAAAGTTCATTGAGCGATCTCGAGAGTAAAGTGGCCAATCTCCCCACCTCCAAAGAATTACACGCTTTGAAAAGGAACATATCACGTATGCTGAAACGACTGGAAACGGAAACGGCGAACGTGGAACAGATTCGAGACGAACTTGCTTCGCTGGTGTCGACGCTGCCCACTTCGCAGAGCGTCGCCGACCTTCACACGCAGTTTACAGAGATGCGAATCATCGTGAACGATCTTACCGAGAAGAGCTCGAAATTGAATCAAATCGAGAACCTTCAGAACATTGTGGTCAATATCAGAGATCAAGTTGGAGTGCTGGAATCCACGCAGGAATCGACGCTGGCTTCTTTCGGTGCCAAGTTGCAAGAACTCAACGAAAGCTACAAGCAGTTGAACGTGGAAGTGAAAATCAAACCGTCATTTTCTACCGTAACGGATACCATAGTCGAGCATTTGGTGCCCGTACAAAACACACTGGGTCAGCTTCACAGCAACCTCGTTAGCATCGATACTAAATTCGCTAAACTGCATTCTCTGCAAGCTATCGAAATCAACAGCATTCCCAATCAACAGAGAATCTCCACCTTCGTCGAAGGTAACAAACTGTACATGCTACATCCTTATCATCCGTACTACAAGTTTCTCCTCGATGGCACGATTCAGATAAACGAATTTTCGTACTGGTCTCACGGCAGAAAAGCTAGCGTTCCCACCATGACTTTGATATCGAATCGTGGTGTCCAGAAAGCAGGAAACATTCCTCTGGCGCGTTGGAACGAAACGCGCAACATATATGAAATACACGAAGACGAAGATCTTACTGTTTTCGACGTGAGTGCCGGCGATAAGCTGATCATTCAAAACACGAGCGAAGTGCCACCCTCTTTGAATCCCATCACGCTTGTGCTTCTCTTGAAACGTAATCTCTAAAAATAATAAAAAATGTCTAGGCAAGCCATCGTCCAAGAATTGCATAGACCTGCACGCCGCAACTACGAACGTTTGGCTGTGGTAACCAAGGGAATCGACGACCTCTGGGAAAGCGACCTCGTCGAAATGAGTAGCGGCAAGTTAAAAAACGTGCATAAATTGAACAAGGGCAACAAGTACCTCCTCACCGTCATAGACACATTTTCGAAATTCGCATGGGCTCTACCTTTGAAGGCGAAAACAGGAACGTGCGTCACGGAAGCATTCAAGACAATTTTTTGCGAAAGCGGCGGCAGACGACCTCGGTTTCTGCACACGGACAAAGGGAAGGAATTTTACAACGCCGTATTCCAAAAGTTTATTCAAAAACATGGCATTCGACATTACTCGACCTTCAGTGACGTCAAGGCCAGCATCGTGGAAAGATTCAATCGCACTCTGAAATCGCGCATGTGGTCACGCTTCACGCTTCAGGGAAGCTACAAGTGGGTCACTATTCTTCCGGAACTTGTTAACGACTATAATCACACACGGCATGCAACGATAGGCATGAAGCCAGCTGACGTTACCAGGTCTGACGAGCAACGTTTAATTTCTAGCGTTTACTGTCCAAAGTACACGCCCACGACAAAAAAAGCTAAATACAAAATTGGAGAACAGGTGAGGGTTAGTAAATTGAAGCGAACGTTTGACAGGGGTTTCACACGAAACTGGAGCACTGAACTTTTTACCGTGGTTCGAGTTCTACCCGGGAACCGTCACACGTATATAATAAAAGACAGTGGCGGTGAAATTTTATTGGGGCGCTTCTACGAGGAGGAACTCTCTAAAACTAAATACCCCGACACGTACCTTATCGAAAAAGTTTTGCGCAAGAGAGGCAACAAACTTTTGGTGAAATGGCTGGGACTTCCGGAAACAAGTTGGATCGATTCAAACGAAGTGATTCTATGAGTACGTGGAATGTTGTGAAACGTTTACCTAATTCGGAAAGTGGAACGAAGAAAAAAAACGGTGAATTGCTTCCCGACAGCATCCGCTGTCTGATCGTAGGACCTTCGGGGTGTGGGAAAACGACACTGCTCGTGGACAATTTTCTCCTCGCACCGAATTGGTTAGATTGGAAGAACAGGCACCTGTACGTGTTCTCGAAAAGTTTGGAGCAATCCAAATACCAGCAACTGATGAAACTGTACGATGGTCTGGACATTGCAACGTTCGCTTCGGAAATAAAACCACTCGACGATTGTCGTGAAAATTCAGTCGTTGTGTTCGACGACGCCATCCTGGAAAATCAAAATGAAATTCGCAACTTTTTCACGCAAGGTCGTCACAAAGGAATGGATTGTTTTTACCTAGCTCAAAGTTTTCCAAAATTCCAAAACAGTTAGTACGCGACAACGCTAATTTCATATGTTTGTTTCGTCAAGATCACACCAACCTCAAGCATGCGTACGATGACTACGTAGGCGGAGACATGAACTACAATCAATTTTCGGAAGGCTGCTGTTCTACTTGCTGGAACGGTGACGATTTCGGATTCGCGACGATCGACATGACGAGGAAACCCAACGACGGAAAATACAGAAACAAAATCAACGACTTTCTAAACGTTGCAACGTTGTGAGAAACGACGTGTATAAATAACGTCATGGCGAAACGAAAAATCGAAGACGAAAATCTCAAGCTTCGCGATTACCTCGCGAAACGCTTCAAAGGTTGGAAATCCGAGAATCGCCGATTCTACGAAGAGAAGAAACGTCAGGATCAACCCGTGATCGATGCCATCAGCAGTCTAGGTAAAGAAATTAAAAGTGTCACGGAACAAAATAAAAATTTGATCAACGAACTCGTACCGCTCGCAGCTAAAAGTTACGCTGTACCCACGCCTATTTCAAGCATTCCTTCGACGCCGTTCGAACTGAAGGATGCACCGGCACGACGTCGAGCCATAGGCAGCACGTCTTCGGATAAGATCGAGTTGGGACCTTTGGCACGAGACTACCTGAGCACGGGGAAATTCGACAAGGATGAAGTGTTCGGATTGTATCCCAGCATGGAAACCAGCGAAGGCGGCGGTGTGGTGTGGAAGATTGGGAAATCGAAGGTGACCTTCGAAGGCAACGACATTAAAGTCAATTTAGGCGACAAGGATAGTTGGAACAGGTATCCGGGTACGGTGGGACTGTGGGAACTTGTTGCCAAAAAGCAGCCGAAAGATTACACCGACGAAGATTACCAGAGTTACAAGGAAATTCTAATCATGACGGATGCCTTGTACCAAAACAACGACGCCTCGCAGAATAGGGTGAAATCGAGCAGCGGCGAGAAGTACAGGAATCTCATCAAACCGATTTGGAACCAGGTCAAAACAGGCAGCGGGGTCAAACGCTACAACACGTTACCCAAAGAATTCGTTTGGGTGGACGACGTGAGGAAACTCGTGGACCGATTGTTGGTGATAGCCGGCGAAGAGAATGCAGGCAACCGTAATTTCTACAACGAGAAGGTTGGCATCGTGGACATGATCAGCACGAAACTTTCCAACTTCATCGTGAACGACGACAAGGGCATAGGTTACCTCATCAAAATCATCAACACGCTGCCTCCGAAATTCTGGAACGTGGCCGAAGGAAAGGGACTCGTAAACGACATCATCAACAAGTTACCTTTCGAGATGCATCTACCTATCTACCAGTACTGCGGACCGGGTACCAAACTCGAGAAAAGATTGGAGAGAGGAGACAAGGGTGTGAATCCATTGGACGCCGCATGCAAAGATCACGACATCGCCTACAACACCACGCAGACGGATCTGGATGCACGTCACGAAGCAGACAGAAAGTTAGAGCACGCAGCTTTCGAAAGGTTTGTGAGCAGAGACGCATCGCTGGGTGAACGGGTCGCCGCACTGGGTACCACCATCGCCATGAACACAAAACAAAAATTGGGGTGGGGTATATAAATAACATCCAGTAAAAAAAAACAACATGGCTTGCATAACTGATTTGCCGCACGAACTACTATCTAAAATATTCAAAAAGGTAGTTAACGGAGATGTTAATAAACTTGTAATCATGGCAAGAACGACGCCGGAATTTCGCATCCCTTGTGAAATGGTTCTCAAGGACCATCTTCGGGAGATCAGCGACCTGAGGTGTGATGATCTCAACATTCTGCTTTCGGCTGCAAGGGAAAAATTAAACGAAAGGTTGGACGAATTGCACGAGGCAAGGCAGGGAAGAAGATGGTACACAGTAGATTGGTACAAGTCTATGCAGGAGACGGAAGATATCATTACGCAAATCATCGCGTTCTCCGAAGCACGAACTTTCTTCCTCTGTTAAAAAAATAATAATATATATACGCATCAAAAAAACTTGATATATAAATAACGCACATCGTGAAAAATATAATCTTCGGTATATATAAATAACACACATGGTGAAAAAAAACAATTAAATTTCCCTAACACACACACTGAAAATTTCTCTTCTTCGATATGACAACTGAAAAAATAAGTGATCTCCAAGCATTAAAACAAATGCTAAATTTGTCAGTCGAGTATGTAAAAATTCGGGAATTGGAAGTCGACAAATCTTACACGATAACTTCCGGTTCAATCGTTTCTACCCAGTATGGTCCCAAGGTACGCCTGTTGCTCAACGCACAATACAGTTTATTTTTACCAGATCGATACGCTAACATGTTATCGGACGAGAAGCTATCTATTTTAATCGAGAACAAAACTCGGATCGTGTACAAGGGGACAAAGGAACTTTTTGGCAAGAAAACGAAGCACGTAATAGAATTTGTGTAGCGACTGCGAGGCCTTGAAAATATATAAATAACATACCGTAAAAACTACACAAGAAAAAATCTCAGAATATATATAAATAACATACTGCGAAAATAACGCATAGAGCATCAACATGAAGCCCAAGGGTGTCGTGTACCAGATACCATACTCCAATCTGAAAAATCTAGGTGCCCTCGATGGGTTACTCACCAAGAAACAACGCGAGAAGAAACGTTCTTGCTTGTCGAAAGGACATGGAATGAAATTGCTGCTCAGCACACCTCAATTGAAAAGATTGCAGCGTTCGCGGAAACAGCAAAAGATCGGAGGTTTCATATTCAGCATCCCGGCCATCCTAGCAGCATTGGGGGCCGTTGGAAGTTTGGCTGGCGGAAGTGCCGCCATCGCGAAAACCGTCATCGACTCGAAGAAGAACAAAGCGGAATTGGAAGAACAGAAACGTCACAACCTGGCCATGGAGAAGAAAGGGAAGGGCGTGATGAGAAAATTTAAAAAAAAGAAACAGAAGCACTCACCAACCGAGACATTGAATCTCTGATCGAACCGTTACGAATCAAATACTTCAGAGGAGTTTTCATGTCCGACTCGCTACCTTCAAGCGTTAAAAGAAGAGAATGCGGAGTAGTCAACTTGGACGGTCAAGAAAATCCAGGCACGCATTGGATATGTTACCACAAAAACAACAATGATAAAGCATTCGTTTTCGATTCTTTCGGAGGTGTTCCACCTACAAATTTAATTCATTATCTGAAGACGAACAAAACCTCTATATACTACAACGACGAACGCATTCAAGATTTCGGAGACGTGAACTGCGGTCATCTCTGCCTCTCCGTGCTCGCGTTTCTCTCTAAAATAAATAACCCTACGATCGAGGATTTCCAGAAAGCATTGTGGAACCTCAAACAGCATCACTAGGATGGGCGTGTTCCATCTCACGAGCGAATCTTCAATCTTGAAACTCACGCTGCACGACGACATCGTCTATCCTAAATCCGTGGCTCTGCGTGCATTCTACAGCATGTACCTCATACCTAACGTCACGCAGCACAACAACAAAATTAGCGTAGGAAGCGAACACACCAGGCCAATACAATCTTTCTACTTTGCAAGCTCAATTACCCAAAGGCACGTATCTTTCTCAAAATTCGGTCACGCACAGAGTGGAAATCCTATCCGCGACGGAGACCGTGGACCTGGGCACCATGGGAGAGCTTTTAGGTTTCGAGAACGACACCAAACTCGAGGCTGGCATTAAGCACGTAGCAACCAACATTCCTAAATTCTTGGCCATAGAGACTCTGAACGTACACTGTAACGTGGCGGAAGGCATGATCACGAAATCCTCGGACGGATTACTGGGAAGTCACAAGCAGACGGGAATCATCGCCACGTTCAAACCCAGTTCCGAGTTCATGGAACCGATCATCTACACGCCCTCTTCGCCGATCTATTTTCCAGTATGTCGCAACCGCATAGACGACATAGAGTTGGTGGTGACGAACGAGAAAGGAGACGTGGTGGATTTCGCAGGTGCAACAACTACTGCCATCGTGGAGATCAACGTATAATAAATAACCATACATGTAAAATGGAGCAAATCGAAAGTTACGAATTGCAATCTTTCCCTCCCAACCGTCGCACGTTCGCCAATCTTAACGAGGCAAACAGGGAGATCGAATACGACGTTGACGTAGGCGATGGGTTCATTCATCCTCACAGAGCGGACCTCTACCTTCAATTCGACGTGGTGAAGAAAGAAAGCGGAGACACGTTTCCCGCAGCAGCAAACTTGATACTCGTAGACAACTTCGTGCCTCACCTGTTCTCGCAGGTGGAGGTGAGGAAACACAACACCGTCATCGACAGAATAGATTATCCAGGCATCACGTCGACGGCAGTGGGAACGTTGAAATTATCCAAAACGGATGCAGCATACTATCAGGCGGGAGGATTCGAAGCGGGGACCAAAATATCGACAACAAGTCACACAGTGCTCTTTCCCATGCGTCTGCTTCCGGGATTCTTCTCCGATTACAAGGAGATCATGTGGAAGGGAGGACTGAGAGTAACGTTTCGAAGAGCGGCCAACGATAACAACGCAATAATGCGATACACCAACTTGAATGCCGACGGCAGGCCGATAGCCAACACTTTACCCGAAGCAGCCAAGTGCATCATCCGGAGCATGGAATTGAGAATGCCGGTGGTGGAATACGAGACAAACTATGCCCTCAAGTACAAAGCGGAGATCTTGAAAAGTCCGCAGGTACCGATTCACTTTCACGGTTACCAGTGCGTGCAGAAGATGGCGACGGGAAGTCACATGGAATTCGACGTGACGACGCAGTTCAACAACATACAGTTCGACATGCCAGATTTCGTCGTAGTGCTTTTTCAGACCGGGAGGGACAAGAATCAGGAAAAAGATTCCAGCAAATTCGACGACTGCAAGATCAAGAACGTATATCTCAAGAACGGAAGGAACGAAGTGTTCCCGCGCGAGAATTACAACCTCGACATGACCAAAAACGATTATCTCAAACTTTACGAAGCGTTTTCGGCTTACAAACGCGTGACCGAGGGAAGTGTGGACATGTACTACACGCCCAGCGAGTTCAAAACACGGAGACCCATGACCGTCATCAACACATCTAAGAGAAAGAAGGTTGTGGTCAACGATCGAACCAACATCAAGGTCGTCTGCGAGTTCCACGATGCCTTGCCCGAGGATACCCTATGCAGTGTCATCCTGATTGCAGAGAAGTCCTTCGCCTACGACGTGAAGAATGAGAGGGTCACAGAGCAGTTTTAACAAGTTTTTATCATCTATTTTCTTGCACAATAAGAAATTTTTAGTGCTAGCACAATCAGTTACAATGGCACAATACGAATTTCACTAGTTCAGATCAGTTACAAATGTCAATTTCATTAGTTATAAGTTACAATATCTTTTTTGCACTATAGCACGAGAGACAATCAGAAAATTTGCACAAAAAAATTTGTTGTTGTTTTTACACGTGAAAATTAACAATAAAATTTCTTTCTTATCGTTTCAGATGCTGTCGAAACATCAAAACACATATACACATACACACACTAGAAAAAAAGCATGCAACTTTATTTGTAACACACACACATACATTCTCCATCTTCATCAAGAAAACATTATAATAAACATAATTATTTTTTATCTATATCTCACAATAAAACTCTATATCCAAAAATATCACAACATCAAATAACACTAGAGTCGTTAGTACACGTTGCATGCATTACGGAGGTCCTCTGTAGGGTTTCATGGAAGTTTGGGGGAAAAAAAAAACACGTGAAACCCTACAGAGGTGCGGTTATCTAGAGCCGTAGCCGTTAGAACCTTTTTGGGTTGGGCACCACGCACCCTGGCGAGGTTAGGGGCCAGGTATCCTAAAAAACAACAATTATTATTTTGTTTGTTTGTTTGTGTTACAATACGGAAATAATAAGAGGCATACGCGCGCGCGCGCGCGTGTGTGTGTGTGTGTGTGTGTGTGTGTGTGTATGGTACATCGTTCCCCCAAGAGAGAGGTTTACGAAGATCACGATATATATAAACATTTGGCCCCGTTGATTCCAGCACTCCAACTTCATCTCTAATGTTGACGACAATATTCTAAAGGTAGAGAGAATGAGAGAATGAGAGATTGAGAGATTGAGAGATTGAGAGAATAAGAGGATAAGAGAAGAGGTTTACGTAGGTCACAATATATAAACATTTGGTCCCAAACTTGGAAAATTACGATAAAGTGCACTCATCTTTCAAAAAATAAGAGAATGAGAGAATGAGAGAATGAGAGGAGAGGTTTACGTAGGTCACGATATATAAACATTTGGTCCCAGACTTGGAAAATTACGATAAGGTGCACTCATCTTTCAAAAAATAAGAAAACAAGAGAATAAAAAAATGAGAGAATAAAAAAAAGATGAGAGGATGAGAGGAGAATAAAAAGAGAATGAGAGAACAATGAGAAAGATGAGAAGGATGAGAGAATGAGAGCTCATCTTTCACTCATCACTGCCTTTTTGCGCCCGTGAAACATCGTCAGCGCACTAAATGAGGCGCGGAACGGGGAGAGAAAGTGAGTTTTTTAACTTTTTGTGGTCGTTTGGTCAAGAAATTAAAGTTGGTCTCAGAAGTACAAATACTATCTACTTAAATCTATAATCGAAATGTCAGAATTAAAACGCTTTTCGGGTTCTGAAAAGCTTAATAATTTATAATTTTAAGGAATCATGCCGAGCTTGCTCAGTAAAGAAAATGAGTCTCAAGTAAATATTAGCTATGAACGCGAATTTCTCGTAAAATCAAGTTTTGATCCTATAGTCGAGTTGTGATAATTAAGACGCTTTTCAGACTCTGAAAAGTTTAATAATTCACTTTTTTAAAGAAAATCATCTATCGCTTGGTATGAGAAGGAAATGATTTTCAAACGCGTACTTGCATTGAACGCTTATTTCTCGAAAAATTACCTTCTTATTCTATACGCGAAAAGTAATAATTTAAACACTTTTCAGGTTCTCAAAAGCTTCATAATTAAACATTTTAAGGAAAATCATCTCAGGCTAGGTCTGTAGAGAATATAAGTTTCAAACGAGTAATAACATTGAACGTGTATTTCTAGAAAAATCAAGTATTCATCGTATAGTCGAAACGTCAGAATTAAAACGCTTTTCAGGCTTTGTAAAGCTTAATAATTCAATATTTTAAAGAAAATCATCTCTGGCTTGGTCTGTACAGAAATTGAGTCTCAAGTCAATATTAGCATTGAACAAGAATTTCTCAAAATATCAAGTTTTGATCTTTTAACCGAGATGTTATAATGAAATCGCTTTTCAGGGTCTGAAAAGCATAATAATTCAACATTTTAAAGAAAATCATCTCTGGCTTGCTCTGTATAGAAGTTGAGACTCAAGTGAATATTAGCATTGAACGCGAATTTCTCGACAAATCAAGCATTCATCGTGTAGTCGAAATATCACAATTAAAACACTTTTCAAGCTCCGAAATGCAAAATAATTTAACATTTTAAAGAAAATCATCTCCGGCTTGGTTTTTATAGAAAACGAGTCTCAAGTGAATATTAGCATTGAACGCGAATTTCTCGAAAAATCAAGTTTTGATCCTATAGTCGAGAAGTAATAATTAAAACTCTCCTCAGACTCTGAAAAGCTTAATAATTCAGCATTTTAAAGAAAATCATCTCTGGCTTGGTCTGTATAGAAAATGAGTCTCAAGTGTATATTAGCATTGAATGCGAATTTCTCGAAAAAACAAGTTTTGATCCTATTGTCGAGATGTGATAATTAAAACGCTCTTCAGGCCCTTAGAAGCTTACAAATAGAACATTTTAAGGAAAATCATCTCAGGCTAGGTCTGTAGAGAATATATGTTTGAAACGAGTACTAACATTGAACGTGTATTTCTCTAGAATTCAAGTATTCATCCCATAGTCGAGATGTCAGAATTAAAACGCTTTTCAGGCTTTGAAAAGCTTGATAATTCAACATTTTAATTAAATTATATCTGGCTAGGTCTGTAGAGAAAATTAGTTTCAAACGAGTATTAGCTTTGAACGTGAATTACTCGAAAAAACAAGTATTCGTCTAATATTCCAAATGACATAATTAAAGCGCTTTTAAGACTCTGGAAAGATTATAATTCATCAGTTTAACGAAAATCATCTCAGGCTTGATCAGTATGGAAAAGGACTCTCAAGTGAATATTAGAATTGAACACGAATTTCTCGAAAAATCAAGTTTTTATCCTATAGTCGAGATGTGATAATTAAAACGATTTTGAGAATCTGAAAAGCTTAATAATTCAACATTTTAAAGAAAATCATCTCTGGCTTGGTCTGTAGATTAAATGAGTTTCAAAGGAGTACTAGCATGGAACGTGAATTTCTCAAAATATCATGTTTTGATACTGTAGTCGAAATGTCACAACTAAAAGACTTTTCAAGCTCCGAAAAGCATTATAATCCTTTATGGACGGCATTACGAATCAAAATTGTAAAAAAAAAATTCTGCCTCATTACATTTATTATTCGAACATTTGCAAAAATATACATGAAAAATACATAATATTTCATTTTCAAATGAAATTTTGAAATGTTATAAATATGCGACATCAGGCACCACTAACATGGAAAATTGTTAAATTAGTTTTTGAATTACCTTATTCTGTGTGAAATATCAGAATACAGTTTCTCTTTTTTTCTAAACACAAATATGCCTTACACTTCTGGCATTGTATGTATGGCATGCCTTTGCAATTGGGCAATTTGCAACGCCCTCTTTTATCAGAACAAACTGGTCAATGGCCAATTTGGTCAGTTCTGATTTTCTTCTGTGGGATAGGTTTTGAAGCATGTCCCTTCATTTTCTTTCTTGTGTACTCACTGTCTACATTTGTCGATAGACGTCCTTTTCTCTTCAACAAGCTTTTCCCTTCCCTACAAAGACTATCTGCAATTGAAGCTTTGAATTCAAAAAGAGAAAGCTGATTTTTCTTTGGAACACCATAGAATTGACAATCTCTTCTGTATAATAGCCAGGAAGTAACAACCACCAAATCCAGAAAGTGAAAAATAAACGATGATAGTATTTTTTAGACCTGATCGTAATTCTATACAGAGTAATTAGAGAATCTAATAAGTCAACACCACCCCATGAATTTGTTATACATAAGTACAATCAACATCAATTCTCTCTTTTTTTGTCTGCCCCATCTTTTTACTTTTCCAACCTGTTGGGCTGAGGCAAATGTTGATGTTAAAACAACAGGCCTGCTATCGAACAATTTTACTGCACGCAAACTAACACTATAAATTATAGCTTGCTTTTCGTCAAATACTCCCCTACCTTTTACTTTCAGATCTTTATCACTTAGGAAATTACAGTTCCCAATTCTATTTGCACGTGCTGAACCCAAGCAGAAATTTTTTCTCTTTGCAAGTTCATTCATTAGTTGTACTGAATTGAACCAGTTATCAAAATACAACAAATGTTTGACATTTGGAGGAATGACCTCAGCCAGACGAAGTACAACATTACCACTTACCCCTAAACTTTCCATTCCTAGTAATGGATCAACATGTCCACAATATATTTCAAAATTGTATACTATACTCCTGTAATATACTCAAAATAAACCATTTGTAACACCAGTTAGCTGGTTTTTTGGGCATATACTGCTTGAAGGTAGTATGTCCCTTGAACGGCACAATTTGTTCATCAACAACTAGCATCCTGTCCATGGGGATGTTTTTGAAAGTGGGCAGAAGGTAATCAATCACTGGTCTCACTTTGTATAGTTTATCTCTCATTGGATCCGGTCTAGGTGGCATGTATGCATTGTCATTGAAATGTAATTTAGATTTTAATTCTTACCACCTGTCCCTACTCATTATGTCACATACTTGATGTATTCTGAACAGATCAGACTAATAAAGTCGTATAAGTGGAACACTAATCAATGACATATACAGAATTACACCTAAGAATTGCTCGAATTCAGCACTTGTTAACTGTGGTGGTTTGCCAGGATTGATCTGAACTGCAAAAAGGTTAGATTGATCCACAATGAGCCTAATTAAATCATTATGAAAAAAATCTTCATGAATTGACATTGAAGGAGGAATATTTCCTAACCACTCCACAATAGCCCTTTCACTATTTTCTGGACGAACACTTTTCCACTTAATGTTTTCTTTCCTCCCAGATGCACAGCTACTGTTTCAGGAACTTTTTCATCACAGCTCGCACCACATTCAATATTGCTTGAAAGCACATAATCAATGTCATCAGAATTATCAGATGAACTCAGACAAATGTATTCATTTTCACCATTTTCTCCTCCTACAGGACGTGGGGACACCACTTTCTTCTTGCCATAGAACAATGAGGGGTCCATTACCTGAAAAGATGGGAAAACTAATTAAAGAAGTAAACAAAGGCTGAATAATGTATGGATAATAAATCGTACATCTGCAAAGTGAAGTCAGAGACCTTTGGGATAAAAATTTGGTTTATCTGATGAAAGGGTGATCTCAGAAATATTTCCTGAGAAACCAAACAAATATTTCTAGTAACAGAAGAATACTAGCACCAGGTTCGAACCTGCACATTTCAAATCATTAGTGCATGTGTTTTGAAAGCAAACTTGCAGTTAGCTTCTTATATATTTGTTTAAATGTGAAATATAAATTTGCAACAACTGTGTTGAGCCCCTATTATCTAAGCTCCTGAATTCATCTTCAGCTTCACTATAACTTAGTGTGATAGAAAGAAATTTACTTTGATATCACTTCTTGAAAATTAAACACATATTCTTTTACTTTGAAAATAATTAAATGTGAAGAAATTTTTGGAAAATATTGAGTTCCACAGTTGTTTATGAAGGATAAGGAAAAAAACAATGGATAGTTGTCGGATGTATCAAAAATGTAACATTATGATAAATGCCCATTTTGTAATAACTAACAATAAACATGAGAAAGAATAAAAAAATACTCACTTTTATGGTTAACGCAGTTACGAATGCGCGACTCTGCGAACTATTCAGCCAGTCTGTATATTTCACACAAAAGCCGAAAGTTGCCACCACTTGTTGCTCGCAAACAATTTATAGGCAACATGCGGCCGTTTCACCCAAACGTAAGTTGGATGTTCAGAAAACCGTTAACATTGAAACGTTGCAAATATGCAAGAACTGTCCATAAAGAGATAATTTAACATTATAAAAAAAATCATTTCTGGTTTGGTCTGTATAGAAAATGAGTCTCAAGTGAATATTAGCATTAAACGCTAATTTCTCGAAAAATCAAGTTTTGATCCTATAGTCGAGATGTGATAATTAAAACTCTCTTCAGACTCTGAAAAGCTTAATAATTCAACATTTTAAAGAAAATAAATTCTGGCTTGGTCTGTATAGAAAATGAGTCTCATGTGAATATTAGCAGTGAACGCGAATTTCTCGAAAAATCAAGTTATGGTCCTATAGTCGAGATGTGATAATTAAAACTTTCCTCAGACACTGAAAAGCTTAATAATTCAACATTTTAAAGAAAATCATCTCTGGCTTGATATGTATAAAAAATGAGTCTCAAGTGAATATGAGCATTGAACAAGAATTTCTCGAAATATCAAGTTTTGATCCTATAGTCGAAATGTGATAATTAAAACGCTTTTCAGGCCCTTAGAAACTTACAAATTCAACATTTTAAGGAAAATCATCTCAGGCTAAATCTGTAGTGAATATAAGTTTCAAACGAGTACTAACATTGAACGTGTATTTCTGGAAAATTTAAGAATTCATTCTATAATCTAAATATCAGAATTAAAACGCTTTTCGGACTCTGAAAAGCTTAATAATTTATAATTTTAAGGAATATTATCTCAAGCTTGGTCAGTATAGTCGAGTTGTGATAATTAAGACGCTCTTGAGACTCTGAAAAGTTTATTAATTCACTTTTTTAAACAAAATCATCTCTGGCTTGGTCTGAGAAGGAAATGAGTTTCAATCGAGTACTTGCATTGAACGCTTATTTCTCGAAAAATTACCTTCTTATCCTATACGCGAAAAATAATAATTTAAACATTTTTCAGGTTCTCAAAAGGTTAATAACTCAACATTTTAAGGAAAATCATCTCAGGCTAGGTCTGTAGAGAATATAAGTTTCAAAGGAGTACTAACATTGAACGTGTATTTCTCGAAAAATGTAGTATTCATCCTATAGTCGTAATGTCAGAATTAAAACTGTTTTCAGGCTTTGAAATGCATAAAAATTCAACATTTTAAAGAAAATCATCTCTGGCTTGCTGTGTATAGAATGAGTCTCAAGTGAATATTAGCATTGAACAAGAATATCTCGAAATATCAGGTTTTCATCCTATAGTCGAGATGTTATAATTAATTCGCTTTTCAGGCTCTGAGAAGCAAAATAATTCAACATTTTAAAGAAAATCATCTCTGGCTTGGTCTGTATAGAAGTTGAGACTTAAGTGAATATTAGCACTGAACGCGAATTTCTCGAAAAATCAAGTATTCACCTGTAGTCGAAATATCACAATTAAAACACTTTTCAAGCTCCGAAAAGCAAAATAATTTAACATTTTAAAGAAAATCATCTCCGGCTTGGTTTTTATAGAAAACAAGTCTCAAATGAATATTAGCAATAAACGCGAATTTCTCGAAAAATCAAGTTTTGATCCTATAGTCGAGATGTGATAATTAAAACTCTCTTCAGACTCTGAAAAGCTTAATAATTCAACATTTTAAAGAAAATCATATCTGACTTGGTCTGTATAGAAAATGAGTCTCAAGTGAATATTAGCATTGAATGCGAATTTCTCGAAATATCAAGTTTTGATCCTAGAGTCGATATGTGATAATTAAAAAGCTCTTCAGGCCCTTAGAAGCTTACAAATTGAACATTTTAAGGAAAATCATCTCAGGCTAGGTCTGTAGAGAATATAAGTTTCAAACGAGTAATAACATTAAACTTGTATTTCTCGAGAAATCAAGTATTCATCCTATAGTCGAAATGTCAGAATTAAAACGCTTTTCAGGCTGTGAAAAGCTTAATAATTCAACATTTTAATGAAAATCATCTCTGGCTAGGTCTGTAGAGAAAATGAGCTTCAAACGAGTATTAGCTTTGAACGTGAATTATTCGAAAAGTCAAGTATTCATCTAATATTCCAAATGACATAATTAAAACGCTTTTAAGACTCTGCAAAGATTATGATTCATCATTTTACGGAAAATCATCTCAGGCTTGGTCAGTGTAGAAAATGATTCTCAAGTAAATATTAGCATTGAACACGAATTTCCGAAATATCAAGTTTTGATACTGTAGTCGAAATGTCACAACTAAAACACTTTTCAAGCTCCGAACACTTTATGGACGGCATTATGAATCAAAACTGTAAAAAAAAAATTTTCTTCCTCATTACATTTATTATTGGACCATTTGCAAAAATATACATGAAAAATACATAATATTTCATTTTCAAATGAAATTTTGAAATGTTATAAATATGCGACATCAGGCACCACTAACATGGAAAATTGTTAAATTAGTTTTTGAATTACCTTATTCTGTGTGAAATATCAGAATACAGTTTCTCTTTTTTTCTAAACACAAATATGCCTTACACTTCTGGCATTGTATGTATGGCATGCCTTTGCAATTGGGCAATTTGCAACGCCCTCTTTTATCAGAACAAACTGGTCAATGGCCAATTTGGTCAGTTCTGATTTCCTTTTGTGAAATAGGTTTTGAAGCATGTCCCTTCATTTTCTTTCTTGTGTACTCACTGTCTACATTTGTCGATGGACGTCCTTTTCTCTTCAACAAGCTTTTCCCTTCCATACAAAGACTATCTCCAATTGAAGCTTTGAATTCAAAAAGTGAAAGCTGATTTTTCTGTGGAACACCATAGAATTGACAATCTCTTCTGTATAATAGCCAGGAAGTAACAACCACCAAATCCAGAAAGTGAAAAAATAAACGATGATAGAATTTTTTAGACCTGATCGTAATTCTTTACAGAGTAATTAGAGAATCTAATAAGTCAACCCATGAATTTGTTATACATACGTACAATCAACATCAATTCTCTCTTTTTATGTCTGTCCCATCTTTTTAGTCTTCCAATCTGTTGGGCTGTGGCAAATGTTGATGTTAAAACAACAGGCCTGCTATCGAACCATTTTAGTGCACGCAAACTAACACCATTAATTATAGCTTGCTTTTCGTCAAATACTCCCCTACCTTTTACTTTCAGTTCTTTATCACTTAGGAAATTACACTTCCCAATTCTATTTGGACGTGCTGCACCCAGGCAGAAAATTTTTCTCTTTGCAAGTTCATTCATTAGTTGTACTGAATTGAACCAGTTATCAAAATACAACAAATGGTTAACATTTAGAGGAATGACCTCAGCCAGACGAAGTACAAATTTACCACTTACCCCTAAACTTTCCATTCCTTGTAATGGATCAACATGTCCACAATATATTTCAAAAGTGTATACTATACCCCTGTAATCACTCAAAATAAACAATTTGTAACACTACTTAGCTGGTTTTTTGGGCATTTACTGCTTCAAGCAAGCATGTCCCTTGAACGGCACCATTTGTTCATCAACAACTAGCAACCTGTAGATGGGGATGTTTTTGAAAGTGGGCATAAAGTAATCAAGCACAGGTCTCACTTTTTAAAGTTTATCTCTCTCTGGATCCTCTCTAGGTGGCATGTATGCATTGTCATTGAAATGTAATTTAGATTTTATTTCTTCCCACCTGTCCCTACACATTATGTAGGGACATATGTATATGCATGCTTGATGTATTCTGATCAGATCAGACTAATAAAGTCGTGTACGTGGAACACTAATCAATAAGATATACAGAATTACAACTAAGAATTGCTCGAATCCAGCACTTGTTAAGTGTATTGGTTTCCCAGGATTGATCTGAACTGCAAAAAGGTTAGAATGATCCACAATGTGCCTAATTATATGATTATGAAAAAAAATCTTGAAATACTGCACTTGTTCATGAAATGATATTGAAAGAGGAATATTTCCTAACCACTCCGGAATAGCCTTTTCACTATTTTCTGGACGAACACTTTTCCACTTAATGTTTTCTTTCCTCCCAGATGCACATTTTAATGAAAATCATCTTTGCCTTGGTCTGTAGAAAAAATGAGTTTCAAACGAGTACCTTAATTGAAAGCTTATATCTAGAAAAATCAAGTGTTCATCTTATAGTCCAAATGTCAGAATTAAAACGATTTCAAGGTTCTGAAAAACATAATAATTCAACATTTTTATGAAAATCATCTTTGGCTTTCGTAACGTTCAAGTTTGCAAGGTGCTTTTTATTTTCAAAGGCGTGACTGGGCTTGGATTTATATGGTTCCTCAAAGGCCGTGGTATGGTTTATGCACCTTGGTCGAACTTACAAAATTGAATTGCGGTGGAGGTTATTGCCACGTTGTTCGCGGCGACTCAAAATTGACTACGAACTTGACATTTCCTAATTTCAATTTGATAAAAAAGGGGGTAAACACAAGAATGTTGCCGTTTACGAATTTATCCTGAAAATCAAGAAAGGGGTACTGCGAGAACTTCCAAAATGCGTTTAACGTTACAGTAAACTTATGGCAATTTAGAATTATTCACCTCCACCAAAAACTACAATTGCATGCAACTACAAATGCCTCTTTCTCTTCTTTTTGTATTTTTTTTGACCACTCTGTGTTAAAGGAAAGATTAAATTTACCCTAAGTCAAAAACAGATGCCCAATTTTCAACAATTGAATGACGCATTTTATTGAACAATTAAATGTTCACAACGTAACGAATATAGTTTTTTATAAATGCCATAAAAAAGATTTCGTTAAGTAAATCATTAACAAAGTTCTCCCTAACATTAAGATAATATTGGGTAACCCCAATCAAGGAACAAATTACGCCCCTTTCGACGTTGACTAGAAACAATTTGTTCGAATCATTTTTTATTACCACATTTATCACTATGCTTATATTTGTACTTCAAAAATGTTAAGCAATTATTCAACAAAAAAAAGGAATGTTCAAAATTTGCAAATAAGCAAAATTTGTGAAGTCTACAATTTTTGTTATCTTACTTTAGTATCTACGTTTCAATCATTTTTTGAGACTAAGATTAAATCCAATGATTTCAAAATTTTAAAACACAGTCAACATTATCATAGGCGTATAAACTACAAAAAACCATACCAAGAAATCGCGACAATTTCACAACAATTTTGTACAAGGTACCCTACTAGATGCTCATTCAAAAACCAAGTAATTAAGTATTTTGCCATATTTGCCCGCAAATTGAAGGAATCCCAGAAAGAGGGGGGAATGTGGAACTGCGTTGTTTAATGACGTCGTCGTGATTAGTTAAGGTAACTATTTGTGACGTGTTCAAAAAAAAATGCTGCAAGTCTTTCCGCAAAATAATGAACACGCTAAAGTACGGCAATTATCAAACAGTTTTGCATGCACTGATTAAGATCACCATTTTTAAACTTTCATCCATTTGTTCAAACTGTATTAGGATCCTAACAAAGACGTGACACACCGTTAATTTTTTTTACGTGCTGCACTAAAGTTCCGCATTTGGTATCAATCAATTACAGTATTCAACTCAGTCGTTTCTCTAGCAATCGCATATACATATGTGAAGGACGTAAAACAGATCTTGTCCGGTAACAAAATAGTTTTTTTTCTTTTTTTTTGCACTTTGAAAGCAAACGTTACGAAAATCGGGAAGTTTCTTGTAGAGTAAAAATCGGCATTTTTTGACTCACACTCTAATCCACTAAAACTACAATTTCACTTTCCTACCTTCGTTTTATGCGTCGCAACTTATAGGTTATGACAGGGGACGTCTTCCGTCACTCTTGGGTGTACGTGCTTCGTGGTAAGAAAACCGAAGTATCTCACTCTCCCATTTTCCATATCACTGTTGCATACAAATCTTCAAATGCCACGTTCCTTCCTATGCTTCAATTCGCAACTGGCACAATGTTCCAAACGTAGCTACGTCTATCTTTACATTGAAGACTCTTGGTTAATGTTCAACAAATCTCGGCAATTCCTCACTAGTTTCTGAAGACGACAAAGTCCAAACTACGTATCCCGAGAGACATTTTGCAGTGGAGCGCGTGAATTACGTGTATTGCCGATACCAAGCACAAGACGCAACTGTTCTGTGCTCACGCAGATGCCCACACACTACCTTCACTTCCTTTAACTTCCGAGCTGCAGATGGCGTGATTACAACGAAATTTTTCGAAAATAGTCAGAAGTGCCATCTGTCGGGAGATCAAGGAATTAAATGATAAGTCGTTATTTTTATCTCTATTCTGAGCGGAGCAATTTCCAACACAACGAGTTGGACGTTGTAGTTTTTTGCGATGTGAATTGTCTGTAGAGAAGAAGAGTTAAAAACCAGGTCATGCATTTAACGTTAATATGTCGAAAAATCAATTTTTGATCCTATAGGCGAAATGTAATAAGTAATACACTTTTCAGACTCTGAAAAGCATAATAATTCAACATTTTAAAGAAAGTCATCTCTGGGTTGGTCCGTGGAGAAAATTAGTTTCAAACGAGAATAGCATGGAACGAGATTTTCTCAAAAATTCATGTTTTGATCCTATAGGCGAAACGTAATAATTAATACGCAATTCAGACCTTCATTGAAAGCGTATAACTCGAAAAATCAAGTATTCTTTTTGTTAGTCCAAATGTCAGAATTCAAACGCTTTCCAGCCTCTGAAAAGCATAATAATTCAACATTTTAATGAAAGTCAAGTCTGGGTCTATCTGTAGATAAAATGAGTCTCAAACGAGTACTAACATTAAACGTGAATTTCTCGAAAAATCATGTTTTATTCCTGTAGTTGGAATGTGACACTATGTCTCGGAAAGGAATATATAAAGGAAATGAACCTGGCAAACTTTTAAAGAACTACGAGATAAGGATTGGAACATGGAGTACTCAAACTATGCTACAAGCAGGAAAGATGATGGAATGGCACAAGAAATGATGAAATGTAAGATAGATGTAATGGCGTTACAGGAGATAAGGTGGCAGGGAAGTGGAATTATAAGAAAACCAGAGTTTACCATGATATATAGTGGAACCAGAGAAAGAACTGGATTATTTGGAACTGGTTTTATGATTCGGAAAGAAACCAACAAGAAAATATTGGAGATAGAAACAATAAATGAGAGAATCTGTAGATTGAGAATGAAAGGAAAGTTTAGAAATCTAACTCTGCTGTCAATACATGCACCAACTGAAGAAAAGGAAGATAGAGAAAAAGAGATATTTTATGAATTATTAGGAAGTACATATGAGAAAATATCCAGAAATAACCAGATCTTAATTATTGGTAATTTTGGGAAGGAGGAAGCTACATATAAGGCTAGCGGAGAACATACTCTCCACAACATAAGCAATGAAAACGGCATTTCTAATACAATTTGCTTTAAGAAACAATTTGATAATAAGTAGCACCACTTTCCCTCATAAAAATATTCATTTAGGAACTTGGAAGATTCCAGGAACCCAAGAAGTAAATCAAATTAGAATCAAAAGAGAATATGGAAAACCATGGTTTGATGAAGGATGCGAAGAGGTCATCCACAAGAAGAATGAAGCAAGAAATAAGAAGTTACAGAGAGAAAGTAGAAGCAACTGTGCAAGATACACAGAATTAAGAAGAGCCGCTAAAAGAATATGTACCCAAAAGAAATGACAATATTTAAAACAAAGATTAGTGGAAGTAGAGGAACTAGATAAAAAAATGAGAGAAGAAAATTCTATCAAGCCATGTTCAGTCTTACAAAAGAATATAAACCAGAAATTGAAGGATGTAAAGATAAATATGGAGAAATGCTGTATGAAGAAAGTCAGATCAGAAAACGGTGGGCAGAAAGTTTCAAAGAGAAACTGTCAAGAAGAGAAAATGGAATAGAAGCCGGAAATGCAGAACGGGAAACAGAAGAAGAGGAAGAAGAAACAATAGAACCACCAACGTTAGATTAAGTAACAAAAGCAATCAGGAGATTAAAAAACAATAAAGCACCAGGAAGTGATAATATGGTAGCCGAAATGATGAAACATGGAGGCGCACAACTATACCAGAAAATACACGAGCTGATTAGTAAAATATGGAGAAAGGAGGAACTACCGGACGAATGGAGACAAGGAACTATATGTGCAATTTATAAGAAAGGAGATAAATATAATTGTAGTAATTATAGAGGAATAACATTGTTAAATGTTGGATATAAAATATTCTCGAGCATATTAAATAAAAGGATACAGGAAATAATTAAACCCATCCTTGGAGAGTATCAAGCAGGATTCCGGGAATATAAGAGCACTATAGACCAAATATTTGTAATTAGACAAATATTAGAGAATCATTATGAACATGGGAGCGAACTACATATGCTATTTGTAGATTTCAAACAGGCCTTTGATAGTGTACAAAGAGAAGAACTAATAAAAGCAATGGAAAGAATTGGTATACCCAAAAAATTAAGACAACTTGTACAGATGACTCTGATGGACACCTCAGCAAGAGTAAAAGTAAAAGGACAACTCGGTGAAGAGTTTACGTTTGACAAAGGTGTGAAACAAGGGGACGGATTGTCGACTACACTATTTAATATAGCATTGAATGATGCTATAAACCAGATTGACCAAAGAGGTACCATCTTTAATAAAAGCTCACAAATCTGCGCTTATGCAGATGATATGGCAATCATTGCAAGATCTATGAATAAATTAATACAAGTATTTAACGACATGGAGAACTATACTAAGGAAATGTGCCTAGAAGTAAATATAAATAAAACAAAATATATGAAAATAGCACGAAAACCAGAAAAAAGAAAAGAAATAGAGATAGGTAATGAGAAGTTCGAGGTAGTACATGAATTCAAGTACCTGGGAAATCAAATAAATGAAATAAATAACATAGGAAGATGCGTAGAAGGAAGGATCAGAGCAGGAAATAGAGCATATTATGCAAATAGAAATCTGCTGAAAAGTAAGATAATAACAAGAACAACAAAAATGAAAATATACAATACATTAATCAGGCCAGTAGTAACACATGGAGCCGAAACTTGGACGTTGACCAAAGATACAGAAAGAAGGCTAATGGTATTTGAAAGAGCAATATTAAGAAAAATATTTGGACCAACTAAAGAAGAAACAGGATGGAGAATAAAATACAACCACGAACTAGAGGAACTAATAAAACATAAAAATATAGTTCGCTTCATTAAAGCCAGGAGAATCAGCTGGATAGGACATGTATATCGCCTACCAAAAGATGCCATGCCGAGAAGAATAATAGAGAGTAAGCTATATTCAACTAAAAGGAAAGGAAGACCTAGAAGCAGATGGAAGGAAGAAGTATGCACGGACCTAAACAAGATAGGAGTAACAAGATGGAAACAGAAATGGAGGGACATAGTGGAGGAGGCCATGGCCCGACAGGAGCTGTAGCGCCGGGTGGTAAGGTAAGGTAAGTGGAAATGTCATAATAAAATTGATTTTCAACCTTTCAAGAATTCAACATTTTAAAGAAAATCATCTCTGGCTAGGTCTGTATAGAAAATGAGTTTCAAACGAGTACTAGCATTGAAAGCCTAAATCTCGAGGAATCAAGTATTCATCCTATAGTCCAAATGTCTGAATTAAAACGAATCTCAGGCTCTGAAAAGCATAATAATTCAACATTTTAAAGAAATGTCAGGCTCTGACTTGGTCTGTATAGAAAATGAGTCTCAAGTAAGTATTAGCATTGAACTCGAATTTCTTGAAATATTTAGTTTTCATCCTATAGTCGAAATGTGATAATTAGAACGCTTTTGAGGCTCTGAAAGGCTTAATAATTCAACATTTTAAAGAAAATCATCTCTGGCTTGGTCTGTAGATTAAATGAGTTTCAAACGAGTACTAGCAAGGAACGTGAATTTCTCGAAATATCAGGTTTTCATACTGTAGTCGAAATGTCACAACTAAAACACTTTTCAAGCTCCGAAAAGCTTAATAATTCAACATTTTAAAGAAAATCATCTCTGGCTTGGTCTGTATAGAAAATGAGTCTCAAGTGAATATGAGCATTGAACAAGAATATCTCGAAATATCAAGTTTTGAACCCATAGTCGAGATGTGATAATTAAAACGCTTTTCAGGCCCTTAGAACCTTAGAAATTCAACATTTTATGGAAAATCATCTCAAGCTACATCTGTATGAATATAAGTTTCAAACGAGTACTAACATTGAACTTGTATTTCTGGAAAAATCTAGTATTCATTCTATAATCGAAATGTCAAGATTAAAACGCTTTTCAGGCTCTGATAAGCTTTATAATTTATAATTTTAAGGAATATCATCTTAAGGTTGGTCAGTATAGAAAATGAGTCTCATGTAAATATTAGGATTGAACGCGAATTTCTCGAAAAATCAAGTTTTGATCCCATAGTCGAGTTGTGATAATTAAGAGGCTCTTCAGACTCTGAAAAGTTTAATAATTCACTTCTTTAAAGAAAATAATCTCTCGCTTGGTCTGTATAGAAAATGAGTCTCAAGTGAATATTAGCATTCAACGCGAATTTCTCGAAAAATCAAGTTTCGATCCTATAGTCGAGATGTGATAATTAAAACGCTTTTCTGGCCCTTAGAAGCTTACAAATGCAACATTTTAAGGAAAATCATCTAAGGCTAGGTCTGTAGAGAATATAAGTTTCAAACGAGTACTAACATTGAACGTGTATTTCTCGAAAAATGTAGTATTCATCCTATAGTGGAAATGTCAGAATTAAAACATATTTAGTATTGAAAGGCTAAATAGTTCAACATTTTAATGAAAATCAGCCTTGGCTAGGAATGTAGAGAAAATGAGTTTCAAACGAGTATTAGCTTTGAACGTGAATTACTCGAAAAATCAAGTATTCATCTAATATTCCAAATGTCATAATTAAAACACTTTGAAGACTCTGCAAAGTTTATAATTCAACATTTTAATAAAAATCATCTCAGGCTTGGTCAGTATAGAAAATGACTCAAGTGAATATTAGCATTGAACACGAATTTCTCGAAAAATCAAGTTTTTATCCTATAGTCGAGATGTGATATTTAAAACGCTTTTGAGACTCTGAAAAGCTTAATAATTCAACATTTTAAAGAAAATCATCTCTAGCTTGGTATCTAGATTAAATGAGTTTTAAACGAGTACTAACATGGAACGTGAATTTCTCGAAATATCAAGTTTTGATAATGTAGTCGAAATGTGACAACTAAAACACTTTTCAAGCTCCGAAAAGCATAATAACCCTTTATGGACTTCATTATGAATCAAAATTGTAAAAAAATAAATTTCTGCCTCATTACATTTATTACACTGATCGGCATGAAAATCCTCCCACGAGGATGAAAGGGTGTACCTTATAGATTTCGAGTCGCTGATTGCGAATATCCCATTGAAAAAGTTCCAGCACGTAAGGTTTTTTCCATAAACATTTACCGAAGAATTGTATTTTTTTAATGAAATTGTATTTTTTGTGCTTGGAATGCATAATTGTGTATTTTTACCTCAATCCAAGAATTGTTACTATATCCTAGGAACATTCTTTCTCCTGCCCCCACAACCATCCCCCCGAAATAGAAAAAATTCCAAATACACCCCACCCACTCAAAAAAAACCAGTGAATTCTGCGACAACTCACATTTTTTTGAGAATTTCAGATCAATTTCAAAACAAATATGTGAAGAATATTGCATTTTGACATTACTGCTGGAAGAAATATTTTCACGATGTCCCATGAGCCATAAGTGACTGGCTCTAAAATGAATGGTATCTTACTGCTTTTAACTATGTGTGAAGGCTTATTTGTGTACATTGGACTTCAACGTTTTATTTTGGTTACACTCTTGCTACAGTGTCACCTCGGCTTCCTTCAAGGTAAAAGGATTCGTAATCAACTTGTGGCCATTCGTTGGCACCTCTTTGTGTAGACGACAAACAGGATGTGGCTGGAAAAAGGTGCCAAGACATCCAGCTCATTGTCCCATGAAGCAGATATTTTACTTCCGAGGTGATCGTGGTGTAAGAGAGTCGCGTTACTCTGTATCTGTTTATATCGTTAAGGAAAAATATTTCTGCGTGAAATATTGACATTTGTGTTAAACCAACATGCCACGAACTTGCAAAAAGCTCGGTAGATTCATTCTGCCACATATATGGGGAAGTGGTCTTCAAGGGGCAAAGTAGGGCATTGTCACCATTCCTAAAGACAGCGTACGTACCACCTGTACTTTGGGTGTAAAGTCGGTGACCAGGATCGCGATTGGGCACCCAAACAATGTTGTAAGTTTAGAGTGTGCGCGTACTCTAAAAGGATGGTTAAAAGGTACACATAAATCGATACTTTCTTCGTACCTATGGTTTGGCGCGAGCCCCGGGATCATGTTGCAGACTGTTACTTCTGCCTTTCCAATATTACAGGTTTGTGAAAAGGCACGAAGCATAAAATACAGTATCCTGACTTGGATTCCGCGAGGAGACCTGTCCCACATGATGTTGTTCTGCCTGTACCCGTACCACCAGACGCATACACACTGAGCAGTGTTTCATCAGACGAAAAACCTGCGACTTGTCAGGATGTTGCACAATATTCGAGTACGCATTCAGATCCCAATTACGCCCCAGTGTCTGACCCTAAGGAACCACGTGTGATAAGTCAGGAAGAACTAAGCCAGAGATGATTTTCTTTAACGTGTTGAATTATTATGTTTTTCAGAGTTTGAATTGCGTATTAATTATTACGTTTCGCCTATAGGATCAAAACATGAATTTCGAGAAAATCACGTCCCGTGCTAATACTCGTTTGAAACTCATTTTCTCCACGGACCAACCCAGAGATGACTTTCTTTAAAATGTTGAATTATTATGCTTTTCAGAGCCTGAAAAGTGTTTTACTTATTACATTTCGCCTATAGGATCAAAAATTGATTTTTCGAGAAATTCGCGCTCAATGCTTTAATTCAGACATTTGGACTATAAGATGAATACTTGATTTTTCGAGATATACGCTTTCAGCGAAGGTACTCGTTTAAACTCATTTTCTCCACAGACTAAGGAAGAGATGATTTTCACTAAAAGGTTAAATTATTAAGATTTTCAGAGCCTGAAAAACGTTTTAATTCTCATATTTCGACTATAGGATCAAAACTTGATTTTTCGAGAAATTCGCCCTCAATGCTAATACTCACTTTAATTCAGACATTTGGACTATAAGATGAATACTAGATTTTTCGAGATATATGCTTTCAAGGAAGGTACTCGTTTGAAACTCATTTTCTCTACAGACCAAGGCAGAGATAATTTTCATTAAAATGTTGCATTATTAAGATTTTCAGAGTCTGAAATGCTTTTTAAATATAGGTTCAAAACTTGATTTCTCGAGAAATTCGCGTTCAATGCTAATACTCACTTGTATCTCATTTTCTATACAGACCTAGCCAGAGATGATTTTCTTTAAAAATATTGTGCTTTTCGGAGCTTGAAGATCAATTTTTTTATGACATTTCCACAACAAGAAATAAAACTTGATTTTTAGAGAAATTCACGTTCAATGTTAGTACTCGTTTGAGACTCATTTTCTCTACAGACAGAGCCAGATTTAACTTTCATTAAAATGTTGAATTATTATGCTTTTCATAGGCTGGAAAGCGTTTTAATTGTGACATTTGGACTATAAGATGAATACTTGATATTTCGAAATATAGGCTTTCAATGAAGGTACTCGTTTAAACTCATTTTCTCTACAGACCAAGCCAGAGATGATTTTCATTAAAAGGTTTAATTATTAAGCTTTTCAGAGGCTGGAAAACGTTTTATTTCTGACATTTCGACTATAGGATCAAAACTTGATTTTTCGATAAATTCGCGTTAAATGCTAATACTCATTTGAATCTCAATTTCTATACAGACTAAGCCAGAGATGATTTTCTTTAAAGTGTTGAATTATTATGTTTTTCAGAGTCTGAATTGCGTATTAATTATTTTGTTTCGCTTATAGGATCAAAACATGATTTTTCGAGAAAATCACGTTCCATGCTAATACTCGTTTGAAACTCATTTTCTCCACGGACCAAACCAGAGATGACTTTCTTTAAAATGTTGAATTATTATGCTTTTCAGAGTCTGAAAAGTGTTTTACTTATTACATTTCGCCTATAGGATCAAAAAATGATTTTTCGACATATTGGCGTTAAATGCATGATGTGGTTTTTAACTCTTTTTCTCTACAGACAATTCACATCGCAAAATCCTACAACGTCCAACTCGTTGTGTTGGAAATTGCTCCGCTCAGAATAGAGATAAAAATAACGACTTATCATTTAATTCCTTGATCTCCCGACAGATGGCACTTCTGACAATTTTCGAAAAATTTCGTTGTAATCACGCCATCTGCAGCTCGGAAGTTACAGGAAGTGAAGGTAGTGTGTGGGCATCTGCGTGAGCACAGAACAGTTGCGTCTTGTGCTTGGTATCGGCAATACACGTAATTCACGCGCTCCACTGCAAAATGTCTCTCGGGATACGTAGTTTGGACTTTGTCGTCTTCAGAAACTAGTGAGGAATTGCCGAGATTTGTTGAACATTAACCAAGAGTCTTCAATGTAGACGTAGCTACGTTTTGAACATTGTGCCAGTTGCGAATTGCAGCATAGGAAGGAACGTGGCATTTGACGATTTGTATGCAACAGTTATATGGAAAATGGGAGAGTGAGATACTTCGGTTTTCTTACCACGAAGCACGTACACCCAAGAGTGAAGGAAGTCGTCCCCTGTCAGAACCTATAAGTTGCGACGCATAAAACGAAGGTAGGAAAGTGAAATTGTAGTTTTAGTAGATTAGAGTGTGAGTCAAAGAATGCCGATTTTTACTCTACAAGAAACTTCCCGATTTTCGTAACGTTTGCTTTCAAAGTGCAAAAAAAAAGAAAAAAAAACTATTTTGTTACCGGACAAGTTCTGTTTTACGTCCTTCACATATGTATATGCTTTGATTTGATTTGATTTAGTTTATTTTACTTCGCGTTTTGTGCCTCTTGGCTAATTTGCGAAGATGGGGATGAGTGATGAAATGATGAAATTGATGAATGGACATTTACAAACAACCAAGCCCGACCGGGATTCGAACCCGGGACCCTTGGCGTCGCAGCGCGATGTGCTAACCACTCGGCCACAGGGTCGGGCATATGTATATGCGATTGCTAGAGAAACGATTGGGTTGAATACTGTAATTAATTGATACCAAATGCGGAACTTTAGTGCAGCACGTAAAAAAAATTAACGGTGTGTCACGTGTTTGTTAGGATCCTAATACAGTTTGAACAAATGGATGAAAGTTTAAAAATGGTGATCTTAATCAGTGCATGCAATACTGTTTGATAATTGCCGTGTTCGTTATTTTGCGGAAAGACTTGCAGCATTTTTTTTTTTGAACACGTCACAAATAGTTACCTTAACTAATCACGACGATGTCATTAAACAACGCAGTTCCACATTCCCCCCCCCCTCTTTCTGGGATTCCTTCAATTTGCGTGCAAATATGGCAAAATAGTTAAATTACTTGGTTTTTGAATGAGCATCTTGCAGGGTACCTTGTACAAAATTGTTGTGAAATTCTCGCGACTTCTTGGTATGGTTTTTTGTAGTTTATACGCCTATGATAATGTTGACTGTGTTTTAAAATTTTGAAATCATTGGATTTAATCTTAGTCTCAAAAAATGATTGAAGCATAGATACTAAAGTAAGATAACAAAAATTGTAGACTTCACAAATTTTGCTTATTTGCAAATTTTGAACATTCTCTTTTTTTGTTGAATAATTGCTTAACATTTTTGAAGTACAAATATAAGCATAGTGATAAATGTGGTACAAAAAAAAATGATTCGAACAAATTGTTTCTAGTCAACGTCGAAAGGGGCGTAATTTGTTGCTTGATTGGGGTTACCCAATATTATCTTAATGTTAGGGAGAACTTTGTTAATGATGTATAACGAATGATAAGTATAACGAAATCTTTTTTATGGTATTTTAAAAAGACTATATTCGTTACGTTGTGAACATTTAATTGTTCAATAAAATGCGTCATTGAATTGTTGAAAATTGGGCATCTGTTTAATTTTCCCTTTAACACAGAGTGGTCAAAAAAAATACAAAAAGAAGAGTAAAGAGGCATTTGTAGTTGCATGCAATTGTAGTTTTTGGTGGAGGTGAATAATTCTAAATTGCCATAAGTTTACTGTAACGTTAAACGCATTTTGGAAGTTCTCGCAGTACCCCTTTCTTGATTTTCAGGATAAATTCGTAAACGGCAACATTCTTGTGTTATCAAATTGAAATTAGGAAATGTCAAGTTCGTAGTCAATTTTGAGGCGCCACGAATAACGTGGCAATAACCTCCACCCCAATTGAATTTTGTAGGTTCGACCAAGGTGCTTAAACCATACCACGACCTTTGAGGAAGCATATAAAATCAACCCCAGTCACGACTTTGAAAATTAAAAGCAGCACCTTGCAAACTTGAACGTTACAAAAGCCTAATATGATTTTCAAAAAAATGTTGATTTATTATGCTTTTCAGAGCCTGAAAAGCGTTTTAATTCTTACATTTGGACTATAAGATGAATACTTGATTTTTTTAGATATACGCTTTCAATATTAGTACTCGTTTGAAACTCATTTTCTCTACATACCAAGCCAGAGATGATTTTCATAAAAATGTTGAATTATTATGTTTTTCAGGGCCTGAAAAGCGTTTTAATTCTTACATTTGGACAATAAGATGAATACTTGATTTTTCTAGTTATGCGCTTTCAATTAAGGTACTCGTTTGAAACTCATTTTCTCTACAGACCAAGGCAGAGATGATTTTCATTAAAATGTTGAATTTTTATGCTTGACAGAGCCCGAGATTCGTTTCAATTCAGACATTTGGATATAGCATGAATACTTGATTTCCCGAGATATACGTTTTGAATGCTAGTACTCGTTTGAAACTCATTTTCTATACACACCTAGTTAGAGATGATATTCATTTTCATTCGAATTATTATGCTTCTCAGAGCCTGAGATTCGTTCTAATTCTGACATTTCGACTATAGGATGAAATCTTTTCGAGAAATTCGAGTTCAATGCTAACTAATACTCACTTCAGACTCATTTTCTCTACAGACTTACATTAAAATGTTGAATTATTATGCTTTTCAGAGGCTGGAAACCGTTTTAATTCTGACATATCGACTATAGGATCAAAACTTGATTTTTCGAGAAATTCGCGCTCAATGCTAATACTCACTTTAGTTCAGACATTTGGACTATAAGATGAATACTTGATTTTTCGAGATATACGCTTTCAGCGAAGGTACTCGTTTAAACTCATTTTCTCTACATACTAAGGCAGAGATGATTTTCTCTAAAAGGTTAAATTATTACGATTTTCAGAGCCTGAAAAACGTTTTAATTCTCATATTTCGACTATAGGATCAAAACTTGATTTTTCGAGAAATTCGCGCTCAATGCTAATACTCACTTTAATTCAGACATTTGGACTATAAGATGAATACTAGATTTTTCGAGATATACGCTTTCAACTAAGGTACTCGTTTGAAACTCATTTTCTCTACAGACCAAGGCAGAGATAATTTTCATTAAAATGTTGTATTATTAAGATTTTCAGAGTCTGAAATGCGTTTTAAATATAGGATCAAAACTTGATTTCTCGAGAAATTCGCGTTCAATGCTAATACTCACTTGAAACTCATTTTCTATACAGACCTAGCCAGAGATGATTTTCTTTAAAGTGTTGAAATATTGTGCTTTTCGGAGCTTGAAGATCAATTTTATTATGACATTTCCACTACAAGAAATAAAACTTGATTTTTAGAGAAATTCACGTTCAATGTTAGTACTCGTTTGAGACTCATTTTCTCTACAGACAGAGCCAGATTTAACTTTCATTAAAATGTTGAATTATTATGCTTTTCATAGGCTGGAAAGCGTTTTAATTGTAACATTTGGACTATAAGATGAATACTTGATATTTCGAAATATACGCTTTCAATGAAGGTACTCGTTTAAACTCATTTTCTCTACAGACCAAGCCAGAGATGATTTTCATTAAAAGGTTTAATTATTAAGCTTTTCAGAGGCTGGAAAACGTTTTAATTCTGACATTTCGACTATAGGATCAAAACTTGATTTTTCGATAAATTCGCGTTAAATGCTAATACTCATTTGAATCTCAATTTTTATACAGACTAAGCCAGAGATGATTTTCTTTAAAGTGTTGAATTATTATGTTTTTCAGATTCTGAATTGCGTATTAATTATTTTGTTTCGCTTATAGGATCAAAACATGATTTTCCGAGAAAATCACGTTCCATGCTAATACTCGTTTGAAACTCATTTTCTCCACGGACCAAACCAGAGATGACTTTCTTTAAAATGTTGAATTATTATGCTTTTCAGAGTCTGAAAAGTGTTTTACTTATTACATTTCGCCTATAGGATCAAAAAATGATTTTTCGACATATTGGCGTTAAATGCATGATGTGGTTTTTAACTCTTTTTCTCTACAGACAATTCACATCGCAAAATCCTACAACGTCCAACTCGTTGTGTTGGAAATTGCTCCGCTCAGAATAGAGATAAAAATAACGACTTATCATTTAATTCCTTGATCTCCCGACAGATGGCACTTCTGACAATTTTCGAAAAATTTCGTTGTAATCACGCCATCTGCAGCTCGGAAGTTACAGGAAGTGAAGGTAGTGTGTGGGCATCTGCGTGAGCACAGAACAGTTGCGTCTTGTGCTTGGTATCGGCAATACACGTAATTCACGCGCTCCACTGCAAAATGTCTCTCGGGATACGTAGTTTGGACTTTGTCGTCTTCAGAAACTAGTGAGGAATTGCCGAGATTTGTTGAACATTAACCAAGAGTCTTCAATGTAGACGTAGCTACGTTTTGAACATTGTGCCAGTTGCGAATTGCAGCATAGGAAGGAACGTGGCATTTGACGATTTGTATGCAACAGTTATATGGAAAATGGGAGAGTGAGATACTTCGGTTTTCTTACCACGAAGCACGTACACCCAAGAGTGAAGGAAGTCGTCCCCTGTCAGAACCTATAAGTTGCGACGCATAAAACGAAGGTAGGAAAGTGAAATTGTAGTTTTAGTAGATTAGAGTGTGAGTCAAAGAATGCCGATTTTTACTCTACAAGAAACTTCCCGATTTTCGTAACGTTTGCTTTCAAAGTGCAAAAAAAAAGAAAAAAAAACTATTTTGTTACCGGACAAGTTCTGTTTTACGTCCTTCACATATGTATATGCTTTGATTTGATTTGATTTAGTTTATTTTACTTCGCGTTTTGTGCCTCTTGGCTAATTTGCGAAGATGGGGATGAGTGATGAAATGATGAAATTGATGAATGGACATTTACAAACAACCAAGCCCGACCGGGATTCGAACCCGGGACCCTTGGCGTCGCAGCGCGATGTGCTAACCACTCGGCCACAGGGTCGGGCATATGTATATGCGATTGCTAGAGAAACGATTGGGTTGAATACTGTAATTAATTGATACCAAATGCGGAACTTTAGTGCAGCACGTAAAAAAAATTAACGGTGTGTCACGTGTTTGTTAGGATCCTAATACAGTTTGAACAAATGGATGAAAGTTTAAAAATGGTGATCTTAATCAGTGCATGCAATACTGTTTGATAATTGCCGTGTTCGTTATTTTGCGGAAAGACTTGCAGCATTTTTTTTTTTGAACACGTCACAAATAGTTACCTTAACTAATCACGACGATGTCATTAAACAACGCAGTTCCACATTCCCCCCCCCCTCTTTCTGGGATTCCTTCAATTTGCGTGCAAATATGGCAAAATAGTTAAATTACTTGGTTTTTGAATGAGCATCTTGCAGGGTACCTTGTACAAAATTGTTGTGAAATTCTCGCGACTTCTTGGTATGGTTTTTTGTAGTTTATACGCCTATGATAATGTTGACTGTGTTTTAAAATTTTGAAATCATTGGATTTAATCTTAGTCTCAAAAAATGATTGAAGCATAGATACTAAAGTAAGATAACAAAAATTGTAGACTTCACAAATTTTGCTTATTTGCAAATTTTGAACATTCTCTTTTTTTGTTGAATAATTGCTTAACATTTTTGAAGTACAAATATAAGCATAGTGATAAATGTGGTACAAAAAAAAATGATTCGAACAAATTGTTTCTAGTCAACGTCGAAAGGGGCGTAATTTGTTGCTTGATTGGGGTTACCCAATATTATCTTAATGTTAGGGAGAACTTTGTTAATGATGTATAACGAATGATAAGTATAACGAAATCTTTTTTATGGTATTTTAAAAAGACTATATTCGTTACGTTGTGAACATTTAATTGTTCAATAAAATGCGTCATTGAATTGTTGAAAATTGGGCATCTGTTTAATTTTCCCTTTAACACAGAGTGGTCAAAAAAAATACAAAAAGAAGAGTAAAGAGGCATTTGTAGTTGCATGCAATTGTAGTTTTTGGTGGAGGTGAATAATTCTAAATTGCCATAAGTTTACTGTAACGTTAAACGCATTTTGGAAGTTCTCGCAGTACCCCTTTCTTGATTTTCAGGATAAATTCGTAAACGGCAACATTCTTGTGTTATCAAATTGAAATTAGGAAATGTCAAGTTCGTAGTCAATTTTGAGGCGCCACGAATAACGTGGCAATAACCTCCACCCCAATTGAATTTTGTAGGTTCGACCAAGGTGCTTAAACCATACCACGACCTTTGAGGAAGCATATAAAATCAACCCCAGTCACGACTTTGAAAATTAAAAGCAGCACCTTGCAAACTTGAACGTTACAAAAGCCTAATATGATTTTCAAAAAAATGTTGATTTATTATGCTTTTCAGAGCCTGAAAAGCGTTTTAATTCTTACATTTGGACTATAAGATGAATACTTGATTTTTTTAGATATACGCTTTCAATATTAGTACTCGTTTGAAACTCATTTTCTCTACATACCAAGCCAGAGATGATTTTCATAAAAATGTTGAATTATTATGTTTTTCAGGGCCTGAAAAGCGTTTTAATTCTTACATTTGGACAATAAGATGAATACTTGATTTTTCTAGTTATGCGCTTTCAATTAAGGTACTCGTTTGAAACTCATTTTCTCTACAGACCAAGGCAGAGATGATTTTCATTAAAATGTTGAATTTTTATGCTTGACAGAGCCCGAGATTCGTTTCAATTCAGACATTTGGATATAGCATGAATACTTGATTTCCCGAGATATACGTTTTGAATGCTAGTACTCGTTTGAAACTCATTTTCTATACACACCTAGTTAGAGATGATATTCATTTTCATTCGAATTATTATGCTTCTCAGAGCCTGAGATTCGTTCTAATTCTGACATTTCGACTATAGGATGAAATCTTTTCGAGAAATTCGAGTTCAATGCTAACTAATACTCACTTCAGACTCATTTTCTCTACAGACTTACATTAAAATGTTGAATTATTATGCTTTTCAGAGGCTGGAAACCGTTTTAATTCTGACATATCGACTATAGGATCAAAACTTGATTTTTCGAGAAATTCGCGCTCAATGCTAATACTCACTTTAGTTCAGACATTTGGACTATAAGATGAATACTTGATTTTTCGAGATATACGCTTTCAGCGAAGGTACTCGTTTAAACTCATTTTCTCTACATACTAAGGCAGAGATGATTTTCTCTAAAAGGTTAAATTATTACGATTTTCAGAGCCTGAAAAACGTTTTAATTCTCATATTTCGACTATAGGATCAAAACTTGATTTTTCGAGAAATTCGCGCTCAATGCTAATACTCACTTTAATTCAGACATTTGGACTATAAGATGAATACTAGATTTTTCGAGATATACGCTTTCAACTAAGGTACTCGTTTGAAACTCATTTTCTCTACAGACCAAGGCAGAGATAATTTTCATTAAAATGTTGTATTATTAAGATTTTCAGAGTCTGAAATGCGTTTTAAATATAGGATCAAAACTTGATTTCTCGAGAAATTCGCGTTCAATGCTAATACTCACTTGAAACTCATTTTCTATACAGACCTAGCCAGAGATGATTTTCTTTAAAGTGTTGAAATATTGTGCTTTTCGGAGCTTGAAGATCAATTTTATTATGACATTTCCACTACAAGAAATAAAACTTGATTTTTAGAGAAATTCACGTTCAATGTTAGTACTCGTTTGAGACTCATTTTCTCTACAGACAGAGCCAGATTTAACTTTCATTAAAATGTTGAATTATTATGCTTTTCATAGGCTGGAAAGCGTTTTAATTGTAACATTTGGACTATAAGATGAATACTTGATATTTCGAAATATACGCTTTCAATGAAGGTACTCGTTTAAACTCATTTTCTCTACAGACCAAGCCAGAGATGATTTTCATTAAAAGGTTTAATTATTAAGCTTTTCAGAGGCTGGAAAACGTTTTAATTCTGACATTTCGACTATAGGATCAAAACTTGATTTTTCGATAAATTCGCGTTAAATGCTAATACTCATTTGAATCTCAATTTTTATACAGACTAAGCCAGAGATGATTTTCTTTAAAGTGTTGAATTATTATGTTTTTCAGATTCTGAATTGCGTATTAATTATTTTGTTTCGCTTATAGGATCAAAACATGATTTTCCGAGAAAATCACGTTCCATGCTAATACTCGTTTGAAACTCATTTTCTCCACGGACCAAACCAGAGATGACTTTCTTTAAAATGTTGAATTATTATGCTTTTCAGAGTCTGAAAAGTGTTTTACTTATTACATTTCGCCTATAGGATCAAAAAATGATTTTTCGACATATTGGCGTTAAATGCATGATGTGGTTTTTAACTCTTTTTCTCTACAGACAATTCACATCGCAAAATCCTACAACGTCCAACTCGTTGTGTTGGAAATTGCTCCGCTCAGAATAGAGATAAAAATAACGACTTATCATTTAATTCCTTGATCTCCCGACAGATGGCACTTCTGACAATTTTCGAAAAATTTCGTTGTAATCACGCCATCTGCAGCTCGGAAGTTACAGGAAGTGAAGGTAGTGTGTGGGCATCTGCGTGAGCACAGAACAGTTGCGTCTTGTGCTTGGTATCGGCAATACACGTAATTCACGCGCTCCACTGCAAAATGTCTCTCGGGATACGTAGTTTGGACTTTGTCGTCTTCAGAAACTAGTGAGGAATTGCCGAGATTTGTTGAACATTAACCAAGAGTCTTCAATGTAGACGTAGCTACGTTTTGAACATTGTGCCAGTTGCGAATTGCAGCATAGGAAGGAACGTGGCATTTGACGATTTGTATGCAACAGTTATATGGAAAATGGGAGAGTGAGATACTTCGGTTTTCTTACCACGAAGCACGTACACCCAAGAGTGAAGGAAGTCGTCCCCTGTCAGAACCTATAAGTTGCGACGCATAAAACGAAGGTAGGAAAGTGAAATTGTAGTTTTAGTAGATTAGAGTGTGAGTCAAAGAATGCCGATTTTTACTCTACAAGAAACTTCCCGATTTTCGTAACGTTTGCTTTCAAAGTGCAAAAAAAAAGAAAAAAAAACTATTTTGTTACCGGACAAGTTCTGTTTTACGTCCTTCACATATGTATATGCTTTGATTTGATTTGATTTAGTTTATTTTACTTCGCGTTTTGTGCCTCTTGGCTAATTTGCGAAGATGGGGATGAGTGATGAAATGATGAAATTGATGAATGGACATTTACAAACAACCAAGCCCGACCGGGATTCGAACCCGGGACCCTTGGCGTCGCAGCGCGATGTGCTAACCACTCGGCCACAGGGTCGGGCATATGTATATGCGATTGCTAGAGAAACGATTGGGTTGAATACTGTAATTAATTGATACCAAATGCGGAACTTTAGTGCAGCACGTAAAAAAAATTAACGGTGTGTCACGTGTTTGTTAGGATCCTAATACAGTTTGAACAAATGGATGAAAGTTTAAAAATGGTGATCTTAATCAGTGCATGCAATACTGTTTGATAATTGCCGTGTTCGTTATTTTGCGGAAAGACTTGCAGCATTTTTTTTTTTGAACACGTCACAAATAGTTACCTTAACTAATCACGACGATGTCATTAAACAACGCAGTTCCACATTCCCCCCCCCCTCTTTCTGGGATTCCTTCAATTTGCGTGCAAATATGGCAAAATAGTTAAATTACTTGGTTTTTGAATGAGCATCTTGCAGGGTACCTTGTACAAAATTGTTGTGAAATTCTCGCGACTTCTTGGTATGGTTTTTTGTAGTTTATACGCCTATGATAATGTTGACTGTGTTTTAAAATTTTGAAATCATTGGATTTAATCTTAGTCTCAAAAAATGATTGAAGCATAGATACTAAAGTAAGATAACAAAAATTGTAGACTTCACAAATTTTGCTTATTTGCAAATTTTGAACATTCTCTTTTTTTGTTGAATAATTGCTTAACATTTTTGAAGTACAAATATAAGCATAGTGATAAATGTGGTACAAAAAAAAATGATTCGAACAAATTGTTTCTAGTCAACGTCGAAAGGGGCGTAATTTGTTGCTTGATTGGGGTTACCCAATATTATCTTAATGTTAGGGAGAACTTTGTTAATGATGTATAACGAATGATAAGTATAACGAAATCTTTTTTATGGTATTTTAAAAAGACTATATTCGTTACGTTGTGAACATTTAATTGTTCAATAAAATGCGTCATTGAATTGTTGAAAATTGGGCATCTGTTTTTGACTTAGGATAAATTTAATTTTCCCTTTAACACAGAGTGGTCAAAAAAAATACAAAAAGAAGAGTAAAGAGGCATTTGTAGTTGCATGCAATTGTAGTTTTTGGTGGAGGTGAATAATTCTAAATTGCCATAAGTTTACTGTAACGTTAAACGCATTCTGGAAGTTCTCGCAGTACCCCTTTCTTGATTTTCAGGATAAATTCGTAAACGGCAACATTCTTGTGTTATCAAATTGAAATTAGGAAATGTCAAGTTCGTAGTCAATTTTGAGGCGCCGCGAACAACGTGGCAATAACCTCCACCCCAATTGAATTTTGTAGGTTCGACCAAGGTGCTTAAACCATACCACGACCTTTGAGGAAGCATATAAAATCAAGCCCAGTCACGACTTTGAAAATTAAAAGCACCTTGCAAACTTGAACGTTACAAAAGCCTAATATGATTTTCATAAAAATGTTGATTTATTATGTTTTTCAGAGCCTGAAAAGCGTTTTAATTCTTACATTTGGACTATAAGATGAATACTTGATTTTTCTAGATATACGCTTTCAATGAAGGTACTCGTTTGAAACTCATTTTCTCTACAGACTTAGGCAGAGATGATTTTCATTAAAATGTTGAATTTTTATGCTTGACAGAGCCCGAGATTCGTTTCAATTCAGACATTTGGATATAGCATGAATACTTGATTTCCCGAGATATACGTTTTGAATGCTAGTACTCGTTTGAAACTCATTTTCTATACACACCTAGTTAGAGATGATATTCATTTTCATTCGAATTATTATGCTTCTCAGAGCCTGAGATTCGTTCTAATTCTGACATTTCGACTATAGGATGAAATCTTTTCGAGAAATTCGAGTTCAATGCTAACTAATACTCACTTCAGACTCATTTTCTCTACAGACTTACATTAAAATGTTGAATTATTATGCTTTTCAGAGGCTGGAAACCGTTTTAATTCTGACATATCGACTATAGGATCAAAACTTGATTTTTCGAGAAATTCGCGCTCAATGCTAATACTCACTTTAGTTCAGACATTTGGACTATAAGATGAATACTAGATTTTTCGAGATATACGCTTTCAACTAAGGTACTCGTTTGAAACTCATTTTCTCTACAGACCAAGGCAGAGATAATTTTCATTAAAATGTTGTATTATTAAGATTTTCAGAGTCTGAAATGCGTTTTAAATATAGGATCAAAACTTGATTTCTCGAGAAATTCGCGTTCAATGCTAATACTCACTTGAAACTCATTTTCTATACAGACCTAGCCAGAGATGATTTTCTTTAAAGTGTTGAAATATTGTGCTTTTCGGAGCTTGAAGATCAATTTTATTATGACATTTCCACTACAAGAAATAAAACTTGATTTTTAGAGAAATTCACGTTCAATGTTAGTACTCGTTTGAGACTCATTTTCTCTACAGACAGAGCCAGATTTAACTTTCATTAAAATGTTGAATTATTATGCTTTTCATAGGCTGGAAAGCGTTTTAATTGTAACATTTGGACTATAAGATGAATACTTGATATTTCGAAATATACGCTTTCAATGAAGGTACTCGTTTAAACTCATTTTCTCTACAGACCAAGCCAGAGATGATTTTCATTAAAAGGTTTAATTATTAAGCTTTTCAGAGGCTGGAAAACGTTTTAATTCTGACATTTCGACTATAGGATCAAAACTTGATTTTTCGATAAATTCGCGTTAAATGCTAATACTCATTTGAATCTCAATTTTTATACAGACTAAGCCAGAGATGATTTTCTTTAAAGTGTTGAATTATTATGTTTTTCAGATTCTGAATTGCGTATTAATTATTTTGTTTCGCTTATAGGATCAAAACATGATTTTCCGAGAAAATCACGTTCCATGCTAATACTCGTTTGAAACTCATTTTCTCCACGGACCAAACCAGAGATGACTTTCTTTAAAATGTTGAATTATTATGCTTTTCAGAGTCTGAAAAGTGTTTTACTTATTACATTTCGCCTATAGGATCAAAAAATGATTTTTCGACATATTGGCGTTAAATGCATGATGTGGTTTTTAACTCTTTTTCTCTACAGACAATTCACATCGCAAAATCCTACAACGTCCAACTCGTTGTGTTGGAAATTGCTCCGCTCAGAATAGAGATAAAAATAACGACTTATCATTTAATTCCTTGATCTCCCGACAGATGGCACTTCTGACAATTTTCGAAAAATTTCGTTGTAATCACGCCATCTGCAGCTCGGAAGTTACAGGAAGTGAAGGTAGTGTGTGGGCATCTGCGTGAGCACAGAACAGTTGCGTCTTGTGCTTGGTATCGGCAATACACGTAATTCACGCGCTCCACTGCAAAATGTCTCTCGGGATACGTAGTTTGGACTTTGTCGTCTTCAGAAACTAGTGACGAATTGCCGAGATTTGTTGAACATTAACCAAGAGTCTTCAATGTAGACGTAGCTACGTTTTGAACATTGTGCCAGTTGCGAATTGCAGCATAGGAAGGAACGTGGCATTTGACGATTTGTATGCAACAGTTATATGGAAAATGGGAGAGTGAGATACTTCGGTTTTCTTACCACGAAGCACGTACACCCAAGAGTGAAGGAAGTCGTCCCCTGTCAGAACCTATAAGTTGCGACGCATAAAACGAAGGTAGGAAAGTGAAATTGTAGTTTTAGTAGATTAGAGTGTGAGTCAAAGAATGCCGATTTTTACTCTACAAGAAACTTCCCGATTTTCGTAACGTTTGCTTTCAAAGTGCAAAAAAAAAGAAAAAAAAACTATTTTGTTACCGGACAAGTTCTGTTTTACGTCCTTCACATATGTATATGCTTTGATTTGATTTGATTTAGTTTATTTTACTTCGCGTTTTGTGCCTCTTGGCTAATTTGCGAAGATGGGGATGAGTGATGAAATGATGAAATTGATGAATGGACATTTACAAACAACCAAGCCCGACCGGGATTCGAACCCGGGACCCTTGGCGTCGCAGCGCGATGTGCTAACCACTCGGCCACAGGGTCGGGCATATGTATATGCGATTGCTAGAGAAACGATTGGGTTGAATACTGTAATTAATTGATACCAAATGCGGAACTTTAGTGCAGCACGTAAAAAAAATTAACGGTGTGTCACGTGTTTGTTAGGATCCTAATACAGTTTGAACAAATGGATGAAAGTTTAAAAATGGTGATCTTAATCAGTGCATGCAATACTGTTTGATAATTGCCGTGTTCGTTATTTTGCGGAAAGACTTGCAGCATTTTTTTTTTTGAACACGTCACAAATAGTTACCTTAACTAATCACGACGATGTCATTAAACAACGCAGTTCCACATTCCCCCCCCCCTCTTTCTGGGATTCCTTCAATTTGCGTGCAAATATGGCAAAATAGTTAAATTACTTGGTTTTTGAATGAGCATCTTGTACAAAATTGTTGTGAAATTCTCGCGACTTCTTGGTATGGTTTTTTGTAGTTTATACGCCTATGATAATGTTGACTGTGTTTTAAAATTTTGAAATCATTGGATTTAATCTTAGTCTCAAAAAATGATTGAAGCATAGATACTAAAGTAAGATAACAAAAATTGTAGACTTCACAAATTTTGCTTATTTGCAAATTTTGAACATTCTCTTTTTTTGTTGAATAATTGCTTAACATTTTTGAAGTACAAATATAAGCATAGTGATAAATGTGGTACAAAAAAAAATGATTCGAACAAATTGTTTCTAGTCAACGTCGAAAGGGGCGTAATTTGTTGCTTGATTGGGGTTACCCAATATTATCTTAATGTTAGGGAGAACTTTGTTAATGATGTATAACGAATGATAAGTATAACGAAATCTTTTTTATGGTATTTTAAAAAGACTATATTCGTTACGTTGTGAACATTTAATTGTTCAATAAAATGCGTCATTGAATTGTTGAAAATTGGGCATCTGTTTAATTTTCCCTTTAACACAGAGTGGTCAAAAAAAATACAAAAAGAAGAGTAAAGAGGCATTTGTAGTTGCATGCAATTGTAGTTTTTGGTGGAGGTGAATAATTCTAAATTGCCATAAGTTTACTGTAACGTTAAACGCATTTTGGAAGTTCTCGCAGTACCCCTTTCTTGATTTTCAGGATAAATTCGTAAACGGCAACATTCTTGTGTTATCAAATTGAAATTAGGAAATGTCAAGTTCGTAGTCAATTTTGAGGCGCCACGAATAACGTGGCAATAACCTCCACCCCAATTGAATTTTGTAGGTTCGACCAAGGTGCTTAAACCATACCACGACCTTTGAGGAAGCATATAAAATCAACCCCAGTCACGACTTTGAAAATTAAAAGCAGCACCTTGCAAACTTGAACGTTACAAAAGCCTAATATGATTTTCAAAAAAATGTTGATTTATTATGCTTTTCAGAGCCTGAAAAGCGTTTTAATTCTTACATTTGGACTATAAGATGAATACTTGATTTTTTTAGATATACGCTTTCAATATTAGTACTCGTTTGAAACTCATTTTCTCTACATACCAAGCCAGAGATGATTTTCATAAAAATGTTGAATTATTATGTTTTTCAGGGCCTGAAAAGCGTTTTAATTCTTACATTTGGACAATAAGATGAATACTTGATTTTTCTAGTTATGCGCTTTCAATTAAGGTACTCGTTTGAAACTCATTTTCTCTACAGACCAAGGCAGAGATGATTTTCATTAAAATGTTGAATTTTTATGCTTGACAGAGCCCGAGATTCGTTTCAATTCAGACATTTGGATATAGCATGAATACTTGATTTCCCGAGATATACGTTTTGAATGCTAGTACTCGTTTGAAACTCATTTTCTATACACACCTAGTTAGAGATGATATTCATTTTCATTCGAATTATTATGCTTCTCAGAGCCTGAGATTCGTTCTAATTCTGACATTTCGACTATAGGATGAAATCTTTTCGAGAAATTCGAGTTCAATGCTAACTAATACTCACTTCAGACTCATTTTCTCTACAGACTTACATTAAAATGTTGAATTATTATGCTTTTCAGAGGCTGGAAACCGTTTTAATTCTGACATATCGACTATAGGATCAAAACTTGATTTTTCGAGAAATTCGCGCTCAATGCTAATACTCACTTTAGTTCAGACATTTGGACTATAAGATGAATACTTGATTTTTCGAGATATACGCTTTCAGCGAAGGTACTCGTTTAAACTCATTTTCTCTACATACTAAGGCAGAGATGATTTTCTCTAAAAGGTTAAATTATTACGATTTTCAGAGCCTGAAAAACGTTTTAATTCTCATATTTCGACTATAGGATCAAAACTTGATTTTTCGAGAAATTCGCGCTCAATGCTAATACTCACTTTAATTCAGACATTTGGACTATAAGATGAATACTAGATTTTTCGAGATATACGCTTTCAACTAAGGTACTCGTTTGAAACTCATTTTCTCTACAGACCAAGGCAGAGATAATTTTCATTAAAATGTTGTATTATTAAGATTTTCAGAGTCTGAAATGCGTTTTAAATATAGGATCAAAACTTGATTTCTCGAGAAATTCGCGTTCAATGCTAATACTCACTTGAAACTCATTTTCTATACAGACCTAGCCAGAGATGATTTTCTTTAAAGTGTTGAAATATTGTGCTTTTCGGAGCTTGAAGATCAATTTTATTATGACATTTCCACTACAAGAAATAAAACTTGATTTTTAGAGAAATTCACGTTCAATGTTAGTACTCGTTTGAGACTCATTTTCTCTACAGACAGAGCCAGATTTAACTTTCATTAAAATGTTGAATTATTATGCTTTTCATAGGCTGGAAAGCGTTTTAATTGTAACATTTGGACTATAAGATGAATACTTGATATTTCGAAATATACGCTTTCAATGAAGGTACTCGTTTAAACTCATTTTCTCTACAGACCAAGCCAGAGATGATTTTCATTAAAAGGTTTAATTATTAAGCTTTTCAGAGGCTGGAAAACGTTTTAATTCTGACATTTCGACTATAGGATCAAAACTTGATTTTTCGATAAATTCGCGTTAAATGCTAATACTCATTTGAATCTCAATTTTTATACAGACTAAGCCAGAGATGATTTTCTTTAAAGTGTTGAATTATTATGTTTTTCAGATTCTGAATTGCGTATTAATTATTTTGTTTCGCTTATAGGATCAAAACATGATTTTCCGAGAAAATCACGTTCCATGCTAATACTCGTTTGAAACTCATTTTCTCCACGGACCAAACCAGAGATGACTTTCTTTAAAATGTTGAATTATTATGCTTTTCAGAGTCTGAAAAGTGTTTTACTTATTACATTTCGCCTATAGGATCAAAAAATGATTTTTCGACATATTGGCGTTAAATGCATGATGTGGTTTTTAACTCTTTTTCTCTACAGACAATTCACATCGCAAAATCCTACAACGTCCAACTCGTTGTGTTGGAAATTGCTCCGCTCAGAATAGAGATAAAAATAACGACTTATCATTTAATTCCTTGATCTCCCGACAGATGGCACTTCTGACAATTTTCGAAAAATTTCGTTGTAATCACGCCATCTGCAGCTCGGAAGTTACAGGAAGTGAAGGTAGTGTGTGGGCATCTGCGTGAGCACAGAACAGTTGCGTCTTGTGCTTGGTATCGGCAATACACGTAATTCACGCGCTCCACTGCAAAATGTCTCTCGGGATACGTAGTTTGGACTTTGTCGTCTTCAGAAACTAGTGAGGAATTGCCGAGATTTGTTGAACATTAACCAAGAGTCTTCAATGTAGACGTAGCTACGTTTTGAACATTGTGCCAGTTGCGAATTGCAGCATAGGAAGGAACGTGGCATTTGACGATTTGTATGCAACAGTTATATGGAAAATGGGAGAGTGAGATACTTCGGTTTTCTTACCACGAAGCACGTACACCCAAGAGTGAAGGAAGTCGTCCCCTGTCAGAACCTATAAGTTGCGACGCATAAAACGAAGGTAGGAAAGTGAAATTGTAGTTTTAGTAGATTAGAGTGTGAGTCAAAGAATGCCGATTTTTACTCTACAAGAAACTTCCCGATTTTCGTAACGTTTGCTTTCAAAGTGCAAAAAAAAAGAAAAAAAAACTATTTTGTTACCGGACAAGTTCTGTTTTACGTCCTTCACATATGTATATGCTTTGATTTGATTTGATTTAGTTTATTTTACTTCGCGTTTTGTGCCTCTTGGCTAATTTGCGAAGATGGGGATGAGTGATGAAATGATGAAATTGATGAATGGACATTTACAAACAACCAAGCCCGACCGGGATTCGAACCCGGGACCCTTGGCGTCGCAGCGCGATGTGCTAACCACTCGGCCACAGGGTCGGGCATATGTATATGCGATTGCTAGAGAAACGATTGGGTTGAATACTGTAATTAATTGATACCAAATGCGGAACTTTAGTGCAGCACGTAAAAAAAATTAACGGTGTGTCACGTGTTTGTTAGGATCCTAATACAGTTTGAACAAATGGATGAAAGTTTAAAAATGGTGATCTTAATCAGTGCATGCAATACTGTTTGATAATTGCCGTGTTCGTTATTTTGCGGAAAGACTTGCAGCATTTTTTTTTTTGAACACGTCACAAATAGTTACCTTAACTAATCACGACGATGTCATTAAACAACGCAGTTCCACATTCCCCCCCCCCTCTTTCTGGGATTCCTTCAATTTGCGTGCAAATATGGCAAAATAGTTAAATTACTTGGTTTTTGAATGAGCATCTTGCAGGGTACCTTGTACAAAATTGTTGTGAAATTCTCGCGACTTCTTGGTATGGTTTTTTGTAGTTTATACGCCTATGATAATGTTGACTGTGTTTTAAAATTTTGAAATCATTGGATTTAATCTTAGTCTCAAAAAATGATTGAAGCATAGATACTAAAGTAAGATAACAAAAATTGTAGACTTCACAAATTTTGCTTATTTGCAAATTTTGAACATTCTCTTTTTTTGTTGAATAATTGCTTAACATTTTTGAAGTACAAATATAAGCATAGTGATAAATGTGGTACAAAAAAAAATGATTCGAACAAATTGTTTCTAGTCAACGTCGAAAGGGGCGTAATTTGTTGCTTGATTGGGGTTACCCAATATTATCTTAATGTTAGGGAGAACTTTGTTAATGATGTATAACGAATGATAAGTATAACGAAATCTTTTTTATGGTATTTTAAAAAGACTATATTCGTTACGTTGTGAACATTTAATTGTTCAATAAAATGCGTCATTGAATTGTTGAAAATTGGGCATCTGTTTAATTTTCCCTTTAACACAGAGTGGTCAAAAAAAATACAAAAAGAAGAGTAAAGAGGCATTTGTAGTTGCATGCAATTGTAGTTTTTGGTGGAGGTGAATAATTCTAAATTGCCATAAGTTTACTGTAACGTTAAACGCATTTTGGAAGTTCTCGCAGTACCCCTTTCTTGATTTTCAGGATAAATTCGTAAACGGCAACATTCTTGTGTTATCAAATTGAAATTAGGAAATGTCAAGTTCGTAGTCAATTTTGAGGCGCCACGAATAACGTGGCAATAACCTCCACCCCAATTGAATTTTGTAGGTTCGACCAAGGTGCTTAAACCATACCACGACCTTTGAGGAAGCATATAAAATCAACCCCAGTCACGACTTTGAAAATTAAAAGCAGCACCTTGCAAACTTGAACGTTACAAAAGCCTAATATGATTTTCAAAAAAATGTTGATTTATTATGCTTTTCAGAGCCTGAAAAGCGTTTTAATTCTTACATTTGGACTATAAGATGAATACTTGATTTTTTTAGATATACGCTTTCAATATTAGTACTCGTTTGAAACTCATTTTCTCTACATACCAAGCCAGAGATGATTTTCATAAAAATGTTGAATTATTATGTTTTTCAGGGCCTGAAAAGCGTTTTAATTCTTACATTTGGACAATAAGATGAATACTTGATTTTTCTAGTTATGCGCTTTCAATTAAGGTACTCGTTTGAAACTCATTTTCTCTACAGACCAAGGCAGAGATGATTTTCATTAAAATGTTGAATTTTTATGCTTGACAGAGCCCGAGATTCGTTTCAATTCAGACATTTGGATATAGCATGAATACTTGATTTCCCGAGATATACGTTTTGAATGCTAGTACTCGTTTGAAACTCATTTTCTATACACACCTAGTTAGAGATGATATTCATTTTCATTCGAATTATTATGCTTCTCAGAGCCTGAGATTCGTTCTAATTCTGACATTTCGACTATAGGATGAAATCTTTTCGAGAAATTCGAGTTCAATGCTAACTAATACTCACTTCAGACTCATTTTCTCTACAGACTTACATTAAAATGTTGAATTATTATGCTTTTCAGAGGCTGGAAACCGTTTTAATTCTGACATATCGACTATAGGATCAAAACTTGATTTTTCGAGAAATTCGCGCTCAATGCTAATACTCACTTTAGTTCAGACATTTGGACTATAAGATGAATACTTGATTTTTCGAGATATACGCTTTCAGCGAAGGTACTCGTTTAAACTCATTTTCTCTACATACTAAGGCAGAGATGATTTTCTCTAAAAGGTTAAATTATTACGATTTTCAGAGCCTGAAAAACGTTTTAATTCTCATATTTCGACTATAGGATCAAAACTTGATTTTTCGAGAAATTCGCGCTCAATGCTAATACTCACTTTAATTCAGACATTTGGACTATAAGATGAATACTAGATTTTTCGAGATATACGCTTTCAACTAAGGTACTCGTTTGAAACTCATTTTCTCTACAGACCAAGGCAGAGATAATTTTCATTAAAATGTTGTATTATTAAGATTTTCAGAGTCTGAAATGCGTTTTAAATATAGGATCAAAACTTGATTTCTCGAGAAATTCGCGTTCAATGCTAATACTCACTTGAAACTCATTTTCTATACAGACCTAGCCAGAGATGATTTTCTTTAAAGTGTTGAAATATTGTGCTTTTCGGAGCTTGAAGATCAATTTTATTATGACATTTCCACTACAAGAAATAAAACTTGATTTTTAGAGAAATTCACGTTCAATGTTAGTACTCGTTTGAGACTCATTTTCTCTACAGACAGAGCCAGATTTAACTTTCATTAAAATGTTGAATTATTATGCTTTTCATAGGCTGGAAAGCGTTTTAATTGTAACATTTGGACTATAAGATGAATACTTGATATTTCGAAATATACGCTTTCAATGAAGGTACTCGTTTAAACTCATTTTCTCTACAGACCAAGCCAGAGATGATTTTCATTAAAAGGTTTAATTATTAAGCTTTTCAGAGGCTGGAAAACGTTTTAATTCTGACATTTCGACTATAGGATCAAAACTTGATTTTTCGATAAATTCGCGTTAAATGCTAATACTCATTTGAATCTCAATTTTTATACAGACTAAGCCAGAGATGATTTTCTTTAAAGTGTTGAATTATTATGTTTTTCAGATTCTGAATTGCGTATTAATTATTTTGTTTCGCTTATAGGATCAAAACATGATTTTCCGAGAAAATCACGTTCCATGCTAATACTCGTTTGAAACTCATTTTCTCCACGGACCAAACCAGAGATGACTTTCTTTAAAATGTTGAATTATTATGCTTTTCAGAGTCTGAAAAGTGTTTTACTTATTACATTTCGCCTATAGGATCAAAAAATGATTTTTCGACATATTGGCGTTAAATGCATGATGTGGTTTTTAACTCTTTTTCTCTACAGACAATTCACATCGCAAAATCCTACAACGTCCAACTCGTTGTGTTGGAAATTGCTCCGCTCAGAATAGAGATAAAAATAACGACTTATCATTTAATTCCTTGATCTCCCGACAGATGGCACTTCTGACAATTTTCGAAAAATTTCGTTGTAATCACGCCATCTGCAGCTCGGAAGTTACAGGAAGTGAAGGTAGTGTGTGGGCATCTGCGTGAGCACAGAACAGTTGCGTCTTGTGCTTGGTATCGGCAATACACGTAATTCACGCGCTCCACTGCAAAATGTCTCTCGGGATACGTAGTTTGGACTTTGTCGTCTTCAGAAACTAGTGAGGAATTGCCGAGATTTGTTGAACATTAACCAAGAGTCTTCAATGTAGACGTAGCTACGTTTTGAACATTGTGCCAGTTGCGAATTGCAGCATAGGAAGGAACGTGGCATTTGACGATTTGTATGCAACAGTTATATGGAAAATGGGAGAGTGAGATACTTCGGTTTTCTTACCACGAAGCACGTACACCCAAGAGTGAAGGAAGTCGTCCCCTGTCAGAACCTATAAGTTGCGACGCATAAAACGAAGGTAGGAAAGTGAAATTGTAGTTTTAGTAGATTAGAGTGTGAGTCAAAGAATGCCGATTTTTACTCTACAAGAAACTTCCCGATTTTCGTAACGTTTGCTTTCAAAGTGCAAAAAAAAAGAAAAAAAAACTATTTTGTTACCGGACAAGTTCTGTTTTACGTCCTTCACATATGTATATGCTTTGATTTGATTTGATTTAGTTTATTTTACTTCGCGTTTTGTGCCTCTTGGCTAATTTGCGAAGATGGGGATGAGTGATGAAATGATGAAATTGATGAATGGACATTTACAAACAACCAAGCCCGACCGGGATTCGAACCCGGGACCCTTGGCGTCGCAGCGCGATGTGCTAACCACTCGGCCACAGGGTCGGGCATATGTATATGCGATTGCTAGAGAAACGATTGGGTTGAATACTGTAATTAATTGATACCAAATGCGGAACTTTAGTGCAGCACGTAAAAAAAATTAACGGTGTGTCACGTGTTTGTTAGGATCCTAATACAGTTTGAACAAATGGATGAAAGTTTAAAAATGGTGATCTTAATCAGTGCATGCAATACTGTTTGATAATTGCCGTGTTCGTTATTTTGCGGAAAGACTTGCAGCATTTTTTTTTTTGAACACGTCACAAATAGTTACCTTAACTAATCACGACGATGTCATTAAACAACGCAGTTCCACATTCCCCCCCCCCTCTTTCTGGGATTCCTTCAATTTGCGTGCAAATATGGCAAAATAGTTAAATTACTTGGTTTTTGAATGAGCATCTTGCAGGGTACCTTGTACAAAATTGTTGTGAAATTCTCGCGACTTCTTGGTATGGTTTTTTGTAGTTTATACGCCTATGATAATGTTGACTGTGTTTTAAAATTTTGAAATCATTGGATTCAAAAAATGATTGAAGCATAGATACTAAAGTAAGATAACAAAAATTGTAGACTTCACAAATTTTGCTTATTTGCAAATTTTGAACATTCTCTTTTTTTGTTGAATAATTGCTTAACATTTTTGAAGTACAAATATAAGCATAGTGATAAATGTGGTACAAAAAAAAATGATTCGAACAAATTGTTTCTAGTCAACGTCGAAAGGGGCGTAATTTGTTGCTTGATTGGGGTTACCCAATATTATCTTAATGTTAGGGAGAACTTTGTTAATGATGTATAACGAATGATAAGTATAACGAAATCTTTTTTATGGTATTTTAAAAAGACTATATTCGTTACGTTGTGAACATTTAATTGTTCAATAAAATGCGTCATTGAATTGTTGAAAATTGGGCATCTGTTTAATTTTCCCTTTAACACAGAGTGGTCAAAAAAAATACAAAAAGAAGAGTAAAGAGGCATTTGTAGTTGCATGCAATTGTAGTTTTTGGTGGAGGTGAATAATTCTAAATTGCCATAAGTTTACTGTAACGTTAAACGCATTTTGGAAGTTCTCGCAGTACCCCTTTCTTGATTTTCAGGATAAATTCGTAAACGGCAACATTCTTGTGTTATCAAATTGAAATTAGGAAATGTCAAGTTCGTAGTCAATTTTGAGGCGCCACGAATAACGTGGCAATAACCTCCACCCCAATTGAATTTTGTAGGTTCGACCAAGGTGCTTAAACCATACCACGACCTTTGAGGAAGCATATAAAATCAACCCCAGTCACGACTTTGAAAATTAAAAGCAGCACCTTGCAAACTTGAACGTTACAAAAGCCTAATATGATTTTCAAAAAAATGTTGATTTATTATGCTTTTCAGAGCCTGAAAAGCGTTTTAATTCTTACATTTGGACTATAAGATGAATACTTGATTTTTTTAGATATACGCTTTCAATATTAGTACTCGTTTGAAACTCATTTTCTCTACATACCAAGCCAGAGATGATTTTCATAAAAATGTTGAATTATTATGTTTTTCAGGGCCTGAAAAGCGTTTTAATTCTTACATTTGGACAATAAGATGAATACTTGATTTTTCTAGTTATGCGCTTTCAATTAAGGTACTCGTTTGAAACTCATTTTCTCTACAGACCAAGGCAGAGATGATTTTCATTAAAATGTTGAATTTTTATGCTTGACAGAGCCCGAGATTCGTTTCAATTCAGACATTTGGATATAGCATGAATACTTGATTTCCCGAGATATACGTTTTGAATGCTAGTACTCGTTTGAAACTCACTTTCTATACACACCTAGTTAGAGATGATATTCATTTTCATTCGAATTATTATGCTTCTCAGAGCCTGAGATTCGTTCTAATTCTGACATTTCGACTATAGGATGAAATCTTTTCGAGAAATTCGAGTTCAATGCTAACTAATACTCACTTCAGACTCATTTTCTCTACAGACTTACATTAAAATGTTGAATTATTATGCTTTTCAGAGGCTGGAAACCGTTTTAATTCTGACATATCGACTATAGGATCAAAACTTGATTTTTCGAGAAATTCGCGCTCAATGCTAATACTCACTTTAGTTCAGACATTTGGACTATAAGATGAATACTTGATTTTTCGAGATATACGCTTTCAGCGAAGGTACTCGTTTAAACTCATTTTCTCTACATACTAAGGCAGAGATGATTTTCTCTAAAAGGTTAAATTATTACGATTTTCAGAGCCTGAAAAACGTTTTAATTCTCATATTTCGACTATAGGATCAAAACTTGATTTTTCGAGAAATTCGCGCTCAATGCTAATACTCACTTTAATTCAGACATTTGGACTATAAGATGAATACTAGATTTTTCGAGATATACGCTTTCAACTAAGGTACTCGTTTGAAACTCATTTTCTCTACAGACCAAGGCAGAGATAATTTTCATTAAAATGTTGTATTATTAAGATTTTCAGAGTCTGAAATGCGTTTTAAATATAGGATCAAAACTTGATTTCTCGAGAAATTCGCGTTCAATGCTAATACTCACTTGAAACTCATTTTCTATACAGACCTAGCCAGAGATGATTTTCTTTAAAGTGTTGAAATATTGTGCTTTTCGGAGCTTGAAGATCAATTTTATTATGACATTTCCACTACAAGAAATAAAACTTGATTTTTAGAGAAATTCACGTTCAATGTTAGTACTCGTTTGAGACTCATTTTCTCTACAGACAGAGCCAGATTTAACTTTCATTAAAATGTTGAATTATTATGCTTTTCATAGGCTGGAAAGCGTTTTAATTGTAACATTTGGACTATAAGATGAATACTTGATATTTCGAAATATACGCTTTCAATGAAGGTACTCGTTTAAACTCATTTTCTCTACAGACCAAGCCAGAGATGATTTTCATTAAAAGGTTTAATTATTAAGCTTTTCAGAGGCTGGAAAACGTTTTAATTCTGACATTTCGACTATAGGATCAAAACTTGATTTTTCGATAAATTCGCGTTAAATGCTAATACTCATTTGAATCTCAATTTTTATACAGACTAAGCCAGAGATGATTTTCTTTAAAGTGTTGAATTATTATGTTTTTCAGATTCTGAATTGCGTATTAATTATTTTGTTTCGCTTATAGGATCAAAACATGATTTTCCGAGAAAATCACGTTCCATGCTAATACTCGTTTGAAACTCATTTTCTCCACGGACCAACCCAGAGATGACTTTCTTTAAAATGTTGAATTATTATGCTTTTCAGAGTCTGAAAAGTGTTTTACTTATTACATTTCGCCTATAGGATCAAAAAATGATTTTTCGACATATTAGCGTTAAATGCATGATGTGGTTTTTAACTCTTTTTCTCTACAGACAATTCACATCGCAAAATCCTACAACGTCCAACTCGTTGTGTTGGAAATTGCTCCGCTCAGAATAGAGATAAAAATAACGACTTATCATTTAATTCCTTGATCTCCCGACAGATGGCACTTCTGACTATTTTCGAAAAATTTCGTTGTAATCACGCCATCTGCAGCTCTGAAGTTACAGGAAGTGAAGGTAGTGTGTGGGCATCAGCGTAAGCACAGAACAGTTGCGTCTTGTGCTTGGTATCGGCAATACACGTAATTCACGCGCTCCACTGCAAAATGTCTCTCGGGATACGTAGTTTGGACTTTGTCGTCTTCAGAAACTAGTGACGAATTGCCGAGATTTGTTGAACATTAACCAAGAGTCTTCAATGTAGACGTAGCTACGTTTTGAACATTGTGCCAGTTGCGAATTGCAGCATAGGAAGGAACGTGGCATTTGACGATTTGTATGCAACAGTGATATGGAAAATGGGAGAGTGAGATACTTCGGTTTTCTTACCACGAAGCACGTACACCCAAGAGTGAAGGAAGTCGTCCCCTGTCAGAACCTATAAGTTGCGACGCATAAAACGAAGGTAGGAAAGTGAAATTGTAGTTTTAGTAGATTAGAGTGTGAGTCAAAAAATGCCGATTTTTACTCTACAAGAAACTTACCGATTTTCGTAACGTTTGCTTTCAAAGTGCAAAAAAAAAGAAAAAAAAAATATTTTGTTACCGGACAAGTTCTGTTTTACGTCCTTCACATATGTATATGCTTTGATTTGATTTGATTTAGTTTATTTTACTTCGCGTTTTGTGCCTCTTGGCTAATTTGCGAAGATGGGGATGAGTGATGAAATGATGAAATTGATGAATGGACATTTACAAACAACCAAGCCCGACCGGGATTCGAACCCGGGACCCTTGGCGTCGCAGCGCGATGTGCTAACCACTCGGCCACAGGGTCGGGCATATGTATATGCGATTGCTAGAGAAACGACTGGGTTGAATACTGTAATTGATTGATACCAAATGCGGAACTTTAGTGCAGCACGTAAAAAAAATTAACGGTGTGTCACGTGTTTGTTAGGATCCTAATACAGTTTGAACAAATGGATGAAAGTTTAAAAATGGTGATCTTAATCAGTGCATGCAATACTGTTTGATAATTGCCGTGTTCGTTATTTTGCGGAAAGACTTGCAGCATTTTTTTTTGAACACGTCACAAATAGTTACCTTAACTAATCACGACGATGTCATTAAACAACGCAGTTCCACATTCCCCCCCCCCTCTTTCTGGGATTCCTTCAATTTGCGGGCAAATATGGCAAAATAGTTCAATTACTTGGTTTTTGAATGAGCATCTTGTAGGGTACCTTGTACAAAATTGTTGTGAAATTCTCGCGACTTCTTGGTATGGTTTTTTGTAGTTTATACGCCTATGATAATGTTGACTGTGTTTTAAAATTTTGGAATCATTGGATTTAATCTTAGTCTCAAAAAATGATTGAAGCATAGATACTAAAGTAAGATAACAAAAATTGTAGACTTCACAAATCTTGCTTATTTGCAAATTTTGAACATTCCTTTTTTTTTGTTGAATAATTGCTTAACATTTTTGAAGTACAAATATAAGCATAGTGATAAATGTGGTACAAAAAAAAATGATTCGAACAAATTGTTTCTAGTCAACGTCGAAAGGGGCGTAATTTGTTGCTTGATTGGGGTTACCCAATATTATCTTAATGTTAGGGAGAACTTTGTTAATGATGTATAACGAATGATAAGTATAACGAAATCTTTTTTATGGTATTTGTAAAAAGACTATATTCGTTACGTTGTGAACATTTAATTGTTCAATAAAATGCGTCATTGAATTGTTGAAAATTGGGCATCTGTTTTTGACTTAGGATAAATTTAATTTTCCCTTTAACACAGAGTGGTCAAAAAAAATACAAAAAGAAGAGTAAAGAGGCATTTGTAGTTGCATGCAATTGTAGTTTTTGGTGGAGGTGAATAATTCTAAATTGCCATAAGTTTACTGTAACGTTAAACGCATTTTGGAAGTTCTCGCAGTACCCCTTTCTTGATTTTCAGGATAAATTCGTAAACGGCAACATTCTTGTGTTATCAAATTGAAATTAGGAAATGTTAAGTTCGTAGTCAATTTTGAGGCGCCGCGAACAACGTGGCAATAACCTCCACCCCAATTGAATTTTGTAGGTTCGACCAAGGTGCTTAAACCATACCACGACCTTTGAGGAAGCATATAAAATCAAGCCCAGTCACGACTTTGAAAATTAAAAGCACCTTGCAAACTTGAACGTTACAAAAGCCTAATATGATTTTCATAAAAATGTTGATTTATTATGTTTTTCAGAGCCTGAAAAGCGTTTTAATTCTTACATTTGGACTATAAGATGAATACTTGATTTTTCTAGATATACGCTTTCAATGAAGGTACTCGTTTGAAACTCATTTTCTCTACAGACTTAGGCAGAGATGATTTTCATTAAAATGTTGAATTATTATGCCTTTCAGAGTCTGAAAAGTGTTTTACTTATTACATTTCGCCTATAGGATCAAAAAATGATTTTTCGACATATTAGCGTTAAATGCATGATGTGGTTTTTAACTCTTTTTCTCTACAGACAATTCACATCGCAAAATCCTACAACGTCCAACTCGTTGTGTTGGAAATTGCTCCGCTCAGAATAGAGATAAAAATAACGACTTATCATTTAATTCCTTGATCTCCCGACAGATGGCACTTCTGACTATTTTCGAAAAATTTCGTTCTATTCACGCCATCTGCAGCTCGGAAGTTACAGGAAGTGAAGGTAGTGTGTGGGCATCTGCGTGAGCACAGAACAGTTGCGTCTTGTGCTTGGTATCGGCAATACACGTAATTCACGCGCTCCACTGCAAAATGTCTCTCGGGATACGTAGTTTGGACTTTGTCGTCTTCAGAAACTAGTGAGGAATTGCCGAGATTTGTTGAACATTAACCTAGAGTCTTCAATGTAGACGTAGCTACGTTTTGAACATTGTGCCAGTTGCGAATTGCAGCATAGGAAGGAACGTGGCATTTGACGATTTGTATGCAACAGTGATATGGAAAATGGGAGAGTGAGATACTTCGGTTTTCTTACCACGAAGCACGTACACCCAAGAGTGAAGGAAGTCGTCCCCTGTCAGAACCTATAAGTTGCGACGCATAAAACGAAGGTAGGAAAGTGAAATTGTAGTTTTAGTAGATTATAGTGTGAGTCAAAAAATGCCGATTTTTACTCTACAAGAAACTTCCCGATTTTCGTAACGTTTGCTTTCAAAGTGCAAAAAAAAAAGAAAAAAAAAATATTTTGTTACCGGACAAGTTCTGTTTTACGTCCTTCACATATGTATATGCTTTGATTTGATTTGATTTAGTTTATTTTACTTCGCGTTTTGTGCCTCTTGGCTACTTTGCGAAGATGGGGATGAGTGATGAAATGATGAAATTGATGAATGGACATTTACAAACAACCAAGCCCGACCGGGATTCGAACCCGGGACCCTTGGCGTCGCAGCGCGATGTGCTAACCACTCGGCCACAGGGTCGGGCATATGTATATGCGATTGCTAGAGAAACGACTGGGTTGAATACTGTAATTGATTGATACCATATGCGGAACTTTAGTGCAGCACGTAAAAAAAATTAACGGTGTGTCACGTGTTTGTTAGGTCCTAATACAGTTTGAACAAATGGATGAAAGTTTAAAAATGGTGATCTTAATCAGTGCATGCAATACTGTTTGATAATTGCCGTGTTCGTTATTTTGCGGAAAGACTTGCAGCATTTTTTTTTAACACGTCACAAATAGTTACCTTAACTAATCACGACGATGTCATTAAACAACGCAGTTCCACATTCCCCCCCCCCCTCTTTCTGGGATTCCTTCAATTTGCGGGCAAATATGGCAAAATAGTTCAATTACTTGGTTTTTGAATGAGCATCTTGTAGGGTACCTTGTACAAAATTGTTGTGAAATTCTCGCGACTTCTTGGTATGGTTTTTTGTAGTTTATACGCCTATGATAATGTTGACTGTGTTTTAAAATTTTGAAATCATTGGATTTAATCTTAGTCTCAAAAAATGATTGAAGCATAGATACTAAAGTAAGATAACAAAAATTGTAGACTTCACAAATTTTGCTTATTTGCAAATTTTGAACGTTCTCTTTTTTTGTTGAATAATTGCTTAACATTTTTGAAGTACAAATATAAGCATAGTGATAAATGTGGTACAAAAAAAAATGATTCGAACAAATTGTTTCTAGTCAACGTCGAAAGGGGCGTAATTTGTTGCTTGATTGGGGTTACCCAATATTATCTTAATGTTAGGGAGAACTTTGTTAATGATGTATAACGAATGATAAGTATAACGAAATCTTTTTTATGGTATTTTAAAAAGACTATATTCGTTACGTTGTGAACATTTAATTGTTCAATAAAATGCGTCATTGAATTGTTGAAAATTGGGCATCTGTTTAATTTTCCCTTTAACACAGAGTGGTCAAAAAAAATACAAAAAGAAGAGTAAAGAGGCATTTGTAGTTGCATGCAATTGTAGTTTTTGGTGGAGGTGAATAATTCTAAATTGCCATAAGTTTACTGTAACGTTAAACGCATTTTGGAAGTTCTCGCAGTACCCCTTTCTTGATTTTCAGGATAAATTCGTAAACGGCAACATTCTTGTGTTATCAAATTGAAATTAGGAAATGTCAAGTTCGTAGTCAATTTTGAGGCGCCACGAATAACGTGGCAATAACCTCCACCCCAATTGAATTTTGTAGGTTCGACCAAGGTGCTTAAACCATACCACGACCTTTGAGGAAGCATATAAAATCAACCCCAGTCACGACTTTGAAAATTAAAAGCAGCACCTTGCAAACTTGAACGTTACAAAAGCCTAATATGATTTTCAAAAAAATGTTGATTTATTATGCTTTTCAGAGCCTGAAAAGCGTTTTAATTCTTACATTTGGACTATAAGATGAATACTTGATTTTTTTAGATATACGCTTTCAATATTAGTACTCGTTTGAAACTCATTTTCTCTACATACCAAGCCAGAGATGATTTTCATAAAAATGTTGAATTATTATGTTTTTCAGGGCCTGAAAAGCGTTTTAATTCTTACATTTGGACAATAAGATGAATACTTGATTTTTCTAGTTATGCGCTTTCAATTAAGGTACTCGTTTGAAACTCATTTTCTCTACAGACCAAGGCAGAGATGATTTTCATTAAAATGTTGAATTTTTATGCTTGACAGAGCCCGAGATTCGTTTCAATTCAGACATTTGGATATAGCATGAATACTTGATTTCCCGAGATATACGTTTTGAATGCTAGTACTCGTTTGAAACTCATTTTCTATACACACCTAGTTAGAGATGATATTCATTTTCATTCGAATTATTATGCTTCTCAGAGCCTGAGATTCGTTCTAATTCTGACATTTCGACTATAGGATGAAATCTTTTCGAGAAATTCGAGTTCAATGCTAACTAATACTCACTTCAGACTCATTTTCTCTACAGACTTACATTAAAATGTTGAATTATTATGCTTTTCAGAGGCTGGAAACCGTTTTAATTCTGACATATCGACTATAGGATCAAAACTTGATTTTTCGAGAAATTCGCGCTCAATGCTAATACTCACTTTAGTTCAGACATTTGGACTATAAGATGAATACTTGATTTTTCGAGATATACGCTTTCAGCGAAGGTACTCGTTTAAACTCATTTTCTCTACATACTAAGGCAGAGATGATTTTCTCTAAAAGGTTAAATTATTACGATTTTCAGAGCCTGAAAAACGTTTTAATTCTCATATTTCGACTATAGGATCAAAACTTGATTTTTCGAGAAATTCGCGCTCAATGCTAATACTCACTTTAATTCAGACATTTGGACTATAAGATGAATACTAGATTTTTCGAGATATACGCTTTCAACTAAGGTACTCGTTTGAAACTCATTTTCTCTACAGACCAAGGCAGAGATAATTTTCATTAAAATGTTGTATTATTAAGATTTTCAGAGTCTGAAATGCGTTTTAAATATAGGATCAAAACTTGATTTCTCGAGAAATTCGCGTTCAATGCTAATACTCACTTGAAACTCATTTTCTATACAGACCTAGCCAGAGATGATTTTCTTTAAAGTGTTGAAATATTGTGCTTTTCGGAGCTTGAAGATCAATTTTATTATGACATTTCCACTACAAGAAATAAAACTTGATTTTTAGAGAAATTCACGTTCAATGTTAGTACTCGTTTGAGACTCATTTTCTCTACAGACAGAGCCAGATTTAACTTTCATTAAAATGTTGAATTATTATGCTTTTCATAGGCTGGAAAGCGTTTTAATTGTAACATTTGGACTATAAGATGAATACTTGATATTTCGAAATATACGCTTTCAATGAAGGTACTCGTTTAAACTCATTTTCTCTACAGACCAAGCCAGAGATGATTTTCATTAAAAGGTTTAATTATTAAGCTTTTCAGAGGCTGGAAAACGTTTTAATTCTGACATTTCGACTATAGGATCAAAACTTGATTTTTCGATAAATTCGCGTTAAATGCTAATACTCATTTGAATCTCAATTTTTATACAGACTAAGCCAGAGATGATTTTCTTTAAAGTGTTGAATTATTATGTTTTTCAGATTCTGAATTGCGTATTAATTATTTTGTTTCGCTTATAGGATCAAAACATGATTTTCCGAGAAAATCACGTTCCATGCTAATACTCGTTTGAAACTCATTTTCTCCACGGACCAAACCAGAGATGACTTTCTTTAAAATGTTGAATTATTATGCTTTTCAGAGTCTGAAAAGTGTTTTACTTATTACATTTCGCCTATAGGATCAAAAAATGATTTTTCGACATATTGGCGTTAAATGCATGATGTGGTTTTTAACTCTTTTTCTCTACAGACAATTCACATCGCAAAATCCTACAACGTCCAACTCGTTGTGTTGGAAATTGCTCCGCTCAGAATAGAGATAAAAATAACGACTTATCATTTAATTCCTTGATCTCCCGACAGATGGCACTTCTGACAATTTTCGAAAAATTTCGTTGTAATCACGCCATCTGCAGCTCGGAAGTTACAGGAAGTGAAGGTAGTGTGTGGGCATCTGCGTGAGCACAGAACAGTTGCGTCTTGTGCTTGGTATCGGCAATACACGTAATTCACGCGCTCCACTGCAAAATGTCTCTCGGGATACGTAGTTTGGACTTTGTCGTCTTCAGAAACTAGTGAGGAATTGCCGAGATTTGTTGAACATTAACCAAGAGTCTTCAATGTAGACGTAGCTACGTTTTGAACATTGTGCCAGTTGCGAATTGCAGCATAGGAAGGAACGTGGCATTTGACGATTTGTATGCAACAGTTATATGGAAAATGGGAGAGTGAGATACTTCGGTTTTCTTACCACGAAGCACGTACACCCAAGAGTGAAGGAAGTCGTCCCCTGTCAGAACCTATAAGTTGCGACGCATAAAACGAAGGTAGGAAAGTGAAATTGTAGTTTTAGTAGATTAGAGTGTGAGTCAAAGAATGCCGATTTTTACTCTACAAGAAACTTCCCGATTTTCGTAACGTTTGCTTTCAAAGTGCAAAAAAAAAGAAAAAAAAACTATTTTGTTACCGGACAAGTTCTGTTTTACGTCCTTCACATATGTATATGCTTTGATTTGATTTGATTTAGTTTATTTTACTTCGCGTTTTGTGCCTCTTGGCTAATTTGCGAAGATGGGGATGAGTGATGAAATGATGAAATTGATGAATGGACATTTACAAACAACCAAGCCCGACCGGGATTCGAACCCGGGACCCTTGGCGTCGCAGCGCGATGTGCTAACCACTCGGCCACAGGGTCGGGCATATGTATATGCGATTGCTAGAGAAACGATTGGGTTGAATACTGTAATTAATTGATACCAAATGCGGAACTTTAGTGCAGCACGTAAAAAAAATTAACGGTGTGTCACGTGTTTGTTAGGATCCTAATACAGTTTGAACAAATGGATGAAAGTTTAAAAATGGTGATCTTAATCAGTGCATGCAATACTGTTTGATAATTGCCGTGTTCGTTATTTTGCGGAAAGACTTGCAGCATTTTTTTTTTTGAACACGTCACAAATAGTTACCTTAACTAATCACGACGATGTCATTAAACAACGCAGTTCCACATTCCCCCCCCCCTCTTTCTGGGATTCCTTCAATTTGCGTGCAAATATGGCAAAATAGTTAAATTACTTGGTTTTTGAATGAGCATCTTGTACAAAATTGTTGTGAAATTCTCGCGACTTCTTGGTATGGTTTTTTGTAGTTTATACGCCTATGATAATGTTGACTGTGTTTTAAAATTTTGAAATCATTGGATTTAATCTTAGTCTCAAAAAATGATTGAAGCATAGATACTAAAGTAAGATAACAAAAATTGTAGACTTCACAAATTTTGCTTATTTGCAAATTTTGAACATTCTATTTTTTTGTTGAATAATTGCTTAACATTTTTGAAGTACAAATATAAGCATAGTGATAAATGTGGTACAAAAAAAAATGATTCGAACAAATTGTTTCTAGTCAACGTCGAAAGGGGCGTAATTTGTTGCTTGATTGGGGTTACCCAATATTATCTTAATGTTAGGGAGAACTTTGTTAATGATGTATAACGAATGATAAGTATAACGAAATCTTTTTTATGGTATTTTAAAAAGACTATATTCGTTACGTTGTGAACATTTAATTGTTCAATAAAATGCGTCATTGAATTGTTGAAAATTGGGCATCTGTTTAATTTTCCCTTTAACACAGAGTGGTCAAAAAAAATACAAAAAGAAGAGTAAAGAGGCATTTGTAGTTGCATGCAATTGTAGTTTTTGGTGGAGGTGAATAATTCTAAATTGCCATAAGTTTACTGTAACGTTAAACGCATTTTGGAAGTTCTCGCAGTACCCCTTTCTTGATTTTCAGGATAAATTCGTAAACGGCAACATTCTTGTGTTATCAAATTGAAATTAGGAAATGTCAAGTTCGTAGTCAATTTTGAGGCGCCACGAATAACGTGGCAATAACCTCCACCCCAATTGAATTTTGTAGGTTCGACCAAGGTGCTTAAACCATACCACGACCTTTGAGGAAGCATATAAAATCAACCCCAGTCACGACTTTGAAAATTAAAAGCAGCACCTTGCAAACTTGAACGTTACAAAAGCCTAATATGATTTTCAAAAAAATGTTGATTTATTATGCTTTTCAGAGCCTGAAAAGCGTTTTAATTCTTACATTTGGACTATAAGATGAATACTTGATTTTTTTAGATATACGCTTTCAATATTAGTACTCGTTTGAAACTCATTTTCTCTACATACCAAGCCAGAGATGATTTTCATAAAAATGTTGAATTATTATGTTTTTCAGGGCCTGAAAAGCGTTTTAATTCTTACATTTGGACAATAAGATGAATACTTGATTTTTCTAGTTATGCGCTTTCAATTAAGGTACTCGTTTGAAACTCATTTTCTCTACAGACCAAGGCAGAGATGATTTTCATTAAAATGTTGAATTTTTATGCTTGACAGAGCCCGAGATTCGTTTCAATTCAGACATTTGGATATAGCATGAATACTTGATTTCCCGAGATATACGTTTTGAATGCTAGTACTCGTTTGAAACTCACTTTCTATACACACCTAGTTAGAGATGATATTCATTTTCATTCGAATTATTATGCTTCTCAGAGCCTGAGATTCGTTCTAATTCTGACATTTCGACTATAGGATGAAATCTTTTCGAGAAATTCGAGTTCAATGCTAACTAATACTCACTTCAGACTCATTTTCTCTACAGACTTACATTAAAATGTTGAATTATTATGCTTTTCAGAGGCTGGAAACCGTTTTAATTCTGACATATCGACTATAGGATCAAAACTTGATTTTTCGAGAAATTCGCGCTCAATGCTAATACTCACTTTAGTTCAGACATTTGGACTATAAGATGAATACTTGATTTTTCGAGATATACGCTTTCAGCGAAGGTACTCGTTTAAACTCATTTTCTCTACATACTAAGGCAGAGATGATTTTCTCTAAAAGGTTAAATTATTACGATTTTCAGAGCCTGAAAAACGTTTTAATTCTCATATTTCGACTATAGGATCAAAACTTGATTTTTCGAGAAATTCGCGCTCAATGCTAATACTCACTTTAATTCAGACATTTGGACTATAAGATGAATACTAGATTTTTCGAGATATACGCTTTCAACTAAGGTACTCGTTTGAAACTCATTTTCTCTACAGACCAAGGCAGAGATAATTTTCATTAAAATGTTGTATTATTAAGATTTTCAGAGTCTGAAATGCGTTTTAAATATAGGATCAAAACTTGATTTCTCGAGAAATTCGCGTTCAATGCTAATACTCACTTGAAACTCATTTTCTATACAGACCTAGCCAGAGATGATTTTCTTTAAAGTGTTGAAATATTGTGCTTTTCGGAGCTTGAAGAACAATTTTATTATGACATTTCCACTACAAGAAATAAAACTTGATTTTTAGAGAAATTCACGTTCAATGTTAGTACTCGTTTGAGACTCATTTTCTCTACAGACAGAGCCAGATTTAACTTTCATTAAAATGTTGAATTATTATGCTTTTCATAGGCTGGAAAGCGTTTTAATTGTAACATTTGGACTATAAGATGAATACTTGATATTTCGAAATATACGCTTTCAATGAAGGTACTCGTTTAAACTCATTTTCTCTACAGACCAAGCCAGAGATGATTTTCATTAAAAGGTTTAATTATTAAGCTTTTCAGAGGCTGGAAAACGTTTTAATTCTGACATTTCGACTATAGGATCAAAACTTGATTTTTCGATAAATTCGCGTTAAATGCTAATACTCATTTGAATCTCAATTTTTATACAGACTAAGCCAGAGATGATTTTCTTTAAAGTGTTGAATTATTATGTTTTTCAGATTCTGAATTGCGTATTAATTATTTTGTTTCGCTTATAGGATCAAAACATGATTTTCCGAGAAAATCACGTTCCATGCTAATACTCGTTTGAAACTCATTTTCTCCACGGACCAACCCAGAGATGACTTTCTTTAAAATGTTGAATTATTATGCTTTTCAGAGTCTGAAAAGTGTTTTACTTATTACATTTCGCCTATAGGATCAAAAAATGATTTTTCGACATATTAGCGTTAAATGCATGATGTGGTTTTTAACTCTTTTTCTCTACAGACAATTCACATCGCAAAATCCTACAACGTCCAACTCGTTGTGTTGGAAATTGCTCCGCTCAGAATAGAGATAAAAATAACGACTTATCATTTAATTCCTTGATCTCCCGACAGATGGCACTTCTGACTATTTTCGAAAAATTTCGTTGTAATCACGCCATCTGCAGCTCTGAAGTTACAGGAAGTGAAGGTAGTGTGTGGGCATCAGCGTGAGCACAGAACAGTTGCGTCTTGTGCTTGGTATCGGCAATACACGTAATTCACGCGCTCCACTGCAAAATGTCTCTCGGGATACGTAGTTTGGACTTTGTCGTCTTCAGAAACTAGTGACGAATTGCCGAGATTTGTTGAACATTAACCAAGAGTCTTCAATGTAGACGTAGCTACGTTTTGAACATTGTGCCAGTTGCGAATTGCAGCATAGGAAGGAACGTGGCATTTGACGATTTGTATGCAACAGTGATATGGAAAATGGGAGAGTGAGATACTTCGGTTTTCTTACCACGAAGCACGTACACCCAAGAGTGAAGGAAGTCGTCCCCTGTCAGAACCTATAAGTTGCGACGCATAAAACGAAGGTAGGAAAGTGAAATTGTAGTTTTAGTAGATTAGAGTGTGAGTCAAAAAATGCCGATTTTTACTCTACAAGAAACTTACCGATTTTCGTAACGTTTGCTTTCAAAGTGCAAAAAAAAAGAAAAAAAAAATATTTTGTTACCGGACAAGTTCTGTTTTACGTCCTTCACATATGTATATGCTTTGATTTGATTTGATTTAGTTTATTTTACTTCGCGTTTTGTGCCTCTTGGCTAATTTGCGAAGATGGGGATGAGTGATGAAATGATGAAATTGATGAATGGACATTTACAAACAACCAAGCCCGACCGGGATTCGAACCCGGGACCCTTGGCGTCGCAGCGCGATGTGCTAACCACTCGGCCACAGGGTCGGGCATATGTATATGCGATTGCTAGAGAAACGACTGGGTTGAATACTGTAATTGATTGATACCAAATGCGGAACTTTAGTGCAGCACGTAAAAAAAATTAACGGTGTGTCACGTGTTTGTTAGGATCCTAATACAGTTTGAACAAATGGATGAAAGTTTAAAAATGGTGATCTTAATCAGTGCATGCAATACTGTTTGATAATTGCCGTGTTCGTTATTTTGCGGAAAGACTTGCAGCATTTTTTTTTGAACACGTCACAAATAGTTACCTTAACTAATCACGACGATGTCATTAAACAACGCAGTTCCACATTCCCCCCCCCCCTCTTTCTGGGATTCCTTCAATTTGCGGGCAAATATGGCAAAATAGTTCAATTACTTGGTTTTTGAATGAGCATCTTGTAGGGTACCTTGTACAAAATTGTTGTGAAATTCTCGCGACTTCTTGGTATGGTTTTTTGTAGTTTATACGCCTATGATAATGTTGACTGTGTTTTAAAATTTTGGAATCATTGGATTTAATCTTAGTCTCAAAAAATGATTGAAGCATAGATACTAAAGTAAGATAACAAAAATTGTAGACTTCACAAATCTTGCTTATTTGCAAATTTTGAACATTCCTTTTTTTTTGTTGAATAATTGCTTAACATTTTTGAAGTACAAATATAAGCATAGTGATAAATGTGGTACAAAAAAAAATGATTCGAACAAATTGTTTCTAGTCAACGTCGAAAGGGGCGTAATTTGTTGCTTGATTGGGGTTACCCAATATTATCTTAATGTTAGGGAGAACTTTGTTAATGATGTATAACGAATGATAAGTATAACGAAATCTTTTTTATGGTATTTGTAAAAAGACTATATTCGTTACGTTGTGAACATTTAATTGTTCAATAAAATGCGTCATTGAATTGTTGAAAATTGGGCATCTGTTTTTGACTTAGGATAAATTTAATTTTCCCTTTAACACAGAGTGGTCAAAAAAAATACAAAAAGAAGAGTAAAGAGGCATTTGTAGTTGCATGCAATTGTAGTTTTTGGTGGAGGTGAATAATTCTAAATTGCCATAAGTTTACTGTAACGTTAAACGCATTTTGGAAGTTCTCGCAGTACCCCTTTCTTGATTTTCAGGATAAATTCGTAAACGGCAACATTCTTGTGTTATCAAATTGAAATTAGGAAATGTTAAGTTCGTAGTCAATTTTGAGGCGCCGCGAACAACGTGGCAATAACCTCCACCCCAATTGAATTTTGTAGGTTCGACCAAGGTGCTTAAACCATACCACGACCTTTGAGGAAGCATATAAAATCAAGCCCAGTCACGACTTTGAAAATTAAAAGCACCTTGCAAACTTGAACGTTACAAAAGCCTAATATGATTTTCATAAAAATGTTGATTTATTATGTTTTTCAGAGCCTGAAAAGCGTTTTAATTCTTACATTTGGACTATAAGATGAATACTTGATTTTTCTAGATATACGCTTTCAATGAAGGTACTCGTTTGAAACTCATTTTCTCTACAGACTTAGGCAGAGATGATTTTCATTAAAATGTTGAATTATTATGCCTTTCAGAGTCTGAAAAGTGTTTTACTTATTACATTTCGCCTATAGGATCAAAAAATGATTTTTCGACATATTAGCGTTAAATGCATGATGTGGTTTTTAACTCTTTTTCTCTACAGACAATTCACATCGCAAAATCCTACAACGTCCAACTCGTTGTGTTGGAAATTGCTCCGCTCAGAATAGAGATAAAAATAACGACTTATCATTTAATTCCTTGATCTCCCGACAGATGGCACTTCTGACTATTTTCGAAAAATTTCGTTCTATTCACGCCATCTGCAGCTCGGAAGTTACAGGAAGTGAAGGTAGTGTGTGGGCATCTGCGTGAGCACAGAACAGTTGCGTCTTGTGCTTGGTATCGGCAATACACGTAATTCACGCGCTCCACTGCAAAATGTCTCTCGGGATACGTAGTTTGGACTTTGTCGTCTTCAGAAACTAGTGAGGAATTGCCGAGATTTGTTGAACATTAACCTAGAGTCTTCAATGTAGACGTAGCTACGTTTTGAACATTGTGCCAGTTGCGAATTGCAGCATAGGAAGGAACGTGGCATTTGACGATTTGTATGCAACAGTGATATGGAAAATGGGAGAGTGAGATACTTCGGTTTTCTTACCACGAAGCACGTACACCCAAGAGTGAAGGAAGTCGTCCCCTGTCAGAACCTATAAGTTGCGACGCATAAAACGAAGGTAGGAAAGTGAAATTGTAGTTTTAGTAGATTATAGTGTGAGTCAAAAAATGCCGATTTTTACTCTACAAGAAACTTCCCGATTTTCGTAACGTTTGCTTTCAAAGTGCAAAAAAAAAAGAAAAAAAAAATATTTTGTTACCGGACAAGTTCTGTTTTACGTCCTTCACATATGTATATGCTTTGATTTGATTTGATTTAGTTTATTTTACTTCGCGTTTTGTGCCTCTTGGCTACTTTGCGAAGATGGGGATGAGTGATGAAATGATGAAATTGATGAATGGACATTTACAAACAACCAAGCCCGACCGGGATTCGAACCCGGGACCCTTGGCGTCGCAGCGCGATGTGCTAACCACTCGGCCACAGGGTCGGGCATATGTATATGCGATTGCTAGAGAAACGACTGGGTTGAATACTGTAATTGATTGATACCATATGCGGAACTTTAGTGCAGCACGTAAAAAAAATTAACGGTGTGTCACGTGTTTGTTAGGTCCTAATACAGTTTGAACAAATGGATGAAAGTTTAAAAATGGTGATCTTAATCAGTGCATGCAATACTGTTTGATAATTGCCGTGTTCGTTATTTTGCGGAAAGACTTGCAGCATTTTTTTTTTAACACGTCACAAATAGTTACCTTAACTAATCACGACGATGTCATTAAACAACGCAGTTCCACATTCCCCCCCCCCTCTTTCTGGGATTCCTTCAATTTGCGGGCAAATATGGCAAAATAGTTCAATTACTTGGTTTTTGAATGAGCATCTTGTAGGGTACCTTGTACAAAATTGTTGTGAAATTCTCGCGACTTCTTGGTATGGTTTTTTGTAGTTTATACGCCTATGATAATGTTGACTGTGTTTTAAAATTTTGGAATCATTGGATTTAATCTTAGTCTCAAAAAATGATTGAAGCATAGATACTAAAGTAAGATAACAAAAATTGTAGACTTCACAAATCTTGCTTATTTGCAAATTTTGAACATTACTTTTTTTTTGTTGAATAATTGCTTAACATTTTTGAAGTACAAATATAAGCATAGTGATAAATGTGGTACAAAAAAAAATGATTCGAACAAATTGTTTCTAGTCAACGTCGAAAGGGGCGTAATTTGTTGCTTGATTGGGGTTACCCAATATTATCTTAATGTTAGGGAGAACTTTGTTAATGATGTATAACGAATGATAAGTATAACGAAATCTTTTTTATGGTATTTGTAAAAAGACTATATTCGTTACGTTGTGAACATTTAATTGTTCAATAAAATGCGTCATTGAATTGTTGAAAATTGGGCATCTGTTTAATTTTCTGTTTAATTTTCCCTTTAACACAGAGTGGTCAAAAAAAATACAAAAAGAAGAGTAAAGAGGCATTTGTAGTTGCATGCAATTGTAGTTTTTGGTGGAGGTGAATAATTCTAAATTGCCATAAGTTTACTGTACGGTTAAACGCATTTTGGAAGTTCTCGCAGTACCCCTTTCTTGATTTTCAGGATAAATTCGTAAACGGCAACATTCTTGTGTTATCAAATTGAAATTAGGAAATGTTAAGTTCGTAGTCAATTTTGAGGCGCCGCGAACAACGTGGCAATAACCTCCACCCCAATTGAATTTTGTAGGTTCGACCAAGGTGCTTAAACCATACCACGACCTTTGAGGAAGCATATAAAATCAAGCCCAGTCACGACTTTGAAAATTAAAAGCACCTTGCAAACTTGAACGTTACAAAAGCCTAATATGATTTTCATAAAAATGTTGATTTATTATGTTTTTCAGAGCCTGAAAAGCGTTTTAATTCTTACATTTGGACTATAAGATGAATACTTGATTTTTCTAGATATACGCTTTCAATGAAGGTACTCGTTTCAAACTCATTTTCTCTACAGACTTAGGCAGAGATGATTTTCATTAAAATGTTGAATCATTAAGCTTTTCAGAGCCTGAAAAGTGTTTTAATTCTGACTTTTCGACTATAAGATCAAAACTTGATTTTTTGAGATATACGCTTTCAATATTAGTACTCGTTTGAAACTCATTTTCACTACATACCAAGCCAGAGATGATTTTCATAAAAATGTTGAATTATTATGTTTTTCAGGGCCTGAAAAGCGTTTTAATTCTTACATTTGGACAATAAGATTGTCCAAACAAATTAAAAACAATACTTGATTTTTCTAGATATGCGCTTTCAATTAAGGTACTCGTTTGAAACTCATTTTCTCTACAGACCAAGGCAGAGATGATTTTCATAAAAATGTTGAATTATTATGCTTGGCAGAGCCTGAGATTCGTTTCAATTCAGACATTTGGATATAGCATGAATACTTGATTTCCCGAGATATACGTTTTGAATGCTAGTACTCGTTTGAAACTCATATTCTATACAGACCTAGTTAGAGATGATTTTCAATCGAATTATTATGCTTCTCAGAGCCTAAGATTCGTTCTAATTCTGACATTTCGACTATAGGATGAAATCTTTTCGAGAAATTCGAGTTCAATGCTAACTAATACTCACTTCAGACTCATTTTCTCTACAGACAGAGCCAGATTTGACTTTCATTAAAATGTTGAATTATTATGCTTTTCAGAGGCTGGAAACCGTTTTAATTCTGACATATCTACTATAGGATCAAAACTTGATTTTTCCAGAAATTCGCGCTCAATGCTAATACTCATTTTAATTCAGACATTTGGACTATAAGATGAATACTTGATTTTTCGAGATATACGCTTTCAGCGAAAGTACTCGTTTAAACTCATTTTCTCTACAGACTAAGGCAGAGATGATTTTCACTAAAAGGTTAAATTATTAAGATTTTCAGAGCCTGAAAAACGTTTTAATTCTCATATTTCGACTATAGGATCAAAACTTGATTTTTCGAGAAATTCGCGCTCAATGCTAATACTCACTTTAATTCAGACATTTGGACTATAAGATGAATACTAGATTTTTCGAGATATACGCTTTCAAGGAAGGTACTCGTTTGAAACTCATTTTCTCTACAGACCAAGGCAGAGATAATTTTCATTACAATGTTGCATTATTAATATTTTCAGAGTCTGAAATGCGTTTTAAATATAGGATCAAAACTTGATTTCTCGAGAAATTCGCGTTCAATGCTAATACTCACTTGAAACTCATTTTCTATACAGACCTAGCCAGAGATGATTTTCTTTAAAGTGTTGAAATATTGTGCTTTTCGGAGCTTGAAGATCAATTTTATTATGACATTTCCACTACAGAAATAAAACTTGATTTTTCGAGAAATTCACGTTCAATGTTAGTACTCGTTTGAGACTCATTTTCTCTACAGACAGAGCCAGATTTAACTTTCATTAAAATGTTGATTTATTATTCTTTTCATAGGCTGGAAAGCGTTTTAATTGTAACATTTGGACTATAAGATGAATACTTGATATTTCGAAATATACGCTTTCAATGAAGGTACTCGTTTAAACTCATATTCTCTACAGACCAAGCCAGAGATGATTTTCAAAAAAAGGTTTAATTATTAAGCTTTTCAGAGGCTGGAAAACGTTTTATTTCTGACATTTCGACTATAGGATCAAAACTTGATTTTTCGATAAATTCGCGTTAAATGCTAATACTCATTTGAATCTCAATTTCTATACAGACTAAGCCAGAGATGATTTTCTTTAAAGTGTTGAATTATTATGTTTTTCAGAGTCTGAATTGCGTATTAATTATTTTGTTTCGCTTATAGTATCAAAAGATGATTTTTCGAGAAAATCACGTTCCATGCTAATACTCGTTTGAAACTCATTTTCTCCACGGACCAACCCAGAGATGACTTTCTTTAAAATGTTGAATTATTATGTTTTTCAGAGTCTGAAAAGTGTTTTACTTATTACATTTCGCCTATAGGATCAAAAAATGATTTTTCGACATATTAGCGTTAAATGCATGATGTGGTTTTTAACTCTTTTTCTCTACAGACAATTCACATCGCAAAATCCTACAACGTCCAACTCGTTGTGTTGGAAATTGCTCCGCTCAGAATAGAGATAAAAATAACGACTTATCATTTAATTCCTTGATCTCCCGACAGATGGCACTTCTGACAATTTTCGAAAAATTTCGTTGTAATCACGCCATCTGCAGCTCGGAAGTTACAGGAAGTGAAGGTAGTGTGTGGGCATCTGCGTGAGCACAGAACAGTTGCGTCTTGTGCTTGGTATCGGCAATACACGTAATTCACGCGCTCCACTGCAAAATGTCTCTCGGGATACGTAGTTTGGACTTTGTCGTCTTCAGAAACTAGTGAGGAATTGCCGAGATTTGTTGAACATTAACCAAGAGTCTTCAATGTAAAGATAGAAGTAGCTACGTTTTGAACATTGTGCCAGTTGCGAATTGCAGCATAGGAAGGAACGTGGCATTTGACGATTTGTATGCAACAGTGATATGGAAAATGGGACAGTGAGATACTTCGGTTTTCTTACCACGAAGCACGTACACCCAAGAGTGAAGGAAGTCGTCCCCTGTCAGAACCTATAAGTTGCGACGCATAAAACGAAGGTAGGAAAGTGAAATTGTAGTTTTAGTAGATTAGAGTGTGAGTCAAAAAATGCCGATTTTTACTCTACAAGAAACTTCCCGATTTTCGTAACGTTTGCTTTCAAAGTGCAAAAAAAAAGAAAAAAAAACTATTTTGTTACCGGACAAGTTCTGTTTTACGTCCTTCACATATGTATATGCTTTGATTTGATTTGATTTAGTTTATTTTACTTCGCGTTTTGTGCCTCTTGGCTAATTTGCGAAGATGGGGATGAGTGATGAAATGATGAAATTGATGAATGGACATTTACAAACAACCAAGCCCGACCGGGATTCGAACCCGGGACCCTTGGCGTCGCAGCGCGTTGTGCTAACCACTCGGCCACAGGGTCGGGCATATGTATATGCGATTGCTAGAGAAACGATTGGGTTGAATACTGTAATTGATTGATACCAAATGCGGAACATTAGTGCAGCACGTAAAAAAAATTAACGGTGTGTCACGTGTTTGTTAGGATCCTAATACAGTTTGAACAAATGGATGAAAGTTTAAAAATGGTGATCTTAATCAGTGCATGCAATATTGTTTGATAATTGCCGTGTTCGTTATTTTGCGGAAAGACTTGCAGCATTTTTTTTTTGAACACGTCACAAATAGTTACCTTAACTAATCACGACGATGTCATTAAACAACGCAGTTCCACATTCCCCCCCCCCTCTTTCTGGGATTCCTTCAATTTGCGGGCAAATATGGCAAAATAGTTAAAATACTTGGTTTTTGAATGAGCATCTTGTAGGGTACCTTGTACAAAATTGTTCTGAAATTCTCGCGACTTCTTGGTATGGTTTTTTGTAGTTTATACGCCTTTGATAATGTTGACTGTGTTTTAAAATTTTGAAATCATTGGATTTAATCTTAGTCTCAAAAAATGATTGAAGCATAGATACTAAAGTAAGATAACAAAAATTGTAGACTTCACCAATTTTGCTTATTTGCAAATTTTGAACATTCCTTTTTTTTTTGTTGAATAATTGCTTAACATTTTTGAAGTACAAATATAAGCATAGTGATAAATGTGGTACAAAAAAAATGATTCGAACAAATTGTTTCTAGTCAACGTCGAAAGGGGCGTAATTTGTTGCTTGATTGGGGTTACCCAATATTATCTTAATGTTAGGGAGAACTTTATTAATGATGTATAACGAATGATAAGTATAACGAAATCTTTTTTATGGTATTTGTAAAAAGACTATATTCGTTACGTTGTGAACATTTAATTGTTCAATAAAATGCGTCATTGAATTGTTGAAAATTGGGCATCTGTTTAATTTTCTGTTTAATTTTCCCTTTAACACAGAGTGGTCAAAAAAAATACAAAAAGAAGAGTAAAGAGGCATTTGTAGTTGCATGCAATTGTAGTTTTTGGTGGAGGTGAATAATTCTAAATTGCCATAAGTTTACTGTAACGTTAAACGCATTTTGGAAGTTCTCGCAGTACCCCTTTCTTGATTTTCAGGATAAATTCGTAAACGGCAACATTCTTGTGTTATCAAATTGAAATTAGGAAATGTCAAGTTCGTAGTCAATTTTGAGTCGCCGCGAACAACGTGGCAATAACCTCCACCCCAATTGAATTTTGTAGGTTCGAAAAAGGTGCTTAAACCATACCACGACCTTTGAGGAAGCATATAAAATCAAGCTCAGTCACGACTTTGAAAATGAAAAGCACCTTGCAAACTTGAACGTTACAAAAGCCTAATATGATTTTCATAAAAATGTTGATTTATTATGTTTTTCAGAGCCTGAAAAGCGTTTTAATTTTTACATTTGGACTATAAGATGAATACTTGATTTTTCTAGATATACGCTTTCAATGAAGGTACTCGTTTGAAACTCATTTTCTCTACAGACTTAGGCAGAGATGATTTTCATTAAAATGTTGAATTATTAAGCTTTTCAGAGCCTGAAAAGTTTTTTAATTCTGACTTTTCGACTATAAGATCAAAACTTGATTTTTTGAGATATACGCTTTCAATATTAGTACTCGTTTGAAACTCATTTTCTCTACATACCAAGCCAGAGATGATTTTCATAAAAATGTTGAATTATTATGTTTTTCAGGGCCTGAAAAGCGTTTTAATTCTTACATTTGGACAATAAGATGAATACTTGATTTTTCTAGATATGCTCCTTCAATTAAGGTACTCGTTTGAAACTCATTTTCTCTACAGACCAAGGCAGAGATGATTTTCATTAAAATGTTGAATTATTATGCTTGGCAGAGCGTGAGATTCGTTTCAGTTCAGACATTTGGATATAGCATGAATACTTGATTTCCCGAGATATACGTTTTGAATGCTAGTACTCGTTTGAAACTCATTTTCTATACAGACCTAGTTAGAGATGATTTTTTAATTCAGACATTTGGACTATAAGATGAATACTAGATTTTTCGAGATATACGCTTTCAACGAAGGTACTCGTTTGAAACTCATTTTCTCTACAGACCTAGCCAGAGATGATTTTCTTTAAAGTGTTGAAATATTGTGCTTCTCGGAGCTTGAAGATCAATTTTATTATGACATTTCCACTACAAGAAATAAAACTTCATTTTTCGAGAAATTCACGTTCAATGTTAGTACTCGTTTGAGATTCATTTTCTCTACAGACAGAGCCAGATTTAACTTTCATTAAAACGTTGAATTATTATGCTTTTCATAGGCTGGAAAGCGTTTTAATTGTAACATTTGGACTATAAGATGAATACTTAATATTTCGAAATATACGCTTTCAATGAAGATACTCGTTTAAACTCATTTTCTCTACAGACCAAGCCAGAGATGATTTTCATTAAAAGGTTTAATTATTAAGCTTTTCAGAGGCTGGAAAACGTTTTAATTCTGACATTTCGACTATAGGACCACAACTTGATTTTTCGATAAATTCGCGTTAAATGCTAATACTCATTTGAATCTCAATTTCTATACAGACTAAGCCAGAGATGATTTTCTTTAAAGTGTTGAATTATTATGTTTTTCAGAGTCTGAATTGCGTATTAATTATTTTCTTTCGCTTATAGGATCAAAACATGATTTTTCGAGAAAATCACGTTCCATGCTAATACTCGTTTGAAACTCATTTTCTCCACGGACCAACCCAGAGATGACTTTCTTTAAAATGTTGAATTATTATGCTTTTCAGAGTCTGAAAAGTGTTTTACTTATTACATTTCGCCTATAGGATCAAAAAATGATTTTTCGACATATTAGCGTTAAATGCATGATGTGGTTTTTAACTCTTTTTCTCTACAGACAATTCACATCGCAAAATCCTACAACGTCCAACTCGTTGTGTTGGAAATTGCTCCGCTCAGAATAGAGATAAAAATAACGACTTATCATTTAATTCCTTGATCTCCCGACAGATAGCACTTCTGACTATTTTCGAAAAATTTCGTTCTAATCACGCCATCTGCAGCTCGGAAGTTACAGGAAGTGAAGGTAGTGTGTGGGCATCTGCGTGAGCACAGAACAGTTGCGTCTTGTGCTTGGTATCGGCAATACACGTAATTCACGCGCTCCACTGCAAAATGTCTCTCGGGATACGTAGTTTGGACTTTGTCGTCTTCAGAAACTAGTGAAGAATTGCCGAGATTTGTTGAACATTAACCAAGAGTCTTCAATGTAGACGTAGCTACGTTTTGAACATTGTGCCAGTTGCGAATTGCAGCATAGGAAGGAACGTGGCATTTGACGATTTGTATGCAACAGTGATATGGAAAATGGGAGAGTGAGATAGTTCGGTTTTCTTACCACGAAGCACGTACACCCAAGAGTGAAGGAAGTCGTCCCCTGTCAGAACCTATAAGTTGCGACGCATAAAACGAAGGTAGGAAAGTGAAATTGTAGTTTTAGTAGATTAGAGTGTGAGTCAAAAAATGCCGATTTTTACTCTACAAGAAACTTCCCGATTTTCGTAACGTTTGCTTTCAAAGTGCAAAAAAAAGAAAAAAAACTATTTTGTTACCGGACAAGTTCTGTTTTACGTCCTTCACATATGTATATGCTTTGATTTGATTTGATTTAGTTTATTTTACTTCGCGTTTTGTGCCTCTTGGCTAATTTGCGAAGATGGGGATGAGTGATGAAATGATGAAATTGATGAATGGACATTTACAAACAACCAAGCCCGACCGGGATTCGAACCCGGGACCCTTGGCGTCGCAGCGCGATGTGCTAACCACTCGGCCACAGGGTCGGGCATATGTATATGCGATTGCTAGAGAAACGATTGGGTTGAATACTGTAATTGATTGATACCAAATGCGGAACTTTAGTGCAGCACGTAAAAAAAATTAACGGTGTGTCACGTGTTTGTTAGGATCCTAATACAGTTTGAACAAATGGATGAAAGTTTAAAAATGGTGATCTTAATCAGTGCATGCAATACTGTTTGATAATTCCCGTGTTCGTTATTTTGCGGAAAGACTTGCAGCATTTTTTTTTGAACACGTCACAAATAGTTACCTTAACAAATCACGACGATGTCATTAAACAACGCAGTTCCACATCCCCCCCCCTCTTTCTGGGATTCCTTCAATTTGCGGGCAAATATGGCAAAATAGTTAAATTACTTGGTTTTTGAATGAGCATCTTGTAGGGTACCTTGTACAAAATTGTTGTGAAATTCTCGCGACTTCTTGGTATGGTTTTTTGTAGTTTATACGCCTATGATAATGTTGACTGTGTTTTAAAATTTTGAAATCATTGGATTTAATCTTAGTCTCAAAAAATGATTGAAGCATAGATACTAAAGTAAGATAACAAAAATTGTAGACTTCACAAATTTTGCTTATTTGCAAATTTTGAACATTCCTTTTTTTTGTTGAATAATTGCTTAACATTTTTGAATTACAAATAAAAGCATAGTGATAAATGTGGTACAAAAAAATGATTCGAACAAATTGTTTCTAGTCAACGTCGAAAGGGGCGTAATTTGTTGCTTGATTGGGGTTACCCAATATTATCTTAATGTTAGGGAGAACTTTGTTAATGATGTATAACGAATGATAAGTATAACGAAATCTTTTTTATGGTATTTGTAAAAAGACTATATATTCGTTACGTTGTGAACATTTAATTGTTCAATAAAATGCGTCATTGAATTGTTGAAAATTGGGCATCTGTTTAATTTTCTGTTTAATTTTCCCTTTAACACAGAGTGGTCAAAAAAAATACAAAAAGAAGAGTAAAGAGGCATTTGTAGTTGCATGCAATTGTAGTTTTTGGTGGAGGTGAATAATTCTAGATTGCCATAAGTTTACTGTAACGTTAAACGCATTTTGGAAGTTCTCGCAGTACCCCTTTCTTGATTTTCAGGATAAATTCGTAAACGGCAACATTCTTGTGTTATCAAATTGAAATTAGGAAATGTCAAGTTCGTAGTCAATTTTGAGGCGCCGCGGACAACGTGGCAATAACCTCCACCCCAATTGAATTTTGTAGGTACGACCAAGGTGCTTAAACCATAACACGACCTTTCAGGAAGCATATAAAATCAAGCCCAGTCCCGACTTTGAAAATTTAAAGCAACACCTTGCAAACTTGAACGTTACAAAAGCCTAATATGATTTTCATAAAAATGTTGATTTATTATGTTTTTCAGAGCCTGAAAAGCGTTTTAATTCTTACATTTGGACTATAAGATGAATACTTGATTTTTCTAGATATACGCTTTCAATGAAGGTACTCGTTTGAAACTCATTTTCTCTACATACCAAGCCAGAGATGATTTTCATTAAAATGTTGAATTATTATGCTTGGCAGAGCCTGAGATTCGTTTCAATTCAGACATTTGGATATAGCATGAATACTTGATTTCCCGAGATATACGTTTTGAATGCTAGTACTCGTTTGAAACTCATTTTCTATACGGACCTAGTTAGATATGATTTTCATATTCATTCGAATTATTATGCTTCTCAGAGCCTGAGATTCGTTCTAATTCTGACATTTCGACTATAGGATGAAATCTTTTCGAGAAATTCGAGTTCAATGCTAATTAATACTCACTTCAGACTCATTTTCTCTACAGATAGAGCCAGATTTGACTTTCATTAAAATGTTGAATTATTATGCTTTTCAGAGGCTGGAAACCGTTTTAATTCTGACATTTCGACTATAGGATCAAAACTTGATTTTTCGAGAAATTCGCGCTCAATGCTAATACTCACTTTAATTCAGACATTTGGACTATAAGATGAATACTTGATTTTTCGAGATATACGCTTTCAGCGAAGGTACTCATTTAAACTCATTTTCTCTACAGACTAAGGCAGAGATGATTTTCACTAAAAGGTTAAATTATTAAGCTTTTCAGAGCCTGAAAAGTGTTTTAATTCTGACTTTTCGACTATAAGATCAAAACTTGATTTTTTGAGATATACGCTTTCAATATTAGTACTCGTTTGAAACTCATTTTCTCTACATACCAAGCCAGAGATGATTTTCATAAAAATGTTGATTATTATGTTTTTCAGGGCCTGAAAAGCGTTTTAATTCTTACATTTGGACAATAAGATGAATACTTGATTTTTCTAGATATGCTCCTTCAATTAAGGTACTCGTTTGAAACTCATTTTCTCTACAGACCAAGGCAGAGATGATTTTCATTAAAATGTTGAATTATTATGCTTGGCAGAGCGTGAGATTCGTTTCAATTCAGACATTTGGATATAGCATGAATACTTGATTTCCCGAGATATACGTTTTGAATGCTAGTACTCGTTTGAAACTCATTTTCTATACAGACCTAGTTAGAGATGATTTTTTAATTCAGACATTTGGACTATAAGATGAATACTAGATTTTTCGAGATATACGCTTTCAACGAAGGTACTCGTTTGAAACTCATTTTCTCTACAGACCTAGCCAGAGATGATTTTCTTTAAAGTGTTGAAATATTGTGCTTCTCGGAGCTTGAAGATCAATTTTATTATGACATTTCCACTACAAGAAATAAAACTTCATTTTTCGAGAAATTCACGTTCAATGTTAGTACTCGTTTGAGATTCATTTTCTCTACAGACAGAGCCAGATTTAACTTTCATTAAAACGTTGAATTATTATGCTTTTCATAGGCTGGAAAGCGTTTTAATTGTAACATTTGGACTATAAGATGAATACTTAATATTTCGAAATATACGCTTTCAATGAAGATACTCGTTTAAACTCATTTTCTCTACAGACCAAGCCAGAGATGATTTTCATTAAAAGGTTTAATTATTAAGCTTTTCAGAGGCTGGAAAACGTTTTAATTCTGACATTTCGACTATAGGACCACAACTTGATTTTTCGATAAATTCGCGTTAAATGCTAATACTCATTTGAATCTCAATTTCTATACAGACTAAGCCAGAGATGATTTTCTTTAAAGTGTTGAATTATTATGTTTTTCAGAGTCTGAATTGCGTATTACTTATTTTCTTTCGCTTATAGGATCAAAACATGATTTTTCGAGAAAATCACGTTCCATGCTAATACTCGTTTGAAACTCATTTTCTCCACGGACCAACCCAGAGATGACTTTCTTTAAAATGTTGAATTATTATGCTTTTCAGAGTCTGAAAAGTGTTTTACTTATTACATTTCGCCTATAGGATCAAAAAATGATTTTTCGACATATTAGCGTTAAATGCATGATGTGGTTTTTAACTCTTTTTCTCTACAGACAATTCACATCGCAAAATCCTACAACGTCCAACTCGTTGTGTTGGAAATTGCTCCGCTCAGAATAGAGATAAAAATAACGACTTATCATTTAATTCCTTGATCTCCCGACAGATAGCACTTCTGACTATTTTCGAAAAATTTCGTTGTAATCACGCCATCTGCAGCTCGGAAGTTACAGGAAGTGAAGGTAGTGTGTGGGCATCTGCGTGAGCACAGAACAGTTGCGTCTTGTGCTTGGTATCGGCAATACACGTAATTCACGCGCTCCACTGCAAAATGTCTCTCGGGATACGTAGTTTGGACTTTGTCGTCTTCAGAAACTAGTGACGAATTGCCGAGATTTGTTGAACATTAACCAAGAGTCTTCAATGTAGACGTAGCTACGTTTTGAACATTGTGCCAGTTGCGAATTGCAGCATAGGAAGGAACGTGGCATTTGACGATTTGTATGCAACAGTGATATGGAAAATGGGAGAGTGAGATACTTCGGTTTTCTTACCACGAAGCACGTACACCCAAGAGTGAAGGAAGTCGTCCCCTGTCAGAACCTATAAGTTGCGACGCATAAAACGAAGGTAGGAAAGTGAAATTGTAGTTTTAGTAGATTAGAGTGTGAGTCAAAAAATGCCGATTTTTACTCTACAAGAAACTTCCCGATTTTCGTAACGTTTGCTTTCAAAGTGCAAAAAAAAGAAAAAAACTATTTTGTTACCGGACAAGTTCTGTTTTACGTCCTTCACATATGTATATGCTTTGATTTGATTTGATTTAGTTTATTTTACTTCACGTTTTGTGCCTCTTGGCTAATTTGCGAAGATGGGGATGAGTGATGAAATGATGAAATTGATGAATGGACATTTACAAACAACCAAGCCCGACCGGGATTCGAACCCGGGACCCTTGGCGTCGCAGCGCGATGTGCTAACCACTCGGCCACAGGGTCGGGCATATGTATATGCGATTGCTAGAGAAACGATTGGGTTGAATACTGTAATTGATTGATACCAAATGCGGAACTTTAGTGCAGCACGTAAAAAAAATTAACGGTGTGTCACGTGTTTGTTAGGATCCTAATACAGTTTGAACAAATGGATGAAAGTTTAAAAATGGTGATCTTAATCAGTGCATGCAATACTGTTTGATAATTCCCGTGTTCGTTATTTTGCGGAAAGACTTGCAGCATTTTTTTTTTGAACACGTCACAAATAGTTACCTTAACAAATCACGACGATGTCATTAAACAACGCAGTTCCACATCCCCCCCCCCTCTTTCTGGGATTCCTTCAATTTGCGGGCAAATATGGCAAAATAGTTAAATTACTTGGTTTTTGAATGAGCATCTTGTAGGGTACCTTGTACAAAATTGTTGTGAAATTCTCGCGACTTCTTGGTATGGTTTTTTGTAGTTTATACGCCTATGATAATGTTGACTGTGTTTTAAAATTTTGAAATCATTGGATTTAATCTTAGTCTCAAAAAATGATTGAAGCATAGATACTAAAGTAAGATAACAAAAATTGTAGACTTCACAAATTTTGCTTATTTGCAAATTTTGAACATTCCTTTTTTTTGTTGAATAATTGCTTAACATTTTTGAATTACAAATAAAAGCATAGTGATAAATGTGGTACAAAAAAATGATTCGAACAAATTGTTTCTAGTCAACGTCGAAAGGGGCGTAATTTGTTGCTTGATTGGGGTTACCCAATATTATCTTAATGTTAGGGAGAACTTTGTTAATGATGTATAACGAATGATAAGTATAACGAAATCTTTTTTATGGTATTTGTAAAAAGACTACAAATCTACCAAATGCAGCCTCTTCTAATTTCTTGTTTGCAACATGTCTCTTGTCAAGATCAGAATGTGTGTTGTATGCTATGTCATGGTCTCTACAAGCAGCATCTAGGGGATTTACACCAGGATCACCTCTGTTTAATCTATGGTCCAATTTTGTACCGGGACCACAATACTGATAGCCTGGAATATGTAGTTCAAATGGCAGCTTGTTTATAATGTCATTAACAAGGCCCCGACCCTCAGAAATATTCCAAAATTTAGGTGGTAGAGTATTAATAATTTTTATAAGATATCCAATCCCCTTAGTGTCATTCACTATAAAATTAGACAATTTGGTGCTTATCATGTCCATAATTCCAACCTTTTCATTGTAAAAATTGTGGTTCCCAGCATTTTCCTCCCCAGCTATCACCAATAACCTATCTACAAGTTTCCTGACATCATCAACCCACACAAATTCTTTAGGCAGGGTGTTGTATTGTTTGATTCCACTGCCAGTCTTGATCTGTGACCATATGGGCTTGATTAAATTATTGTATTTTGCTCCACTGCTAGACTTGACTCTTTTTTGTGTGGGATCATTGTTCTGGTATAGAGCATCTGATTTTATTAATATTTCTTTGTAATAATCATAATCTTGATCTGTATAGCTGCCAGGCCTTTTCCTAGTCATCAGTTCCCACAACCCAGGTGTGCCGGGATATTTAACAAAACCACCTCTTTGTCCAAGATGAGATTCTGAATAAACAATCAGATCATCCCCCATAAATGTTACTCTGAAATTGCCAATTCTATGTATGATACTGCCATCAAGCTCTGTGTCAGCATATAAGCCAAACACCTCATCTTTGATGTCTTTAGGTGTGGTTAAATATTTTTGTGCAAGAAGACCCAATTCAATAGGATCCTGAGTAGCTTCAATTCTTGTAGGAGCAATAGGACTAGGTGTATGAATACTGGAAAGTGGGGTGAATGGATAATCTAATATGTTCCTAGCAGCTACAGGTACAAGCTCTGTGATCAAATTTTGATTTTGCTCTGTAACAGTTTTGATATTCTTACCTAATTCACTAATAGCATCAATTACAGGCTGTTCTGTTTGTTTGTTTTTTTCATAAATTCCTCGGTTCTCTGATTTCCATCCCTTAAATCTTTTTACAAGATAATCTCTTAACTTAAGATCATCAATTATTGGCCTTTTCATGTTTATTTATTTATATTTCAATGTCTAGAAAATTGTTGATTTTATTTCTGTATTTGCCACTATTGGGTGTTCTTGTCATATCAATAGTGACAAACCCATAACTGTCCTGGTTCCAGCACCTACTGCAAAACTTGGAAAAATCATTGTAGCTCAAGTCCCCACCTACATATTCATCATGTATGTGTTTGAGGTTGGTATGATCTTGATGAAACACACATATAAAATTGCTGTTGTCTCGGATCAGCTGCTTCGGAATTTTAGAAAAAGTCTGTGCCAGGTAGAAGCAATCAATGTTTTTGTGTCGGCCCTGTGTAAAGAAATTTCTAACCTTGTTTTGATTATCCAGTATAATGTCATCAAACACAACAACAGAATTATCGAGACATTCATGAAGTGGCTTAACATCTGGTTCAAAAGTGGCAATATCCAATCCATCATATAGCTTCATCAGCTGCTGATATTTTAATTGTTCCAAGCTCTTAGAGAAGACATACAAGTGCCTGTTTTTCCAGTCTAACCAGTTGGGTGCCAATAAAAAATTATCAACCATTAGTGTAGTTTTACCACAAGCAGATGGCCCAACAATAAGACACCTAATATTTTCAGGCAGCAACTTGCCATTTCTCTTAATCTGCTGTTCAGGTTCTGGCAGCCTTTTTATAACATCCCAGGTGCTCATATTATCACTTTGTCTGCATCGATCCAGCTGTGTTCCGGAAGTCCTAGCCATTTGACAAATAACTTGTTGCCTTTTCTGCGGATGATTTTTTCTATGAGATATGTGTCAGGCTGTTTAGTTTTGCTGAGCTCTTGTTCATAGAATCGGCCTTTGAGAATTTCTCCTCGATGATCCTTTATTATATATGTGTTAAGGGTCCCAGGTTTAACTTGAACCACTGTAAATAATTCAGTGCTCCAGTTTCTTGTAAAGCCTCTTTTGAATAAGTGCTTATATTTGCTGATTCTTACTTGATCACCCACCCTGTATTTGGCCTTTCTTGTTGTTGGCTGGTATCTAGGATAATAAACAGTCCTGATCAATTTTTGCTCATCAGATGAAGTTACTTCAGAGGGTTTCATGTTGATTGTGGAATGGACCGAGTTGTTATATTTATGTAGAAGTTCTGGAAGAATATTAATCCATTTATAATTACCTTGGAGGGTAAATTGTTTATACATAAGATTTTTTAGGGTTTTGTTGAATCTCTCTACAATTGAGGCTTTGAGGTCACTGTAACTCGAGTAATGTTTTATTGCCTGGCTTTTAATAAATTGTTGGAACACAGAATTATAAAATTCTTTGCCATTATCTGTTTGCAAATAGCGCGGTGATCTTCCACTCTGATTGATGATTGTCCTGATGGCTTCTGTAACACATTTTCCAGTCTTGGATTTGAGTGGCACAGCCCAGGCAAATTTTGAAAATGTGTCTATTACAGTAAGTAGATACTTGTAGCCCTTCTTGATTTTGTCTAAGTTTTTCAGCTGTCCACTTGCCATCTCAATCAAGTCGCTCTGCCATAAATCATCTATGCCTTTTGTGACTACTGGCAGTCTCTTATAATTATGTCTGGCTTGTCTGTGTAATTCATCAACAATAATTTTTCTAGACATAATATGTAAACAAGAATATTGCAACTATGGGGTGTTCAGCAGCTGATACTACAGGATTTTCTAAATATAATTTGTCCCCTATTTGTATTTTAAATTCCAGAGAGCCATCATCTTCAGTATAGGCTGTTTCTAATGTATTGGGATCTGTAAAATCCTCCAATTCTACACTGATGATTTTTACTTTGTTCTCAGCATTTGTTATTGATAAGGTAGGGTAGTGGTGTGCCTGTGGTTGAAGCCAATATTTGATCTTGATTGGTCTCAGTGTGCCCCCAACAAAAAACTGGTAATAAAATTGTGCAGGGGACAGCATATATATTTTGCCACCTGGTGTAAATGGTGAATCATATTCTTTGTTGGGGATGCTGTACAATTCAAGAATTACTGTATGTTTTGGATTCTCGATTATGCCCGTTATTTCTTTTTCTGCTGTAAGCAATCGGCTTGTTACAGATTCAAGGTGCTCATTGATGGTCCTAACAACATCATCATGGCCTGGCTTGATTTTTATGTCCACAACAAGTTTCTTGTATTGTTGCACAATCTCTTGAAGCTGGGTGGCAAAAACAGACAGAGCATTTGCTTGATTGGATTCCATGGTCCCTAGCTGTTGCTTGATATTAGCTACAATTTGTTGCAAATTTTCAACAACTGCCAATTTTGAATTTTGAGCAGTAAGATCATGGACCTGTCTTCTGATATCCTCAAACAGGGCATGCAGTTCATTAATATGTTGATTGGTTGGTAGAGTGGCCACTGTCTGAGTGAGATGTTTGATCTCTGCCTGGATATTCTTGATATCTTCTGATTTCAATATGCGATTCACTGCTCTCTTAATATTTTTAAGTTCCTGTGATGTGGGAAGATTTGATACTGTATTTTGCAAAAATTCAAGTGCCAATTTCACATTGTTTAATTCAGATGCATCAGCCACATTTTGCATAGCATTTTGGAGCAGGGCTATATCTGCCTGAGTGGGTGTGGATTGTTGTAAAATTTCAAATTTTGTTTGGATATCATCTATCAAGTGATGAAAATGAGATAGTTCAGATTCAGTGTTGAGGTTTTCAAGCTTTGTGATTTTTTGCTGGACACTGACAAGGGTATCTACAATTCCAGGCAATCGGGATTCTAGTACATTTGCCAAATCACTTTGCACTGCTGCTATTGTACCTTCAAGATGGGTTATGGAACTTTGAATTTTTCCAAAATCTTCATATGTTTCAAGTTGCAGCTTAATATTTGCTACACTCCGAGTTATTGCATTCAAAGCATCAGAAGATGGCAAGTTGTTCATAAAATTTTCAAGTGTCTCAATTTTTTCTTTAACCTCGGCTATGGCATTGTTCAGGGGGTCCAGATTAGGTATCTGGAGTGACTGAATCTGTTCTTTTAGAGTAGAAATCACTAGATCAAAATCTTCTTGTGATTTTATGCTTTTGACAATTGTTTGGAGCTGTGCCTGGACATTATTTATCTGCTCTTCCAATTGTTGTTTCAATTGCTCAGAATTGGTGGCCTGGGTCTTAAATTTGGCTTGAAGAGCTGCTACAGCTTCTTCTAAACTTTGAAAATTATCTAATGTGGCCAGATCAGTATATTTCTGAAGCAGCACTTTAAGTTCAGAATCAATTTTAAGAAGAGGGTCCATGCATTGTGATTGCAAATTTGTAATTTCTAATTGAAGACTGGCATTGAGTGTAGTTTGTAAAGCTTGTAAATCACTTCTTAATTTCTTGACTCTGACATCAAGCATCAGAATCTCATCACTGTGATCTTCATGTCTTGTATGGCCAAATATATCATTAGACATTTTTGTTTTAGTGGTTATTTATTATAGAGTATCTGATTCTTAATTCTATAAAAAAGGGTATAAGCTTGTCATATGACCCAGGGACCTCAATATATAAGCAGTCACCAGCAGAAACAGTATAAACAGTGCCAGAAATCATGTTTGAGTGCTTAATTCTATAAATATTTCTCCCTATTGAAATTTTAACATCACCCTCTGGGTTGTAATAAATTGCAATTGCCCACCTACAGGTAATTGGTAATGATTTAAATTATTGTTAAATATGTACAATATTTTACCTGTTTCATCATCATTATCTGTAAATATGCTGTTCAGATGAATAATTAACAAGCCACTCAGTTTAGACAGCATATCAGAAGAGGGTTGTTTTGTTGGAAGCTCCATAATAGCCTGTTTTTTGAACCCAAATAAGTTCATAGGCATGTTTATTTATTTCAAATCATGCTCTGTAATTGGGCATTGATTTCCATTTTTCAAATCACAATGCCCCCAAGGTAAAGTATGTATGCCACATGATAAAATGCATCTCTTATCATCATGTGGGTCCAGGGCCACTTTTCTTACAATATTTGAAGTCAATAAGTGATCCACACTCTGAATTCTGGATTCTGATGTTTTGATTAAATTCTGGGATTTGAGGCAATTTTTATAATCTTCAAATACAAACTCTTTTTCCACAGTCACTCTGCCAATGCCCTTGGCCTTTTTGGCAACAGCGCCACTACATGTTTTAAAAGTATACATCTTGGCACTTAACCCAGCAAATTCCACAATAACATCACCAAGTGTTTCATCTTTTAATTTGCCAGGCACCTTTTTGTTGTGGGGTTGAATTATTGTATGTTCACTGGTATCAAAATATTTAAACAATTCAGGCTGTGACATATCTTGATAAACATCTTCTGTTTTAATATCAAGAATAAAACTATCCGTGTCCATGTACATCAATTTTATATTATCACCATAAAAAGTTTTCAGCACATCATAATACAATGTTAACATATGTAATTTGGCCAATTCCAATATCACAGCCCCTACATAAATAGGTTTATCAAACTTAATCTTTGTTTTTTTCATGTTGAAAAGTGCCATGTGCTCATCATAAATTCTTCTGTAATTGAAATTAGGCTTTGCAACCAATTTTTTGCTCAGGCTGGGGTCAGTAATTATTTTAACATCGGTATGTTTTCTGACATTTTCAATAGTTTTGCCATACACAGAATTAACCATCAATTTAAACAAGCCCTTATCAAATTGGCTCTTTGCAGATGTTCGAAGCTCTGTATTTGTATCAATGTATGGTTTCAACCATTCTGAGTGCCTGAACCTCAAAACTTTGCCAACTTTGGTCACTTGAACACCATGTTTCATCAGGAACTGGAGGTTTTTGTAATATATGACATAGCCTTGTTTCGGCTCCAGAGTCATCATGAGCTTCTTCTGTTTAGAGCCAGGTGAGCACTGAACCTCGGGAATTGGGGGCAGATCAGAAAATGTATTGTGCAAATCATCAGGAATTGTCAGATCAGCCTCTAAGAAGAGGCCATAGTCACTGTCATCAAAGTCCTGAAGATCTTCAATATTGAAATCTTCAACCCATTCAAGCCCTGCATATGGCAGTTTATCCATCATGGCATAACCATAGAGGCTGTTTGCATCTACATACGCTATATAATTTGATGGCCGTGCTGGATCATAATCAGGCATATATTTGTTATTTGCTCTGGCATATCTCTGGGAACATTGCACCATCCTCCCTCTTATACATTTCTCCATAAACAGATACTTATCTTGATCGTGGATCAGATCCAAATGCATGTTAGTGTTCAAAAACGTTGCAGACCATGCTAGGCTCGGGGCACTGAAAAAATATATTGGATCCAGTCTATAATTTTGCATGGAAGATTTTCTGAATGCCTGCAATATATCAGCTAAGAGGGTCACATCAAGTTTCAAATATGCCATGTGATAATCACCAAATGTCTTGCATTTTAAATTGTTCCACATCAATTGGGCATGGTGATAATCTTCATCAGTGATTCCAGATCCTCTGATTCTGCTGTAAAACTCTTCTTGTGGTGGCAGAGAACACTCATCAAATTTAGAAAAATCTGTAACATAGTCATATGGATATACACCCTTCCGCCTGATTTGGAAACAAAGCACATGTGATTTTGAATTGATCATCAGATAATTGATTTGCCAGTGTAGCCAGGCTAGCAGATAAAATTCTGTAAGAATCAAGAAATCTTATGTGAATAGGAACACCATTAACTTTAATTATCTTGCTAATAGATATATATTTCTCATCATTTTCAGCTAAAATATTTAAATTCTGCTTCTCAAACCCCTCGTACCTGATCAGATGATGGAAATCATAATTGGATGCTCCATGGCAAAATATGGGGACAAATTTTGGTCTCTGGATCTTAATATTACAGCTATTACATAGGGCTATTAAGAATTTACCATCTGTATGAGAATGGTGTTTCACCTTGATATTTATATCTGAAAATTCAGAATCACATACCGGGCATTTTTCTGCATTGTTGAAATCTTCAATCTGTTTCTCTGTTAAAGGCAACATAGGCTTTGATTTTAATAAAATATTAGATGCTATGTCACGGCACTCATTTTCTATTCTATGTGCAAATTCTTTGATGGCATTTGGTCCCATGTATAAGTGTGGCTCACTAGCTACACCATCCCGTATAACTATATAACAAAAACTGGAAGGTTCATGTAGCTGGTATGGTGTAATTGAAGATTCTTCAGGATCTGGATTGCAGAATGCAAGAGGTTTGAGATTTGATTCAAAATCACAGACAATATATGCTGGGTGTTCCGACAAGGCTTCAAACTTTTTGAATTTGCAATTTTCACTTGGATTGGGCATCACCATATGAACAGGTTTATGGTTGCCACAGTATTTCAGATGCTCAATTAACTTGTTTTTGGCAATTTCTGCATTCACTTTACAAACCCCTTTTATTATTTTTTTACCATCAAATACACATAAACATCTTCTGCACAACTTGAATATTGTATTGGATTTGTCTAGTTGTGTTCTCACTAAAGCTTCAAGACTGTGTATCAGAGTGTAATGATATGTGCCATCCCCTTCAATTAAGAGCAAATCAATCGGAATTGCAGATTCATCATCAATTGTACTGATTCTGAGAGGTGCTATCAAGCAATTGCCAGTGGAACAAATAAATACATTAATAGATAATTGTTTGCCATTGATATGCTTGGCCCTTTTTTCAAATTTATCAATATTCTGAACAGACATTGGATATTCTAAACCCTCCATTGCCGCGGTGGCTCAGTCGGTAACGCGTCTGACTACCATGCTCAAGGTCCCGGGTTCGATCCCCGGCCGGTTCAAATCCGGGAACTTTTCTAACGGTGGAAGCGGCCCCGGCGCCTACCCAGCGTCGAATAACATGGGTACCTGGGGGAAACCCTGGGGGGTAAAGGCGGTCAGGGGCGTGATGCTGATCACATCACCCCCACTCACGACCGGATCAAGAAAGTGTGGGGCGTTACCCCCACACCCCCTATACGCCTTCATGGCGTGGTGCTATGCACAGGGGAACACTTTTTTACCATTGCCTCATCAAAATCATTTTCATGTTGTTTATAATAAGTTATTCTCTCAGGATTCCTTGAAACTGGAAACAAAGCAGCTAAAATACACCACAAAAAGCATTTCTGGTCGGTATTTTCAATATTGACCACGGCTCTTTTGTTTTTAATATTGGCAGGTAATGGCAAATATGTAGATCCTTGTAATGGGCTGAATTCAGAAATATTAACATATAACTTGTGTGGAGAACCGCATAGGCTCCATCCTGACTCTTTTGCTGCAAATTCAGAGTGTTTAATATTCAATTGATCTATTAAACTGCTTATTATTTTGTCTGAATTTGCATTTGAATATACCGGTACAGTTTCTGTTATGTGGGGCTGTGTAAATTTTGTGCCATTTGGTTTCTTATATTGTGCAAACAATTTAAGGGACAGTTTATAAGAGCCATTTTGTGCATTTAGAATTGCCTGCAGATCAGAATTTATACTGTTCAAAAAATTCTTAATATCACATCTTGGCTCTGATACAAACCGATAATCTCTTAATTGGGCATTAAAACTGCTATGGATGGGTGCATAGCATGGCTGCTTTGCTGCTCTAGCATTAACAGGTGCTTCATGCTTCCTTTTCAGACCAGAAGTAGATGGTTGTGAGGGCAATGTTGATAACTGTGCAGAGCAAGTATCTTTATGTTTATATGTGAAGTATTGCATGTTATATTTTCTATGGCATTTGGGGCATATTTTTGTGGGAGTTCTGCATTTGTCCGGGTTACAAATCTTTTGGTGCTTGGCCCAATTGGGGCTGGATATATTCTTATTGCATTGATTACAATATTTTTGACTTGGCATTTTTGTTGTTGTTTATTATATACAATTTCCTGGGATTCAAATCAAAATTCTATGCTGGATAAAAATATCAGCTGGGTTCAGCACTGTACTTTGTGTGTGTGTGTATGTGTGTATGTGTGTATACACTTAATATTTTTGGCTTTGGTAATTATATACAATTTCTTGGGGTTCAAATCAAAACTCTATGCTGGATAAAAAATATCAGTTGGGTTCAGTACAGACAAAAAAAACTGCATAGCTCTATGTCAATTAGTTCTTGAGATTTTGTATTTAGGAACCACTTTGGCGGGAATAAAACTGCCCGGGCAGGGAATATTAATCCCACAGCTCCGCGGGGCGAGAATCTGAGAAACTGCCCCGAATATTGATCCCACAACTCCGCGGCACGGCCAGTTCCTCTGCCCGGGCGGGGAATATTGATCCCACAACTCCACGGCGCGGGAATCTGAGAAACTGCCCCGAGTATTGATCCGTGCAGAAGAACTGGCCGTGCCGCAGCTCCTCGGTGCGAGAATCTGAGAAACTGCCCGAGTATTGATCCGTGCAGAGGAACTGGCCGTGCTGCAGGCTTTTTTTCAGCGGCCTTCAGAGGCACTGACCTAGCACAAATACCTGCACAGACATGCATGTCCCAGAAGGCACTGACCTAATGCCATGTATATTGATTTTATATAACAACTTAGACAGATATAGGCCTGACTCTAAATATGAATAGATTACAACAAACAAGCTGGATGTAACAAATATCAGATTTTGTATAAAAAAATGCAAAATATCCCAGTTTCAATTCAATCCATTTATCTGAATCGAAGAAACCAACAATTCACATATCCCCATATCATTGTATGCTTGCCCTATTAGTACCTCTTTTGCTGTTGTGCTCAATTAATTTTCACTAATTGGCAATTTTCTTGAAGAGGCCTAATAGAACAAGATACGGCGGTATGAGAAATATGTGAATTAAAGATATTTTAGCAATATACGACGTCTTAAGAAAGGCATATTCGGCTCCAAAGTACTTTGTCCAATGCTTACTACCATTCCCTATTACTGGCAAAAAGAGTTAAAAATATTGACATATTGAAAAAAATTGACTTGTTCCCAAGTGTTCACCGAGTTCAGACATTTGCACATACATGGCCCTGTTGTTGTTGCTTATCAAATATATATATTTTTTTGGAATATCTCTAAAACAGGCAAATTTTGTTTACTGTTTTCTACAATTGGCAATACTGACATGTATTACACACCAGATGAATTCAAAGCACAGAGGCCCATGTTTGTCATCAACACCTCAAAAAGAAAACAGGTTGTGGTGAATGACAGGACAAACATTAAAATTATCTGTGAATTCCATGAGGCATTACCTGATGACACCATATGTAGTGTTATTCTCATAGGGGAAAAATCATATGTTTATGATGTAAGAAATGAGAGGGTCACAGAGCAATTCTAGAGGGTCTCTGCATATTGCATTTTTTTTAATAAACAAATTGAAGCTGGTATCCAATTGAACTTAAACCAGAAGTAAATATGTATGGGTGTGTGTGTAGGTGGCTCTTATAAGCAGCTTGGCCTAGTTTTAAGTATGGCTAAAAAAATATGAAGAGGGGCATATTTTTGACAGGTTTATGGACAACAATCCCACAGAAGTGCCTTTTGTAAGTATAGACAAATCAATCTGAGGGGGTTCATACTTTCCGAGAAATTCCCGAGGGCATTTTTTACAAAAATCTTGGATTAGACGGGGTTCCACACTTGAGCAAAAAACTCATATGGGCATGTTGAGCTTGTTTTAAGTATAGCCAAATCTGCTTGAGGGGGGTTCATACTTTCTTGAGTTATCCTATATACTTTCCCACTACTCTTTTTCTCTACAGACAATTCACATCGCAAAATCCTACAACGTCCAACTCGTTGTGTTGGAAATTGCTCCGCTCAGAATAGAGATAAAAATAACGACTTATCATTTAATTCCTTGATCTCCCGACAGATGGCACTTCTGACTATTTTCGAAAAATTTCGTTCTAATCACGCCATCTGCAGCTCGGAAGTTACAGGAAGTGAAGGTAGTGTGTGGGCATCTGCGTGAGCACAGAACAGTTGCGTCTTGTGCTTGGTATCGGCAATACACGTAATTCACGCGCTCCACTGCAAAATGTCTCTCGGGATACGTAGTTTGGACTTTGTCGTCTTCAGAAACTAGTGAGGAATTGCCGAGATTTGTTGAACATTAACCAAGAGTCTTCAATGTAGACGTAGCTACGTTTTGAACATTGTGCCAGTTGCGAATTGCAGCATAGGAAGGAACGTGGCATTTGACGATTTGTATGCAACAGTGATATGGAAAATGGGAGAGTGAGATACTTCGGTTTTCTTACCACGAAGCACGTACACCCAAGAGTGAAGGAAGTCGTCCCCTGTCAGAACCTATAAGTTGCGACGCATAAAACGAAGGTAGGAAAGTGAAATTGTAGTTTTAGTAGATTAGAATGTGAGTCAAAAAATGCCGATTTTTACTCTACAAGAAACTTCCCGATTTTCGTAACGTTTGCTTTCAAAGTGCAAAAAAAAGAAAAAAAACTATTTTGTTACCGGACAAGTTCTGTTTTACGTCCTTCACATATGTATATGCTTTGATTTGATTTGATTTAGTTTATTTTACTTCGCGTTTTGTGCCTCTTGGCTAATTTGCGAAGATGGGGATGAGTGATGAAATGATGAAATTGATGAATGGACATTTACAAACAACCAAGCCCGACCGGGATTCGAACCCGGGACCCTTGGCGTCGCAGCGCGATGTGCTAACCACTCGGCCACAGGGTCGGGCATATGTATATGCGATTGCTAGAGAAACGATTGGGTTGAATACTGTAATTGATTGATACCAAATGCGGAACTTTAGTGCAGCACGTAAAAAAAATTAACGGTGTGTCACGTGTTTGTTAGGATCCTAATACAGTTTGAACAAATGGATGAAAGTTTAAAAATGGTGATCTTAATCAGTGCGTGCAATACTGTTTGATAATTGCCGTGTTCGTTATTTTGCGGAAAGACTTGCTGCATTTTTTTTTGAACACGTCACAAATAGTTACCTTAACTAATCACGACGATGTCATTAAACAACGCAGTTCCACATTCCCCCCCCCCTCTTTCTGGGATTCCTTCAATTTGCGGGCAAATATGGCAAAATAGTTCAATTACTTGGTTATTGAATGAGCATCTTGTAGGGTACCTTGTACAAAATTGTTCTGAAATTCTCGCGACTTCTTGGTATGGTTTTTTGTAGTTTATACGACTTTGATAATGTTGACTGTGTTTTAAAATTTTGAAATCATTGGATTTAATCTTAGTCTCAAAAAATGATTGAAGCATAGATACTAAAGTAAGATAACAAAAATTGTAGACTTCACAAATTTTGCTTATTTGCAAATTATTGAACATTCTTTTTTTTTTGTTGAATAATTGCTTAACATTTTTGAAGTACAAATATAAGCATAGTGATAAATGTGGTACAAAAAAAATGATTCGAACAAATTGTTTCTAGTCAACGTCGAAAGGGGCGTAATTTGTTGCTTGATTGGGGTTACCCAATATTATCTTAATGTTAGGGAGAACTTTGTTAATGATGTATAACGAATGATAAGTATAACGAAATCTTTTTTATGGTATTTGTAAAAAGACTATATTCGTTACGTTGTGAACATTTAATTGTTCAATAAAATGCGTCATTGAATTGTTGAAAATTGGGCATCTGTTTAATTTTCCCTTTAACACAGAGTGGTCAAAAAAAATACAAAAAGAAGAGTAAAGAGGCATTTGTAGTTGCATGCAATTGTAGTTTTTGGTGGAGGTGAATAATTCTAAATTGCCATAAGTTTACTGTAACGTTAAACGCATTTTGGAAGTTCTCGCAGTACCCCTTTCTTGATTTTCAGGATAAATTCGTAAACGGCAACATTCTTGTGTTATCAAATTGAAATTAGGAAATGTCAAGTTCGTAGTCAATTTTGAGTCGCCGCGAACAACGTGGCAATAACCTCCACCCCAATTGAATTTTGTAGGTTCGACCAAGGTGCTTAAACCATACCACGACCTTTGAGGAAGCATATAAAATCAAGCCCAGTCACGACTTTGAAAATTAAAAGCAGCACCTTGCAAACTTGAACGTTACAAAAGCCTAATATGATTTTCATAAAAATGTTGATTTATTATGTTTTTCAGAGCCTGAAAAGCGTTTTAATTCTTACATTTGGACTATAAGATGAATACTTGATTTTTCTAGATATACGCTTTCAATGAAGGTACTCGTTTGAAACTCATTTTCTCTACAGACTTAGGCAGAGATGATTTTCATTAAAATGTTGAATCATTAAGCTTTTCAGAGCCTGAAAAGTGTTTTAATTCTGACTTTTCGACTATAAGATCAAAACTTGATTTTTGAGATATACGCTTTCAATATTAGTACTCGTTTGAAACTCATTTTCTCTACATACCAAGCCAGAGATGATTTTCATAAAAATGTTGAATTATTATGTTTTTCAGGGCCTGAAAAGCGTTTTAATTCTTACATTTGGAAAATAAGATGAATACTTGATTTTTCTAGATATGCGCTTTCAATTAAGGTACTCGTTTGAAACTCATTTTCTCTACAGACCAAGGCAGAGATGATTTTCATTAAAATGTTGAATTATTATGCTTGGCAGAGCCTGAGATTCGTTTCAATTCAGACATTTGGATATAGCATGAATACTTGATTTCCCGAGATATACGTTTTGAATGCTAGTACTCGTTTGAAACTCATTTTCTATACAGACCTAGTTAAGAGATGATTTTCATTTTCATTCGAATTATTATGCTTCTCAGAGCCTGAGATTCGTTCTAATTCTGACATTTCGACTATAGGATGAAATCTTTTCGAGAAATTCGAGTTCAATGCTAACTAATACTCACTTCAGACTCATTTTCTCTACAGACAGAGCCAGATTTGACTTTCATTAAAATGTTGAATTATTATGCTTTTCAGTGGCTGCAAACCGTTTTAATTCTGACATATCGACTATAGGATCAAAACTTGATTTTTCGAGAAATTCGCGCTCAATGCAAATACTCACTTTAATTCAGACATTTGGACTATAAGATGAATACTTGATTTTTCGAGATATACGCTTTCAGCGAAGGTACTCGTTTAAACTCATTTTCTCTACAGACTAAGGCAGAGATGATTTTCACTAAAAGGTTAAATTATTAAGATTTTCAGAGCCTGAAAAACGTTTTAATTCTCATATTTCGACTACAGGATCAAAACTTGATTTTTCGAGAAATTCGCGCTCAATGCTAATATTCACTTTAATTCAGACATTTGGACTATAAGATGAATACTAGATTTTTCGAGATATACGCTTTCAAGGAAGGTACTCGTTTGAAACTCATTTTCTCTACAGACCAAGGCAGAGATAATTTTCATTAAAATGTTGCATTATTAAGATTTTCAGTCTGAAATGCGTTTTAAATATAGGATCAAAACTTGATTTCTCGAGAAATTCGCGTTCAATGCCAATACTCATTTGAAACTCATTTTCTATACAGACCTAGCCAGAGATGATTTTCTTTAAAGTGTTGAAATATTGTGCTTTTCGGAGCTTGAAGATCAATTTTATTATGACTTTTCCACTACAGAAATAAAACTTGATATTTCGAGAAATTCACGTTCAATGTTAGTACTCGTTTGAGACTCATTTTCTCTACAGACAGAGCCAGATTTAACTTTCATTAAAATGTTGAATTATTATGCTTTTCATAGGCTGGAAAGCGTTTTAATTGTAACATTTGGACTATAAGATGAATACTTGATATTTCGAAATATACGCTTTCAATGAAGGTACTCGTTTAAACTCATTTTCTCTACAGACAGAGCCAGATTTGACTTTCATTAAAATGTTGAATTATTATGCTTTTCAGAGGCTGGAAACCGTTTTAATTCTGACATATTGACTATAGGATCAAAACTTGTTTTTTCGAGAAATTCGCGCTCAATGCTAATACTCATTTTAATTCAGACATTTGGACTATAAGATGAATACTTGATTTTTCGAGATATACCCTTTCAGCGAAAGTACTCGTTTAAACTCATTTTCTCTACAGACTAAGGCAGAGATGATTTTCACTAAAAGGTTAAATTATTAAGATTTTCAGAGCCTGAAAAACGTTTTAATTCTCATATTTCGACTATAGGATCAAAACTTGATTTTTCGAGAAATTCGCGCTCAATGCTAATACTCACTTTAATTCAGACATTTGGACTATAAGATGAATACTAGATTTTTCGAGATATACGCTTTCAACGAAGGTACTCGTTTGAAACTCATTTTCTCTACAGACCAAGGCAGAGATAATTTTCATTACAATGTTGCATTATTAATATTTTCAGAGTCTGAAATGCGTTTTAAATATAGGATCAAAACTTGATTTCTCGAGAAATTCGCGTTCAATGCTAATACTCACTTGAAACTCATTTTCTATACAGACCTAGCCAGAGATGATTTTCTTTAAAGTGTTGAAATATTGTGCTTTTCGGAGCTTGAAGATCAATTTTATTATGACATTTCCACTACAGAAATAAAACTTGATTTTTCGAGAAATTCACGTTCAATGTTAGTACTCGTTTGAGACTCATTTTCTCTACAGACAGAGCAAGATTTAACTTTCATTAAAATGTTGATTTATTATGCTTTTCATAGGCTGGAAAGCGTTTTAATTGTAACATTTGGACTATAAGATGAATACTTGATATTTCGAAATATACGCTTTCAATGAAGGTACTCGTTTAAACTCATTTTCTCTACAGACCAAGCCAGAGATGATTTTCATTAAAAGGTTTAATTATTAAGCTTTTCAGAGGCTGGAAAACGTTTTATTTCTGACATTTCGACTATAGGATCAAAACTTGATTTTTCGATAAATTCGCGTTAAATGCTAATACTCATTTGAATCTCAATTTCTATACAGACTAAGCCAGAGATGATTTTCTTTGAAGAGTTGAATTATTATGTTTTTCAGAGTCTGAAAAGTGTTTTACTTATTACATTTCGCCTATAGGATCAAAAAATGATTTTTCGACATATTAGCGTTAAATGCATGATGTGGTTTTTAACTCTTTTTCTCTACAGACAATTCACATCGCAAAATCCTACAACGTCCAACTCGTTGTGTTGGAAATTGCTCCGCTCAGAATAGAGATAAAAATAAAGACTTATCATTTAATTCCTTGATCTCCCGACAGATGGCACTTCTGACTATTTTCGAAAAATTTCGTTGTAATCACGCCATCTGCAGCTCGGAAGTTACAGGAAGTGAAGGTAGTGTGTGGGCATCTGCGTGAGCACAGAACAGTTGCGTCTTGTGCTTGGTATCGGCAATACACGTAATTCACGCGCTCCACTGCAAAATGTCTCTCGGGATAAGTAGTTTGGACTTTGTCGTCTTCAGAAACTAGTGAGGAATTGCCGAGATTTGTTGAACATTAACCAAGAGTCTTCAATGTAGACGTAGATTAGAGTGTGAGTCAAAAAATGCCGATTTTTACTCTACAAGAAACTTCCCGACTTTCGTAACGTTTGCTTTCAAAGTGCAAAAAAAAGAAAAAAAACTATTTTGTTACCGGACAAGTTCTGTTTTACGTCCTTCACATATGTATATGCTTTGATTTGATTTGATTTAGTTTATTTTACTTCGCGTTTTGTGCCTCTTGGCTAAATTGCGAAGATGGGGATGAGTGATGAAATGATGAAATTGATAAATGGACATTTACAAACAACCAAGCCCGACCGGGATTCGAACCCGGGACCCTTGGCGTCGCAGCGCGATGTGCTAACCACTCGGCCACAGGGTCGGGCATATGTATATGCGATTGCTAGAGAAACGACTGGGTTGAATACTGTAATTGATTGATACCAAATGCGGAACTTTAGTGCAGCACGTAAAAAAAATTAACGGTGTGTCACGTGTTTGTTAGGATCCTAATACAGTTTGAACAAATGGATGAAAGTTTAAAAATGGTGATCTTAATCAGTGCATGCAATACTGTTTGATAATTGCCGTGTTCGTTATTTTGCGGAAAGACTTGCAGCATTTTTTTTTGAACACGTCACAGACCTTAACTAATCACGACGATGTCATTAAACAACGCAGTTCCACATTCCCCCTCCCCCCTCTTTCTGGGATTCCTTCAATTTGCGGGCAAATATGGCAAAATAGTTAAATTACTTGGTTTTTGAATGAGCATCTTGTAGGGTACATTGTACAAAATTGTTCTGAAATTCTCGCGACTTCTTGGTATGGTTTTTTGTAGTTTATACGCCTTTGATAATGTTGACTGTGTTTTAAAATTTTGAAATCATTGGATTTAATCTTAGTCTCAAAAAATGATTGAAGCATAGATACTAAAGTAAGATAACAAAAATTGTAGACTTCACAAATTTTGCTTATTTGCAAATTTTGAACATTCCTTTTTTTTTTGTTGAATAATTGCTTAACATTTTTGAAGTACAAATATAAGCATAGTGATAAATGTGGTACAAAAAAAATGATTCGAACAAATTGTTTCTAGTCAACGTCGAAAGGGGCGTAATTTGTTTCTTGATTGGGGTTACCCAATATTATCTTAATGTTAGGGAGAACTTTGTTAATGATGTATAACGAATGATAAGTATAACGAAATCTTTTTTATGGTATTTGTAAAAAGACTATATTCGTTACGTTGTGAACATTTAATTGTTCAATAAAATGCGTCATTGAATTGTTGAAAATTGGGCATCTGTTTAATTTTCTGTTTAATTTTCCCTTTAACACAGAGTGGTCAAAAAAAATACAAAAAGAAGAGTAAAGAGGCATTTGTAGTTGCATGCAATTGTAGTTTTTGGTGGAGGTGAATAATTCTAAATTGCCATAAGTTTACTGTAACGTTAAACGCATTTTGGAAGTTCTCGCAGTACCCCTTTCTTGATTTTCAGGATAAATTCGTAAACGGCAACATTCTTGTGTTATCAAATTGAAATTAGGAAATGTCAAGTTCGTAGTCAATTTTGAGGCGCCGCGAACAACGTGGCAATAACCTCAACCCCAATTGAATTTTGTAGGTTCGACCAAGGTGCTTAAACCATACCACGACCTTTGAGGAAGCATATAAAATCAAGCCCAGTCACGACTTTGAAAATGAAAAGCACCTTGCAAACTTGAACGTTACAAAAGCCTAATATGATTTTCATAAAAATGTTGATTTATTATGTTTTTCAGAGCCTGAAAAGCGTTTTAATTTTTACATTTGGACTATAAGATGAATACTTGATTTTTCTAGATATACGCTTTCAATGAAGGTACTCGTTTGAAACTCATTTTCTCTACAGACTTAGGCAGAGATGATTTTCATTAAAATGTTGAATCATTAAGCTTTTCAGAGCCTGAAAAGTGTTTTAATTCTGACTTTTCGACTATAAGATCAAAACTTGATTTTTTGAGATATACGCTTTCAATATTAGTACTCGTTTGAAACTCATTTTCTCTACATACCAAGCCAGAGATGATTTTCATAAAAATGTTGAATTATTATGTTTTTCAGGGCCTGAAAAGCGTTTTAATTCTTACATTTGGACAATAAGATGAATACTTGATTTTTCTAGATATGCGCCTTCAATTAAGGTACTCGTTTGAAACTCATTTTCTCTACAGACCAAGGCAGAGATGATTTTCATTAAAATGTTGAATTATTATGCTTGGCAGAGCCTGAGATTCGTTTCAATTCAGACATTTGGATATAGCATGAATACTTGATTTCCCGAGATATACGTTTTGAATGCTAGTACTCGTTTGAAACTCATTTTAATACAGACCTAGTTAGAGATGATTTTTTAATTCAGACATTTGGACTATAAGATGAATACTAGATTTTTCGAGATATACGCTTTCAACGAAGGTACTCGTTTGAAACTCATTTTCTCTACAGACCTAGCCAGAGATGATTTTCTTTAAAGTGTTGAAATATTGTGCTTTTCGGAGCTTGAAGATCAATTTTATTATGACATTTCCACTACAAGAAATAAAACTTCATTTTTCGAGAAATTCACGTTCAATGTTAGTACTCGTTTGAGACTCATTTTCTCTACAGACAGAGCCAGATTTAACTTTCATTAAAATGTTGAATTATTATGCTTTTCATAGGCTGGAAAGCGTTTTAATTGTAACATTTGGACTATAAGATGAATACTTGATATTTCGAAATATACGCTTTCAATGAAGGTACTCGTTTAAACTCTATTTCTCTACAGACCAAGCCAGAGATGATTTTCATTAAAAGGTTTAATTATTAAGCTTTTCAGAGGCTGGAAAACGTTTTAATTCTGACATTTCGACTATAGGATCAAAACTTGATTTTTCGATAAATTCGCGTTAAATGCTAATACTCATTTGAATCTCAATTTCTATACAGACTAAGCCAGAGATGATTTTCTTTAAAGTGTTGAATTATTATGTTTTTCAGAGTCTGAATTGCGTATTAATTATTTTGTTTCGCTTATAGGATCAAAACATGATTTTTCGAGAAAATCACGTTCCATGCTAATACTCGTTTGAAACTCATTTTCTCCACGGACCAACCCAGAGATGACTTTCTTTAAAATGTTGAATTATTATGCTTTTCAGAGTCTGAAAAGTGTTTTACTTATTACATTTCGCCTATAGGATCAAAAAATGATTTTTCGACATATTGGCGTTAAATGCATGATGTGGTTTTTAACTCTTTTTCTCTACAGACAATTCACATCGCAAAATCCTACAACGTCCAACTCGTTGTGTTGGAAATTGCTCCGCTCAGAATAGAGATAAAAATAACGACTTATCATTTAATTCCTTGATCTCCCGACAGATGGCACTTCTGACTATTTTCGAAAAATTTCGTTGTAATCACGCCATCTGCAGCTCGGAAGTTACAGGAAGTGAAGGTAGTGTGTGGGCATCTGCGTGAGCACAGAACAGTTGCGTCTTGTGCTTGGTATCGGCAATACACGTAATTCACGCGCTCCACTGCAAAATGTCTCTCGGGATACGTAGTTTGGACTTTGTCGTCTTCAGAAACTAGTGAGGAATTGCCGAGATTTGTTGAACATTAACCAAGAGTCTTCAATGTAGACGTAGCTACGTTTTGAACATTGTGCCAGTTGCGAATTGCAGCATAGGAAGGAACGTGGCATTTGACGATTTGTATGCAACAGTGATATGGAAAATGGGAGAGTGAGATACTTCGGTTTTCTTACCACGAAGCACGTACACCCAAGAGTGAAGGAAGTCGTCCCCTGTCAGAACCTATAAGTTGCGACGCATAAAACGAAGGTAGGAAAGTGAAATTGTAGTTTTAGTAGATTAGAGTGTGAGTCAAAAAATGCCGATTTTTACTCTACAAGAAACTTCCCGATTTTCGTAACGTTTGCTTTCAAAGTGCAAAAAAAAAGAAAAAAAAATTATTTTGTTACCGGACAAGTTCTGTTTTACGTCCTTCACATATGTATATGCTTTGATTTGATTTGATTTAGTTTATTTTACTTCGCGTTTTGTGCCTCTTGGCTAATTTGCGAAGATGGGGATGAGTGATGAAATGATGAAATTGATGAATGGACATTTACAAACAACCAAGCCCGACCGGGATTCGAACCCGGGACCCTTGGCGTCGCAGCGCGATGTGCTAACCACTCGGCCACAGGGTCGGGCATATGTATATGCGATTGCTAGAGAAACGATTGGGTTGAATACTGTAATTGATTGATACCAAATGCGGAACTTTAGTGCAGCACGTAAAAAAAATTAACGGTGTGTCACGTGTTTGTTAGGATCCTAATACAGTTTGAACAAATGGATGAAAGTTTAAAAATGGTGATCTTAATCAGTGCATGCAATACTGTTTGATAATTGCCGTGTTCGTTATTTTGCGGAAAGACTTGCAGCAATTTTTTTTTTGAACACGTCACAAATAGTTACCTTAACTAATCACGACGATGTCATTAAACAACGCAGTTCCACATTCCCCCCCCGCCCTCTTTCTGGGATTCCTTCAATTTGCGGGCAAATATGGCAAAATAGTTAAATTACTTGGTTTTTGAATGAGCATCTTGTAGGGTACCTTGTACAAAATTGTTCTGAAATTCTCGCGACTTCTTGGTATGGTTTTTTGTAGTTTATACGCCTATGATAATGTTGACTGTGTTTTAAAATTTTGAAATCATTGGATTTAATCTTAGTCTCAAAAAATGATTGAAGCATAGATACTAAAGTAAGATAACAAAAATTGTAGACTTCACAAATTTTGCTTATTTGCAAATTTTGAACATTCCTTTTTTTTTGTTGAATAATTGCTTAACATTTTTGAAGTACAAATATAAGCATAGTGATAAATGTGGTACAAAAAAATATGATTCGAACAAATTGTTTCTAGTCAACGTCGAAAGGGGCGTAATTTGTTGCTTGATTGGGGTTACCCAATATTATCTTAATGTTAGGGAGAACTTTGTTAATGATGTATAACGAATGATAAGTATAACGAAATCTTTTTTATGGTATTTGTAAAAAGACTATATTCGTTACGTTGTGAACATTTAATTGTTCAATAAAATGCGTCATTGAATTGTTGAAAATTGGGCATCTGTTTTTGACTTAGGATAAATTTAATTTTCCCTTTAACACAGAGTGGTCAAAAAAAATACAAAAAGAAGAGTAAAGAGGCATTTGTAGTTGCATGCAATTGTAGTTTTTGGTGGAGGTGAATAGTTCTAAATTGCCATAAGTTTACTGTAACGTTAAACGCATTTTGGAAGTTCTCGCAGTACCCCTTTCTTGATTTTCAGGATAAATTCGTAAACGGCAACATTCTTGTGTTATCAAATTGAAATTAGGAAATGTTAATTTCGTAGTCAATTTTGAGGCGCCGCGAACAACGTGGCAATAACCTCCACCCCAATTGAATTTTGTAGGTTCGACCAAGGTGCTTAAACCATACCACGACCTTTGAGGAAGCATATAAAATCAAGCCCAGCCACGACTTTGAAAATTAAAAGCACCTTGCAAACTTGAACGTTACAAAAGCCTAATATGATTTTCATAAAAATGTTGATTTATTATGTTTTTCAGAGCCTGAAAAGCGTTTTAATTCTTACATTTGGACTATAAGATGAATACTTGATTTTTCTAGATATACGCTTTCAATGAAGGTACTCGTTTCAAACTCATTTTCTCTACAGACTTAGGCAGAGATGATTTTCATTAAAATGTTGAATCATTAAGCTTTTGAGAGCCTGAAAAGTGTTTTAAATCTGACTTTTCGACTATAAGATCAAAACTTGATTTTTTGAGATATACGCTTTCAATATTAGTACTCGTTTGAAACTAATTTTCACTACATACCAAGCCAGAGATGATTTTCATAAAAATGTTGAATTATTATGTTTTTCAGGGCCTGAAAAGCGTTTTAATTCTTACATTTGGACAATAAGATTGTCCAAACAAATTAAAAACAATACTTGATTTTTCTAGATATGCGCTTTCAATTAAGGTACTCGTTTGAAACTCATTTTCTCTACAGACCAAGGCAGAGATGATTTTCATTAAAATGTTGAATTATTATGCTTGGCAGAGCCTGAGATTCGTTTCAATTCAGACATTTGGATATAGCATGAATACTTGATTTCCCGAGATATACGTTTTGAATGCTAGTACTCGTTTGAAACTCATTTTCTATACGGACCTAGTTAGATATGATTTTCATATTCATTCGAATTATTATGCTTCTCAGAGCCTGAGATTCGTTCTAATTCTGACATTTCGACTATAGGATGAAATCTTTTCGAGAAATTCGAGTTCAATGCTAATTAATACTCACTTCAGACTCATTTTCTCTACAGATAGAGCCAGATTTGACTTTCATTAAAATGTTGAATTATTATGCTTTTCAGAGGCTGGAAACCGTTTTAATTCTGACATTTCGACTATAAGATCAAAACTTGATTTTTCGAGAAATTCGCGCTCAATGCTAATACTCACTTTAATTCAGACATTTGGACTATAAGATGAATACTTGATTTTTCGAGATATACGCTTTCAGCGAAGGTACTCGTTTAAACTCATTTTCTCTACAGACTAAGGCAGAGATGATTTTCACTAAAAGGTTAAATTATTAAGATTTTCAGAGCCTGAAAAACGTTTTAATTCTCATATTTCGACTATAGGATCAAAACTTGATTTTTCGAGAAATTCGCCCTCAATGCCAATACTCACTTTAATTCAGACATTTGGACTATAAGATGAATACTAGATTTTTCAAGATATATGCTTTCAAGGAAGGTACTCGTTTGAAACTCATTTTCTCTACAGACCAAGGCAGAGATAATTTTCATTAAAATGTTGCATTATTAAGATTTTCAGAGTCTGAAATGCGTTTTAAATATAGGATCAAAACTTGATTTCTCGAGAAATTCGCGTTCAATGCTAATACTCACTTGTATCTCATTTTCTATACAGACCTAGCCAGAGATGATTTTCTTTAAAGTGTTGAAATATTGTGCTTTTCGGAGCTTGAAGATCAATTTTATTATGACATTTCCACTACAAGAAATAAAACTTGATTTTTCGAGAAATTCACGTTCAATGTTAGTACACGTTTGAGACTCATTTTCTCTACAGACAGAGCCAGATTTAACTTTCATTAAAATGTTGAATTATAATGCTTTTCATAGGCTGGAAAGTGTTTTAATTGTGACATTTGGACTATAAGATGAATACTTAATATTTCGAAATATACGCTTTCAATGAAGGTACTCGTTTAAACTCATTTTCTCTACAGACCAAGTAAGAGATGATTTTCATTAAAAGGTTTATTATTAAGCTTTTCAGAGGCTGGAAAACGTTTTAATTCTGACATTTCGACTATAGGATCAAAACTTGATTTTTCGATAAATTCGCGTTAAATGCTAATACTCATTTGAATCTCAATTTCTATACAGACTAAGCCAGAGATGATTTTCTTTAAAATGTTGATTTATTATGCTTTTCAGAGTCTGAAAAGTGTTTTACTTATTACATTTCGCCTATAGGATCAAAAAATGATTTTTCGACATATTAGCGTTAAATGCATGATGTGGTTTTTAACTCTTTTTCTCTACAGACAATTCACATCGCAAAATCCTACAACGTCCAACTCGTTGTGTTGGAAATTGCTCCGCTCAGAATAGAGATAAAAATAACGACTTATCATTTAATTCCTTGATCTCCCGACAGATGGCACTTCTGACTATTTTCGAAAAATTTCGTTGTAATCACGCCATCTGCAGCTCGGAAGTTACAGGAAGTGAAGGTAGTGTGTGGGCATCTGCGTGAGCACAGAACAGTTGCGTCTTGTGCTTGGTATCGGCAATACACGTAATTCACGCGCTCCACTGCAAAATGTCTCTCGGGATACGTAGTTTGGACTTTGTCGTCTTCAGAAACTAGTGAGGAATTGCCGAGATTTGTTGAACATTAACCTAGAGTCTTCAATGTAGACGTAGCTACGTTTTGAACATTGTGCCAGTTGCGAATTGCAGCATAGGAAGGAACGTGGCATTTGACGATTTGTATGCAACAGTGATATGGAAAATGGGAGAGTGAGATACTTCGGTTTTCTTACCACGAAGCACGTACACCCAAGAGTGAAGGAAGTCGTCCCCTGTCAGAACCTATAAGTTGCGACGCATAAAACGAAGGTAGGAAAGTGAAATTGTAGTTTTAGTAGATTAGAGTGTGAGTCAAAAAATGCCGATTTTTACTCTACAAGAAACTTCCCGATTTTCTTAACGTTTGCTTTCAAAGTGCAAAAAAAAAGAAAAAAAAATTATTTTGTTACCGGACAAGTTCTGTTTTACGTCCTTCACATATGTATATGCTTTGATTTGATTTGATTTAGTTTATTTTACTTCGCGTTTTGTGCCTCTTGGCTAATTTGCGAAGATGGGGATGAGTGATGAAATGATGAAATTGATGAATGGACATTTACAAACAACCAAGCCCGACCGGGATTCGAACCCGGGACCCTTGGCGTCGCAGCGCGATGTGCTAACCACTCGGCCACAGGGTCGGGCATATGTATATGCGATTGCTAGAGAAACGATTGGGTTGAATACTGTAATTGATTGATACCAAATGCGGAACTTTAGTGCAGCACGTAAAAAAAATTAACGGTGTGTCACGTGTTTGTTAGGATCCTAATACAGTTTGAACAAATGGATGAAAGTTTAAAAATGGTGATCTTAATCAGTGCATGCAATACTGTTTGATAATTGCCGTGTTCGTTATTTTGCGGAAAGACTTGCAGCATTTTTTTTTTGAACACGTCACAAATAGTTACCTTAACAAATCACGACGATGTCATTAAACAACGCAGTTCCACATTCCCCCCCCCTCTTTCTGGGATTCCTTCAATTTGCGGGCAAATATGGCAAAATAGTTCAATTACTTGGTTTTTGAATGAGCATCTTGTAGGGTACCTTGTACAAAATTGTTGTGGAATTCTCGCGACTTCTTGTTATGGTTTTTTGTAGTTTATACGCCTATGATAATGTTGACTGTGTTTTAAAATTTTGAAATCATTGGATTTAATCTTAGTCTCAAAAAATGATTGAAGCATAGATACTAAAGTAAGATAACAAAAATTGTAGACTTCACAAATTTTGCTTATTTGCAAATTTTGAACATTCTCTTTTTTTGTTGAATAATTGCTTAACATTTTTGAAGTACAAATATAAGCATAGTGATAAATGTGGTACAAAAAAAAAAGATTCGAACAAATTGTATCTAGTCAACGTCGAAAGGGGCGTAATTTGTTGCTTGATTGGGGTTACCCAATATTATCTTAATGTTAGGGAGAACTTTGTTAATGATGTATAACGAATGATAAGGATAACGAAATCTTTTTTATGGTATTTGTAAAAAGACTATATTCGTTACGTTGTGAACATTTAATTGTTCAATAAAATGCGTCATTGAATTGTTGAAAATTGGGCATCTGTTTTTGACTTAGGATAAATTTAATTTTCCCTTTAACACAGAGTGGTAAAAAAAAATACAAAAAGAAGAGTAAAGAGGCATTTGTAGTTGCATGCAATTGTAGTTTTTGGTAGAGGTGAATAATTCTAAATTGCCATAAGTTTACTGTAACGTTAAACGCATTTTGGAAGTTCTCGCAGTACCCCTTTCTTGATTTTCAGGATAAATTCGTAAACGGCAACATTCTTGTGTTATCAAATTGAAATAAGGAAATGTCAAGTTCGTAGTCAATTTTGAGGCGCCACGAATAACGTGGCAATAACCTCCACCCCAATTGAATTTTGTAGGTTCGACCAAGGTGCTTAAACCATACCACGACCTTTGAAGAAGCATATAAAATCAAGCCCAGTCACGACTTTGAAAATTAAAAGCAGCACCTTGCAAACTTGAACGTTACAAAAGCCTAATATGATTTTCAAAAAAATGTTGATTTATTATGCTTTTCAGAGCCTGAAAAGCGTTTTTATTGTTACATTTGGACTATAAGATGAATACTTGATTTTTCTAGATATACGCTTTCAATGAAGGTACTCGTTTGAAACTCATTTTCTCTACATACCAAGCCAGAGATGATTTTCATAAAAATGTTGAATTATTATGTTTTTCAGGGCCTGAAAAGCGTTTTAATTCTTACATTTGGACAATAAGATGAATACTTGATTTTTCTAGTTATGCGCTTTCAATTAAGGTACTCGTTTGAAACTCATTTTCTCTACAGACTTAGGCAGAGATGATTTTCATTAAAATGTTGAATCATTAAGCTTTTCAGAGCCTGAAAAGTGTTTTAATTCTGACTTTTCGACTATAAGATCAAAACTTGATTTTTTGAGATATACGCTTTCAATATTAGTACTCGTTTGAAACTCATTTTCTCTACATACCAAGCCAGAGATGATTTTCATAAAAATGTTGAATTATTATGTTTTTCAGGGCCTGAAAAGCGTTTTAATTGTTACATTTGGACAATAAGATGAATACTTGATTTTTCTAGTTATGCGCTTTCAATTAAGGTACTCGTTTGAAACTCATTTTCTCTACAGACCAAGGCAGAGATGATTTTCATTAAAATGTTGAATTATTATGCTTGGCAGAGCCTGAGAATCGTTTCAATTCAGACATTTGGATATAGCATGAATACTTGATTTCCCGAGATATACGTTTTGAATGCTAGTACTCGTTTGAAACTCATTTTCTATACAGACCTAGTTAGAGATGATTTTCATTTTCATTCGAATTATTATGCTTCTCAGAGCCTGAGATTCGTTCTAATTCTGACATTTCGACTATAGGATGAAATCTTTTCGAGAAATTCGAGTTCAATGCTAACTAATACTCACTTCAGACTCATTTTCTCTACAGACTTACATTAAAATGTTGAATTATTATGCTTTTCAGAGGCTGGAAACCGTTTTAATTCTGACATATCGACTATAGGATCAAAACTTGATTTTTCGAGAAATTCGCGCTCAATGCTAATACTCACGTTAATTCAGACATTTGGACTATAAGATGAATACTAGATTTTTCGAGATATACGCTTTCAACTAAGGTACTCGTTTGAAACTCATTTTCTCTACAGACCAAGGCAGAGATAATTTTCATTAAAATGTTGCATTATTAAGATTTTCAGAGTCTGAAATGCGTTTTAAATATAGGATCAAAACTTGATTTCTCGAGAAATTCGCGTTCAATGCTAATACTCACTTGAAACTCATCTTCTATACAGACCTAGCCAGAGATGATTTTCTTTAAAGTGTTGAAATATGTGCTTTTCGGAGCTTGAAGATCAATTTTATTATGACATTTCCACTACAAGAAATAAAACTTGATTTTTCGAGAAATTCACGTTCAATGTTAGTACTCGTTTGAGACTCATTTTCTCTACAGACAGAGCCAGATTTAACTTTCATTAAAATGTTGAATTATTATGCTTTTCATAGGCTGGAAAGCGTTTTAATTGTAACATTTGGACTATAAGGTGAATACTTGATATTTCGAAATATACGCTTTCAATGAAGGTACTCGTTTAAACTCATTTTCTCAACAGACCAAGCCAGAGATGATTTTCATTAAAAGGTTTAATTATTAAGCTTTTCAGAGGCTGGAAAACGATTTAATTCTGACATTTCGACTATAGGATCAAAACTTGATTTTTCGATAAATTCGCGTTAAATGCTAATACTCATTTGAATCTCAATTTCTATACAGACTAAGCCAGAGATGATTTTCTTTAAAGTGTTGAATTATTATGTTTTTCAGAGTCTGAATTGCGTATTAATTATTTTGTTTCGCTTATAGGATCAAAACATGATTTTTCGAGAAAATCACGTTCCATGCTAATACTCGTTTGACCACGGACCAACCCAGAGATGACTTTCTTTAAAATGTTGAATTATTATGCTTTTCAGAGTCTGAAAAGTGTTCTACTTATTACATTTCGCCTATAGGATCAAAAAATGATTTTTCGACATATTAGCGTTAAATGCATGATGTGGTTTTTAACTCTTTTTCTCTACAGACAATTCACATCGCAAAATCCTACAACGTCCAACTCGTTGTGTTGGAAATTGCTCCGCTCAGAATAGAGATAAAAATAACGACTTATCATTTAATTCCTTGATCTCCCGACAGATGGCACTTCTGACTATTTTCGAAAAATTTCGTTGTAATCACGCCATCTGCAGCTCGGAAGTTACAGGAAGTGAAGGTAGTGTGTGGGTATCTGCGTGAGCACAGAACAGTTGCGTCTTGTGCTTGGTATCGGCAATACACGTAATTCACGCGCTCCACTGCAAAATGTCTCTCGGGATACGTAGTTTGGACTTTGTCGTCTTCAGAAACTAGTGAGGAATTGCCGAGATTTGTTGAACATTAACCAAGAGTCTTCAATGTAAAGATAGACGTAGCTACGTTTTGAACATTGTGCCAGTTGCGAATTGCAGCATAGGAAGGAACGTGGCATTTGACGATTTGTATGCAACAGTGATATGGAAAATGGGACAGTGAGATACTTCGGTTTTCTTACCACGAAGCACGTACACCCAAGAGTGAAGGAAGTCGTCCCCTGTCAGAACCTATAAGTTGCGACGCATAAAACGAAGGTAGGAAAGTGAAATTGTAGTTTTAGTAGATTAGAGTGTGAGTCAAAAAATGCCGATTTTTACTCTACAAGAAACTTCCCGATTTTCGTAACGTTTGCTTTCAAAGTGCAAAAAAAAAGAAAAAAAAATTATTTTGTTACCGGACAAGTTCTGTTTTACGTCCTTCACATATGTATATGCTTTGATTTGATTTGATTTAGTTTATTTTACTTCGCGTTTTGTGCCTCTTGGCTAATTTGCGAAGATGGGGATGAGTGATGAAATGATGAAATTGATGAATGGACATTTACAAACAACCAAGCCCGACCGGGATTCGAACCCGGGACCCTTGGCGTCGCAGCGCGATGTGCTAACCACTCGGCCACAGGGTCGGGCATATGTATATGCGATTGCTAGAGAAACGACTGGGTTGAATACTGTAATTGATTGATACCAAATGCGGAACTTTAGTCCAGCACGTAAAAAAAATTAACGGTGTGTCACGTGTTTGTTAGGATCCTAATACAGTTTGAACAAATGGATGAAAGTTTAAAAATGGTGATCTTAATCAGTGCATGCAATACTGTTTGATAATTGCCGTGTTCGTTATTTTGCGGAAAGACTTGCAGCATTTTTTTTTGAACACGTCACAAATAGTTACCTTAACTAATCACGACGATGTCATTAAACAACGCAGTTCCACATCCCCCCCCCCCCCTCTTTCTGGGATTCCTTCAATTTGCGGGCAAATATGGCAAAATAGTTCAATTACTTGGTTTTTGAATGAGCATCTTGTAGGGTACCTTGTACAAAATTGTTCTGAAATTCTCGCGACTTCTTGGTATGTTTTTTTGTAGTTTATACGCCTATGATAATGTTGACTGTGTTTTAAAATTTTGAAATCATTGGATTTAATCTTAGTCTCAAAAAATGATTGAAGCATAGATACTAAAGTAAGATAACAAAAATTGTAGACTTCACAAATCTTGCTTATTTGCAAATTTTGAACATTACTTTTTTTTTGTTGAATAATTGCTTAACATTTTTGAAGTACAAATATAAGCATAGTGATAAATGTGGTACAAAAAAATATGATTCGAACAAATTGTTTCTAGTCAACGTCGAAAGGGGCGTAATTTGTTGCTTGATTGGGGTTACCCAATATTATCTTAATGTTAGGGAGAACTTTGTTAATGATGTATAACGAATGATAAGTATAACGAAATCTTTTTTATGGTATTTGTAGAAAGACTATATTCGTTACGTTGAGAACATTTAATTGTTCAATAAAATGCGTCATTGAATTGTTGAAAATTGGGCATCTGTTTTTGACTTAGGATAAATTTAATTTTCCCTTTAACACAGAGTGGTCAAAAAAAATACAAAAAGAAGAGTAAAGAGGCATTTGTAGTTGCATGCAATTGTAGTTTTTGGTGGAGGTGAATAGTTCTAAATTGCCATAAGTTTACTGTAACGTTAAACGCATTTTGGAAGTTCTCGCAGTACCCCTTTCTTGATTTTCAGGATAAATTCGTAAACGGCAACATTCTTGTGTTATCAAATTGAAATTAGGAAATGTTAATTTCGTAGTCAATTTTGAGGCGCCGCGAACAACGTGGCAATAACCTCCACCCCAATTGAATTTTGTAGGTTCGACCAAGGTGCTTAAACCATACCACGACCTTTGAGGAAGCATATAAAATCAAGCCCAGCCACGACTTTGAAAATTAAAAGCACCTTGCAAACTTGAACGTTACAAAAGCCTAATATGATTTTCATAAAAATGTTGATTTATTATGTTTTTCAGAGCCTGAAAAGCGTTTTAATTCTTACATTTGGACTATAAGATGAATACTTGATTTTTCTAGATATACGCTTTCAATGAAGGTACTCGTTTCAAACTCATTTTCTCTACAGACTTAGGCAGAGATGATTTTCATTAAAATGTTGAATCATTAAGCTTTTGAGAGCCTGAAAAGTGTTTTAAATCTGACTTTTCGACTATAAGATCAAAACTTGATTTTTTGAGATATACGCTTTCAATATTAGTACTCGTTTGAAACTAATTTTCACTACATACCAAGCCAGAGATGATTTTCATAAAAATGTTGAATTATTATGTTTTTCAGGGCCTGAAAAGCGTTTTAATTCTTACATTTGGACAATAAGATTGTCCAAACAAATTAAAAACAATACTTGATTTTTCTAGATATGCGCTTTCAATTAAGGTACTCGTTTGAAACTCATTTTCTCTACAGACCAAGGCAGAGATGATTTTCATTAAAATGTTGAATTATTATGCTTGGCAGAGCCTGAGATTCGTTTCAATTCAGACATTTGGATATAGCATGAATACTTGATTTCCCGAGATATACGTTTTGAATGCTAGTACTCGTTTGAAACTCATTTTCTATACGGACCTAGTTAGATATGATTTTCATATTCATTCGAATTATTATGCTTCTCAGAGCCTGAGATTCGTTCTAATTCTGACATTTCGACTATAGGATGAAATCTTTTCGAGAAATTCGAGTTCAATGCTAATTAATACTCACTTCAGACTCATTTTCTCTACAGATAGAGCCAGATTTGACTTTCATTAAAATGTTGAATTATTATGCTTTTCAGAGGCTGGAAACCGTTTTAATTCTGACATTTCGACTATAAGATCAAAACTTGATTTTTCGAGAAATTCGCGCTCAATGCTAATACTCACTTTAATTCAGACATTTGGACTATAAGATGAATACTTGATTTTTCGAGATATACGCTTTCAGCGAAGGTACTCGTTTAAACTCATTTTCTCTACAGACTAAGGCAGAGATGATTTTCACTAAAAGGTTAAATTATTAAGATTTTCAGAGCCTGAAAAACGTTTTAATTCTCATATTTCGACTATAGGATCAAAACTTGATTTTTCGAGAAATTCGCCCTCAATGCCAATACTCACTTTAATTCAGACATTTGGACTATAAGATGAATACTAGATTTTTCAAGATATATGCTTTCAAGGAAGGTACTCGTTTGAAACTCATTTTCTCTACAGACCAAGGCAGAGATAATTTTCATTAAAATGTTGCATTATTAAGATTTTCAGAGTCTGAAATGCGTTTTAAATATAGGATCAAAACTTGATTTCTCGAGAAATTCGCGTTCAATGCTAATACTCACTTGTATCTCATTTTCTATACAGACCTAGCCAGAGATGATTTTCTTTAAAGTGTTGAAATATTGTGCTTTTCGGAGCTTGAAGATCAATTTTATTATGACATTTCCACTACAAGAAATAAAACTTGATTTTTCGAGAAATTCACGTTCAATGTTAGTAAACGTTTGAGACTCATTTTCTCTACAGACAGAGCCAGATTTAACTTTCATTAAAATGTTGAATTATAATGCTTTTCATAGGCTGGAAAGTGTTTTAATTGTGACATTTGGACTATAAGATGAATACTTAATATTTCGAAATATACGCTTTCAATGAAGGTACTCGTTTAAACTCATTTTCTCTACAGACCAAGTAAGAGATGATTTTCATTAAAAGGTTTATTATTAAGCTTTTCAGAGGCTGGAAAACGTTTTAATTCTGACATTTCGACTATAGGATCAAAACTTGATTTTTCGATAAATTCGCGTTAAATGCTAATACTCATTTGAATCTCAATTTCTATACAGACTAAGCCAGAGATGATTTTCTTTAAAATGTTGATTTATTATGCTTTTCAGAGTCTGAAAAGTGTTTTACTTTTTACATTTCGCCTATAGGATCAAAAAATGATTTTTCGACATATTAGCGTTAAATGCATGATGTGATTTTTAACTCTTTTTCTCTACAGACAATTCACATCGCAAAATCCTACAACGTCCAACTCGTTGTGTTGGAAATTGCTCCGCTCAGAATAGAGATAAAAATAACGACTTATCATTTAATTCCTTGATCTCCCGACAGATGGCACTTCTGACTATTTTCGAAAAATTTCGTTGTAATCACGCCATCTGCAGCTCGGAAGTTACAGGAAGTGAAGGTAGTGTGTGGGCATCTGCGTGAGCACAGAACAGTTGCGTCTTGTGCTTGGTATCGGCAATACACGTAATTCACGCGCTCCACTGCAAAATGTCTCTCGGGATACGTAGTTTGGACTTTGTCGTCTTCAGAAACTAGTGAGGAATTGCCGAGATTTGTTGAACAATAACCTACAGTCTTCAATGTAGACGTAGCTACGTTTTGAACATTGTGCCAGTTGCGAATTGCAGCATAGGAAGGAACGTGGCATTTGACGATTTGTATGCAACAGTGATATGGAAAATGGGAGAGTGAGATACTTCGGTTTTCTTACCACGAAGCACGTACACCCAAGAGTGAAGGAAGTCGTCCCCTGTCAGAACCTATAAGTTGCGACGCATAAAACGAAGGTAGGAAAGTGAAATTGTAGTTTTAGTAGATTAGAGTGTGAGTCAAAAAATGCCGATTTTTACTCTACAAGAAACTTCCCGATTTTCGTAACGTTTGCTTTCAAAGTGCAAAAAAAAAGAAAAAAAAATTATTTTGTTACCGGACAAGTTCTGTTTTACGTCCTTCACATATGTATATGCTTTGATTTGATTTGATTTAGTTTATTTTACTTCGCGTTTTGTGCCTCTTGGCTAATTTGCGAAGATGGGGATGAGTGATGAAATGATGAAATTGATGAATGGACATTTACAAACAACCAAGCCCGACCGGGATTCGAACCCGGGACCCTTGGTGTCGCAGCGCGATGTGCTAACCACTCGGCCACAGGGTCGGGCATATGTATATGCGATTGCTAGAGAAACGATTGGGTTGAATACTGTAATTGATTGATACCAAATGCGGAACTTTAGTGCAGCACGTAAAAAAAATTAACGGTGTGTCACGTGTTTGTTAGGATCCTAATACAGTTTGAACAAATGGATGAAAGTTTAAAAATGGTGATCTTAATCAGTGCATGCAATACTGTTTGATAATTGCCGTGTTCGTTATTTTGCGGAAAGACTTGCAGCATTTTTTTTTTGAACACGTCACAAATAGTTACCTTAACAAATCACGACGATGTCATTAAACAACGCAGTTCCACATTCCCCCCCCCTCTTTCTGGGATTCCTTCAATTTGCGGGCAAATATGGCAAAATAGTTCAATTACTTGGTTTTTGAATGAGCATCTTGTAGGGTACCTTGTACAAAATTGTTGTGGAATTCTCGCGACTTCTTGTTATGGTTTTTTGTAGTTTATACGCCTATGATAATGTTGACTGTGTTTTAAAATTTTGAAATCATTGGATTTAATCTTAGTCTCAAAAAATGATTGAAGCATAGATACTAAAGTAAGATAACAAAAATTGTAGACTTCACAAATTTTGCTTATTTGCAAATTTTGAACATTCTCTTTTTTTGTTGAATAATTGCTTAACATTTTTGAAGTACAAATATAAGCATAGTGATAAATGTGGTACAAAAAAAAAAGATTCGAACAAATTGTTTCTAGTCAACGTCGAAAGGGGCGTAATTTGTTGCTTGATTGGGGTTACCCAATATTATCTTAATGTTAGGGAGAACTTTGTTAATGATGTATAACGAATGATAAGGATAACGAAATCTTTTTAATGGTATTTGTAAAAAGACTATATTCGTTACGTTGTGAACATTTAATTGTTCAATAAAATGCGTCATTGAATTGTTGAAAATTGGGCATCTGTTTTTGACTTAGGATAAATTTAATTTTCCCTTTAACACAGAGTGGTAAAAAAAAATACAAAAAGAAGAGTAAAGAGGCATTTGTAGTTGCATGCAATTGTAGTTTTTGGTAGAGGTGAATAATTCTAAATTGCCATAAGTTTACTGTAACGTTAAACGCATTTTGGAAGTTCTCGCAGTACCCCTTTCTTGATTTTCAGGATAAATTCGTAAACGGCAACATTCTTGTGTTATCAAATTGAAATTAGGAAATGTCAAGTTCGTAGTCAATTTTGAGGCGCCACGAATAACGTGGCAATAACCTCCACCCCAATTGAATTTTGTAGGTTCGACCAAGGTGCTTAAACCATACCACGACCTTTGAAGAAGCATATAAAATCAAGCCCAGTCACGACTTTGAAAATTAAAAGCAGCACCTTGCAAACTTGAACGTTACAAAAGCCTAATATGATTTTCAAAAAAATGTTGATTTATTATGCTTTTCAGAGCCTGAAAAGCGTTTTTATTGTTACATTTGGACTATAAGATGAATACTTGATTTTTCTAGATATACGCTTTCAATGAAGGTACTCGTTTGAAACTCATTTTCTCTACATACCAAGCCAGAGATGATTTTCATAAAAATGTTGAATTATTATGTTTTTCAGGGCCTGAAAAGCGTTTTAATTCTTACATTTGGACAATAAGATGAATACTTGATTTTTCTAGTTATGCGCTTTCAATTAAGGTACTCGTTTGAAACTCATTTTCTCTACAGACTTAGGCAGAGATGATTTTCATTAAAATGTTGAATCATTAAGCTTTTCAGAGCCTGAAAAGTGTTTTAATTCTGACTTTTCGACTATAAGATCAAAACTTGATTTTTTGAGATATACGCTTTCAATATTAGTACTCGTTTGAAACTCATTTTCTCTACATACCAAGCCAGAGATGATTTTCATAAAAATGTTGAATTATTATGTTTTTCAGGGCCTGAAAAGCGTTTTAATTCTTACATTTGGACAATAAGATGAATACTTGATTTTTCTAGTTATGCGCTTTCAATTAAGGTACTCGTTTGAAACTCATTTTCTCTACAGACCAAGGCAGAGATGATTTTCATTAAAATGTTGAATTATTATGCTTGGCAGAGCCTGAGAATCGTTTCAATTCAGACATTTGGATATAGCATGAATACTTGATTTCCCGAGATATACGTTTTGAATGCTAGTACTCGTTTGAAACTCATTTTCTATACAGACCTAGTTAGAGATGATTTTCATTTTCATTCGAATTATTATGCTTCTCAGAGCCTGAGATTCGTTCTAATTCTGACATTTCGACTATAGGATGAAATCTTTTCGAGAAATTCGAGTTCAATGCTAACTAATACTCACTTCAGACTCATTTTCTCTACAGACTTACATTAAAATGTTGAATTATTATGCTTTTCAGAGGCTGGAAACCGTTTTAATTCTGACATATCGACTATAGGATCAAAACTTGATTTTTCGAGAAATTCGCGCTCAATGCTAATACTCACTTTAATTAAGACATTTGGACTATAAGATGAATACTTGATTTTTCGAGATATACGCTTTCAGCGAAGGTACTCGTTTAAACTCATTTTCTCTACAGACTAAGGCAGAGATGATTTTCTCTAAAAGGTTAAATTATTAAGATTTTCAGAGCCTGAAAAACGTTTTAATTCTCATATTTCGACTATAGGATCAAAACTTGATTTTTCGAGAAATTCGCGCTCAATGCTAATACTCACGTTAATTCAGACATTTGGACTATAAGATGAATACTAGATTTTTCGAGATATACGCTTTCAACTAAGGTACTCGTTTGAAACTCATTTTCTCTACAGACCAAGGCAGAGATAATTTTCATTAAAATGTTGCATTATTAAGATTTTCAGAGTCTGAAATGCGTTTTAAATATAGGATCAAAACTTGATTTCTCGAGAAATTCGCGTTCAATGCTAATACTCACTTGAAACTCATCTTCTATACAGACCTAGCCAGAGATGATTTTCTTTAAAGTGTTGAAATATGTGCTTTTCGGAGCTTGAAGATCAATTTTATTATGACATTTCCACTACAAGAAATAAAACTTGATTTTTCGAGAAATTCACGTTCAATGTTAGTACTCGTTTGAGACTCATTTTCTCTACAGACAGAGCCAGATTTAACTTTCATTAAAATGTTGAATTATTATGCTTTTCATAGGCTGGAAAGCGTTTTAATTGTAACATTTGGACTATAAGATGAATACTTGATATTTCGAAATATACGCTTTCAATGAAGGTACTTGTTTAAACTCATTTTCTCAACAGACCAAGCCAGAGATGATTTTCATTAAAAGGTTTAATTATTAAGCTTTTCAGAGGCTGGAAAACGTTTTAATTCTGACATTTCGACTATAGGATCAAAACTTGATTTTTCGATAAATTCGCGTTAAATGCTAATACTCATTTGAATCTCAATTTCTATACAGACTAAGCCAGAGATGATTTTCTTTAAAGTGTTGAATTATTATGTTTTTCACAGTCTGAATTGCGTATTAATTATTTTGTTTCGCTTATAGGATCAAAACATGATTTTTCGAGAAAATCACGTTCCATGCTAATACTCGTTTGAAACTCATTTTCTCCACGGACCAACCCAGAGATGACTTTCTTTAAAATGTTGAATTATTATGCTTTTCAGAGTCTGAAAAGTGTTTTACTTATTACATTTCGCCTATAGGATTTTTCGACATATTAGCGTTAAATGCATGTTGTGGTTTTTAACTCTTTTTTTCTACAGACAATTCACATCGCAAAATCCTACAACGTCCAACTCGTTGTGTTGGAAATTGCTCCGCTCAGAATAGAGATAAAAATAACGACTTATCATTTAATTCCTTGATCTCCCGACAGATGGCACTTCTGACTATTTTCGAAAAATTTCGTTGTAATCACGCCATCTGCAGCTCGGAAGTTACAGGAAGTGAAGGTAGTGTGTGGGCATCTGCGTGAGCACAGAACAGTTGCGTCTTGTGCTTGGTATCGGCAATACACGTAATTCACGCGCTCCACTGCAAAATGTCTCTCGGGATACGTAGTTTGGACTTTGTCGTCTTCAGAAACTAGTGAGGAATTGCCGAGATTTGTTGAACATTAACCTAGAGTCTTCAATGTAGACGTAGCTACGTTTTGAACATTGTGCCAGTTGCGAATTGCAGCATAGGAAGGAACGTGGCATTTGACGATTTGTATGCAACAGTGATATGGAAAATGGGAGAGTGAGATACTTCGGTTTTCTTACCACGAAGCACGTACACCCAAGAGTGAAGGAAGTCGTCCCCTGTCAGAACCTATAAGTTGCGACGCATAAAACGAAGGTAGGAAAGTGAAATTGTAGTTTTAGTAGATTATAGTGTGAGTCAAAAAATGCCGATTTTTACTCTACAAGAAACTTCCCGATTTTCGTAACGTTTGCTTTCAAAGTGCAAAAAAAAAAGAAAAAAAAATTATTTTGTTACCGGACAAGTTCTGTTTTACGTCCTTCACATATGTATATGCTTTGATTTGATTTGATTTAGTTTATTTTACTTCGCGTTTTGTGCCTCTTGGCTAATTTGCGAAGATGGGGATGAGTGATGAAATGATGAAATTGATGAATGGACATTTACAAACAACCAAGCCCGACCGGGATTCGAACCCGGGACCCTTGGCGTCGCAGCGCGATGTGCTAACCACTCGGCCACAGGGTCGGGCATATGTATATGCGATTGCTAGAGAAACGATTGGGTTGAATACTGTAATTGATTGATACCAAATGCGGAACTTTAGTGCAGCACGTAAAAAAAATTAACGTGTTTGTTAGGATCCTAATACAGTTTGAACAAATGGATGAAAGTTTAAAAATGGTGATCTTAATCAGTGCATGCAATACTGTTTGATAATTGCCGTGTTCGTTATTTTGCGGAAAGACTTGCAGCATTTTTTTTTTGAACACGTCACAAATAGTTACCTTAACAAATCACGACGATGTCATTAAACAACGCAGTTCCACATTCCCCCCCCCCTCTTTCTGGGATTCCTTCAATTTGCGGGCAAATATGGCAAAATAGTTCAATTACTTGGTTTTTGAATGAGCATCTTGTAGGGTACCTTGTACAAAATTGTTCTGAAATTCTCGCGACTTCTTGGTATGGTTTTTGTAGTTTATACGCCTATGATAATGTTGACTGTGTTTTAAAATTTTGAAATCATTGGATTTAATCTTAGTCTCAAAAAATGATTGAAGCATAGATACTAAAGTAAGATAACAAAAATTGTAGACTTCACAAATTTTGCTTATTTGCAAATTTTCAACATTCTCTTTTTTTTGTTGAATAATTGCTTAACATTTTTGAAGTACAAATATAAGCATAGTGATAAATGTGGTACAAAAAAAAAAGATTCGAACAAATTGTTTCTAGTCAACGTCGAAAGGGGCGTAATTTGTTGCTTGATTGGGGTTACCCAATATTATCTTAATGTTAGGGAGAACTTTGTTAATGATGTATAACGAATGATAAGTATAACGAAATCTTTTTTATGGTATTTGTAAAAAGACTATATTCGTTACGTTGTGTCATTGAATTGTTGAAAATTGGGCATCTGTTTTTGACTTAGGATAAATTTAATTTTCCCTTTAACACAGAGTGGTAAAAAAAAATACAAAAAGAAGAGTAAAGAGGCATTTGTAGTTGCATGCAATTGTAGTTTTTGGTAGAGGTGAATAATTCTAAATTGCCATAAGTTTACTGTAACGTTAAACGCATTTTGGAAGTTCTCGCAGTACCCCTTTCTTGATTTTCAGGATAAATTCGTAAACGGCAACATTCTTGTGTTATCAAATTGAAATTAGGAAATGTCAAGTTCGTAGTCAATTTTGAGGCGCCACGAATAACGTGGCAATAACCTCCACCCCAATTGAATTTTGTAGGTTCGACCAAGGTGCTTAAACCATACCACGACCTTTGAGGAAGCATATAAAATCAAGCCCAGTCACGACTTTGAAAATTAAAAGCAGCACCTTGCAAACTTGAACGTTACAAAAGCCTAATATGATTTTCAAAAAAATGTTGATTTATTATGCTTTTCAGAGCCTGAAAAGCGTTTTAATTCTTACATTTGGACTATAAGATGAATACTTGATTTTTTGAGATATACGCTTTCAATATTAGTACTCGTTTGAAACTCATTTTCTCTACATACCAAGCCAGAGATGATTTTCATAAAAATGTTGAATTATTATGTTTTTCAGGGCCTGAAAAGCGTTTTAATTCTTACATTTGGACAATAAGATGAATACTTGATTTTTCTAGTTATGCGCTTTCAATTAAGGTACTCGTTTGAAACTCATTTTCTCTACAGACTTAGGCAGAGATGATTTTCATTAAAATGTTGAATCATTAAGCTTTTCAGAGCCTGAAAAGTGTTTTAATTCTGACTTTTCGACTATAAGATCAAAACTTGATTTTTTGAGATATACGCTTTCAATATTAGTACTCGTTTGAAACTCATTTTCTCTACATACCAAGCCAGAGATGATTTTCATAAAAATGTTGAATTATTATGTTTTTCAGGGCCTGAAAAGCGTTTTAATTGTTACATTTGGACAATAAGATGAATACTTGATTTTTCTAGTTATGCGCTTTCAATTAAGGTACTCGTTTGAAACTCATTTTCTCTACAGACCAAGGCAGAGATGATTTTCATTAAAATGTTGAATTATTATGCTTGGCAGAGCCTGAGAATCGTTTCAATTCAGACATTTGGATATAGCATGAATACTTGATTTCCCGAGATATACGTTTTGAATGCTAGTACTCGTTTGAAACTCATTTTCTATACAGACCTAGTTAGAGATGATTTTCATTTTCATTCGAATTATTATGCTTCTCAGAGCCTGAGATTCGTTCTAATTCTGACATTTCGACTATAGGATGAAATCTTTTCGAGAAATTCGAGTTCAATGCTAACTAATACTCACTTCAGACTCATTTTCTCTACAGACTTACATTAAAATGTTGAATTATTATGCTTTTCAGAGGCTGGAAACCGTTTTAATTCTGACATATCGACTATAGGATCAAAACTTGATTTTTCGAGAAATTCGCGCTCAATGCTAATACTCACTTTAATTCAGACATTTGGACTATAAGATGAATACTTGATTTTTCGAGATATACGCTTTCAGCGAAGGTACTCGTTTAAACTCATTTTCTCTACAGACTAAGGAAGAGATGATTTTCACTAAAAGGTTAAATTATTAAGATTTTCAGAGCCTGAAAAACGTTTTTGATTCTCATATTTCGACTATAGGAACAAAACTTGATTTTTCGAGAAATTAGCCCTCAATGCTAATACTCACTTTAATTCAAACATTTGGACTATAAGATGAATACTAGATTTTTCGAGATATATGCTTTCAAGAAAGGTCCTCGTTTGAAACTCATTTTTTCTACAGACCAAGGCAGAGATAATTTTCATTAAAATGTTGCATTATTAAGATTTTCAGAGTCTGAAATGCGTTTTAAATATAGGATCAAAACTTGATTTCTCGAGAAATTCGCGTTCAATGCTAATACTCACTTGTAACTCATTTTCTATACAGACCTAGCCAGAGATGATTTTCTTTAAAGTGTTGAAATATTGTGCTTTTCGGAGCTTGAAGTTCAATTTTATTATGACATTTCCACTACAAGAAATAAAACTTGATTTTTAGAGAAATTCACGTTCAATGTTAGTACTCGTTTGAGACTCATTTTCTCTACAGACAGAGCCAGATTTAACTTTCATTAAAATGTTGAATTATTATGCTTTTCATAGGCTGGAAAGCGTTTTAATTGTGACATTTGGACTATAAGATGAATACTTGATATTTCGAAATATAGGCTTTCAATGAAGGTACTCGTTTAAACTCATTTTCTCTACAGACCAAGCCAGAGATGATTTTCATTAAAAGGTTTAATTATTAAGCTTTTCAGAGGCTGGAAAACGTTTTATTTCTGACATTTCGACTATAGGATCAAAACTTGATTTTTCGATAAATTCGCGTTAAATGCTAATACTCATTTGAATCTCAATTTCTATACAGACTAAGCCAGAGATGATTTTCTTTAAAGTGTTGAATTATTATGTTTTTCAGAGTCTGAATTGCGTATTAATTATTTTGTTTCGCTTATAGGATCAAAACATGATTTTTCGAGAAAATCACGTTCCATGCTAATACTCGTTTGAAACTCATTTTCTCCACGGACCAACCCAGAGATGACTTTCTTTAAAATGATGAATTATTATGCTTTTCAGAGTCTGAAAAGTGTTTTACTTATTACATTTCGCCTATAGGATCAAAAAATGATTTTTCGACATATTAGCGTTAAATGCATGATGTGGTTTTTAACTCTTTTTAGTAGTTGTATTGACTGTATTATAAACCCGAGAAAGTATGAGCCCCCCTCTGGCAGATTTGCTTACACTTAAAACTTGCTCAACATGCCCATATTAGCTTTTTGCTCAAGTGTGGAACCCCGTCTAATCCAAGATTTTTGTAAAAATGCCCTCAAATATTTCCTGAGAAAGTATGAACCCCTCTCAAGCAGATTTGGCTATACTTAAAACTATGCCAAGTTCCCATATGATCTTATTGCTTATAGTGTGTTTTTCTGTCAAAATCCCAGGAATCTTGAATTGATATAAAGCTCATATCTATTGGGTTCTGAGACCCAGTAGAGTGTGGTGCATGGTTTTTATTGCCCTGTAATCGGGAGGCTCGGGTTTGAATCCTGGCAAAATGTGAAGCCTCCCCTGATGGCAAAATGTTAATATTATTGCCTTGTAATCAGGAGGCTCGGGTTTGAATCCTAATAAAATGTATAAGATTGAAATACATGTGGCAAAATAATATCTCCATACGTGAGATTTTGAGAATAATTATTCCTAGTTGATAGCTCCCAGATCTTAAACCTGGTAAAAAGTGTTGTTCAACAGAGCAAAATTATTCTCTATTGGGAACCACCCGCTCAGCCATACAATAGGGGAAAAGCGGGCAAACATAATTAATTGTTTGCATGTTTTGCCGGTACGCAAGGGATATAATCTACACAGCTAGAAGGGAACATTAATGATTTTTCTGTGCGATTCACTGAAGAGGTCATTAATTTTTCTGTGTGACATGTAAAAATGTGACAAAGATTATTGAGATAAAGATACACATTTTCTGTGCAACATGTAAAAGTGTAACAAAGATTATTGAGATAAAGATACATATTTTCTGACACAGTAGCAATGAACTGCTTTTCATGCTGAAAGCAATTCTAGTTTTGTATTATTCTGATAATAAGAGCCTAGGCAAGACTTGGAGAATAATTCATTGCAGTCAAAATCCAATTTTGTCTGTATTAAGGTCTCAGAACCCAGTAAAATGTGGATATATTCCATATGGAGAAGTGTTAATATTGTTGCCTTGTAATCAGGGGCTCTAGGTTTGAGTTCTGATAAAATATGTAAGATTGAAATACATACAACTGCCCACACATAAGATATTCACTGCTAGCTGATAATACAGTTGAGGTTTGTGTGTTGTATAACAGCATAATAAGAGCAAATATCTTCTAGAATTGCTCTGTGACTCTCTCATTTCTTACATCATAAACATATGATTTTTCACCTATGAGAATAACACTACATATAGTGTCATCAGGTAATGCCTCATGGAATTCACAGATAATTTTAATGTTTGTCCTGTCATTCACCACAACTTGTTTCCTTTTTGAAGTGTTGATGACAAACATGGGCCTCTGTGCCTTGAATTCATCTGGTGTGTAATACATGTCAGTATTGCCAGTAGTGACCCTTTTGAAGGATGTAAATGCCTCATATAATTTAAGGAAATCATCCTTGGACATGTCTAAATTGTAATTTTCTCTAGGGAATACCTCATTTCTGCCATTTTTAAGATATATGTTCTTGATGTTGCAGTTATCAAATCTACTTGAATTTTTTTCCTGATTGTTGTGTCTTCCAGTCTGAAACAGTACCACTACAAAATCAGGCATGTCATATTGTATACTGGAGAATGAATTTGTAGCATCAAACTCATAATATGTGCCAGATGCGGGCTTCTGTACGCATTGATATGTATAAAATTGTAGAAGAATCTGTGGATTTTTTACTATATCTGCTTTGTGTTTAAGAGCATAACTGGCCTCATATTCAAGAACAGGGATTCTTAGCTCCATAGTCTGAATAATGCACTTGCCCTCATCAGGTAGGGTATTAGGCAGAGCTTCTCCTGTAGGGTTTAATGTGCTGTACCTCATCAAAGCATTGTTATCATTGGCAGCTCTTCTAAATGTGATTCTTAAACCACCCTTCCACATAATATCTTTGTAATCTGAGAAGAATCCTGGCAACAGGCGCATGGGGAACAGCACTGTGTGGCTTTTGGATAATATTTTATCACCAGCCTCAAATCCACCTATTTTGTAGTAAGAAGCCTCGGTTTTGGATAATTTTAATGTGGCCAAAGCTGTGGAGGTAATGCCGGGATAATCCACTCTGTTTATAACAACACCATGCTTTCTGATCTCAATTTCAGAGAACAGATGCGGCACAAAATTGTCCACCAATCTTATATTTGAATTTGCCGGATAATCTGTTCCATCGAGCTTTACAACATCAAATTTGATGTATAGATCTGCTCTGTGGGGGTGTATAAAGCCATCCCCTACATCAAGATCAACCTCAATTTCTGTGTTGGGTTGATTTAAATTTGCAAATGTCCTCCTGTTTGGGGAGAATGATTGTAGCTCATAACTCTCAATATTTTCCATTGCATGTATTTTTATTTAAATGTTAATCTCCATGATAGCAGTTGTTGTGGCTCCAGCAAAATCAACTAATTCTTCTTTTTCATTAGTGACCATCAATTCAATATAATCTATTCTGTTATGGCACACAGGAAAATATTGGGGATGGATTGTAGATGATGGGCTCCATGAATTCGGAATTAGGTTTGAATGTTGCAATGATGCCGGTTTGTTTGTGAGTGCCTATACCATTTGATTTGGTGATCATACCCTCAGCCACATTACAGTGAATATTCAGAGTCTCTATGGCTAAGAATTTGGGTATATTCATAGCAGTATGTTTGATGCCTGCTTCAAGTTTTGTGTTGTTCTCAAAGCCTAACAGCTCTCCTATAGTACCCAGATCCACTGTTTCTGTAGCAGATACAATCTCTACTCTGTGAGTGACAGAATTTTGACTTAACACTACACCTCTGGGTAATTGAGCATTTAGAGTGGACAGATTATATTGCCCTGGAGTGATGACAATTTTTTGATCCCCTACTGCAATTTTGTTGTTGTGGTGTGTAATATTAGGGATCAAGTACATGCCATAAAATGCTCTGAGAGCTATTGTTTTGGGATACACTATGTCATCATGCAATTTGAGTTTCAATATTGAATTTTCGCTGGTGAGATGGAATACCCCCATGATGTTTTAAATACCACAAGGCTTTTTGAAAATTTTCAATTGATGGTTTATTTATTTGAGACATATATCTGAGAACAGATAAACACAAATGTCCACAATTAACATCTTTGAAATTTTGAACACGGGCATTATTGTAATAAAGATTAGGAGATTTTAGATATTTTATTAAATTTTCAGGTGGAACACCTCCAAATGAATCAAACACAAATGCCTTATTGTTTAAATATTTAAGATAACAGATCCAGTGAGTGCCCTGATTTTTGTACTTATCCAAATTAACAATGCCACACTCTTTGTTGAGTGGTTGTTCCGGCAAAGAATCAGACATGTACACACCTCTAAAATTTTTGATGCCCAGTGGCTTGATTAAAGCTTCAATATCTTGGTTTGTAAGCGGCTCTTGTTTTTTTTAAACTTATTCATGGCTCTCTTAACACCTTTGCCTTGTTTCTCCATGGCCAGGTTATGGCGCCTCTGCTCATCTAATTCTGCCTTATTTTTCTTGGCATCTATTACTGTTTTTGCTATGGCAGCTGATCCCCCGGCCAAGCTCCCAACAGCCCCGAGAGCAGCTAAGATGGCCGGGATAGTAAATATGAAACCCCCCACATGTGATTTTTTTCTTGATTGCTGTAATTTTTTTAATTGGGGGGTACTAAGCAACAATTTCATACCATGTCCCTTTGCAATACAAGAATTTTTTTTCTTGCGCTGCTTTTTGGTTAAAAGGCTATCAATAGTTTTAAGAGATTTAAGACCTGCATAAGGTATTTGATACATAACACCCTTGGCCTTCATTGTAGGTTTATTATATACATATTCACAACCCCCACCCCAGTTTTTGTTTGGTGTTCATAGCTATGGTGGTTCCCAATGCTGCTATTTTTTCACTTAAAGAAGCATCTTTGCTTACAAATCTACCAAATGCAGCCTCTTCTAATTTCTTGTTTGCAACATGTCTCTTGTCAAGATCAGAATGTGTGTTGTATGCTATGTCATGGTCTCTACAAGCAGCATCTAGGGGATTTACACCAGGATCACCTCTGTTTAATCTATGGTCCAATTTTGTACCGGGAACACAATACTGATAGCCTGGAATATGTAGTTCAAATGGCAGCTTGTTTATAATGTCATTAACAAGGCCCCGACCCTCAGAAACATTCCAAAATTTAGGTGGTAGAGTATTAATAATTTTTATAAGATATCCAATCCCCTTAGTGTCATTCACTATAAAATTAGACAATTTGGTGCTTATCATGTCCATAATTCCAACCTTTTCATTGTAAAAATTGTGGTTCCCAGCATTTTCCTCCCCAGCTATCACCAATAACCTATCTACAAGTTTCCTGACATCATCAACCCACACAAATTCTTTAGGCAGGGTGTTGTATTGTTTGATTCCACTGCCAGTCTTGATCTGTGACCATATGGGCTTGATTAAATTATTGTATTTTGCTCCACTGCTAGACTTGACTCTTTTTTGTGTGGGATCATTGTTCTGGTATAGAGCATCTGATTTTATTAATATTTCTTTGTAATAATCATAATCTTGATCTGTATAGCTGCCAGGCCTTTTCCTAGTCATCAGTTCCCACAACCCAGGTGTGCCGGGATATTTAACAAAACCACCTCTTTGTCCAAGATGAGATTCTGAATAAACAATCAGATCATCCCCCATAAATGTTACTCTGAAATTGCCAATTCTATGTATGATACTGCCATCAAGCTCTGTGTCAGCATATAAGCCAAACACCTCATCTTTGATGTCTTTAGGTGTGGTTAAATATTTTTGTGCAAGAAGACCCAATTCAATAGGATCCTGAGTAGCTTCAATTCTTCTAGGAGCAATAGGACTAGGTGTATGAATACTGGAAAGTGGGGTGAATGGATAATCTAATATGTTCCTAGCAGCTACAGGTACAAGCTCTGTGATCAAATTTTGATTTTGCTCTGTAACAGTTTTGATATTCTTACCTAATTCACTAATAGCATCAATTACAGGCTGTTCTGTTTGTTTGTTTTTTTCATAAATTCCTCGGTTCTCTGATTTCCATCCCTTAAATCTTTTTACAAGATAATCTCTTAACTTAAGATCATCAATTATTGGCCTTTTCATGTTTATTTATTTATATTTCAATGTCTAGAAAATTGTTGATTTTATTTCTGTATTTGCCACTATTGGGTGTTCTTGTCATATCAATAGTGACAAACCCATAACTGTCCTGGTTCCAGCACCTACTGCAAAACTTGGAAAAATCATTGTAGCTCAAGTCCCCACCTACATATTCATCATGTATGTGTTTGAGGTTGGTATGATCTTGATGAAACACACATATAAAATTGCTGTTGTCTCGGATCAGCTGCTTCGGAATTTTAGAAAAAGTCTGTGCCAGGTAGAAGCAATCAATGTTTTTGTGTCGGCCCTGTGTAAAGAAATTTCTAACCTTGTTTTGATTATCCAGTATAATGTCATCAAACACAACAACAGAATTATCGAGACATTCATGAAGTGGCTTAACATCTGGTTCAAAAGTGGCAATATCCAATCCATCATATAGCTTCATCAGCTGCTGATATTTTAATTGTTCCAAGCTCTTAGAGAAGACATACAAGTGCCTGTTTTTCCAGTCTAACCAGTTGGGTGCCAATAAAAAATTATCAACCATTAGTGTAGTTTTACCACAAGCAGATGGCCCAATAATAAGACACCTAATATTTTCAGGCAGCAACTTGCCATTTCTCTTAATCTGCTGTTCAGGTTCTGGCAGCCTTTTTATAACATCCCAGGTGCTCATATTATCACTTTGTCTGCATCGATCCAGCTGTGTTCCGGAAGTCCTAGCCATTTGACAAATAACTTGTTGCCTTTTCTGCGGATGATTTTTTCTATGAGATATGTGTCAGGCTGTTTAGTTTTGCTGAGCTCTTGTTCATAGAATCGGCCTTTGAGAATTTCTCCTCGATGATCCTTTATTATATATGTGTTAAGGGTCCCAGGTTTAACTTGAACCACTGTAAATAATTCAGTGCTCCAGTTTCTTGTAAAGCCTCTTTTGAATAAGTGCTTATATTTGCTGATTCTTACTTGATCACCCACCCTGTATTTGGCCTTTCTTGTTGTTGGCTGGTATCTAGGATAATAAACAGTCCTGATCAATTTTTGCTCATCAGATGAAGTTACTTCAGAGGGTTTCATGTTGATTGTGGAATGGACCGAGTTGTTATATTTATGTAGAAGTTCTGGAAGAATATTAATCCATTTATAATTACCTTGGAGGGTAAATTGTTTATACATAAGATTTTTTAGGGTTTTGTTGAATCTCTCTACAATTGAGGCTTTGAGGTCACTGTAACTCGAGTAATGTTTTATTGCCTGGCTTTTAATAAATTGTTGGAACACAGAATTATAAAATTCTTTGCCATTATCTGTTTGCAAATAGCGCGGTGATCTTCCACTCTGATTGATGATTGTCCTGATGGCTTCTGTAACACATTTTCCAGTCTTGGATTTGAGTGGCACAGCCCAGGCAAATTTTGAAAATGTGTCTATTACAGTAAGTAGATACTTGTAGCCCTTCTTGATTTTGTCTAAGTTTTTCAGCTGTCCACTTGCCATCTCAATCAAGTCGCTCTGCCATAAATCATCTATGCCTTTTGTGACTACTGGCAGTCTCTTATAATTATGTCTGGCTTGTCTGTGTAATTCATCAACAATAATTTTTCTAGACATAATATGTAAACAAGAATATTGCAACTATGGGGTGTTCAGCAGCTGATACTACAGGATTTTCTAAATATAATTTGTCCCCTATTTGTATTTTAAATTCCAGAGAGCCATCATCTTCAGTATAGGCTGTTTCTAATGTATTGGGATCTGTAAAATCCTCCAATTCTACACTGATGATTTTTACTTTGTTCTCAGCATTTGTTATTGATAAGGTAGGGTAGTGGTGTGCCTGTGGTTGAAGCCAATATTTGATCTTGATTGGTCTCAGTGTGCCCCCAACAAAAAACTGGTAATAAAATTGTGCAGGGGACAGCATATATATTTTGCCACCTGGTGTAAATGGTGAATCATATTCTTTGTTGGGGATGCTGTACAATTCAAGAATTACTGTATGTTTTGGATTCTCGATTATGCCCGTTATTTCTTTTTCTGCTGTAAGCAATCGGCTTGTTACAGATTCAAGGTGCTCATTGATGGTCCTAACAACATCATCATGGCCTGGCTTGATTTTTATGTCCACAACAAGTTTCTTGTATTGTTGCACAATCTCTTGAAGCTGGGTGGCAAAAACAGACAGAGCATTTGCTTGATTGGATTCCATGGTCCCTAGCTGTTGCTTGATATTAGCTACAATTTGTTGCAAATTTTCAACAACTGCCAATTTTGAATTTTGAGCAGTAAGATCATGGACCTGTCTTCTGATATCCTCAAACAGGGCATGCAGTTCATTAATATGTTGATTGGTTGGTAGAGTGGCCACTGTCTGAGTGAGATGTTTGATCTCTGCCTGGATATTCTTGATATCTTCTGATTTCAATATGCGATTCACTGCTCTCTTAATATTTTTAAGTTCCTGTGATGTGGGAAGATTTGATACTGTATTTTGCAAAAATTCAAGTGCCAATTTCACATTGTTTAATTCAGATGCATCAGCCACATTTTGCATAGCATTTTGGAGCAGGGCTATATCTGCCTGAGTGGGTGTGGATTGTTGTAAAATTTCAAATTTTGTTTGGATATCATCTATCAAGTGATGAAAATGAGATAGTTCAGATTCAGTGTTGAGGTTTTCAAGCTTTGTGATTTGTTGCTGGACACTGACAAGGGTATCTACAATTCCAGGCAATCGGGATTCTAGTACATTTGCCAAATCACTTTGCACTGCTGCTATTGTACCTTCAAGATGGGTTATGGAACTTTGAATTTTTCCAAAATCTTCATATGTTTCAAGTTGCAGCTTAATATTTGCTACACTCCGAGTTATTGCATTCAAAGCATCAGAAGATGGCAAGTTGTTCATAAAATTTTCAAGTGTCTCAATTTTTTCTTTAACCTCGGCTATGGCATTGTTCAGGGGGTCCAGATTAGGTATCTGGAGTGACTGAATCTGTTCTTTTAGAGTAGAAATCACTAGATCAAAATCTTCTTGTGATTTTATGCTTTTGACAATTGTTTGGAGCTGTGCCTGGACATTATTTATCTGCTCTTCCAATTGTTGTTTCAATTGCTCAGAATTGGTGGCCTGGGTCTTAAATTTGGCTTGAAGAGCTGCTACAGCTTCTTCTAAACTTTGAAAATTATCTAATGTGGCCAGATCAGTATATTTCTGAAGCAGCACTTTAAGTTCAGAATCAATTTTAAGAAGAGGGTCCATGCATTGTGATTGCAAATTTGTAATTTCTAATTGAAGACTGGCATTGAGTGTAGTTTGTAAAGCTTGTAAATCACTTCTTAATTTCTTGACTCTGACATCAAGCATCAGAATCTCATCACTGTGATCTTCATGTCTTGTATGGCCAAATATATCATTAGGCATTTTTGTTTTAGTGGTTATTTATTATAGAGTATCTGATTCTTAATTCTATAAAAAAGGGTATAAGCTTGTCATATGACCCAGGGACCTCAATATATAAGCAGTCACCAGCAGAAACAGTATAAACAGTGCCAGAAATCATGTTTGAGTGCTTAATTCTATAAATATTTCTCCCTATTGAAATTTTAACATCACCCTCAGGGGTTGTAATAAATTGCAATTGCCCACCTACAGGTAATTGGTAATGATTTAAATTATTGTTAAATATGTACAATATTTTACCTGTTTCATCATCATTATCTGTAAATATGCAGTTCAGATGAATAATTAACAAGCCACTCAGTTTAGACAGCATATCAGAAGAGGGTTGTTTTGTTGGAAGCTCCATAATAGCCTGTTTTTTGAACCCAAATAAGTTCATAGGCATGTTTATTTATTTCAAATCATGCTCTGTAATTGGGCATTGATTTCCATTTTTCAAATCACAATGCCCCCAAGGTAAAGTATGTATGCCACATGATAAAATGCATCTCTTATCATCATGTGGGTCCAGGGCCACTTTTCTTACAATATTTGAAGTCAATAAGTGATCCACACTCTGAATTCTGGATTCTGATGTTTTGATTAAATTCTGGGATTTGAGGCAATTTTTATAATCTTCAAATACAAACTCTTTTTCCACAGTCACTCTGCCAATGCCCTTGTCCTTTTTGGCAACAGCGCCACTACATGTTTTAAAAGTATACATCTTGGCACTTAACCCAGCAAATTCCACAATAACATCACCAAGTGTTTCATCTTTTAATTTGCCAGGCACCTTTTTGTTGTGGGGTTGAATTATTGTATGTTCACTGGTATCAAAATATTTAAACAATTCAGGCTGTGACATATCTTGATAAACATCTTCTGTTTTAATATCAAGAATAAAACTATCCGTGTCCATGTACATCAATTTTATATTATCACCATAAAAAGTTTTCAGCACATCATAATACAATGTTAACATATGTAATTTGGCCAATTCCAATATCACAGCCCCTACATAAATAGGTTTATCAAACTTAATCTTTGTTTTTTTCATGTTGAAAAGTGCCATGTGCTCATCATAAATTCTTCTGTAATTGAAATTAGGCTTTGCAACCAATTTTTTGCTCAGGCTGGGGTCAGTAATTATTTTAACATCGGTATGTTTTCTGACATTTTCAATAGTTTTGCCATACACAGAATTAACCATCAATTTAAACAAGCCCTTATCAAATTGGCTCTTTGCAGATGTTCGAAGCTCTGTATTTGTATCAATGTATGGTTTCAACCATTCTGAGTGCCTGAACCTCAAAACTTTGCCAACTTTGGTCACTTGAACACCATGTTTCATCAGGAACTGGAGGTTTTTGTAATATATGACATAGCCTTGTTTCGGCTCCAGAGTCATCATGAGCTTCTTCTGTTTAGAGCCAGGTGAGCACTGAACCTCGGGAATTGGGGGCAGATCAGAAAATGTATTGTGCAAATCATCAGGAATTGTCAGATCAGCCTCTAAGAAGAGGCCATAGTCACTGTCATCAAAGTCCTGAAGATCTTCAATATTGAAATCTTCAACCCATTCAAGCCCTGCATATGGCAGTTTATCCATCATGGCATAACCATAGAGGCTGTTTGCATCTACATACGCTATATAATTTGATGGCCGTGCTGGATCATAATCAGGCATATATTTGTTATTTGCTCTGGCATATCTCTGGGAACATTGCACCATCCTCCCTCTTATACATTTCTCCATAAACAGATACTTATCTTGATCGTGGATCAGATCCAAATGCATGTTAGTGTTCAAAAACGTTGCAGACCATGCTAGGCTCGGGGCACTGAAAAAATATATTGGATCCAGTCTATAATTTTGCATGGAAGATTTTCTGAATGCCTGCAATATATCAGCTAAGAGGGTCACATCAAGTTTCAAATATGCCATGTGATAATCACCAAATGTCTTGCATTTTAAATTGTTCCACATCAATTGGGCATGGTGATAATCTTCATCAGTGATTCCAGATCCTCTGATTCTGCTGTAAAACTCTTCTTGTGGTGGCAGAGAACACTCATCAAATTTAGAAAAATCTGTAACATAGTCATATGGATATACACCCTTCCGCCTGATTTGGAAACAAAGCACATGTGATTTTGAATTGATCATCAGATAATTGATTTGCCAGTGTAGCCAGGCTAGCAGATAAAATTCTGTAAGAATCAAGAAATCTTATGTGAATAGGAACACCATTAACTTTAATTATCTTGCTAATAGATATATATTTCTCATCATTTTCAGCTAAAATATTTAAATTCTGCTTCTCAAACCCCTCGTACCTGATCAGATGATGGAAATCATAATTGGATGCTCCATGGCAAAATATGGGGACAAATTTTGGTCTCTGGATCTTAATATTACAGCTATTACATAGGGCTATTAAGAATTTACCATCTGTATGAGAATGGTGTTTCACCTTGATATTTATATCTGAAAATTCAGAATCACATACCGGGCATTTTTCTGCATTGTTGAAATCTTCAATCTGTTTCTCTGTTAAAGGCAACATAGGCTTTGATTTTAATAAAATATTAGATGCTATGTCACGGCACTCATTTTCTATTCTATGTGCAAATTCTTTGATGGCATTTGGTCCCATGTATAAGTGTGGCTCACTAGCTACACCATCCCGTATAACTATATAACAAAAACTGGAAGGTTCATGTAGCTGGTATGGTGTAATTGAAGATTCTTCAGGATCTGGATTGCAGAATGCAAGAGGTTTGAGATTTGATTCAAAATCACAGACAATATATGCTGGGTGTTCCGACAAGGCTTCAAACTTTTTGAATTTGCAATTTTCACTTGGATTGGGCATCACCATATGAACAGGTTTATGGTTGCCACAGTATTTCAGATGCTCAATTAACTTGTTTTTGGCAATTTCTGCATTCACTTTACAAACCCTTTTATTATTTTTTTACCATCAAATACACATAAACATCTTCTGCACAACTTGAATATTGTATTGGATTTGTCTAGTTGTGTTCTCACTAAAGCTTCAAGACTGTGTATCAGAGTGTAATGATATGTGCCATCCCCTTCAATTAAGAGCAAATCAATCGGAATTGCAGATTCATCATCAATTGTACTGATTCTGAGAGGTGCTATCAAGCAATTGCCAGTGGAACAAATAAATACATTAATAGATAATTGTTTGCCATTGATATGCTTGGCCCTTTTTTCAAATTTATCAATATTCTGAACAGACATTGGATATTCTAAACCCTCCATTGCCGCGGTGGCTCAGTCGGTAACGCGTCTGACTACCATGCTCAAGGTCCCGGGTTCGATCCCCGGCCGGTTCAAATCCGGGAACTTTTCTAACGGTGGAAGCGGCCCCGGCGCCTACCCAGCGTCGAATAACATGGGTACCTGGGGGAAACCCTGGGGGGTAAAGGCGGTCAGGGGCGTGATGCTGATCACATCACCCCCACTCACGACCGGATCAAGAAAGTGTGGGGCGTTACCCCCACACCCCCTATACGCCTTCATGGCGTGGTGCTATGCACAGGGGAACACTTTTTTACCATTGCCTCATCAAAATCATTTTCATGTTGTTTATAATAAGTTATTCTCTCAGGATTCCTTGAAACTGGAAACAAAGCAGCTAAAATACACCACAAAAAGCATTTCTGGTCGGTATTTTCAATATTGACCACGGCTCTTTTGTTTTTAATATTGGCAGGTAATGGCAAATATGTAGATCCTTGTAATGGGCTGAATTCAGAAATATTAACATATAACTTGTGTGGAGAACCGCATAGGCTCCATCCTGACTCTTTTGCTGCAAATTCAGAGTGTTTAATATTCAATTGATCTATTAAACTGCTTATTATTTTGTCTGAATTTGCATTTGAATATACCGGTACAGTTTCTGTTATGTGGGGCTGTGTAAATTTTGTGCCATTTGGTTTCTTATATTGTGCAAACAATTTAAGGGACAGTTTATAAGAGCCATTTTGTGCATTTAGAATTGCCTGCAGATCAGAATTTATACTGTTCAAAAAATTCTTAATATCACATCTTGGCTCTGATACAAACCGATAATCTCTTAATTGGGCATTAAAACTGCTATGGATGGGTGCATAGCATGGCTGCTTTGCTGCTCTAGCATTAACAGGTGCTTCATGCTTCCTTTTCAGACCAGAAGTAGATGGTTGTGAGGGCAATGTTGATAACTGTGCAGAGCAAGTATCTTTATGTTTATATGTGAAGTATTGCATGTTATATTTTCTATGGCATTTGGGGCATATTTTTGTGGGAGTTCTGCATTTGTCCGGGTTACAAATCTTTTGGTGCTTGGCCCAATTGGGGCTGGATATATTCTTATTGCATTGATTACAATATTTTTGACTTGGCATTTTTGTTGTTGTTTATTATATACAATTTCCTGGGATTCAAATCAAAATTCTATGCTGGATAAAAATATCAGCTGGGTTCAGCACTGTACTTTGTGTGTGTGTGTATGTGTGTATGTGTGTATACACTTAATATTTTTGGCTTTGGTAATTATATACAATTTCTTGGGGTTCAAATCAAAACTCTATGCTGGATAAAAAATATCAGTTGGGTTCAGTACAGACAAAAAAAACTGCATAGCTCTATGTCAATTAGTTCTTGAGATTTTGTATTTAGGAACCACTTTGGCGGGAATAAAACTGCCCGGGCAGGGAATATTAATCCCACAGCTCCGCGGGGCGAGAATCTGAGAAACTGCCCCGAATATTGATCCCACAACTCCGCGGCACGGCCAGTTCCTCTGCCCGGGCGGGGAATATTGATCCCACAACTCCACGGCGCGGGAATCTGAGAAACTACCCCGAGTATTGATCCGTGCAGAGGAACTGGCCGTGCCGCAGCTCCTCGGTGCGAGAATCTGAGAAACTGCCCGAGTATTGATCCGTGCAGAGGAACTGGCCGTGCTGCAGGCTTTTTTTCAGCGGCCTTCAGAGGCACTGACCTAGCACAAATACCTGCACAGACATGCATGTCCCAGAAGGCACTGACCTAATGCCATGTATATTGATTTTATATAACAACTTAGACAGATATAGGCCTGACTCTAAATATGAATAGATTACAACAAACAAGCTGGATGTAACAAATATCAGATTTTGTATAAAAAAATGCAAAATATCCCAGTTTCAATTCAATCCATTTATCTGAATCGAAGAAACCAACAATTCACATATCCCCATATCATTGTATGCTTGCCCTATTAGTACCTCTTTTGCTGTTGTGCTCAATTAATTTTCACTAATTGGCAATTTTCTTGAAGAGGCCTAATAGAACAAGATACGGCGGTATGAGAAATATGTGAATTAAAGATATTTTAGCAATATACGACGTCTTAAGAAAGGCATATTCGGCTCCAAAGTACTTTGTCCAATGCTTACTACCATTCCCTATTACTGGCAAAAAGAGTTAAAAATATTGACATATTGAAAAAAATTGACTTGTTCCCAAGTGTTCACCGAGTTCAGACATTTGCACATAGATGGCCCTGTTGTTGTTGCTTATCAAATATATATATTTTTTTGGAATATCTCTAAAACAGGCAAATTTTGTTTACTGTTTTCTACAATTGGCAATACTGACATGTATTACACACCAGATGAATTCAAAGCACAGAGGCCCATGTTTGTCATCAACACCTCAAAAAGAAAACAGGTTGTGGTGAATGACAGGACAAACATTAAAATTATCTGTGAATTCCATGAGGCATTACCTGATGACACCATATGTAGTGTTATTCTCATAGGGGAAAAATCATATGTTTATGATGTAAGAAATGAGAGGGTCACAGAGCAATTCTAGAGGGTCTCGGCATATTGCACTTTTTTTAATAAACAAATTGAAGCTGGTATCCAATTGAACTTAAACCAGAAGTAAATATGTATGGGTGTGTGTGTAGGTGGCTCTTATAAGCAGCTTGGCCTAGTTTTAAGTATGGCTAAAAAAATATGAAGAGGGGCATATTTTTGACAGGTTTATGGACAACAATCTCACAGAAGTGCCTTTTGTAAGTATAGACAAATCAATCTGAGGGGGTTCATACTTTCCGAGAAATTCCCGAGGGCATTTTTTACAAAAATCTTGGATTAGACGGGGTTCCACACTTGAGCAAAAAACTCATATGGGCATGTTGAGCTTGTTTTAAGTATAGCCAAATCTGCTTGAGGGGGGTTCATACTTTCTTGAGTTATCCTATATACTTTCCCACTACTCTTTTTCTCTACAGACAATTCACATCGCAAAATCCTACAACGTCCAACTCGTTGTGTTGGAAATTGCTCCGCTCAGAATAGAGATAAAAATAACGACTTATCATTTAATTCCTTGATCTCCCGACAGATGGCACTTCTGACTATTTTCGAAAAATTTCGTTGTAATCACGCCATCTGCAGCTCGGAAGTTACAGGAAGTGAAGGTAGTGTGTGGGCATCTGCGTGAGCACAGAACAGTTGCGTCTTGTGCTTGGTATCGGCAATACACGTAATTCACGCGCTCCACTGCAAAATGTCTCTCGGGATACGTAGTTTGGACTTTGTCGTCTTCAGAAACTAGTGAGGAATTGCCGAGATTTGTTGAACATTAACCAAGAGTCTTCAATGTAGACGTAGCTACGTTTTGAACATTGTGCCAGTTGCGAATTGCAGCATAGGAAGGAACGTGGCATTTGACGATTTGTATGCAACAGTGATATGGAAAATGGGAGAGTGAGATACTTCGGTTTTCTTACCACGAAGCACGTACACCCAAGAGTGAAGGAAGTCGTCCCCTGTCAGAACCTATAAGTTGCGACGCATAAAACGAAGGTAGGAAAGTGAAATTGTAGTTTTAGTAGATTAGAATGTGAGTCAAAAAATGCCGATTTTTACTCTACAAGAAACTTCCCGATTTTCGTAACGTTTGCTTTCAAAGTGCAAAAAAAAAAGAAAAAAAAAATATTTTGTTACCGGACAAGTTCTGTTTTACGTCCTTCACATATGTATATGCTTTGATTTGATTTGATTTAGTTTATTTTACTTCGCGTTTTGTGCCTCTTGGCTAATTTGCGAAGATGGGGATGAGTGATGAAATGATGAAATTGATGAATGGACATTTACAAACAACCAAGCCCGACCGGGATTCGAACCCGGGACCCTTGGCGTCGCAGCGCGATGTGCTAACCACTCGGCCACAGGGTCGGGCATATGTATATGCGATTGCTAGAGAAACGATTGGGTTGAATACTGTAATTGATTGATACCAAATGCGGAACTTTAGTGCAGCACGTAAAAAAAATTAACGGTGTGTCACGTGTTTGTTAGGATCCTAATACAGTTTGAACAAATGGATGAAAGTTTAAAAATGGTGATCTTAATCAGTGCATGCAATACTGTTTGATAATTGCCGTGTTCGTTATTTTGCGGAAAGACTTGCAGCATTTTTTTTTGAACACGTCACAAATAGTTACCTTAACTAATCACGGCGATGTCATTAAACAACGCAGTTCCACATTCCCCCCCCTCTTTCTGGGATTCCTTCAATTTGCGGGCAAATATGGCAAAATAGTTAAATTACTTGGTTTTTGAATGAGCATCTTGTAGGGTACCTTGTACAAAATTGTTCTGAAATTCTCGCGACTTCTTGGTATGGTTTTTTGTAGTTTATACGCCTTTGATAATGTTGACTGTGTTTTAAAATTTTGAAATCATTGGATTTAATCTTAGTCTCAAAAAATGATTGAAGCATAGATACTAAAGAAAGGTAACAAAAATTGTAGACTTCACAAATTTTGCTTATTTGCAAATTATTGAACATTCTTTTTTTTTTTGTTGAATAATTGCTTAACATTTTTGAAGTACAAATATAAGCATAGTGATAAATGTGGTACAAAAAAAATGATTCGAACAAATTGTTTCTAGTCAACGTCGAAAGGGGCGTAATTTGTTGCTTGATTGGGGTTACCCAATATTATCTTAATGTTAGGGAGAACTTTGTTAATGATGTATAACGAATGATAAGTATAACGAAATCTTTTTTATGGTATTTGTAAAAAGACTATATTCGTTACGTTGTGAACATTTAATTGTTCAATAAAATGCGTCAATGAATTGTTGAAAATTGGGCATCTGTTTAATTTTCCCTTTAACACAGAGTGGTCAAAAAAAATACAAAAAGAAGAGTAAAGAGGCATTTGTAGTTGCATGCAATTGTAGTTTTTGGTGGAGGTGAATAATTCTAAATTGCCATAAGTTTACTGTAACGTTAAACGCATTTTGGAAGTTCTCGCAGTACCCCTTTCTTGATTTTCAGGATAAATTCGTAAACGGCAACATTCTTGTGTTATCAAATTGAAATTAGGAAATGTCAAGTTCGTAGTCAATTTTGAGTCGCCGCGAACAACGTGGCAATAACCTCCACCCCAATTGAATTTTGTAGGTTCGACCAAGGTGCTTAAACCATACCACGACCTTTGAGGAAGCATATAAAATCAAGCCCAGTCACGACTTTGAAAATTAAAAGCTGCACCTTGCAAACTTGAACGTTACAAAAGCCTAATATGATTTTCATAAAAATGTTGATTTATTATGTTTTTCAGAGCCTGAAAAGCGTTTTAATTCTTACATTTGGACTATAAGATGAATACTTGATTTTTCTAGATATACGCTTTCAATTAAGGTACTCGTTTGAAACTCATTTTCTCTACAGACTTAGGCAGAGATGATTTTCATTAAAATGTTGAATCATTAAGCTTTTCAGAGCCTGAAAAGTGTTTTAATTCTGACTTTTCGACTATAAGATCAAAACTTGATTTTTGAGATATACGCTTTCAATATTAGTACTCGTTTGAAACTCATTTTCTCTACATACCAAGCCAGAGATGATTTTCATAAAAATGTTGAATTATTATGTTTTTCAGGGCCTGAAAAGCGTTTTAATTCTTACATTTGGAAAATAAGATGAATACTTGATTTTTCTAGATATGCGCTTTCAATTAAGGTACTCGTTTGAAACTCATTTTCTCTACAGACCAAGGCAGAGATGATTTTCATTAAAATGTTGAATTATTATGCTTGGCAGAGCCTGAGATTCTTTTCAATTCAGACATTTGGATATAGCATGAATACTTGATTTCCCGAGATATACGTTTTGAATGCTAGTACTCGTTTGAAACTCATTTTCTATACAGACCTAGTTAAGAGATGATTTTCATTTTCATTCGAATTATTATGCTTCTCAGAGCCTGAGATTCGTTCTAATTCTGACATTTCGACTATAGGATGAAATCTTTTCGAGAAATTCGAGTTCAATGCTAACTAATACTCACTTCAGACTCATTTTCTCTACAGACAGAGCCAGATTTGACTTTCATTAAAATGTTGAATTATTATGCTTTTCAGTGGCTGGAAACCGTTTTAATTCTGACATATCGACTATAGGATCAAAACTTGATTTTTCGAGAAATTCGCGCTCAATGCAAATACTCACTTTAATTCAGACATTTGGACTATAAGATGAATACTTGATTTTTCGAGATATACGCTTTCAGCGAAGGTACTCGTTTAAGCTCATTTTCTCTACAGACTAAGGCAGAGATGATTTTCACTAAAAGGTTAAATTATTAAGATTTTCAGAGCCTGAAAAACGTTTTAATTCTCATATTTCGACTGCAGGATCAAAACTTGATTTTTCGAGAAATTCGCGCTCAATGCTAATACTCACTTTAATTCAGACATTTGGACTATAAAATGAATACAGATTTTTCGAGATATACGCTTTCAAGGAAGGTACTCGTTTGAAACTCATTTTCTCTACAGACCAAGGCAGAGATAATTTTCATTAAAATGTTGCATTATTAAGATTTTCAGAGTCTGAAATGCGTTTTAAATATAGGATCAAAACTTGATTTCTCGAGAAATTCGCGTTCAATGCCAATACTCACTTGAAACTCATTTTCTATACAGACCTAGCCAGAGATGATTTTCTTTAAAGTGTTGAAATATTGTGCTTTTCGGAGCTTGAAGATCAATTTTATTATGACTTTTCCACTACAGAAATAAAACTTGATTTTTCGAGAAATTCACGTTCAATGTTAGTACTCGTTCGAGACTCATTTTCTCTACAGACAGAGCCAGATTTAACTTTCATTAAAATGTTGAATTATTATGCTTTTCATAGGCTGGAAAGCGTTTTAATTGTAACATTTGGACTATAAGATGAATACTTGATATTTCGAAATATACGCTTTCAATGAAGTTACTCGTTTAAACTCATTTTCTCTACAGACCAAGCCAGAGATGATTTTCATTAAAAGGTTTAATTATTAAGCTTTTCAGAGGCTGGAAAACATTTTAATTCTGACATTTCGACTATAGGATCAAAACTTGATTTTTCGATAAATTCGCGTTAAATGCTAATACTCATTTGAATCTCAATTTCTATACAGACTAAGCCAGATATGATTTTCTTTAAAGTGTTGAATTATTATGTTTTTCAGAGTCTGAATTGCGTATTAATTATTTTGTTTCGCTTATAGGATCAAAACATGATTTTTCGAGAAAATCACGTTCCATGCTAATACTCGTTTGAAACTCATTTTCTCCACGGACCAACTCAGAGATGACTTTCTTTAAAATGTTGAATTATTATGCTTTTCAGAGTCTGAAAAGTGTTTTACTTATTACATTTCGCCTATAGGATCAAAAAATGATTTTTCGACATATTAGCGTTAAATGCATGATGTGGTTTTTAACTCTTTTTCTCTACAGACAATTCACATCGCAAAATCCTACAACGTCCAACTCGTTGTGTTGGAAATTGCTCCGCTCAGAATAGAGATAAAAATAACGACTTATCATTTAATTCCTTGATCTCCCGACAGATGGCACTTCTGACTATTTTCGAAAAATTTCGTTGTAATCACGCCATCTGCAGCTCGGAAGTTACAGGAAGTGAAGGTAGTGTGTGGGCATCTGCGTGAGCACAGAACAGTTGCGTCTTGTGCTTGGTATCGGCAATACACGTAATTCACGCGCTCCACTGCAAAATGTCTCTCGGGATACGTAGTTTGGACTTTGTCGTCTTCAGAAACTAGTGAGGAATTGCCGAGATTTGTTGAACATTAACCAAGAGTCTTCAATGTAGACGTAGCTACGTTTTGAACATTGTGCCAGTTGCGAATTGCAGCATAGGAAGGAACGTGGCATTTGACGATTTGTATGCAACAGTGATATGGAAAATGGGAGAGTGAGATACTTCGGTTTTCTTACCACGAAGCACGTACACCCAAGAGTGAAGGAAGTCGTCCCCTGTCAGAACCTATAAGTTGCGACGCATAAAACGAAGGTAGGAAAGTGAAATTGTAGTTTTAGTAGATTAGAATGTGAGTCAAAAAATGCCGATTTTTACTCTACAAGAAACTTCCCGATTTTCGTAACGTTTGCTTTCAAAGTGCAAAAAAAAGAAAAAAAACTATTTTGTTACCGGACAAGTTCTGTTTTACGTCCTTCACATATGTATATGCTTTGATTTGATTTGATTTAGTTTATTTTACTTCGCGTTTTGTGCCTCTTGGCTAATTTGCGAAGATGGGGATGAGTGATGAAATGATGAAATTGATGAATGGACATTTACAAACAACCAAGCCCGACCGGGATTCGAACCCGGGACCCTTGGCGTCGCAGCGCGATGTGCTAACCACTCGGCCACAGGGTCGGGCATATGTATATGCGATTGCTAGAGAAACGACTGGGTTGAATACTGTAATTGATTGATACCAAATGCGGAACTTTAGTGCAGCACGTAAAAAAAATTAACGGTGTGTCACGTGTTTGTTAGGATCCTAATACAGTTTGAACAAATGGATGAAAGTTTAAAAATGGTGATCTTAATCAGTGCATGCAATACTGTTTGATAATTGCCGTGTTCGTTATTTTGCGGAAAGACTTGCAGCATTTTTTTTTGAACACGTCACAAATAGTTACCTTAACTAATCACGACGATGTCATTAAACAACGCAGTTCCACATTCCCCCTCCCCCCTCTTTCTGGGATTCCTTCAATTTGCGGGCAAATATGGCAAAATAGTTCAATTACTTGGTTTTTGAATGAGCATCTTGTAGGGTACCTTGTACAAAATTGTTGTGAAATTCTCGCGACTTCTTGGTATGGTTTTTTGTAGTTTATACGCCTATGATAATGTTGACTGTGTTTTAAAATTTTGAAATCATTGGATTTAATCTTAGTCTCAAAAAATGATTGAAGCATAGATACTAAAGTAAGATAACAAAAATTGTAGACTTCACAAATTTTGCTTATTTGCTTATTTCCTTTTTTTTTGTTGAATAATTGCTTAACATTTTTGAAGTACAAATATAAGCATAGTGATACAAAAAAATGATTCGAACAAATTGTTTCTAGTCAACGTCGAAAGGGGCGTAATTTGTTGCTTGATTGGGGTTACCCAATATTATCTTAATGTTAGGGAGAACTTTGTTAATGATGTATAACGAATGATAAGTATAACGAAATCTTTTTTATGGTATTTGTAAAAAGACTATATTCGTTACGTTGTGAACATTTAATTGTTCAATAAAATGCGTCATTGAATTGTTGAAAATTGGGCATCTGTTTTTGACTTAGGATAAATTTAATTTTCCCTTTAACACAGAGTGGTCAAAAAAAATACAAAAAGAAGAGTAAAGAGGCATTTGTAGTTGCATGCAATTGTAGTTTTTGGTGGAGGTGAATAATTCTAAATTGCCATAAGTTTACTGTAACGTTAAACGCATTTTGGAAGTTCTCGCAGTTCTTGATTTCCAGGATAAATTCGTAAACGGCAACATTCTTGTGTTATCAAATTGAAATTAGGAAATGTCAAATTCGTAGTCAATTTTGAGGCGCCGCGAACAACGTGGCAATAACCTCCACCCCAATTGAATTTTGTAGGTTCGACCAAGGTGCTTAAACCATACTACGACCTTTGAGGAAGCATATAAAATCAAGTCCAGTCACGACTTTGAAAATTAAAAGCACCTTGCAAACTTGAACGTTACAAAAGCCTAATATGATTTTCATAAAAATGTTGATTTATTATGTTTTTCAGAGCCTGAAAAGCGTTTTAATTCTTACATTTGGACTATAAGATGAATACTTGATTTTTCTAGATATACGCTTTCAATGAAGGTACTCGTTTGAAACTCATTTTCTCTACAGACTTAGGCAGAGATGATTTTCATTAAAATGTTGAATCATTAAGCTTTTCAGAGCCTGAAAAGTGTTTTAATTCTGACTTTTCGACTATAAGATCAAAACTTGATTTTTTGAGATATACGCTTTCAATATTAGTACTCGTTTGAAACTCATTTTCTCTACATACCAAGCCAGAGATGATTTTCATAAAAATGTTGAATTATTATGTTTTTCAGGGCCTGAAAAGCGTTTTAATTCTTACATTTGGAAAATAAGATGAATACTTGATTTTTCTAGATATGCGCTTTCAATTAAGGTACTCGTTTGAAACTCATTTTCTCTACAGACCAAGGCAGAGATGATTTTCATTAAAATGTTGAATTATTATGCTTGGCAGAGCCTGAGATTCGTTTCAATTCAGACATTTGGATATAGCATGAATACTTGATTTCCCGAGATATACGTTTTGAATGCTAGTACTCGTTTGTAACTCATTTTCCATACAGAACTAGTTAGAGATGATTTTCATTTTCATTCGAATTATTATGCTTCTCAGAGCCTGAGATTCGTTCTAATTCTGACATTTCGACTATAGGATCAAAACTTGATTTTTCGACAAATTCGCGCTCAATGCTAATACTCACTTTAATTCAGACATTTGGACTAGAAGATGAATACTTGATTTTTCGAGATATACGCTTTCAGCGAAGGTACTCGTTTAAACTCATTTTCTCTACAGACTAATGCAGAGATGATTTTCACTAAAAGGTTAAATTATTAAGATTTTCAGAGCCTGAAAAACGTTTTAATTCTCATATTTCGACTATAGGATCAAAACTTGATTTTTCGAGAAATTCGCGCTCAATGCTAATACTCACTTTAATTCAGACATTTGGACTATAAAATGAATACTAGATTTTTCGAGATATACGCTTTCAACGAAGGTACTCGTTTGAAACTCATTTTCTCTACAGACCAAGGCAGAGATAATTTTCATTAAAATGTTGCATTATTAAGATTTTCAGAGTCTGAAATGCGTTTTAAATATAGTATCAAAACTTGATTTCTCGAGAAATTCGCGTTCAATGCTAATACTCACTTGAAACTCATTTTCTATACAGACCTAGCCAGAGATGATTTTCTTTAAAGTGTTGAAATATTGTGCTTTTTGGAGCTTGAAGATCAATTTTATTATGACATTTCCACTACAGAAATAAAACTTGATTTTTCGAGAAATTCACGTTCAATGTTAGTACTCGTTTGAGACTCATTTTCTCTACAGACAGAGCCAGATTTAACTTTCATTAAAATGTTGAATTATTATGCTTTTCATAGGCTGGAAAGCGTTTTAATTGTAACATTTGGACTATAAGATGAATACTTGATATTTCGAAATATACGCTTTCAATGAAGGTACTCGTTTAAACTCATTTTCTCTACAGACCAAGCCAGAGATGATTTTCATTAAAAGGTTTAATTATTAAGCTTTTCAGAGGCTGGAAAACGTTTTAATTCTGACATTTCGACTATAGGATCAAAACTTGATTTTTCGATAAATACTAATACTCAATGCTAATACTCAATTGAATCTCAATTAATATACAGACTAAGCCAGAGATGATTTTCTTTAAAGTGTTGAATTATTATGTTTTTCAGAGTCTGAATTGCGTATTAATTATTTTGTTTCGCTTATAGGAACAAAACATGATTTTTCGAGAAAATCACGTTCCATGCCAATACTCGTTTGAAACTCATTTTCTCCACGGACCAACCCAGAGATGACTTTCTTTAAAATGTTGAATTATTATGCTTTTCAGAGTCTGAAAAGTGTTTTACTTATTACATTTCGCCTATAGGATTTTTCGACATATTAGCGTTAAATGCATGATGTGGTTTTTAACTCTTTTTTTCTAGAGACAATTCACATCGCAAAATCCTACAACGTCCAACTCGTTGTGTTGGAAATTGCTCCGCTCAGAATAGAGATAAAAATAACGACTTATCATTTAATTCCTTGATCTCCCGACAGATGGCACTTCTGACTATTTTCGAAAAATTTCGTTGTAATCACGCCATCTGCAGCTCGGAAGTTACAGGAAGTGAAGGTAGTGTGTGGGTATCTGCGTGAGCACAGAACAGTTGCGTCTTGTGCTTGGTATCGGCAATACACGTAATTCACGCGCTCCACTGCAAAATGTCTCTCGGGATACGTAGTTTGGACTTTGTCGTCTTCAGAAACTAGTGACGAATTGCCGAGATTTGTTGAACATTAACCAAGAGTCTTGAATGTAGACGTAGCTACGTTTTGAACATTGTGCCAGTTGCGAATTGCAGCATAGGAAGGAACGTGGCATTTGACGATTTGTATGCAACAGTGATATGGAAAATGGGAGAGTGAGATACTTCGGTTTTCTTACCACGAAGCACGTACACCCAAGAGTGAAGGAAGTCGTCCCCTGTCAGAACCTATAAGTTGCGACGCATAAAACGAAGGTAGGAAAGTGAAATTGTAGTTTTAGTAGATTAGAGTGTGAGTCAAAAAATGCCGATTTTTACTCTACAAGAAACTTCCCGATTTTCGTAACGTTTGCTTTCAAAGTGCAAAAAAAAGAAAAAAAAAACTATTTTGTTACCGGACAAGTTCTGTTTTACGTCCTTCACATATGTATATGCTTTGATTTGATTTGATTTAGTTTATTTTACTTCGCGTTTTGTGCCTCTTGGCTAATTTGCGAAGATGGGGATGAGTGATCAAATGATGAAATTGATGAATGGACATTTACAAACAACCAAGCCCGACCGGGATTCGAACCCGGGACCCTTGGCGTCGCAGCGCGATGTGCTAACCACTCGGCCACAGGGTCGGGCATATGTATATGCGATTGCTAGAGAAACGACTGGGTTGAATACTGTAATTGATTGATACCAAATGCGGAACTTTAGTGCAGCACGTAAAAAAAATTAACGGTGTGTCACGTGTTTGTTAGGATCCTAATACAGTTTGAACAAATGGATGAAAGTTTAAAAATGGTGATCTTAATCAGTGCATGCAATACTGTTTGATAATTGCCGTGTTCGTTATTTTGCGGAAAGACTTGCAGCATTTTTTTTTTGAACACGTCACAAATAGTTACCTTAACTAATCACGACGATGTCATTAAACAACGCAGTACCACATTCCCCCCCCACCTCTTTCTGGGATTCCTTCAATTTGCGGGCAAATATGGCAAAATAGTTAATACCTTGTACAAAATTGTTCTGAAATTCTCGCGACTTCTTGGTATGGTTTTTTGTAGTTTATACGCCTATGATAATGTTGACTGTGTTTTAAAATTTTGAAATCATTGGATTTAATCTTAGTCTCAAAAAATGATTGAAGCATAGATACTAAAGTAAGATAACAAAAATTGTAGACTTCACAAATTTTGCTTATTTGCAAATTTTGAACATTCCTTTTTTTTTGTTGAATAATTGCTTAACATTTTTGAAGTACAAATATAAGCATAGTGATAAATGTGGTACAAAAAAAAATGATTCGAACAAATTGTTTCTAGTCAACGTCGAAAGGGGCGTAATTTGTTGCTTGATTGGGGTTACCCAATATTATCTTAATGTTAGGGAGAACTTTGTTAATGATGTATAACGAATGATAAGTATAACGAAATCTTTTTTATGGTATTTGTAGAAAGACTATATTCGTTACGTTGTGAACATTTAATTGTTCAATAAAATGCGTCATTGAATTGTTGAAAATTGTGCATCTGTTTTTGACTTAGGATAAATTTAATTTTCCCTTTAACACAGAGTGGTCAAAAAAAATACAAAAAGAAGAGTAAAGAGGCATTTGTAGTTGCATGCAATTGTAGTTTTTGGTGGAGGTGAATAATTCTAAATTGCCATAAGTTTACTGTAACGTTAAACGCATTTTGGAAGTTCTCGCAGTACCCCTTTCTTGATTTTCAGGATAAATTCGTAAACGGCAACATTCTTGTGTTATCAAATTGAAATTAGGAAATGTCAAGTTCGTAGTCAATTTTGAGTCGCCGCGAACAACGTGGCAATAACCTCCACCCCAATTGAATTTTGTAGGTTCGACCAAGGTGCTTAAACCATACCACGACCTTTGAGGAAGCATATAAAATCAAGCCCAGTCACGACTTTGAAAATTAAAAGCTGCACCTTGCAAACTTGAACGTTACAAAAGCCTAATATGATTTTCATAAAAATGTTGATTTATTATGTTTTTCAGAGCCTGAAAAGCGTTTTAATTCTTACATTTGGACTATAAGATGAATACTTGATTTTTCTAGATATACGCTTTCAATTAAGGTACTCGTTTGAAACTCATTTTCTCTACAGACTTAGGCAGAGATGATTTTCATTAAAATGTTGAATCATTAAGCTTTTCAGAGCCTGAAAAGTGTTTTAATTCTGACTTTTCGACTATAAGATCAAAACTTGATTTTTGAGATATACGCTTTCAATATTAGTACTCGTTTGAAACTCATTTTCTCTACATACCAAGCCAGAGATGATTTTCATAAAAATGTTGAATTATTATGTTTTTCAGGGCCTGAAAAGCGTTTTAATTCTTACATTTGGAAAATAAGATGAATACTTGATTTTTCTAGATATGCGCTTTCAATTAAGGTACTCGTTTGAAACTCATTTTCTCTACAGACCAAGGCAGAGATGATTTTCATTAAAATGTTGAATTATTATGCTTGGCAGAGCCTGAGATTCTTTTCAATTCAGACATTTGGATATAGCATGAATACTTGATTTCCCGAGATATACGTTTTGAATGCTAGTACTCGTTTGAAACTCATTTTCTATACAGACCTAGTTAAGAGATGATTTTCATTTTCATTCGAATTATTATGCTTCTCAGAGCCTGAGATTCGTTCTAATTCTGACATTTCGACTATAGGATGAAATCTTTTCGAGAAATTCGAGTTCAATGCTAACTAATACTCACTTCAGACTCATTTTCTCTACAGACAGAGCCAGATTTGACTTTCATTAAAATGTTGAATTATTATGCTTTTCAGTGGCTGGAAACCGTTTTAATTCTGACATATCGACTATAGGATCAAAACTTGATTTTTCGAGAAATTCGCGCTCAATGCAAATACTCACTTTAATTCAGACATTTGGACTATAAGATGAATACTTGATTTTTCGAGATATACGCTTTCAGCGAAGGTACTCGTTTAAGCTCATTTTCTCTACAGACTAAGGCAGAGATGATTTTCACTAAAAGGTTAAATTATTAAGATTTTCAGAGCCTGAAAAACGTTTTAATTCTCATATTTCGACTGCAGGATCAAAACTTGATTTTTCGAGAAATTCGCGCTCAATGCTAATACTCACTTTAATTCAGACATTTGGACTATAAAATGAATACAGATTTTTCGAGATATACGCTTTCAAGGAAGGTACTCGTTTGAAACTCATTTTCTCTACAGACCAAGGCAGAGATAATTTTCATTAAAATGTTGCATTATTAAGATTTTCAGAGTCTGAAATGCGTTTTAAATATAGGATCAAAACTTGATTTCTCGAGAAATTCGCGTTCAATGCCAATACTCACTTGAAACTCATTTTCTATACAGACCTAGCCAGAGATGATTTTCTTTAAAGTGTTGAAATATTGTGCTTTTCGGAGCTTGAAGATCAATTTTATTATGACTTTTCCACTACAGAAATAAAACTTGATTTTTCGAGAAATTCACGTTCAATGTTAGTACTCGTTCGAGACTCATTTTCTCTACAGACAGAGCCAGATTTAACTTTCATTAAAATGTTGAATTATTATGCTTTTCATAGGCTGGAAAGCGTTTTAATTGTAACATTTGGACTATAAGATGAATACTTGATATTTCGAAATATACGCTTTCAATGAAGGTACTCGTTTAAACTCATTTTCTCTACAGACCAAGCCAGAGATGATTTTCATTAAAAGGTTTAATTATTAAGCTTTTCAGAGGCTGGAAAACATTTTAATTCTGACATTTCGACTATAGGATCAAAACTTGATTTTTCGATAAATTCGCGTTAAATGCTAATACTCATTTGAATCTCAATTTCTATACAGACTAAGCCAGATATGATTTTCTTTAAAGTGTTGAATTATTATGTTTTTCAGAGTCTGAATTGCGTATTAATTATTTTGTTTCGCTTATAGGATCAAAACATGATTTTTCGAGAAAATCACGTTCCATGCTAATACTCGTTTGAAACTCATTTTCTCCACGGACCAACCCAGAGATGACTTTCTTTAAAATGTTGAATTATTATGCTTTTCAGAGTCTGAAAAGTGTTTTACTTATTACATTTCGCCTATAGGATCAAAAAATGATTTTTCGACATATTAGCGTTAAATGCATGATGTGGTTTTTAACTCTTTTTCTCTACAGACAATTCACATCGCAAAATCCTACAACGTCCAACTCGTTGTGTTGGAAATTGCTCCGCTCAGAATAGAGATAAAAATAACGACTTATCATTTAATTCCTTGATCTCCCGACAGATGGCACTTCTGACTATTTTCGAAAAATTTCGTTGTAATCACGCCATCTGCAGCTCGGAAGTTACAGGAAGTGAAGGTAGTGTGTGGGCATCTGCGTGAGCACAGAACAGTTGCGTCTTGTGCTTGGTATCGGCAATACACGTAATTCACGCGCTCCACTGCAAAATGTCTCTCGGGATACGTAGTTTGGACTTTGTCGTCTTCAGAAACTAGTGAGGAATTGCCGAGATTTGTTGAACATTAACCAAGAGTCTTCAATGTAGACGTAGCTACGTTTTGAACATTGTGCCAGTTGCGAATTGCAGCATAGGAAGGAACGTGGCATTTGACGATTTGTATGCAACAGTGATATGGAAAATGGGAGAGTGAGATACTTCGGTTTTCTTACCACGAAGCACGTACACCCAAGAGTGAAGGAAGTCGTCCCCTGTCAGAACCTATAAGTTGCGACGCATAAAACGAAGGTAGGAAAGTGAAATTGTAGTTTTAGTAGATTAGAATGTGAGTCAAAAAATGCCGATTTTTACTCTACAAGAAACTTCCCGATTTTCGTAACGTTTGCTTTCAAAGTGCAAAAAAAAGAAAAAAAACTATTTTGTTACCGGACAAGTTCTGTTTTACGTCCTTCACATATGTATATGCTTTGATTTGATTTGATTTAGTTTATTTTACTTCGCGTTTTGTGCCTCTTGGCTAATTTGCGAAGATGGGGATGAGTGATGAAATGATGAAATTGATGAATGGACATTTACAAACAACCAAGCCCAACCGGGATTCGAACCCGGGACCCTTGGCGTCGCAGCGCGATGTGCTAACCACTCGGCCACAGGGTCGGGCATATGTATATGCGATTGCTAGAGAAACGACTGGGTTGAATACTGTAATTGATTGATACCAAATGCGGAACTTTAGTGCAGCACGTAAAAAAAATTAACGGTGTGTCACGTGTTTGTTAGGATCCTAATACAGTTTGAACAAATGGATGAAAGTTTAAAAATGGTGATCTTAATCAGTGCATGCAATACTGTTTGATAATTGCCGTGTTCGTTATTTTGCGGAAAGACTTGCAGCATTTTTTTTTGAACACGTCACAAATAGTTACCTTAATTAATCACGACGATGTCATTAAACAACGCAGTTCCACATTCCCCCTCCCCCCTCTTTCTGGGATTCCTTCAATTTGCGGGCAAATATGGCAAAATAGTTCAATTACTTGGTTTTTGAATGAGCATCTTGTAGGGTACCTTGTACAAAATTGTTGTGAAATTCTCGCGACTTCTTGGTATGGTTTTTTGTAGTTTATACGCCTATGATAATGTTGACTGTGTTTTAAAATTTTGAAATCATTGGATTTAATCTTAGTCTCAAAAAATGATTGAAGCATAGATACTAAAGTAAGATAACAAAAATTGTAGACTTCACAAATTTTGCTTATTTGCTTATTTCCTTTTTTTTTGTTGAATAATTGCTTAACATTTTTGAAGTACAAATATAAGCATAGTGATACAAAAAAATGATTCGAACAAATTGTTTCTAGTCAACGTCGAAAGGGGCGTAATTTGTTGCTTGATTGGGGTTACCCAATATTATCTTAATGTTAGGGAGAACTTTGTTAATGATGTATAACGAATGATAAGTATAACGAAATCTTTTTTATGGTATTTGTAAAAAGACTATATTCGTTACGTTGTGAACATTTAATTGTTCAATAAAATGCGTCATTGAATTGTTGAAAATTGGGCATCTGTTTTTGACTTAGGATAAATTTAATTTTCCCTTTAACACAGAGTGGTCAAAAAAAATACAAAAAGAAGAGTAAAGAGGCATTTGTAGTTGCATGCAATTGTAGTTTTTGGTGGAGGTGAATAATTCTAAATTGCCATAAGTTTACTGTAACGTTAAACGCATTTTGGAAGTTCTCGCAGTTCTTGATTTTCAGGATAAATTCGTAAACGGCAACATTCTTGTGTTATCAAATTGAAATTAGGAAATGTCAAATTCGTAGTCAATTTTGAGGCGCCGCGAACAACGTGGCAATAACCTCCACCCCAATTGAATTTTGTAGGTTCGACCAAGGTGCTTAAACCATACCACGACCTTTGAGGAAGCATATAAAATCAAGTCCAGTCACGACTTTGAAAATTAAAAGCACCTTGCATACTTGAACGTTACAAAAGCCTAATATGATTTTCATAAAAATGTTGATTTATTATGTTTTTCAGAGCCTGAAAAGCGTTTTAATTCTTACATTTGGACTATAAGATGAATACTTGATTTTTCTAGATATACGCTTTCAATGAAGGTACTCGTTTGAAACTCATTTTCTCTACAGACTTAGGCAGAGATGATTTTCATTAAAATGTTGAATCATTAAGCTTTTCAGAGCCTGAAAAGTGTTTTAATTCTGACTTTTCGACTATAAGATCAAAACTTGATTTTTTGAGATATACGCTTTCAATATTAGTACTCGTTTGAAACTCATTTTCTCTACATACCAAGCCAGAGATGATTTTCATAAAAATGTTGAATTATTATGTTTTTCAGGGCCTGAAAAGCGTTTTAATTCTTACATTTGGAAAATAAGATGAATACTTGATTTTTCTAGATATGCGCTTTCAATTAAGGTACTCGTTTGAAACTCATTTTCTCTACAGACCAAGGCAGAGATGATTTTCATTAAAATGTTGAATTATTATGCTTGGCAGAGCCTGAGATTCGTTTCAATTCAGACATTTGGATATAGCATGAATACTTGATTTCCCGAGATATACGTTTTGAATGCTAGTACTCGTTTGTAACTCATTTTCCATACAGAACTAGTTAGAGATGATTTTCATTTTCATTCGAATTATTATGCTTCTCAGAGCCTGAGATTCGTTCTAATTCTGACATTTCGACTATAGGATCAAAACTTGATTTTTCGACAAATTCGCGCTCAATGCTAATACTCACTTTAATTCAGACATTTGGACTAGAAGATGAATACTTGATTTTTCGAGATATACGCTTTCAGCGAAGGTACTCGTTTAAACTCATTTTCTCTACAGACTAATGCAGAGATGATTTTCACTAAAAGGTTAAATTATTAAGATTTTCAGAGCCTGAAAAACGTTTTAAATCTCATATTTCGACTATAGGATCAAAACTTGATTTTTCGAGAAATTCGCGCTCAATGCTAATACTCACTTTAATTCAGACATTTGGACTATAAAATGAATACTAGATTTTTCGAGATATACGCTTTCAACGAAGGTACTCGTTTGAAACTCATTTTCTCTACAGACCAAGGCAGAGATAATTTTCATTAAAATGTTGCATTATTAAGATTTTCAGAGTCTGAAATGCGTTTTAAATATAGTATCAAAACTTGATTTCTCGAGAAATTCGCGTTCAATGCTAATACTCACTTGAAACTCATTTTCTATACAGACCTAGCCAGAGATGATTTTCTTTAAAGTGTTGAAATATTGTGCTTTTTGGAGCTTGAAGATCAATTTTATTATGACATTTCCACTACAGAAATAAAACTTGATTTTTCGAGAAATTCACGTTCAATGTTAGTACTCGTTTGAGACTCATTTTCTCTACAGACAGAGCCAGATTTAACTTTCATTAAAATGTTGAATTATTATGCTTTTCATAGGCTGGAAAGCGTTTTAATTGTAACATTTGGACTATAAGATGAATACTTGATATTTCGAAATATACGCTTTCAATGAAGGTACTCGTTTAAACTCATTTTCTCTACAGACCAAGCCAGAGATGATTTTCATTAAAAGGTTTAATTATTAAGCTTTTCAGAGGCTGGAAAACGTTTTAATTCTGACATTTCGACTATAGGATCAAAACTTGATTTTTCGATAAATACTAATACTCAATGCTAATACTCAATTGAATCTCAATTAATATACAGACTAAGCCAGAGATGATTTTCTTTAAAGTGTTGAATTATTATGTTTTTCAGAGTCTGAATTGCGTATTAATTATTTTGTTTCGCTTATAGGAACAAAACATGATTTTTCGAGAAAATCACGTTCCATGCCAATACTCGTTTGAAACTCATTTTCTCCACGGACCAACCCAGAGATGACTTTCTTTAAAATGTTGAATTATTATGCTTTTCAGAGTCTGAAAAGTGTTTTACTTATTACATTTCGCCTATAGGATTTTTCGACATATTAGCGTTAAATGCATGATGTGGTTTTTAACTCTTTTTTTCTACAGACAATTCACATCGCAAAATCCTACAACGTCCAACTCGTTGTGTTGGAAATTGCTCCGCTCAGAATAGAGATAAAAATAACGACTTATCATTTAATTCCTTGATCTCCCGACAGATGGCACTTCTGACTATTTTCGAAAAATTTCGTTGTAATCACGCCATCTGCAGCTCGGAAGTTACAGGAAGTGAAGGTAGTGTGTGGGTATCTGCGTGAGCACAGAACAGTTGCGTCTTGTGCTTGGTATCGGCAATACACGTAATTCACGCGCTCCACTGCAAAATGTCTCTCGGGATACGTAGTTTGGACTTTGTCGTCTTCAGAAACTAGTGACGAATTGCCGAGATTTGTTGAACATTAACCAAGAGTCTTGAATGTAGACGTAGCTACGTTTTGAACATTGTGCCAGTTGCGAATTGCAGCATAGGAAGGAACGTGGCATTTGACGATTTGTATGCAACAGTGATATGGAAAATGGGAGAGTGAGATACTTCGGTTTTCTTACCACGAAGCACGTACACCCAAGAGTGAAGGAAGTCGTCCCCTGTCAGAACCTATAAGTTGCGACGCATAAAACGAAGGTAGGAAAGTGAAATTGTAGTTTTAGTAGATTAGAGTGTGAGTCAAAAAATGCCGATTTTTACTCTACAAGAAACTTCCCGATTTTCGTAACGTTTGCTTTCAAAGTGCAAAAAAAAGAAAAAAAAAACTATTTTGTTACCGGACAAGTTCTGTTTTACGTCCTTCACATATGTATATGCTTTGATTTGATTTGATTTAGTTTATTTTACTTCGCGTTTTGTGCCTCTTGGCTAATTTGCGAAGATGGGGATGAGTGATCAAATGATGAAATTGATGAATGGACATTTACAAACAACCAAGCCCGACCGGGATTCGAACCCGGGACCCTTGGCGTCGCAGCGCGATGTGCTAACCACTCGGCCACAGGGTCGGGCATATGTATATGCGATTGCTAGAGAAACGACTGGGTTGAATACTGTAATTGATTGATACCAAATGCGGAACTTTAGTGCAGCACGTAAAAAAAATTAACGGTGTGTCACGTGTTTGTTAGGATCCTAATACAGTTTGAACAAATGGATGAAAGTTTAAAAATGGTGATCTTAATCAGTGCATGCAATACTGTTTGATAATTGCCGTGTTCGTTATTTTGCGGAAAGACTTGCAGCATTTTTTTTTTGAACACGTCACAAATAGTTACCTTAACTAATCACGACGATGTCATTAAACAACGCAGTACCACATTCCCCCCCCACCTCTTTCTGGGATTCCTTCAATTTGCGGGCAAATATGGCAAAATAGTTAATACCTTGTACAAAATTGTTCTGAAATTCTCGCGACTTCTTGGTATGGTTTTTTGTAGTTTATACGCCTATGATAATGTTGACTGTGTTTTAAAATTTTGAAATCATTGGATTTAATCTTAGTCTCAAAAAATGATTGAAGCATAGATACTAAAGTAAGATAACAAAAATTGTAGACTTCACAAATTTTGCTTATTTGCAAATTTTGAACATTCCTTTTTTTTTGTTGAATAATTGCTTAACATTTTTGAAGTACAAATATAAGCATAGTGATAAATGTGGTACAAAAAAAAATGATTCGAACAAATTGTTTCTAGTCAACGTCGAAAGGGGCGTAATTTGTTGCTTGATTGGGGTTACCCAATATTATCTTAATGTTAGGGAGAACTTTGTTAATGATGTATAACGAATGATAAGTATAACGAAATCTTTTTTATGGTATTTGTAGAAAGACTATATTCGTTACGTTGTGAACATTTAATTGTTCAATAAAATGCGTCATTGAATTGTTGAAAATTGTGCATCTGTTTTTGACTTAGGATAAATTTAATTTTCCCTTTAACACAGAGTGGTCAAAAAAAATAGAAAAAGAAGAGTAAAGAGGCATTTGTAGTTGCATGCAATTGTAGTTTTTGGTGGAGGTGAATAATTCTAAATTGCCATAAGTTTACTGTAACGTTAAACGCATTTTGGAAGTTCTCGCAGTACCCCTTTCTTGATTTTCAGGATAAATTCGTAAACGGCAACATTCTTGTGTTATCAAATTGAAATTAGGAAATGTCAAGTTCGTAGTCAATTTTGAGGCGCCGCGAACAACGTGGCAATAACCTCCACCCCAATTGAATTTTGTAGGTTCGACCAAGGTGCTTAAACCATACCACGACCTTTGAGGAAGCATATAAAATCAAGCCCAGTCACGACTTTGAAAATTAAAAGCACCTTGCAAACTTGAACGTTACAAAAGCCTAATATGATTTTCATAAAAATGTTGATTTATTATGTTTTTCAGAGCCTGAAAAGCGTTTTAATTCTTACATTTGGACTATAAGATGAATACTTGATTTTTCTAGATATACGCTTTCAATGAAGGTACTCGTTTGAAACTCATTTTCTCTACAGACTTAGGCAGAGATGATTTTCATTAAAATGTTGAATCATTAAGCTTTTCAGAGCCTGAAAAGTGTTTTAATTCTGACTTTTCGACTATAAGATCAAAACTTGATTTTTTGAGATATACGCTTTCAATATTAGTACTCGTTTGAAACTCATTTTCTCTACATACCAAGCCAGAGATGATTTTCATAAAAATGTTAAATTATTATGTTTTTCAGGGCCTGAAAAGCGTTTTAATTCTTACATTTGGAAAATAAGATGAATACTTGATTTTTCTAGATATGCGCTTTCAATTAAGGTACTCGTTTGAAACTCATTTTCTCTACAGACCAAGGCAGAGATGATTTTCATTAAAATGTTGAATTATTATGCTTGGCAGAGCCTGAGATTCGTTTCAATTCAGACATTTGGATATAGCATGAATACTTGATTTCCCGAGATATACGTTTTGAATGCTAGTACTCGTTTGAAACTTATTTTCTATACAGACCTAGTTAGAGATGATTTTCATTTTCATTCGAATTATTATGCTTCTCAGAGCCTGAGATTCGTTCTAATTCTGACATTTCGACTATAGGATGAAATCTTTTCGAGAAATTAGAGTTCAATGCTAACTAATACTCACTTCAGACTCATTTTCTCTACAGACAAAGCCAGATTTGACTTTCATTAAAATGTTGAATTATTATGCTTTTCAGAGGCTGGAAACCGTTTTAATTCTGACATATCGACTATAGGATCAAAACTTGATTTTTCGAGAAATTCGCGCTCAATGCAAATACTCACTTTAATTCAGACATTTGGACTATAAGATGAATACTTGATTTTTCGAGATATACGCTTTCAGCGAAGGTACTCGTTTAAACTCATTTTCTCTACAGACTAAGGCAGAGATGATTTTCACTAAAAGGTTAAATTATTAAGATTTTCAGAGCCTGAAAAACGTTTTAATTCTCATATTTCGACTATAGGATCAAAACTTGATTTTTCGAGAAATTCGCGCTCAATGCTAATACTCACTTTAATTCAGACATTTGGACTATAAGATGAATACAAGATTTTTCGAGATATACGCTTTCAACGAAGGTACTCGTTTGAAACTCATTTTCTCTACAGACCAAGGCAGAGATAATTTTCATTAAAATGTTGCATTATTAAGATTTTCAAAGTCTGAAATGCGTTTTAAATATAGGATCAAAACTTGATTTCTCGAGAAATTCGCGTTCAATGCTAATACTCACTTGAAACTCATTTTCTATACAGACCTAGCCAGAGATGATTTTCTTTAAAGTGTTGAAATATTGTGGTTTTCGGAGCTTGAAGATCAATTTTATTATGACATTTCCACTACAGAAATAAAACTTGATTTTTCGAGAAATTCACGTTCAATGGTAGTACTCGTTTGAGACTCATTTTCTCTACAGACAGAGCCAGATTTAAATTTCATTAAAATGTTGAATTATTATGCTTTTCATAGGCTGGAAAGCGTTTTAATTGTAACATTTGGACTATAAGATGAATACTTGATATTTCGAAATATACGCTTTCAATGAAGGTACTCGTTTAAACTCATTTTCTCTACAGACCAAGCCAGAGATGATTTTCATTAAAAGGTTTAATTATTAAGCTTTTCAGAGGCTGGAAAAAGTTTTAATTCTGACATTTCGACTATAGGATCAAAACTTGATTTTTCGATAAATTCGCGTTAAATGCTAATACTCATTTGAATCTCAATTTCTATACAGACTAAGCCAGAGATGATTTTCTTTAAAGTGTTGAATTATTATGTTTTTCAGAGTCTGAATTTGCGTATTAATTATTTTGTTTCGCTTATAGGATCAAAACATGATTTTTCGAGAAAATCACGTTCCATTCTAATACTCGTTTGAAACTCATTTTCTCCACGGACCAACCCAGAGATGACTTTCTTTAAAATGTTGAATTATTATGCTTTTCAGAGACTGAAAAGTGTTTTACTTATTACATTTCGCCTATAGGATCAAAAAATGATTTTTCGACATATTAGCGTTAAATGCATGATGTGGTTTTAAACTCTTTTTCTCTACAGACAATTCACATCGCAAAATCCTACAACGTCCAACTCGTTGTGTTGGAAATTGCTCCGCTCAGAATAGAGATAAAAATAACGACTTATCATTTAATTCCTTGATCTCCCGACAGATGGCACTTCTGACTATTTTTCGTTGTAATCACGCCATCTGCAGCTCGGAAGTTACAGGAAGTGAAGGTAGTGTGTGGGCATCTGCGTGAGCACAGAACAGTTGCGTCTTGTGCTTGGTATCGGCAATACACGTAATTCACGCGCTCCACTGCAAAATGTCTCTCGGGATACGTAGTTTGGACTTTGTCGTCTTCAGAAACTAGTGAGGAATTGCCGAGATTTGTTGAACATTAACCAAGAGTCTTCAATGTAAAGATAGACGTACCTACGTTTTGAACATTGTGCCAGTTGCGAATTGCAGCATAGGAAGGAACGTGGCATTTGACGATTTGTATGCAACAGTGATATGGAAAATGGGAGAGTGAGATACTTCGGTTTTCTTACCACGAAGCACGTACACCCAAGAGTGAAGGAAGCCGTCCCCTGTCAGAACCTATAAGTTGCGACGCATAAAACGAAGGTAGGAAAGTGAAATTGTAGTTTTAGTAGATTAGAGTGTGAGTCAAAAAATGCCGATTTTTACTCTACAAGAAACTTCCCGATTTTCGTAACGTTTGCTTTCAAAGTGCAAAAAAAAAGAAAAAAAAACTATTTTGTTACCGGACAAGTTCTGTTTTACGTCCTTCACATATGTATATGCTTTGATTTGATTTGATTTAGTTTATTTTACTTCGCGTTTTGTGCCTCTTGGCTAATTTGCGAAGATGGGGATGAGTGATGAAATGATGAAATTGATGAATGGACATTTACAAACAACCAAGCCCGACCGGGATTCGAACCCGGGACCCTTGGCGTCGCAGCGCGATGTGCTAACCACTCGGCCACAGGGTTGGGCATATGTATATGCGATTGCTAGAGAAACGACTGGGTTGAATACTGTAATATAGTGCAGCACGTAAAAAAAATTAACGGTGTGTCACGTGTTTGTTAGGATCCTAATATAGTTTGAACAAATGGATGAAAGTTTAAATGGTGATCTTAATCAGTGCATGCAATACTGTTTGATAATTGCCGTGTTCGTTATTTTGCGGAAAGACTTGCAGCATTTTTTTTTGAACACGTCACAAATAGTTACCTTAACTAATCACGACGATGTCATTAAACAACGCAGTTCCACATTCCCCCTCTTTCTGGGATTCCTTCAATTTGCGGGCAAATATGGCAAAATAGTTCAATTACTTGGTTTTTGAATGAGCATCTTGTAGGGTACCTTGTACAAAATTGTTGTGAAATTCTCGCGACTTCTTGGTATGGTTTTTTGTAGTTTATACGCCTATGATAATGTTGACTGTGTTTTAAAATTTTGAAATCATTGGATTTAATCTTAGTCTCAAAAAATGATTGAAGCATAGATACTAAAGTAAGATAACAAAAATTGTAGACTTCACAAATTTTGCTTATTTGCAAATTTTGAACATTCCTTTTTTTTTGTTGAATAATTGCTTAACATTTTTTAATTACAAATATAAGCATAGTGATAAATGTGGTACAAAAAAAAATGATTCGAACAAATTGTTTCTAGTCAACGTCGAAAAGGGGGTAATTTGTTGCTTGATTGGGGTTACCCAATATTATCTTAATGTTAGGGAGAACTTTGTTAATGATGTATAACGAATGATAAGTATAACGAAATCTTTTTTATGGTATTTGTAAAAAGACTATATTCGTTACGTTGTGAACATTTAATTGTTCAATAAAATGCGTCATTGAATTGTTGAAAATTGTGCATCTGTTTTTGACTTAGGATAAATTTAATTTTCCCTTTAACACAGAGAGGTCAAAAAAAATACAAAAAGAAGAGTAAAGAGGCATTTGTAGTTGCATGCAATTGTAGTTTTTGGTGGAGGTGAATAATTCTAAATTGCCATAAGTTTACTGTAACGTTAAACGCATTTTGGAAGTTCTCGCAGTACCCCTTTCTTGATTTTCAGGATAAATTCGTAAACGGCAACATTCTTGTGTTATCAAATTGAAATTAGGAATGTCAAGTTCGTAGTCAATTTTGAGGCGCCGCGAACAACGTGGCAATAACCTCCACCCCAATTGAATTTTGTAGGTTCGACCAAGGTGCTTAAACCATACCACGACCTTTGAGGAAGCATATAAAATCAAGCCCAGTCACGACTTTGAAAATTAAAAGCACCTTGCAAACTTGAACGTTACAAAAGCCTAATATGATTTTCATAAAAATGTTGATTTATTATGTTTTTCAGAGCCTGAAAAGCGTTTTAATTCTTACATTTGGACTATAAGATGAATACTTGATTTTTCTAGATATACGCTTTCAATGAAGGTACTCGTTTGAAACTCATTTTCTCTACAGACTTAGGCAGAGATGATTTTCATTAAAATGTTGAATTATTATGCTTGGCAGAGCCTGAGATTCGTTTCAATTCAGACATTTGGATATAGCATGAATACTTGATTTCCCGAGATATACGTTTTGAATGCTAGTACTCGTTTGAAACTCATTTTCTATACAGACCTAGTTAGAGATGATTTTCATTTTCATTCGAATTATTATGCTTCTCAGAGCCTGAGATTCGTTCTAATTCTGACATTTCGACTATAGGATGAAATCTTTTCGAGAAATTCGAGTTCAATGCTAACTAATACTCACTTCAGACTCATTTTCTCTACAGACAGAGCCAGATTTGACTTTCATTAAAATGTTGAATTATTATGCTTTTCAGAGGCTGGAAACCGTTTTAATTCTGACATTTCGACTATAGGATCAAAACTTGATTTTTCGAGAAATTCGCGCTCAATGCTAATACTCACTTTAATTCAGATATTTGGACTAGAAGATGAATACTTGATTTTTCGAGATATACGCTTTCAGCGAAGGTACTCGTTTAAACTCATTTTCTCTACAGACTAAGGCAGAGATGATTTTCACTAAAAGGTTAAATTATTAAGATTTTCAGTGCCTGAAAAACGTTTTAATTCTCATATTTCGACTATAGGATCAAAACTTGATTTTTCGTGAAATTCGCGCTCAATGCTAATACTCACTTTAATTCAGACATTTGGACTATAAGATGAATACTAGATTTTTCGAGATATACGCTTTCAACGAAGGTACTCGTTTGAAACTCATTTTCTCTACAGACCAAGGCAGAGATAATTTTCATTAAAATGTTGCATTATTAAGATTTTCAGAGTCTGAAATGCGTTTTAAATATAGGATCAAATCTTGATTTGTCGAGAAATTCGCGTTCAATGCTAATACTCACTTGAAACTCATTTTCTATACAGACCTAGCCAGAGATGATTTTCTTTAAAGTGTTGAAATATTGTGCTTTTCGGAGCTTGAAGATCAATTTTATTATGACATTTCCACTACAGAAATAAAACTTGATTTTTCGAGAAATTCACGTTCAATGGTAGTACTCGTTTGAGACTCATTTTCTCTACAGACAGAGCCAGATTTAAATTTCATTAAAATGTTGAATTATTATGCTTTTCATAGGCTGGAAAGCGTTTTAATTGTAACATTTGGACTATAAGATGAATACTTGATATTTCGAAATATACGCTTTCAATGAAGGTACTCGTTTAAACTCATTTTCTCTACAGACCAAGCCAGAGATGATTTTCATTAAAAGGTTTAATTATTAAGCTTTTCAGAGGCTGGAAAACGTTTTAATTCTGACATTTCGACTATAGGATCAAAACTTGATTTTTCGATAAATTCGCGTTAAATGCTAATACTCATTTGAATCTCAATTTCTATACAGACTAAGCCAGAGATGATTTTCTTTAAAGTGTTGAATTATTATGTTTTTCAGAGTCTGAATTTGCGTATTAATTATTTTGTTTCGCTTATAGGATCAAAACATGATTTTTCGAGAAAATCACGTTCCATTCTAATACTCGTTTGAAACTCATTTTCTCCACGGACCAACCCAGAGATGACTTTCTTTAAAATGTTGAATTATTATGCTTTTCAGAGTCTGAAAAGTGTTTTACTTATTACATTTCGCCTATAGGATTTTTCGACATATTAGCGTTAAATGCATGATGTGGTTTTTAACTCTTTTTTTCTACAGACAATTCACATCGCAAAATCCTACAACGTCCAACTCGTTGTGTTGGAAATTGCTCCGCTCAGAATAGAGATAAAAATAACGACTTATCATTTAATTCCTTGATCTCCCGACAGATGGCACTTCTGACTATTTTCGAAAAATTTCGTTGTAATCACGCCATCTGCAGCTCGGAAGTTACAGGAAGTGAAGGTAGTGTGTGGGTATCTGCGTGAGCACAGAACAGTTGCGTCTTGTGCTTGGTATCGGCAATACACGTAATTCACGCGCTCCACTGCAAAATGTCTCTCGGGATACGTAGTTTGGACTTTGTCGTCTTCAGAAACTAGTGACGAATTGCCGAGATTTGTTGAACATTAACCAAGAGTCTTGAATGTAGACGTAGCTACGTTTTGAACATTGTGCCAGTTGCGAATTGCAGCATAGGAAGGAACGTGGCATTTGACGATTTGTATGCAACAGTGATATGGAAAATGGGAGAGTGAGATACTTCGGTTTTCTTACCACGAAGCACGTACACCCAAGAGTGAAGGAAGTCGTCCCCTGTCAGAACCTATAAGTTGCGACGCATAAAACGAAGGTAGGAAAGTGAAATTGTAGTTTTAGTAGATTAGAGTGTGAGTCAAAAAATGCCGATTTTTACTCTACAAGAAACTTCCCGATTTTCGTAACGTTTGCTTTCAAAGTGCAAAAAAAAAGAAAAAAAAACTATTTTGTTACCGGACAAGTTCTGTTTTACGTCCTTCACATATGTATATGCTTTGATTTGATTTGATTTAGTTTATTTTACTTCGCGTTTTGTGCCTCTTGGCTAATTTGCGAAGATGGGGATGAGTGATGAAATGATGAAATTGATGAATGGACATTTACAAACAACCAAGCCCGACCGGGATTCGAACCCGGGACCCTTGGCGTCGCAGCGCGATGTGCTAACCACTCGGCCACAGGGTCGGGCATATGTATATGCGATTGCTAGAGAAACGACTGGGTTGAATACTGTAATTGATTGATACCAAATGCGGAACTTTAGTGCAGCACGTAAAAAAAATTAACGGTGTGTCACGTGTTTGTTAGGATCCTAATACAGTTTGAACAAATGGATGAAAGTTTAAAAATGGTGATCTTAATCAGTGCATGCAATACTGTTTGATAATTGCCGTGTTCGTTATTTTGCGGAAAGACTTGCAGCATTTTTTTTTGAACACGTCACAAATAGTTACCTTAACTAATCACGACGATGTCATTAAACAACGCAGTTCCACATTCCCCTTCTTTCTGGGATTCCTTCAATTTGCGGGCAAATATGGCAAAATAGTTCAATTACTTGGTTTTTGAATGAGCATCTTGTAGGGTACCTTGTACAAAATTGTTGTGAAATTCTCGCGACTTCTTGGTATGGTTTTTTGTAGTTTATACGCCTATGATAATGTTGACTGTGTTTTAAAATTTTGAAATCATTGGATTTAATCTTAGTCTCAAAAAATGATTGAAGCATAGATACTAAAGTAAGATAACAAAAATTGTAGACTTCACAAATTTTGCTTATTTGCAAATTTTGAACATTCCTTTTTTTTTGTTGAATAATTGCTTAACATTTTTTAATTACAAATATAAGCATAGTGATAAATGTGGTACAAAAAAAAATGATTCGAACAAATTGTTTCTAGTCAACGTCGAAAAGGGGGTAATTTGTTGCTTGATTGGGGTTACCCAATATTATCTTAATGTTAGGGAGAACTTTGTTAATGATGTATAACGAATGATAAGTATAACGAAATCTTTTTTATGGTATTTGTAAAAAGACTATATTCGTTACGTTGTGAACATTTAATTGTTCAATAAAATGCGTCATTGAATTGTTGAAAATTGTGCATCTGTTTTTGACTTAGGATAAATTTAATTTTCCCTTTAACACAGAGAGGTCAAAAAAAATACAAAAAGAAGAGTAAAGAGGCATTTGTAGTTGCATGCAATTGTAGTTTTTGGTGGAGGTGAATAATTCTAAATTGCCATAAGTTTACTGTAACGTTAAACGCATTTTGGAAGTTATCGCAGTACCCCTTTCTTGATTTTCAGGATAAATTCGTAAACGGCAACATTCTTGTGTTATCAAATTGAAATTAGGAATGTCAAGTTCGTAGTCAATTTTGAGGCACCGCGAACAACGTGGCAATAACCTCCACCCCAATTGAATTTTGTAGGTTCGACCAAGGTGCTTAAACCATACCACGACCTTTGAGGAAGCATATAAAATCAAGCCCAGTCACGACTTTGAAAATTAAAAGCACCTTGCAAACTTGAACGTTACAAAAGCCTAATATGATTTTCATAAAAATGTTGATTTATTATGTTTTTCAGAGCCTGAAAAGCGTTTTAATTCTTACATTTGGACTATAAGATGAATACTTGATTTTTCTAGATATACGCTTTCAATGAAGGTACTCGTTTGAAACTCATTTTCTCTACAGATTTGGGCAGAGATGATTTTCATTAAAATGTTGAATCATTAAGCTTTTCAGAGCCTGAAAAGTGTTTTAATTCTGACTTTTCGACTATAAGATCAAAACTTGATTTTTTGAGATATACGCTTTCAATATTAGTACTCGTTTGAAACTCATTTTCTCTACATACCAAGCCAGAGATGATTTTCATAAAAATGTTAAATTATTATGTTTTTCAGGGCCTGAAAAGCGTTTTAATTCTTACATTTGGAAAATAAGATGAATACTTGATTTTTCTAGATATGCGCTTTCAATTAAGGTACTCGTTTGAAACTCATTTTCTCTACAGACCAAGGCAGAGATGATTTTCATTAAAATGTTGAATTATTATGCTTGGCAGAGCCTGAGATTCGTTTCAATTCAGACATTTGGATATAGCATGAATACTTGATTTCCCGAGATATACGTTTTGAATGCTAGTACTCGTTTGAAACTTATTTTCTATACAGACCTAGTTAGAGATGATTTTCATTTTCATTCGAATTATTATGCTTCTCAGAGCCTGAGATTCGTTCTAATTCTGACATTTCGACTATAGGATGAAATCTTTTCGAGAAATTAGAGTTCAATGCTAACTAATACTCACTTCAGACTCATTTTCTCTACAGACAAAGCCAGATTTGACTTTCATTAAAATGTTGAATTATTATGCTTTTCAGAGGCTGGAAACCGTTTTAATTCTGACATATCGACTATTGGATCAAAACTTGATTTTTCGAGAAATTCGCGCTCAATGCAAATACTCACTTTAATTCAGACATTTGGACTATAAGATGAATACTTGATTTTTCGAGATATACGCTTTCAGCGAAGGTACTCGTTTAAACTCATTTTCTCTACAGACTAAGGCAGAGATGATTTTCACTAAAAGGTTAAATTATTAAGATTTTCAGAGCCTGAAAAACGTTTTAATTCTCATATTTCGACTATAGGATCAAAACTTGATTTTTCGAGAAATTCGCGCTCAATGCTAATACTCACTTTAATTCAGACATTTGGACTATAAGATGAATACTAGATTTTTCGAGATATACGCTTTCAACGAAGGTACTCGTTTGAAACTCATTTTCTCTACAGACCAAGGCAGAGATAATTTTCATTAAAATGTTGCATTATTAAGATTTTCAAAGTCTGAAATGCGTTTTAAATATAGGATCAAAACTTGATTTCTCGAGAAATTCGCGTTCAATGCTAATACTCACTTGAAACTCATTTTCTATACAGACCTAGCCAGAGATGATTTTCTTTAAAGTGTTGAAATATTGTGCTTTTCGGAGCTTGAAGATCAATTTTATTATGACATTTCCACTACAGAAATAAAACTTGATTTTTCGAGAAATTCACGTTCAATGGTAGTACTCGTTTGAGACTCATTTTCTCTACAGACAGAGCCAGATTTAAATTTCATTAAAATGTTGAATTATTATGCTTTTCATAGGCTGGAAAGCGTTTTAATTGTAACATTTGGACTATAAGATGAATACTTGATATTTCGAAATATACGCTTTCAATGAAGGTACTCGTTTAAACTCATTTTCTCTACAGACCAAGCCAGAGATGATTTTCATTAAAAGGTTTAATTATTAAGCTTTTCAGAGGCTGGAAAACGTTTTAATTCTGACATTTCGACTATAGGATCAAAACTTGATTTTTCGATAAATTCGCGTTAAATGCTAATACTCATTTGAATCTCAATTTCTATACAGACTAAGCCAGAGATGATTTTCTTTAAAGTGTTGAATTATTATGTTTTTCAGAGTCTGAATTTGCGTATTAATTATTTTGTTTCGCTTATAGGATCAAAACATGATTTTTCGAGAATCACGTTCCATTCTAATACTCGTTTGAAACTCATTTTCTCCACGGACCAACCCAGAGATGACTTTCTTTAAAATGTTGAATTATTATGCTTTTCAGAGACTGAAAAGTGTTTTACTTATTACATTTCGCCTATAGGATCAAAAAATGATTTTTCGACATATTAGCGTTAAATGCATGATGTGGTTTTTAACTCTTTTTCTCTACAGACAATTCACATCGCAAAATCCTACAACGTCCAACTCGTTGTGTTGGAAATTGCTCCGCTCAGAATAGAGATAAAAATAACGACTTATCATTTAATTCCTTGATCTCCCGACAGATGGCACTTCTGACTATTTTCGAAAAATTTCGTTCTAATCACGCCATCTGCAGCTCGGAAGTTACAGGAAGTGAAGGTAGTGTGTGGGCATCTGCGTGAGCACAGAACAGTTGCGTCTTGTGCTTGGTATCGGCAATACACGTAATTCACGCGCTCCACTGCAAAATGTCTCTCGGGATACGTAGTTTGGACTTTGTCGTCTTCAGAAACTAGTGAGGAATTGCCGAGATTTGTTGAACATTAACCTAGAGTCTTCAATGTAGACGTAGCTACGTTTTGAACATTGTGCCAGTTGCGAATTGCAGCATAGGAAGGAACGTGGCATTTGACGATTTGTATGCAACAGTGATATGGAAAATGGGAGAGTGAGATACTTCGGTTTTCTTACCACGAAGCACGTACACCCAAGAGTGAAGGAAGTCGTCCCCTGTCAGAACCTATAAGTTGCGACGCATAAAACGAAGGTAGGAAAGTGAAATTGTAGTTTTAGTAGATTATAGTGTGAGTCAAAAAATGCCGATTTTTACTCTACAAGAAACTTCCCGATTTTCGTAACGTTTGCTTTCAAAGTGCAAAAAAAAAAGAAAAAAAAAATATTTTGTTACCGGACAAGTTCTGTTTTACGTCCTTCACATATGTATATGCTTTGATTTGATTTGATTTAGTTTATTTTACTTCGCGTTTTGTGCCTCTTGGCTAATTTGCGAAGATGGGGATGAGTGATGAAATGATGAAATTGATGAATGGACATTTACAAACAACCAAGCCCGACCGGGATTCGAACCCGGGACCCTTGGCGTCGCAGCGCGATGTGCTAACCACTCGGCCACAGGGTCGGGCATATGTATATGCGATTGCTAGAGAAACGACTGGGTTGAATACTGTAATTGATTGATACCAAATGCGGAACTTTAGTGCAGCACGTAAAAAAAATTAACGGTGTGTCACGTGTTTGTTAGGATCCTAATACAGTTTGAACAAATGGATGAAAGTTTAAAAATGGTGATCTTAATCAGTGCATGCAATACTGTTTGATAATTGCCGTGTTCGTTATTTTGCGGAAAGACTTGCAGCATTTTTTTTTGAACACGTCACAAATAGTTACCTTAACTAATCACGACGATGTCATTAAACAACGCAGTTCCACATTCCCCTTCTTTCTGGGATTCCTTCAATTTGCGGGCAAATATGGCAAAATAGTTCAATTACTTGGTTTTTGAATGAGCATCTTGTAGGGTACCTTGTACAAAATTGTTGTGAAATTCTCGCGACTTCTTGGTATGGTTTTTTGTAGTTTATACGCCTATGATAATGTTGACTGTGTTTTAAAATTTTGAAATCATTGGATTTAATCTTAGTCTCAAAAAATGATTGAAGCATAGATACTAAAGTAAGATAACAAAAATTGTAGACTTCACAAATTTTGCTTATTTGCAAATTTTGAACATTCCTTTTTTTTTGTTGAATAATTGCTTAACATTTTTTAAGTACAAATATAAGCATAGTGATAAATGTGGTACAAAAAAAATGATTCGAACAAATTGTTTCTAGTCAACGTCGAAAGGGGCGTAATTTGTTGCTTGATTGGGGTTACCCAATATTATCTTAATGTTAGGGAGAACTTTGTTAATGATGTATAACGAATGATAAGTATAACGAAATCTTTTTTATGGTATTTGTAGAAAGACTATATTCGTTACTTTGTGAACATTTAATTGTTCAATAAAATGCGTCATTGAATTGTTGAAAATTGTGCATCTGTTTTTGACTTAGGATAAATTTAATTTTCCCTTTAACACAGAGTGGTCAAAAAAAATACAAAAAGAAGAGTAAAGAGGCATTTGTAGTTGCATGCAATTGTAGTTTTTGGTGGAGGTGAATAATTCTAAATTGCCATAAGTTTACTGTAACGTTAAACGCATTTTGGAAGTTCTCGCAGTACCCCTTTCTTGATTTTCAGGATAAATTCGTAAACGGCAACATTCTTGTGTTATCAAATTGAAATTAGGAAATGTCAAGTTCGTAGTCAATTTTGAGGCGCCGCGAACAACGTGGCAATAACCACCACCCCAATTGAATTTTGTAGGTTCGACCAAGGTGCTTAAACCATACCACGACCTTTGAGGAAGCATATAAAATCAAGCCCAGTCACGACTTTGAAAATTAAAAGCACCTTGCAAACTTGAACGTTACAAAAGCCTAATATGATTTTCATAAAAATGTTGATTTATTATGTTTTTCAGATCCTGAAAAGCGTTTTAATTCTTACAGTTGGACTATAAGATGAATACTTGATTTTTTGAGATATACGCTTTCAATATTAGTACTCGTTTGAAACTCATTTTCTCTACATACCAAGCCAGAGATGATTTTCATAAAAATGTTGAATTATTATGTTTTTCAGGGCCTGAAAAGCGTTTTAATTCTTACATTTGGAAAATAAGATGAATACTTGATTTTTCTAGTTATGCGCTTTCAGTTAAGGTACTCGTTTGAAACTCATTTTCTCTACAGACCAAGGCAGAGATGATTTTCATTAAAATGTTGAATTATTATGCTTGGCAGAGCCTGAGATTCGTTTCAATTCAGACATTTGGATATAGCATGAATACTTGATTTCCCGAGATATACGTTTTGAATGCTAGTACTCGTTTGAAACTCATTTTCTATACAGACCTAGTTAGAGATGATTTTCATTTTCATTCGAATTATTATGCTTCTCAGAGCCTGAGATTCGTTCTAATTCTGACATTTCGACTATAGAATGAAATCTTTTCGAGAAATTCGAGTTCAATGCTAACTAATACTCACTTCAGACTCATTTTCTCTACAGACAGAGCCAGATTTGACTTTCATTAAAATGTTGAATTATTATGCTTTTCAGAGGCTGGAAACCGTTTTAATTCTGACATTTCGACTATAGGATCAAAACTTGATTTTTCGAGAAATTCGCGCTCAATGCTAATACTCACTTTAATTCAGATATTTGGACTAGAAGATGAATACTTGATTTTTCGAGATATACGCTTTCAGCGAAGGTACTCGTTTAAACTCATTTTCTCTACAGACTAAGGCAGAGATGATTTTCACTAAAAGGTTAAATTATTAAGATTTTCAGTGCCTGAAAAACGTTTTAATTCTTATATTTCGACTATAGGATCAAAACTTGATTTTTCGTGAAATTCGCGCTCAATGCTAATACTCACTTTAATTCAGACATTTGGACTATAAGATGAATACTAGATTTTTCGAGATATACGCTTTCAACGAAGGTACTCGTTTGAAACTCATTTTCTCTACAGACCAAGGCAGAGATAATTTTCATTAAAATGTTGCATTATTAAGATTTTCAGAGTCTGAAATGCGTTTTAATTATAGGATCAAATCTTGATTTGTCGAGAAATTCGCGTTCAATGCTAATACTCACTTGAAACTCATTTTCTATACAGACCTAGCCAGAGATGATTTTCTTTAAAGTGTTGAAATATTGTGCTTTTCGGATCTTGAAGATCAATTTTATTATGACATTTCCACTACAGAAATAAAACTTGATTTTTCGAGAAATTCACGTTCAATGTTAGTACTCGTTCGAGACTCATTTTCTCTACAGACAGACCCAGATTTAACTTTCATTAAAATGTTGAATTATTATGCTTTTCATAAGCTGGAAAGCGTTTTAATTGTAACATTTGGACTATAAGATGAATACTTGATATTTCGAAATATACGCTTTCAATGAAGGTACTCGTTTAAACTCATTTTCTCTACAGACCAAGCCAGAGATGATTTTCATTAAAAGGTTTAATTATTAAGCTTTTCAGAGGCTGGAAAACGTTTTAATTCTGACATTTCGACTATAGGATCAAAACTTGATTTTTCGATAAATTCGCGTTAAATGCTAATACTCATTTGAATCTCAATTTCTATACAGACTAAGCCAGAGATGATTTTCTTTTAAGTGTTGAATTATTATGTTTTTCAGAGTCTGAATTGCGTATTAGAGTCCAGCGCAGATAATTCTGCCGTGCAATGCGCGACAGAACTAAAGAAGCAGTGTTGCTAATGGAGCAGATAGAAAAATCGCTGCGGTGCGCCGATGCACAGCTGTTACGTACAACAATAAAATTAGAGAATTCAGGTCTATCTAACGTTGAGTTTTAAACGTCATGCATTATACCAGGACTAGGATTAATATGTACTAACAAGTGGCTTTGTATGTAGCTACATACATATGGACTAAAAATTCGCAAAATATGAACTAACACATAAGTACAATTACCAAAAATTCTGCAAAGAAGACTTCTTCATACGATTCCTTATTTGAGTGATTTCAAACAAAATAAAAAAAATATATACGTATATATTATTTTTCATTGCATTAATGCACTGGTGGCGTTCTAACTTTTCACTCCCAAAACCCGTATACACTGGTATGGAACTGCAACGGCAGATAATAACATGCCAACGTGTTAAACCGCTACAATTGCACCATAACACTCCTCCTCAAACAGTATTATTATTTCCTCTCTGAGATCTGTGACAGTCGGTTGCCTTTGTTGTACATTTACAAAGGATGCCGGCTTCGACAACAATAACAAGTACATATACTGCCACTAGATGATAAGCTGCGCGGCTTTTTCTTTTGTTATGAACCAAGGCCGGCGCAAGTCATTTTGCCTCCCTGGGAGGTGGCAGTAGATGCCGCTCTATTTCGACCCACCCCCCCCCGGTCATTACGCAGCAACGGAAAATTGAAAATCAATATATTCCTAACTAAAACATCAAATATAAAATAAATAATGAGACTTCTTATGCTATTTCAATACTATTCAGCGCAAAAGAATATCTCGCTCGATCACAGTTTTCAATAGGCTTATTTTTTTCTTCTCTTCAAATTTTGCCGCTCGGTTCGCCCTCCCCTTCCGCCGGCCCTGCTATGAACTTGGTCACCCATCAAAGCATGGCAATTTTAACACAGAAAACAATATGTATCGCATTAAGCAGCAAAAATGACAGCCTCCTCTATGCAATTTCTACAAGAACACCTGCCGGAGCCAGAGTTGAATTGCTTAGAATTTCCCGAGCTTGGCTATGCAAGGTTTTTGATTTCAACTTCGACAGAACTGGAGGCATTATGGAATTTAACGTTCATTAGCAAACACACACTTTTACATACACACACGCAATACACGCACACAACGTCAAACCGGTCAAATACTTAGTATAAAATAAAAATATGGTGCTTCCAATCCAACAAAACTCACCGGCACTTTACCTGCTTTCCCCTTCCGTGACAGAAATAGTGCTTCATTATTACAGTTGGCAACACTAGTTACTAGCTAGCCAATGAACATGCACTGCATAAAAGAAGCAACGACTACGCCGTGCTATATTGCCACATTGCCGTCCCTGCTGACCGGTGGGAACCGCGAGCTGGAGCGCTGTTCAATTGTTTTCAATGAAGTTTGCGCGAGTGTGTCCAGGAATGGAATGACAATATGGCAACAATAGCGAAGGTTTTCGAGCAGGGTAGAACACGTGATGCTAAGAGAGAGGGAGACGAAACGAAAATTCGTTTCTACGCAACGGCAAATTTACGTGTGTGGCACTCTAATTATTTTGTTTCGCTTATAGGATCAAAACATGATTTTTCGAGAAAATCACGTTCCATGCTAATACTCGTTTGAAACTCATTTTCTCCACGGACCAACCCAGAGATGACTTTCTTTAAAATGTTGAATTATTATGCTTTTCAGAGTCTGAAAAGTGTTTTACTTATTACATTTCGCCTATAGGATCAAAAAATGATTTTTCGACATATTAGCGTTAAATGCATGATGTGGTTTTTAACTCTTTTTCTCTACAGACAATTCACATCGCAAAATCCTACAACGTCCAACTCGTTGTGTTGGAAATTGCTCCGCTCAGAATAGAGATAAAAATAACGACTTATCATTTAATTCCTTGATCTCCCGACAGATGGCACTTCTGACTATTTTCGAAAAATTTCGTTGTAATCACGCCATCTGCAGCTCGGAAGTTACAGGAAGTGAAGGTAGTGTGTGGGCATCTGCGTGAGCACAGAACAGTTGCGTCTTGTGCTTGGTATCGGCAATACACGTAATTCACGCGCTCCACTGCAAAATGTCTCTCGGGATACGTAGTTTGGACTTTGTCGTCTTCAGAAACTAGTGAGGAATTGCCGAGATTTGTTGAACATTAACCAAGAGTCTTCAATGTAGACGTAACTACGTTTTGAACATTGTGCCAGTTGCGAATTGCAGCATAGGAAGGAACGTGGCATTTGACGATTTGTATGCAACAGTGATATGGAAAATGGGAGAGTGAGATACTTCGGTTTTCTTACCACGAAGCACGTACACCCAAGGGTGAAGGAAGTCGTCCCCTGTCAGAACCTATAAGTTGCGACGCATAAAACGAAGGTAGGAAAGTGAAATTGTAGTTTTAGTAGATTAGAATGTGAGTCAAAAAATGCCGATTTTTACTCTACAAGAAACTTCCCGATTTTCGTAACGTTTGCTTTCAAAGTGCAAAAAAAAAGAAAAAAAACTATTTTGTTACCGGACAAGTTCTGTTTTACGTCCTTCACATATGTATATGCTTTGATTTGATTTGATTTAGTTTATTTTACTTCGCGTTTTGTGCCTCTTGGATAATTTGCGAAGATGGGGATGAGTGATGAAATGATGAAATTGATGAATGGACATTTACAAACAACCAAGCCCGACCGGGATTCGAACCCGGGACCCTTGGCGTCGCAGCGCGATGTGCTAACCACTCGGCCACAGGGTCGGGCATATGTATATGCGATTGCTAGAGAAACGACTGGGTTGAATACTGTAATTGATTGATACCAAATGCGGAACTTTAGTGCAGCACGTAAAAAAAATTAACGGTGTGTCACGTGTTTGTTAGGATCCTAATACAGTTTGAACAAATGGATGAAAGTTTAAAAATGGTGATCTTAATCAGTGCATGCAATACTGTTTGATAATTGCCGTGTTCGTTATTTTGCGGAAAGACTTGCAGCATTTTTTTTTGAACACGTCACAAATAGTTACCTTAACTAATCACGACGATGTCATTAAACAACGCAGTTCCACATTCCCCCTCTTTCTGGGATTCCTTCAATTTGCGGGCAAATATGGCAAAATAGTTCAATTACTTGGTTTTTGAATGAGCATCTTGTAGGGTACCTTGTACAAAATTGTTGTGAAATTCTCGCGACTTCTTGGTATGGTTTTTTGTAGTTTATACGCCTATGATAATGTTGACTGTGTTTTAAAATTTTGAAATCATTGGATTTAATCTTAGTCTCAAAAAATGATTGAAGCATAGATACTAAAGTAAGATAACAAAAATTGTAGACTTCACAAATTTTGCTTATTTGCAAATTTTGAACATTCCTTTTTTTTTGTTGAATAATTGCTTAACATTTTTGAAGTACAAATATAAGCATAGTGATAAATATGGTACAAAAAAAAATGATTCGAACAAATTGTTTCTAGTCAACGTCGAAAGGGGCGTAATTTGTTGCTTGATTGGGGTTACCCAATATTATCTTAATGTTAGGGAGAACTTTGTTAATGATGTATAACGAATGATAAGTATAACGAAATCTTTTTTATGGTATTTGTAAAAAGACTATATTCGTTACGTTGTGAACATTTAATTGTTCAATAAAATGCGTCATTGAATTGTTGAAAATTGGGCATCTGTTTTTGACTTAGGATAAATTTAATTTTCCCTTTAACACAGAGTGGTCAAAAAAAATACAAAAAGAAGAGTAAAGAGGCATTTGTAGTTTTTGGTGGAGGTGAATAATTCTAAATTGCCATAAGTTTGCTGTAACGTTAAACGCATTTTGGAAGTTCTCGCAGTACCCCTTTCTTGATTTTCAGGATAAATTCGTAAACGGCAACATTCTTGTGTTATCAAATTGAAATTAGGAAATGTCAAGTTCGTAGTCAATTTTGAGGCGCCGCGAACAACGTGGCAATAACCTCCACCCCAATTGAATTTTGTAGGTTCGACCAAGGTGCTTAAACCATACCACGACCTTTGAGGAAGCATATAAAATCAAGCCCAGTCACGACTTTGAAAATTAAAAGCACCTTGCAAACTTGAACGTTACAAAAGCCTAATATGATTTTCATAAAAATGTTGATTTATTATGTTTTTCAGAGCCTGAAAAGCGTTTTAATTCTTACATTTGGACTATAAGATGAATACTTGATTTTTCTAGATATACGCTTTCAATGAAGGTACTCGTTTGAAACTCATTTTCTCTACAGACTTAGGCAGAGATGATTTTCATTAAAATGTTGAATCATTAAGCTTTACAGAGCCTGAAAAGTGTTTTAATTCTGACTTTTCGACTATAAGATCAAAACTTGATTTTTTGAGATATACGCTTTCAATATTAGTACTCGTTTGAAACTCATTTTCTCTACATACCAAGCCAGAGATGATTTTCATAAAAATGTTAAATTATTATGTTTTTCAGGGCCTGAAAAGCGTTTTAATTCTTACATTTGGAAAATAAGATGAATACTTGATTTTTCTAGATATGCGCTTTCAATATTAGTACTCGTTTGAAACTCATTTTCTCTACATACCAAGCCAGAGATGATTTTCATAAAAATGTTGAATTATTATGTTTTTCAGTGCCTGAAAAGCGTTTTAATTCTTACATTTGGAAAATAAGATGAATACTTGATTTTTCTAGATATGCGCTTTCAATTAAGGTACTCGTTTGAAACTCATTTTCTCTACAGACCAAGGCAGAGATGATTTTCATTAAAATGTTGAATTATTATGCTTGGCAGAGCCTGAGATTCGTTTCAATTCAGACATTTGGATATAGCATGAATACTTGATTTCCCGAGATATACGTTTTGAATGCTAGTACTCGTTTGAAACTCATTTTCTATACAGACCTAGTTAGAGATGATTTTCATTTTCATTCGAATTATTATGCTTCTCAGAGCCTGAGATTCGTTCTAATTCTGACATTTCGACTATAGGATGAAATCTTTTCGAGAAATTAGAGTTCAATGCTAACTAATACTCACTTCAGACTCATTTTCTCTACAGACAGAGCCAGATTTGACTTTCATTAAAATGTTGAATTATTATGCTTTTCAGTGGCTGGAAACCGTTTTAATTCTGACATATCGACTATAGGATCAAAACTGGATTTTTCGAGAAATTCGCGCTCAATGCTAATACTCACTTTAATTCAGACATTTGGACTATAAGATGAATACTTGATTTTTCGAGATATACGCTTTCAGCGAAGGTACTCGTTTAAACTCATTTTCTCTACAGACTAAGGCAGAGATGATTTTCACTAAAAGGTTAAATTATTAAGATTTTCAGAGCCTGAAAAACGTTTTAATTCTCATATTTCGACTATAGGATCAAAACTTGATTTTTCGAGAAATTCGCGCTCAATGCTAATACTCACTTTAATTCAGACATTTGGACTATAAGATGAATACTAGATTTTTCGAGATATACGCTTTCAACTAAGGTACTCGTTTGAAACTCATTTTCTCTACAGACCAAGGCAGAGATAATTTTCATTAAAATGTTGCATTATTAAGATTTTCAGAGTCTGAAATGCGTTTTAAATATAGGATCAAAACTTGATTTCTCGAGAAATTCGCTTTCAATGCTAATACTCACTTGAAACTCATTTTCTATACAGACCTAGCCAGAGATGATTTTCTTTAAAGTGTTGAAATATTGTGCTTTTCGGAGCTTGAAGATCAATTTTATTATGACATTTCCACTACAGAAATAAAACTTGATTTTTCGAGAAATTCACGTTCAATGTTAGTACTCGTTTGAGACTCATTTTCTCTACAGACAGAGCCAGATTTAACTTTCATTAAAATGTTGAATTATTATGCTTTTCATAGGCTGGAAAGCGTTTTAATTGTAACATTTGGACTATAAGATGAATACTTGATATTTCGAAATATACGCTTTCAATGAAGGTACTCGTTTAAACTCATTTTCTCTACAGACCAAGCCAGAGATGATTTTCATTAAAATGTTTAATTATTAAGCTTTTCAGAGGCTGGAAAACGTTTTAATTCTGACATTTCGACTATAGGATCAAAACTTGATTTTTCGATAAATTCGCGTTAAATGCTAATACTCATTTGAATCTCAATTTCTATACAGATAAAGCCAGATATGATTTTCTTTAAAGTGTTGAATTATTATGTTTTTCAGAGTCTGAATTGCGTATTAATTATTTTGTTTCGCTTATAGGATCAAAACATGATTTTTCGAGAAAATCACGTTCCATGCTAATACTCGTTTGAAACTCATTTTCTCCACGGACCAACCCAGAGATGACTTTCTTTAAAATGTTGAATTATTATGCTCTTCAGAGTCTGAAAAGTGTTTTACTTATTACATTTCGCCTATAGGATTTTTCGACATATTAGCGTTAAATGCATGATGTGGTTTTTAACTCTTTTTTTCTACAGACAATTCACATCGCAAAATCCTACAACGTCCAACTCGTTGTGTTGGAAATTGCTCCGCTCAGAATAGAGATAAAATAACGACTTATCATTTAATTCCTTGATCTCCCGACAGATGGCACTTCTGACTATTTTCGAAAAATTTCGTTGTAATCACGCCATCTGCAGCTCGGAAGTTACAGGAAGTGAAGGTAGTGTGTGGGCATCTGCGTGAGCACAGAACAGTTGCGTCTTGTGCTTGGTATCGGCAATACACGTAATTCACGCGCTCCACTGCAAAATGTCTCTCGGGATACGTAGTTTGGACTTTGTCGTCTTCAGAAACTAGTGAGGAATTGCCGAGATTTGTTGAACATTAACCAAGAGTCTTCAATGTAGACGTAGCTACGTTTTGAACATTGTGCCAGTTGCGAATTGCAGCATAGGAAGGAACGTGGCATTTGACGATTTGTATGCAACAGTGATATGAAAAATGGGAGAGTGAGATACTTCGGTTTTCTTACCACGAAGCACGTACACCCAATAGTGAAGGAAGTCGTCCCTTGTCAGAACCTATAAGTTGCGACGCATAAAACGAAGGTAGGAAAGTGAAATTGTAGTTTTAGTAGATTAGAGTGTGAGTCAAAAAATGCCGATTTTTACTCTACAAGAAACTTCCCGATTTTCGTAACGTTTGCTTTCAAAGTGCAAAAAAAAGAAAAAAAAACTATTTTGTTACCGGACAAGTTCTGTTTTACGTCCTTCACATATGTATATGCTTTGATTTGATTTGATTTAGTTTATTTTACTTCGCGTTTTGTGCCTCTTGGCTAATTTGCGAAGATGGGGATGAGTGATGAAATGATGAAATTGATGAATGGACATTTACAAACAACCAAGCCCGACCGGGATTCGAACCCGGGACCCTTGGCGTCGCAGCGCGATGTGCTAACCACTCGGCCACAGGGTTAGAGAAACCTCTGGGTTGAATACTGTAATTGATTGATACCAAATGCGGAACTTTAGTGCAGCACGTAAAAAAAATAAACGGTGTGTCACGTGTTTGTTAGGATCCTAATACAGTTTGAACAAATGGATGAAAGTTTAAAAATGGTGATCTTAATCAGTGCATGCAATACTGTTTGATAATTGCCGTGATCGTTATTTTGCGGAAAGACTTGCAGCATTTTTTTTTGAACACGTCACAAATAGTTACCTTAACTAATCACGACGATGTCATTAAACAACGCAGTTCCACATTCCCCCCCCTCTTTCTGGGATTCCTTCAATTTGCGGGCAAATTTGGCAAAATAGTTCAATTACTTGGTTTTTGAATGAGCATCTTGTAGGGTACCTTGTACAAAATTGTTGTGAAATTCTCGCGACTTCTTGGTATGGTTTTTTGTAGTTTATACGCCTATGATAATGTTGACTGTGTTTTAAAATTTTGAAATCATTGGATTTAATCTTAGTCTCAAAAAATGATTGAAGCATAGATACTAAAGTAAGATAACAAAAATTGTAGACTTCACAAATTTTGCTTATTTGCAAATTTTGAACATTCCTTTTTTTTTGTTGAATAATTGCTTAACATTTTTGAAGTACAAATATAAGCATAGTGATAAATATGGTACAAAAAAAAATGATTCGAACAAATTGTTTCTAGTCAACGTCGAAAGGGGCGTAATTTGTTGCTTGATTGGGGTTACCCAATATTATCTTAATGTTAGGGAGAACTTTGTTAATGATGTATAACGAATGATAAGTATAACGAAATCTTTTTTATGGTATTTGTAAAAAGACTATATTCGTTACGTTGTGAACATTTAATTGTTCAATAAAATGCGTCATTGAATTGTTGAAAATTGTGCATCTGTTTTTGACTTAGGATAAATTTAATTTTCCCTTTAACACAGAGTGGTCAAAAAAAATACAAAAAGAAGAGTAAAGAGGCATTTGTAGTTTTTGGTGGAGGTGAATAATTCTAAATTGCCATAAGTTTGCTGTAACGTTAAACGCATTTTGGAAGTTCTCGCAGTACCCCTTTCTTGATTTTCAGGATAAATTCGTAAACGGCAACATTCTTGTGTTATCAAATTGAAATTAGGAAATGTCAAGTTCGTAGTCAATTTTGAGGCGCCGCGAACAACGTGGCAATAACCTCCACCCCAATTGAATTTTGTAGGTTCGACCAAGGTGCTTAAACCATACCACGACCTTTGAGGAAGCATATAAAATCAAGCCCAGTCACGACTTTGAAAATTAAAAGCACCTTGCAAACTTGAACGTTACAAAAGCCTAATATGATTTTCATAAAAATGTTGATTTATTATGTTTTTCAGAGCCTGAAAAGCGTTTTAATTCTTACATTTGGACTATAAGATGAATACTTGATTTTTCTAGATATACGCTTTCAATGAAGGTACTCGTTTGAAACTCATTTTCTCTACAGACTTAGGCAGAGATGATTTTCATTAAAATGTTGAATCATTAAGCTTTTCAGAGCCTGAAAAGTGTTTTAATTCTGACTTTTCGACTATAAGATCAAAACTTGATTTTTTGAGATATACGCTTTCAATATTAGTACTCGTTTGAAACTCATTTTCTCTACATACCAAGCCAGAGATGATTTTCATAAAAATGTTAAATTATTATGTTTTTCAGGGCCTGAAAAGCGTTTTAATTCTTACATTTGGAAAATAAGATGAATACTTGATTTTTCTAGATATGCGCTTTCAATATTAGTACTCGTTTGAAACTCATTTTCTCTACATACCAAGCCAGAGATGATTTTCATAAAAATGTTGAATTATTATGTTTTTCAGTGCCTGAAAAGCGTTTTAATTCTTACATTTGGAAAATAAGATGAATACTTGATTTTTCTAGATATGCGCTTTCAATTAAGGTACTCGTTTGAAACTCATTTTCTCTACAGACCAAGGCAGAGATGATTTTCATTAAAATGTTGAATTATTATGCTTGGCAGAGCCTGAGATTCGTTTCAATTCAGACATTTGGATATAGCATGAATACTTGATTTCCCGAGATATACGTTTTGAATGCTAGTACTCGTTTGAAACTCATTTTCTATACAGACCTAGTTAGAGATGATTTTCATTTTCATTCGAATTATTATGCTTCTCAGAGCCTGAGATTCGTTCTAATTCTGACATTTCGACTATAGGATGAAATCTTTTCGAGAAATTAGAGTTCAATGCTAACTAATACTCACTTCAGACTCATTTTCTCTACAGACAGAGCCAGATTTGACTTTCATTAAAATGTTGAATTATTATGCTTTTCAGTGGCTGGAAACCGTTTTAATTCTGACATATCGACTATAGGATCAAAACTGGATTTTTCGAGAAATTCGCGCTCAATGCTAATACTCACTTTAATTCAGACATTTGGACTATAAGATGAATACTTGATTTTTCGAGATATACGCTTTCAGCGAAGGTACTCGTTTAAACTCATTTTCTCTACAGACTAAGGCAGAGATGATTTTCACTAAAAGGTTAAATTATTAAGATTTTCAGAGCCTGAAAAACGTTTTAATTCTCATATTTCGACTATAGGATCAAAACTTGATTTTTCGAGAAATTCGCGCTCAATGCTAATACTCACTTTAATTCAGACATTTGGACTATAAGATGAATACTAGATTTTTCGAGATATACGCTTTCAACTAAGGTACTCGTTTGAAACTCATTTTCTCTACAGACCAAGGCAGAGATAATTTTCATTAAAATGTTGCATTATTAAGATTTTCAGAGTCTGAAATGCGTTTTAAATATAGGATCAAAACTTGATTTCTCGAGAAATTCGCTTTCAATGCTAATACTCACTTGAAACTCATTTTCTATACAGACCTAGCCAGAGATGATTTTCTTTAAAGTGTTGAAATATTGTGCTTTTCGGAGCTTGAAGATCAATTTTATTATGACATTTCCACTACAGAAATAAAACTTGATTTTTCGAGAAATTCACGTTCAATGTTAGTACTCGTTTGAGACTCATTTTCTCTACAGACAGAGCCAGATTTAACTTTCATTAAAATGTTGAATTATTATGCTTTTCATAGGCTGGAAAGCGTTTTAATTGTAACATTTGGACTATAAGATGAATACTTGATATTTCGAAATATACGCTTTCAATGAAGGTACTCGTTTAAACTCATTTTCTCTACAGACCAAGCCAGAGATGATTTTCATTAAAATGTTTAATTATTAAGCTTTTCAGAGGCTGGAAAACGTTTTAATTCTGACATTTCGACTATAGGATCAAAACTTGATTTTTCGATAAATTCGCGTTAAATGCTAATACTCATTTGAATCTCAATTTCTATACAGATAAAGCCAGATATGATTTTCTTTAAAGTGTTGAATTATTATGTTTTTCAGAGTCTGAATTGCGTATTAATTATTTTGTTTCGCTTATAGGATCAAAACATGATTTTTCGAGAAAATCACGTTCCATGCTAATACTCGTTTGAAACTCATTTTCTCCACGGACCAACCCAGAGATGACTTTCTTTAAAATGTTGAATTATTATGCTCTTCAGAGTCTGAAAAGTGTTTTACTTATTACATTTCGCCTATAGGATTTTTCGACATATTAGCGTTAAATGCATGATGTGGTTTTTAACTCTTTTTTTCTACAGACAATTCACATCGCAAAATCCTACAACGTCCAACTCGTTGTGTTGGAAATTGCTCCGCTCAGAATAGAGATAAAATAACGACTTATCATTTAATTCCTTGATCTCCCGACAGATGGCACTTCTGACTATTTTCGAAAAATTTCGTTGTAATCACGCCATCTGCAGCTCGGAAGTTACAGGAAGTGAAGGTAGTGTGTGGGCATCTGCGTGAGCACAGAACAGTTGCGTCTTGTGCTTGGTATCGGCAATACACGTAATTCACGCGCTCCACTGCAAAATGTCTCTCGGGATACGTAGTTTGGACTTTGTCGTCTTCAGAAACTAGTGAGGAATTGCCGAGATTTGTTGAACATTAACCAAGAGTCTTCAATGTAGACGTAGCTACGTTTTGAACATTGTGCCAGTTGCGAATTGCAGCATAGGAAGGAACGTGGCATTTGACGATTTGTATGCAACAGTGATATGAAAAATGGGAGAGTGAGATACTTCGGTTTTCTTACCACGAAGCACGTACACCCAATAGTGAAGGAAGTCGTCCCTTGTCAGAACCTATAAGTTGCGACGCATAAAACGAAGGTAGGAAAGTGAAATTGTAGTTTTAGTAGATTAGAGTGTGAGTCAAAAAATGCCGATTTTTACTCTACAAGAAACTTCCCGATTTTCGTAACGTTTGCTTTCAAAGTGCAAAAAAAAGAAAAAAAAACTATTTTGTTACCGGACAAGTTCTGTTTTACGTCCTTCACATATGTATATGCTTTGATTTGATTTGATTTAGTTTATTTTACTTCGCGTTTTGTGCCTCTTGGCTAATTTGCGAAGATGGGGATGAGTGATGAAATGATGAAATTGATGAATGGACATTTACAAACAACCAAGCCCGACCGGGATTCGAACCCGGGACCCTTGGCGTCGCAGCGCGATGTGCTAACCACTCGGCCACAGGGTTAGAGAAACGACTGGGTTGAATACTGTAATTGATTGATACCAAATGCGGAACTTTAGTGCAGCACGTAAAAAAAATAAACGGTGTGTCACGTGTTTGTTAGGATCCTAATACAGTTTGAACAAATGGATGAAAGTTTAAAAATGGTGATCTTAATCAGTGCATGCAATACTGTTTGATAATTGCCGTGATCGTTATTTTGCGGAAAGACTTGCAGCATTTTTTTTTGAACACGTCACAAATAGTTACCTTAACTAATCACGACGATGTCATTAAACAACGCAGTTCCACATTCCCCCCCCTCTTTCTGGGATTCCTTCAATTTGCGGGCAAATTTGGCAAAATAGTTAAATTACTTGGTTTTTGAATGAGCATCTTGTAGGGTACCTTGTACAAAATTGTTGTGAAATTCTCGCGACTTCTTGGTATGGTTTTTTGTAGTTTATACGCCTTTGATAATGTTGACTGTGTTTTAAAATTTTGAAATCATTGGATTTAATCTTAGTCTCAAAAAATGATTGAAGCATAGATACTAAAGTAAGATAACAAAAATTGTAGACTTCACAAATTTTGCTTATTTGCAAATTTTGAACATTCCTTTTTTTTTTGTTGAATAATTGCTTAACATTTTTGAAGTACAAATATAAGCATAGTGATAAATGTGGTACAAAAAAAATGATTCGAACAAATTGTTTCTAGTCAACGTCGAAAGGGGCGTAATTTGTTGCTTGATTGGGGTTACCCAATATTATCTTAATGTTAGGGAGAACTTTGTTAATGATGTATAACGAATGATAAGTATAACGAAATCTTTTTTATGGTATTTGTAAAAAGACTATATTCGTTACGTTGTGAACATTTAATTGTTCAATAAAATGCGTCATTGAATTGTTGAAAATTGGGCATCTGTTTTTGACTTAGGATAAATTTAATTTTCCCTTTAACACAGAGTGGTCAAAAAAAATACAAAAAGAAGAGTAAAGAGGCATTTGTAGTTGCATGCAATTGTAGTTTTTGGTGGAGGTGAATAATTCTAAATTGCCATAAGTTTACTGTAACGTTAAACGCATTCTGGAAGTTCTCGCAGTACCCCTTTCTTGATTTTCAGGATAAATTCGTAAACGGCAACATTCTTGTGTTATCAAATTGAAATTAGGAAATGTCAAGTTCGTAGTCAATTTTGAGGCGCCGCGAACAACGTGGCAATAACCTCCACCCCAATTGAATTTTGTAGGTTCGACCAAGGTGCTTAAACCATACCACGACCTTTGAGGAAGCATATAAAATCAAGCCCAGTCACGACTTTGAAAATTAAAAGCACCTTGCAAACTTGAACGTTACAAAAGCCTAATATGATTTTCATAAAAATGTTGATTTATTATGTTTTTCAGAGCCTGAAAAGCGTTTTAATTCTTACATTTGGACTATAAGATGAATACTTGATTTTTCTAGATATACGCTTTCAATGAAGGTACTCGTTTGAAACTCATTTTCTCTACAGACTTAGGCAGAGATGATTTTCATTAAAATGTTGAATCATTAAGCTTTTCAGAGCCTGAAAAGTGTTTTAATTCTGACTTTTCGACTATAAGATCAAAACTTGATTTTTTGAGATATACGCTTTCAATATTAGTACTCGTTTGAAACTCATTTTCTCTACATACCAAGCCAGAGATGATTTTCATAAAAATGTTGAATTATTATGTTTTTCAGGGCCTGAAAAGCGTTTTAATTCTTACATTTGGAAAATAAGATGAATACTTGATTTTTCTAGATATGCGCTTTCAATTAAGGTACTCGTTTGAAACTCATTTTCTCTACAGACCAAGGCAGAGATGATTTTCATTAAAATGTTGAATTATTATGCTTGGCAGAGCCTGAGATTCGTTTCAATTCAGACATTTGGATATAGCATGAATACTTGATTTCCCGAGATATACGTTTTGAATGCTAGTACTCGTTTGAAACTCATTTTCTATACAGACCTAGTTAGAGATGATTTTCATTTTCATTCGAATTATTATGCCTCTCAGAGCCTGAGATTCGTTCTAATTCTGACATTTCGACTATAGGATGAAATCTTTTCGAGAAATTAGAGTTCAATGCTAACTAATACTCACTTCAGACTCATTTTCTCTACAGACAGAGCCAGATTTGACTTTCATTAAAATGTTGAATTATTATGCTTTTCAGAGGCTGGAAACCGTTGTAATTCTGACATTTCGACTATAGGATCAAAACTTGATTTTTCGATAAATTCGCGTTAAATGCTAATACTAATTTGAATCTCAATTTCTATACAGACTAAGCCAGAGATGATTTTCTTTAAAGTGTTGAATTATTATGTTTTTCAGAGTCTGAATTGCGTATTAATTATTTTGTTTCGCTTATAGGATCAAAACATGATTTTTCGAGAAAATCACGTTCCATGCTAATACTCGTTTGAAACTCATTTTCTCCACGGACCAACCCAGAGATGATTTTCTTTAAAATGTTGAATTATTATGCTTTTCAGAGTCTGAAAAGTGTTTTACTTATTACATTTCGCCTATAGGATTTTTCGACATATTAGCGTTAAATGCATGATGTGGTTTTTAACTCTTTTTTTCTACAGACAATTCACATCGCAAAATCCTACAACGTCCAACTCGTTGTGTTGGAAATTGCTCCGCTCAGAATAGAGATAAAATAACGACTTATCATTTAATTCCTTGATCTCCCGACAGATGGCACTTCTGACTATTTTCGAAAAATTTCGTTGTAATCACGCCATCTGCAGCTCGGAAGTTACAGGAAGTGAAGGTAGTGTGTGGGCATCTGCGTGAGCACAGAACAGTTGCGTCTTGTGCTTGGTATCGGCAATACACGTAATTCACGCGCTCCACTGCAAAATGTCTCTCGGGATACGTAGTTTGGACTTTGTCGTCTTCAGAAACTAGTGAGGAATTGCCGAGATTTGTTGAACATTAACCAAGAGTCTTCAATGTAGACGTAGCTACGTTTTGAACATTGTGCCAGTTGCGAATTGCAGCATAGGAAGGAACGTGGCATTTGACGATTTGTATGCAACAGTGATATGAAAAATGGGAGAGTGAGATACTTCGGTTTTCTTACCACGAAGCACGTACACCCAATAGTGAAGGAAGTCGTCCCTTGTCAGAACCTATAAGTTGCGACGCATAAAACGAAGGTAGGAAAGTGAAATTGTAGTTTTAGTAGATTAGAGTGTGAGTCAAAAAATGCCGATTTTTACTCTACAAGAAACTTCCCGATTTTCGTAACGTTTGCTTTCAAAGTGCAAAAAAAAGAAAAAAAAACTATTTTGTTACCGGACAAGTTCTGTTTTACGTCCTTCACATATGTGATTTGATTTGATTTGATTTAGTTTATTTTACTTCGCGTTTTGTGCCTCTTGGCTAATTTGCGAAGATGGGGATGAGTGATGAAATGATGAAATTGATGAATGGACATTTACAAACAACCAAGCCCGACCGGGATTCGAACCCGGGACCCTTGGCGTCGCAGCGCGATGTGCTAACCACTCGGCCACAGGGTCGGGCATATGTATATGCGATTGCTAGAGAAACGACTGGGTTGAATACTGTAATTGATTGATACCAAATGCGGAACTTTAGTGCAGCACGTAAAAAAAATAAACGGTGTGTCACGTGTTTGTTAGGATCCTAATACAGTTTGAACAAATGGATGAAAGTTTAAAAATGGTGATCTTAATCAGTGCATGCAATACTGTTTGATAATTGCCGTGATCGTTATTTTGCGGAAAGACTTGCAGCATTTTTTTTTGAACACGTCACAAATAGTTACCTTAACTAATCACGACGATGTCATTAAACAACGCAGTTCCACATTCCCCCCCCTCTTTCTGGGATTCCTTCAATTTGCGGGCAAATTTGGCAAAATAGTTAAATTACTTGGTTTTTGAATGAGCATCTTGTAGGGTACCTTGTACAAAATTGTTGTGAAATTCTCGCGACTTCTTGGTATGGTTTTTTGTAGTTTATACGCCTTTGATAATGTTGACTGTGTTTTAAAATTTTGAAATCATTGGATTTAATCTTAGTCTCAAAAAATGATTGAAGCATAGATACTAAAGTAAGATAACAAAAATTGTAGACTTCACAAATTTTGCTTATTTGCAAATTTTGAACATTCCTTTTTTTTTTGTTGAATAATTGCTTAACATTTTTGAAGTACAAATATAAGCATAGTGATAAATGTGGTACAAAAAAAATGATTCGAACAAATTGTTTCTAGTCAACGTCGAAAGGGGCGTAATTTGTTGCTTGATTGGGGTTACCCAATATTATCTTAATGTTAGGGAGAACTTTGTTAATGATGTATAACGAATGATAAGTATAACGAAATCTTTTTTATGGTATTTGTAAAAAGACTATATTCGTTACGTTGTGAACATTTAATTGTTCAATAAAATGCGTCATTGAATTGTTGAAAATTGGGCATCTGTTTTTGACTTAGGATAAATTTAATTTTCCCTTTAACACAGAGTGGTCAAAAAAAATACAAAAAGAAGAGTAAAGAGGCATTTGTAGTTGCATGCAATTGTAGTTTTTGGTGGAGGTGAATAATTCTAAATTGCCATAAGTTTACTGTAACGTTAAACGCATTCTGGAAGTTCTCGCAGTACCCCTTTCTTGATTTTCAGGATAAATTCGTAAACGGCAACATTCTTGTGTTATCAAATTGAAATTAGGAAATGTCAAGTTCGTAGTCAATTTTGAGGCGCCGCGAACAACGTGGCAATAACCTCCACCCCAATTGAATTTTGTAGGTTCGACCAAGGTGCTTAAACCATACCACGACCTTTGAGGAAGCATATAAAATCAAGCCCAGTCACGACTTTGAAAATTAAAAGCACCTTGCAAACTTGAACGTTACAAAAGCCTAATATGATTTTCATAAAAATGTTGATTTATTATGTTTTTCAGAGCCTGAAAAGCGTTTTAATTCTTACATTTGGACTATAAGATGAATACTTGATTTTTCTAGATATACGCTTTCAATGAAGGTACTCGTTTGAAACTCATTTTCTCTACAGACTTAGGCATAGATGATTTTCATTAAAATGTTGAATCATTAAGCTTTTCAGAGCCTGAAAAGTGTTTTAATTCTGACTTTTCGACTATAAGATCAAAACTTGATTTTTTGAGATATACGCTTTCAATATTAGTACTCGTTTGAAACTCATTTTCTCTACATACCAAGCCAGAGATGATTTTCATAAAAATGTTGAATTATTATGTTTTTCAGGGCCTGAAAAGCGTTTTAATTCTTACATTTGGAAAATAAGATGAATACTTGATTTTTCTAGATATGCGCTTTCAATTAAGGTACTCGTTTGAAACTCATTTTCTCTACAGACCAAGGCAGAGATGATTTTCATTAAAATGTTGAATTATTATGCTTGGCAGAGCCTGAGATTCGTTTCAATTCAGACATTTGGATATAGCATGAATACTTGATTTCCCGAGATATACGTTTTGAATGCTAGTACTCGTTTGAAACTCATTTTCTATACAGACCTAGTTAGAGATGATTTTCATTTTCATTCGAATTATTATGCCTCTCAGAGCCTGAGATTCGTTCTAATTCTGACATTTCGACTATAGGATGAAATCTTTTCGAGAAATTAGAGTTCAATGCTAACTAATACTCACTTCAGACTCATTTTCTCTACAGACAGAGCCAGATTTGACTTTCATTAAAATGTTGAATTATTATGCTTTTCAGAGGCTGGAAACCGTTGTAATTCTGACATTTCGACTATAGGATCAAAACTTGATTTTTCGATAAATTCGCGTTAAATGCTAATACTAATTTGAATCTCAATTTCTATACAGACTAAGCCAGAGATGATTTTCTTTAAAGTGTTGAATTATTATGTTTTTCAGAGTCTGAATTGCGTATTAATTATTTTGTTTCGCTTATAGGATCAAAACATGATTTTTCGAGAAAATCACGTTCCATGCTAATACTCGTTTGAAACTCATTTTCTCCACGGACCAACCCAGAGATGATTTTCTTTAAAATGTTGAATTATTATGCTTTTCAGAGTCTGAAAAGTGTTTTACTTATTACATTTCGCCTATAGGATTTTTCGACATATTAGCGTTAAATGCATGATGTGGTTTTTAACTCTTTTTTTCTACAGACAATTCACATCGCAAAATCCTACAACGTCCAACTCGTTGTGTTGGAAATTGCTCCGCTCAGAATAGAGATAAAATAACGACTTATCATTTAATTCCTTGATCTCCCGACAGATGGCACTTCTGACTATTTTCGAAAAATTTCGTTGTAATCACGCCATCTGCAGCTCGGAAGTTACAGGAAGTGAAGGTAGTGTGTGGGCATCTGCGTGAGCACAGAACAGTTGCGTCTTGTGCTTGGTATCGGCAATACACGTAATTCACGCGCTCCACTGCAAAATGTCTCTCGGGATACGTAGTTTGGACTTTGTCGTCTTCAGAAACTAGTGAGGAATTGCCGAGATTTGTTGAACATTAACCAAGAGTCTTCAATGTAGACGTAGCTACGTTTTGAACATTGTGCCAGTTGCGAATTGCAGCATAGGAAGGAACGTGGCATTTGACGATTTGTATGCAACAGTGATATGAAAAATGGGAGAGTGAGATACTTCGGTTTTCTTACCACGAAGCACGTACACCCAATAGTGAAGGAAGTCGTCCCTTGTCAGAACCTATAAGTTGCGACGCATAAAACGAAGGTAGGAAAGTGAAATTGTAGTTTTAGTAGATTAGAGTGTGAGTCAAAAAATGCCGATTTTTACTCTACAAGAAACTTCCCGATTTTCGTAACGTTTGCTTTCAAAGTGCAAAAAAAAGAAAAAAAAACTATTTTGTTACCGGACAAGTTCTGTTTTACGTCCTTCACATATGTGATTTGATTTGATTTGATTTAGTTTATTTTACTTCGCGTTTTGTGCCTCTTGGCTAATTTGCGAAGATGGGGATGAGTGATGAAATGATGAAATTGATGAATGGACATTTACAAACAACCAAGCCCGACCGGGATTCGAACCCGGGACCCTTGGCGTCGCAGCGCGATGTGCTAACCACTCGGCCACAGGGTCGGGCATATGTATATGCGATTGCTAGAGAAACGACTGGGTTGAATACTGTAATTGATTGATACCAAATGCGGAACTTTAGTGCAGCACGTAAAAAAAATTAACGGTGTGTCACGTGTTTGTTAGGATCCTAATACAGTTTGAACAAATGGATGAAAGTTTAAAAATGGTGATCTTAATCAGTGCATGCAATACTGTTTGATAATTGCCGTGATCGTTATTTTGCGGAAAGACTTGCAGCATTTTTTTTTGAACACGTCACAAATAGTTACCTTAACTAATCACGACGATGTCATTAAACAACGCAGTTCCACATTCCCCCTCCCCCCTCTTTCTGGGATTCCTTCAATTTGCGGGCAAATATGGCAAAATAGTTAAATTACTTGGTTTTTGAATGAGCATCTTGTAGGGTACCTTGTACAAAATTGTTGTGAAATTCTCGCGACTTCTTGGTATGGTTTTTTGTAGTTTATACGCCTTTGATAATGTTGACTGTGTTTTAAAATTTTGAAATCATTGGATTTAATCTTAGTCTCAAAAAATGATTGAAGCATAGATACTAAAGTAAGATAACAAAAATTGTAGACTTCACAAATTTTGCTTATTTGCAAATTTTGAACATTCCTTTTTTTTTTGTTGAATAATTGCTTAACATTTTTGAAGTACAAATATAAGCATAGTGATAAATGTGGTACAAAAAAAATGATTCGAACAAATTGTTTCTAGTCAACGTCGAAAGGGGCGTAATTTGTTGCTTGATTGGGGTTACCCAATATTATCTTAATGTTAGGGAGAACTTTGTTAATGATGTATAACGAATGATAAGTATAACGAAATCTTTTTTATGGTATTTGTAAAAAGACTATATTCGTTACGTTGTGAACATTTAATTGTTCAATAAAATGCGTCATTGAATTGTTGAAAATTGGGCATCTGTTTTTGACTTAGGATAAATTTAATTTTCCCTTTAACACAGAGTGGTCAAAAAAAATACAAAAAGAAGAGTAAAGAGGCATTTGTAGTTGCATGCAATTGTAGTTTTTGGTGGAGGTGAATAATTCTAAATTGCCATAAGTTTACTGTAACGTTAAACGCATTTTGGAAGTTCTTGATTTTCAGGATAAATTCGTAAACGGCAACATTCTTGTGTTATCAAACTGAAATTAGGAAATGTCAAGTTCGTAGTCAATTTTGAGGCGCCGCGAACAACGTGGCAATAACCTCCACCCCAATTGAATTTTGTAGGTTCGACCAAGGTGCTTAAACCATACCACGACCTTTGAGGAAGCATATAAAATCAAGCCCAGTCACGACTTTGAAAATTAAAAGCACCTTGCAAACTTGAACGTTACAAAAGCCTAATATGATTTTCATAAAAATGTTGATTTATTATGTTTTTCAGAGCCTGAAAAGCGTTTTAATTCTTACATTTGGACTATAAGATGAATACTTGATTTTTCTAGATATACGCTTTCAATGAAGGTACTCGTTTGAAACTCATTTTCTCTACAGACTTAGGCAGAGATGATTTTCATTAAAATGTTGAATTATTATGCTTGGCAGAGCATAAAATGTTGAATCATTAAGCTTTTCAGAGCCTGAAAAGTGTTTTAATTCTGACTTTTCGACTATAAGATCAAAACTTGATTTTTTGAGATATACGCTTTCAATATTAGTACTCGTTTGAAACTCATTTTCTCTACATACCAAGCCAAAGATGATTTTCATAAAAATGTTGAATTATTATGTTTTTCAGGGCCTGAAAAGCGTTTTAATTCTTACATTTGGAAAATAAGATGAATACTTAATTTTTCTAGATATGCGCTTTCAATTAAGGTACTCGCTTGAAACTCATTTTCTCTACAGACCAAGGCAGAGATGATTTTCATTAAAATGTAGAATTATTATGCTTGGCAGAGCCTGAGATTCGTTTCAATTCAGACATTTGGATATAGCATGAATACTTGATTTCCCGAGATATACGTTTTGAATGCTAGTACTCGTTTGAAACTCATTTTCTATACAGACCTAGTTAGAGATGATTTTCATTTTCATTCGAATTATTATGCTTCTCAGAGCCTGAGATTCGTTCTAATTCTGACATTTCGACTATAGGATGAAATCTTTTCGAGAAATTAGAGTTCAATGCTAACTAATACTCACTTCAGACTCATTTTCTCTAGAGACAGAGCCAAATTTGACTTTCATTAAAATGTTGAATTATTATGCTTTTCAGTGGCTGGAAACCGTTTAAATTCTGACATATCGACTATAGGATCAAAACTGGATTTTTCGAGAAATTCGCGCTCAATACAAATACTCACTTTAATTCAGACATTTGGACTATAAGATGAATACTTGATTTTTCGAGATATACGCTTTCAGCGAAGGTACTCGTTTAAACTCATTTTCTCTACAGACTAAGGCAGAGATGATTTTCACTAAAAGGTTAATTTATTAAGATTTTCAGAGCCTGAAAAACGTTTTAATTCTCATATTTCGACTATAGGATCAAAACTTGATTTTTCGAGAAATTCGCGCTCAATGCTAATACTCACTTTAATTCAGACATTTGGACTATAAGATGAATACTAGATTTTTCGAGATATACGCTTTCAACGAAGGTACTCGTTTGAAACTCATTTTCTCTACAGACCAAGGCAGAGATAATTTTCATTAAAATGTTGCATTATTAAGATTTTCAGAGTCTGAAATGCGTTTTAAATATAGGATCAAAACTTGATTTCTCGAGAAATTCGCGTTCAATGCTAATACTCACTTGAAACTCATTTTCTATACAGACCTAGCCAGAGATGATTTTCTTTAAAGTGTTGAAATATTGTGCTTTTCGGAGCTTGAAGATCAATTTTATTATGACATTTCCACTACAGAAATAAAACTTGATTTTTCGAGAAATTCACGTTCAATGTTAGTACTCGTTTGAGACTCATTTTCTCTACAGACAGAGCCAGATTTAACTTTCATTAAAATGTTGAATTATTATGCTTTTCATAGGCTGGAAAGCGTTTTAATTGTAACATTTGGACTATAAGATGAATACTTGATATTTCGAAATATACGCTCTCAATGAAGGTACTCGTTTAAACTCATTTTCTCTACAGACCAAGCCAGAGATGATTTTCATTAAAAGGTTTAATTATTAAGCTTTTCAGAGGCTGGAAAACGTTTTAATTTTGACATTTCGATTATAGGATCAAAACTTGATTTTTCGATAAATTCGCGTTAAATGCTAATACTCATTTGAATCTCAATTTCAATACAGACTAAGCCAGAGATGATTTTCTTTAAAGTGTTGAATTATTATGTTTTTCAGAGTCTGAATTGCGTATTAATTATTTTGTTTCGCTTATAGGATCAAAACATGATTTTTCGAGAAAATCACGTTCCATTCTAATACTCGTTTGAAACTCATTTTCTCCACGGACCAACCCAGAGATGACTTTCTTTAAAATGTTGAATTATTATGCTTTTCAGAGTCTGAAAAGTGTTTTACTTATTACATTTCGCCTATAGGATTTTTCGACATATTAGCGTTAAATGCATGATGTGGTTTTTAACTCTTTTTTTCTACAGACAATTCACATCGCAAAATCCTACAACGTCCAACTCGATGTGTTGGAAATTGCTCCGCTCAGAATAGAGATAAAATAACGACTTATCATTTAATTCCTTGATCTCCCGACAGATGGCACTTCTGACTATTTTCGAAAAATTTCGTTGTAATCACGCCATCTGCAGCTCGGAAGTTACAGGAAGTGAAGGTAGTGTGTGGGCATCTGCGTGAGCACAGAACAGTTGCGTCTTGTGCTTGGTATCGGCAATACACGTAATTCACGCGCTCCACTGCAGAATGTCTCTCGGGATACGTAGTTTGGACTTTGTCGTCTTCAGAAACTAGTGACGAATTGACGAGATTTGTTGAACATTAACCAAGAGTCTTCAATGTAGACGTAGCTACGTTTTGAACATTGTGCCAGTTGCGAATTGCAGCATAGGAAGGAACGTGGCATTTGACGATTTCTATGCAACAGTGATATGAAAAATGGGAGAGTGAGATACTTCGGTTTTCTTACCACGAAGCACGTACACCCAATAGTGAAGGAAGTCGTCCCTTGTCAGAACCTATAAGTTGCGACGCATAAAACGAAGGTAGGAAAGTGAAATTGTAGTTTTAGTAGATTAGAGTGTGAGTCAAAAAATGCCGATTTTTACTCTACAAGAAACTTCCCGATTTTCGTAACGTTTGCTTTCAAAGTGCAAAAAAAAGAAAAAAAAACTATTTTGTTACCGGACATGTTCTGTTTTACGTCCTTCACATATGTATATGCTTTGATTTGATTTGATTTAGTTTATTTTACTTCGCGTTTTGTGCCTCTTGGCTAATTTGCGAAGATGGGGATGAGTGATGAAATGATGAAATTGATGAATGGACATTTACAAACAACCAAGCCCGACCGGGATTCGAACCCGGGACCCTTGGCGTCGCAGCGCGATGTGCTAACCACTCGGCCACAGGGTTAGAGAAACGACTGGGTTGAATACTGTAATTGATTGATACCAAATGCGGAACTTTAGTGCAGCACGTAAAAAAAATTAACGGTGTGTCACGTGTTTGTTAGGATCCTAATACAGTTTGAACAAATGGATGAAAGTTTAAAAATGGTGATCTTAATCAGTGCATGCAATACTGTTTGATAATTGCCGTGATCGTTATTTTGCGGAAAGACTTGTAGCATTTTTTTTTGAACACGTCACAAATAGTTACCTTAACTAATCACGACGATGTCATTAAACAACGCAGTTCCACATTCCCCCCCCTCTTTCTGGGATTCCTTCAATTTGCGGGCAAATATGGCAAAATAGTTAAATTACTTGGTTTTTGAATGAGCATCTTGTAGGGTACCTTGTACAAAATTGTTGTGAAATTCTCGCGACTTCTTGGTATGGTTTTTTGTAGTTTATACGCCTTTGATAATGTTGACTGTGTTTTAAAATTTTGAAATCATTGGATTTAATCTTAGTCTCAAAAAATGATTGAAGCATAGATACTAAAGTAAGATAACAAAAATTGTAGACTTCACAAATTTTGCTTATTTGCAAATTTTGAACATTCCTTTTTTTTTTGTTGAATAATTGCTTAACATTTTTGAAGTACAAATATAAGCATAGTGATAAATGTGGTACAAAAAAAATGATTCGAACAAATTGTTTCTAGTCAACGTCGAAAGGGGCGTAATTTGTTGCTTGATTGGGGTTACCCAATATTATCTTAATGTTAGGGAGAACTTTGTTAATGATGTATAACGAATGATAAGTATAACGAAATCTTTTTTATGGTATTTGTAAAAAGACTATATTCGTTACGTTGTGAACATTTAATTGTTCAATAAAATGCATCATTGAATTGTTGAAAATTGGGCATCTGTTTTTGACTTAGGATAAATTTAATTTTCCCTTTAACACAGAGTGGTCAAAAAAAATACAAAAAGAAGAGTAAAGAGGCATTTGTAGTTGCATGCAATTGTAGTTTTTGGTGGAGGTGAATAATTCTAAATTGCCATAAGTTTACTGTAACGTTAAACGCATTCTGGAAGTTCTCGCAGTTCCCCTTTCTTGATTTTCAGGATAAATTCGTAAACGGCAACATTCTTGTGTTATCAAATTGAAATTAGGAAATGTCAAGTTCGTAGTCAATTTTGAGGCGCCGCGAACAACGTGGCAATAACCTCCACCCCAATTGAATTTTGTAGGTTCGACCAAGGTGCTTAAACCATACCACGACCTTTGAGGAAGCATATAATATCAAGCCCAGTCACGACTTTGAAAATTAAAAGCACCTTGCAAACTTGAACGTTACAAAAGCCTAATATGATTTTCATAAAAATGTTGATTTATTATGTTTTTCAGAGCCTGAAAAGCGTTTTAATTCTTACATTTGGACTATAAGATGAATACTTGATTTTTCTAGATATACGCTTTCAATGAAGGTACTCGTTTGAAACTCATTTTCTCTACAGACTTAGGCAGAGATGATTTTCATTAAAATGTTGAATCATTAAGCTTTTCAGAGCCTGAAAAGTGTTTTAATTCTGACTTTTCGACTATAAGATCAAAACTTGATTTTTTGAGATATACGCTTTCAATATTAGTACTCGTTTGAAACTCATTTTCTCTACATACCAAGCCAGAGATGATTTTCATAAAAATGTTGAATTATTATGTTTTTCAGGGCCTGAAAAGCGTTTTAATTCTTACATTTGGAAAATAAGATGAATACTTGATTTTTCTAGATATGCGCTTTCAATTAAGGTACTCGTTTGAAACTCATTTTCTCTACAGACCAAGGCAGAGATGATTTTCATTAAAATGTTGAATTATTATGCTTGGCAGAGCCTGAGATTCGTTTCAATTCAGACATTTGGATATAGCATGAATACTTGATTTCCCGAGATATACGTTTTGAATGCTAGTACTCGTTTGAAACTCATTTTCTATACAGACCTAGTTAGAGATGATTTTCATTTTCATTCGAATTATTATGCTTCTCAGAGCCTGAGATTCGTTCTAATTCTGACATTTCGACTATAGGATGAAATCTTTTCGAGAAATTAGAGTTCAATGCTAACTAATACTCACTTCAGACTCATTTTCTCTAGAGACAGAGCCAAATTTGACTTTCATTAAAATATTGAATTATTATGCTTTTCAGAGGCTGAAAACCGTTTTAATTCTGACATATCGACTATAGGATCAAAACTTGATTTTTCGAGAAATTCGCGCTCAATGCAAATACTCACTTTAATTCAGACATTTGGACTATAAGATGAATACTTGATTTTTCGAGATATACGCTTTCAGCGAAGGTACTCGTTTAAACTCATTTTCTCTACAGACTAAGGCAGAGATGATTTTCACTAAAAGGTTAAATTATTAAGATTTTCAGAGCCTGAAAAACGTTTTAATTCTCATATTTCGACTATAGGATCAAAACTTGATTTTTCGAGAAATTCGCGCTCAATGCTAATACTCACTTTAATTCAGACATTTGGACTATAAGATGAATACTAGATTTTTCGAGATATACGCTTTCAACTAAGGTACTCGTTTGAAACTCATTTTCTCTACAGACCAAGGCAGAGATAATTTTCATTAAAATGTTGCATTATTAAGATTTTCAGAGTCTGAAATGCGTTTTAAATATAGGATCAAAACTTGATTTCTCGAGAAATTCGCTTTCAATGCTAATACTCACTTGAAACTCATTTTCTATACAGACCTAGCCAGAGATGATTTTCTTTAAAGTGTTGAAATATTGTGCTTTTCGGAGCTTGAAGATCAATTTTATTATGACATTTCCACTACAGAAATAAAACTTGATTTTTCGAGAAATTCACGTTCAATGTTAGTACTCGTTTGAGACTCATTTTCTCTACAGACAGAGCCAGATTTAACTTTCATTAAAATGTTGAATTATTATGCTTTTCATAGGCTGGAAAGCGTTTTAATTGTAACATTTGGACTATAAGATGAATACTTGATATTTCGAAATATACGCTTTCAATGAAGGTACTCGTTTAAACTCATTTTCTCTACAGACCAAGCCAGAGATGATTTTCATTAAAATGTTTAATTATTAAGCTTTTCAGAGGCTGGAAAACGTTTTAATTCTGACATTTCGACTATAGGATCAAAACTTGATTTTTCGATAAATTCGCGTTAAATGCTAATACTCATTTGAATCTCAATTTCTATACAGATAAAGCCAGATATGATTTTCTTTAAAGTGTTGAATTATTATGTTTTTCAGAGTCTGAATTGCGTATTAATTATTTTGTTTCGCTTATAGGATCAAAACATGATTTTTCGAGAAAATCACGTTCCATGCTAATACTCGTTTGAAACTCATTTTCTCCACGGACCAACCCAGAGATGACTTTCTTTAAAATGTTGAATTATTATGCTCTTCAGAGTCTGAAAAGTGTTTTACTTATTACATTTCGCCTATAGGATTTTTCGACATATTAGCGTTAAATGCATGATGTGGTTTTTAACTCTTTTTTTCTACAGACAATTCACATCGCAAAATCCTACAACGTCCAACTCGTTGTGTTGGAAATTGCTCCGCTCAGAATAGAGATAAAATAACGACTTATCATTTAATTCCTTGATCTCCCGACAGATGGCACTTCTGACTATTTTCGAAAAATTTCGTTGTAATCACGCCATCTGCAGCTCGGAAGTTACAGGAAGTGAAGGTAGTGTGTGGGCATCTGCGTGAGCACAGAACAGTTGCGTCTTGTGCTTGGTATCGGCAATACACGTAATTCACGCGCTCCACTGCAAAATGTCTCTCGGGATACGTAGTTTGGACTTTGTCGTCTTCAGAAACTAGTGAGGAATTGCCGAGATTTGTTGAACATTAACCAAGAGTCTTCAATGTAGACGTAGCTACGTTTTGAACATTGTGCCAGTTGCGAATTGCAGCATAGGAAGGAACGTGGCATTTGACGATTTGTATGCAACAGTGATATGAAAAATGGGAGAGTGAGATACTTCGGTTTTCTTACCACGAAGCACGTACACCCAATAGTGAAGGAAGTCGTCCCTTGTCAGAACCTATAAGTTGCGACGCATAAAACGAAGGTAGGAAAGTGAAATTGTAGTTTTAGTAGATTAGAGTGTGAGTCAAAAAATGCCGATTTTTACTCTACAAGAAACTTCCCGATTTTCGTAACGTTTGCTTTCAAAGTGCAAAAAAAAGAAAAAAAAACTATTTTGTTACCGGACAAGTTCTGTTTTACGTCCTTCACATATGTATATGCTTTGATTTGATTTGATTTAGTTTATTTTACTTCGCGTTTTGTGCCTCTTGGCTAATTTGCGAAGATGGGGATGAGTGATGAAATGATGAAATTGATGAATGGACATTTACAAACAACCAAGCCCGACCGGGATTCGAACCCGGGACCCTTGGCGTCGCAGCGCGATGTGCTAACCACTCGGCCACAGGGTTAGAGAAACGACTGGGTTGAATACTGTAATTGATTGATACCAAATGCGGAACTTTAGTGCAGCACGTAAAAAAAATAAACGGTGTGTCACGTGTTTGTTAGGATCCTAATACAGTTTGAACAAATGGATGAAAGTTTAAAAATGGTGATCTTAATCAGTGCATGCAATACTGTTTGATAATTGCCGTGATCGTTATTTTGCGGAAAGACTTGCAGCATTTTTTTTTGAACACGTCACAAATAGTTACCTTAACTAATCACGACGATGTCATTAAACAACGCAGTTCCACATTCCCCCCCCTCTTTCTGGGATTCCTTCAATTTGCGGGCAAATTTGGCAAAATAGTTAAATTACTTGGTTTTTGAATGAGCATCTTGTAGGGTACCTTGTACAAAATTGTTGTGAAATTCTCGCGACTTCTTGGTATGGTTTTTTGTAGTTTATACGCCTTTGATAATGTTGACTGTGTTTTAAAATTTTGAAATCATTGGATTTAATCTTAGTCTCAAAAAATGATTGAAGCATAGATACTAAAGTAAGATAACAAAAATTGTAGACTTCACAAATTTTGCTTATTTGCAAATTTTGAACATTCCTTTTTTTTTTGTTGAATAATTGCTTAACATTTTTGAAGTACAAATATAAGCATAGTGATAAATGTGGTACAAAAAAAATGATTCGAACAAATTGTTTCTAGTCAACGTCGAAAGGGGCGTAATTTGTTGCTTGATTGGGGTTACCCAATATTATCTTAATGTTAGGGAGAACTTTGTTAATGATGTATAACGAATGATAAGTATAACGAAATCTTTTTTATGGTATTTGTAAAAAGACTATATTCGTTACGTTGTGAACATTTAATTGTTCAATAAAATGCGTCATTGAATTGTTGAAAATTGGGCATCTGTTTTTGACTTAGGATAAATTTAATTTTCCCTTTAACACAGAGTGGTCAAAAAAAATACAAAAAGAAGAGTAAAGAGGCATTTGTAGTTGCATGCAATTGTAGTTTTTGGTGGAGGTGAATAATTCTAAATTGCCATAAGTTTACTGTAACGTTAAACGCATTCTGGAAGTTCTCGCAGTACCCCTTTCTTGATTTTCAGGATAAATTCGTAAACGGCAACATTCTTGTGTTATCAAATTGAAATTAGGAAATGTCAAGTTCGTAGTCAATTTTGAGGCGCCGCGAACAACGTGGCAATAACCTCCACCCCAATTGAATTTTGTAGGTTCGACCAAGGTGCTTAAACCATACCACGACCTTTGAGGAAGCATATAAAATCAAGCCCAGTCACGACTTTGAAAATTAAAAGCACCTTGCAAACTTGAACGTTACAAAAGCCTAATATGATTTTCATAAAAATGTTGATTTATTATGTTTTTCAGAGCCTGAAAAGCGTTTTAATTCTTACATTTGGACTATAAGATGAATACTTGATTTTTCTAGATATACGCTTTCAATGAAGGTACTCGTTTGAAACTCATTTTCTCTACAGACTTAGGCAGAGATGATTTTCATTAAAATGTTGAATCATTAAGCTTTTCAGAGCCTGAAAAGTGTTTTAATTCTGACTTTTCGACTATAAGATCAAAACTTGATTTTTTGAGATATACGCTTTCAATATTAGTACTCGTTTGAAACTCATTTTCTCTACATACCAAGCCAGAGATGATTTTCATAAAAATGTTGAATTATTATGTTTTTCAGGGCCTGAAAAGCGTTTTAATTCTTACATTTGGAAAATAAGATGAATACTTGATTTTTCTAGATATGCGCTTTCAATTAAGGTACTCGTTTGAAACTCATTTTCTCTACAGACCAAGGCAGAGATGATTTTCATTAAAATGTTGAATTATTATGCTTGGCAGAGCCTGAGATTCGTTTCAATTCAGACATTTGGATATAGCATGAATACTTGATTTCCCGAGATATACGTTTTGAATGCTAGTACTCGTTTGAAACTCATTTTCTATACAGACCTAGTTAGAGATGATTTTCATTTTCATTCGAATTATTATGCCTCTCAGAGCCTGAGATTCGTTCTAATTCTGACATTTCGACTATAGGATGAAATCTTTTCGAGAAATTAGAGTTCAATGCTAACTAATACTCACTTCAGACTCATTTTCTCTACAGACAGAGCCAGATTTGACTTTCATTAAAATGTTGAATTATTATGCTTTTCAGAGGCTGGAAACCGTTGTAATTCTGACATTTCGACTATAGGATCAAAACTTGATTTTTCGATAAATTCGCGTTAAATGCTAATACTAATTTGAATCTCAATTTCTATACAGACTAAGCCAGAGATGATTTTCTTTAAAGTGTTGAATTATTATGTTTTTCAGAGTCTGAATTGCGTATTAATTATTTTGTTTCGCTTATAGGATCAAAACATGATTTTTCGAGAAAATCACGTTCCATGCTAATACTCGTTTGAAACTCATTTTCTCCACGGACCAACCCAGAGATGATTTTCTTTAAAATGTTGAATTATTATGCTTTTCAGAGTCTGAAAAGTGTTTTACTTATTACATTTCGCCTATAGGATTTTTCGACATATTAGCGTTAAATGCATGATGTGGTTTTTAACTCTTTTTTTCTACAGACAATTCACATCGCAAAATCCTACAACGTCCAACTCGTTGTGTTGGAAATTGCTCCGCTCAGAATAGAGATAAAATAACGACTTATCATTTAATTCCTTGATCTCCCGACAGATGGCACTTCTGACTATTTTCGAAAAATTTCGTTGTAATCACGCCATCTGCAGCTCGGAAGTTACAGGAAGTGAAGGTAGTGTGTGGGCATCTGCGTGAGCACAGAACAGTTGCGTCTTGTGCTTGGTATCGGCAATACACGTAATTCACGCGCTCCACTGCAAAATGTCTCTCGGGATACGTAGTTTGGACTTTGTCGTCTTCAGAAACTAGTGACGAATTGCCGAGATTTGTTGAACATTAACCAAGAGTCTTCAATGTAGACGTAGCTACGTTTTGAACATTGTGCCAGTTGCGAATTGCAGCATAGGAAGGAATGATTTGTATGCAACAGTGATATGGAAAATGGGAGAGTGAGATACTTCGGTTTTCTTACCACGAAGCACGTACACCCAATAGTGAAGGAAGTCGTCCCTTGTCAGAACCTATAAGTTGCGACGCATAAAACGAAGGTAGGAAAGTGAAATTGTAGTTTTAGTAGATTAGAGTGTGAGTCAAAAAATGCCGATTTTTACTCTACAAGAAACTTCCCGATTTTCGTAACGTTTGCTTTCAAAGTGCAAAAAAAAGAAAAAAAAACTATTTTGTTACCGGACAAGTTCTGTTTTACGTCCTTCACATATGTGATTTGATTTGATTTGATTTAGTTTATTTTACTTCGCGTTTTGTGCCTCTTGGCTAATTTGCGAAGATGGGGATGAGTGATGAAATGATGAAATTGATGAATGGACATTTACAAACAACCAAGCCCGACCGGGATTCGAACCCGGGACCCTTGGCGTCGCAGCGCGATGTGCTAACCACTCGGCCACAGGGTCGGGCATATGTATATGCGATTGCTAGAGAAACGACTGGGTTGAATACTGTAATTGATTGATACCAAATGCGGAACTTTAGTGCAGCACGTAAAAAAAATTAACGGTGTGTCACGTGTTTGTTAGGATCCTAATACAGTTTGAACAAATGGATGAAAGTTTAAAAATGGTGATCTTAATCAGTGCATGCAATACTGTTTGATAATTGCCGTGATCGTTATTTTGCGGAAAGACTTGCAGCATTTTTTTTTGAACACGTCACAAATAGTTACCTTAACTAATCACGACGATGTCATTAAACAACGCAGTTCCACATTCCCCCTCCCCCCTCTTTCTGGGATTCCTTCAATTTGCGGGCAAATATGGCAAAATAGTTAAATTACTTGGTTTTTGAATGAGCATCTTGTAGGGTACCTTGTACAAAATTGTTGTGAAATTCTCGCGACTTCTTGGTATGGTTTTTTGTAGTTTATACGCCTTTGATAATGTTGACTGTGTTTTAAAATTTTGAAATCATTGGATTTAATCTTAGTCTCAAAAAATGATTGAAGCATAGATACTAAAGTAAGATAACAAAAATTGTAGACTTCACAAATTTTGCTTATTTGCAAATTTTGAACATTCCTTTTTTTTTTGTTGAATAATTGCTTAACATTTTTGAAGTACAAATATAAGCATAGTGATAAATGTGGTACAAAAAAAATGATTCGAACAAATTGTTTCTAGTCAACGTCGAAAGGGGCGTAATTTGTTGCTTGATTGGGGTTACCCAATATTATCTTAATGTTAGGGAGAACTTTGTTAATGATGTATAACGAATGATAAGTATAACGAAATCTTTTTTATGGTATTTGTAAAAAGACTATATTCGTTACGTTGTGAACATTTAATTGTTCAATAAAATGCGTCATTGAATTGTTGAAAATTGGGCATCTGTTTTTGACTTAGGATAAATTTAATTTTCCCTTTAACACAGAGTGGTCAAAAAAAATACAAAAAGAAGAGTAAAGAGGCATTTGTAGTTGCATGCAATTGTAGTTTTTGGTGGAGGTGAATAATTCTAAATTGCCATAAGTTTACTGTAACGTTAAACGCATTTTGGAAGTTCTTGATTTTCAGGATAAATTCGTAAACGGCAACATTCTTGTGTTATCAAACTGAAATTAGGAAATGTCAAGTTCGTAGTCAATTTTGAGGCGCCGCGAACAACGTGGCAATAACCTCCACCCCAATTGAATTTTGTAGGTTCGACCAAGGTGCTTAAACCATACCACGACCTTTGAGGAAGCATATAAAATCAAGCCCAGTCACGACTTTGAAAATTAAAAGCACCTTGCAAACTTGAACGTTACAAAAGCCTAATATGATTTTCATAAAAATGTTGATTTATTATGTTTTTCAGAGCCTGAAAAGCGTTTTAATTCTTACATTTGGACTATAAGATGAATACTTGATTTTTCTAGATATACGCTTTCAATGAAGGTACTCGTTTGAAACTCATTTTCTCTACAGACTTAGGCAGAGATGATTTTCATTAAAATGTTGAATTATTATGCTTGGCAGAGCATAAAATGTTGAATCATTAAGCTTTTCAGAGCCTGAAAAGTGTTTTAATTCTGACTTTTCGACTATAAGATCAAAACTTGATTTTTTGAGATATACGCTTTCAATATTAGTACTCGTTTGAAACTCATTTTCTCTACATACCAAGCCAAAGATGATTTTCATAAAAATGTTGAATTATTATGTTTTTCAGGGCCTGAAAAGCGTTTTAATTCTTACATTTGGAAAATAAGATGAATACTTAATTTTTCTAGATATGCGCTTTCAATTAAGGTACTCGCTTGAAACTCATTTTCTCTACAGACCAAGGCAGAGATGATTTTCATTAAAATGTAGAATTATTATGCTTGGCAGAGCCTGAGATTCGTTTCAATTCAGACATTTGGATATAGCATGAATACTTGATTTCCCGAGATATACGTTTTGAATGCTAGTACTCGTTTGAAACTCATTTTCTATACAGACCTAGTTAGAGATGATTTTCATTTTCATTCGAATTATTATGCTTCTCAGAGCCTGAGATTCGTTCTAATTCTGACATTTCGACTATAGGATGAAATCTTTTCGAGAAATTAGAGTTCAATGCTAACTAATACTCACTTCAGACTCATTTTCTCTAGAGACAGAGCCAAATTTGACTTTCATTAAAATGTTGAATTATTATGCTTTTCAGTGGCTGGAAACCGTTTAAATTCTGACATATCGACTATAGGATCAAAACTGGATTTTTCGAGAAATTCGCGCTCAATACAAATACTCACTTTAATTCAGACATTTGGACTATAAGATGAATACTTGATTTTTCGAGATATACGCTTTCAGCGAAGGTACTCGTTTAAACTCATTTTCTCTACAGACTAAGGCAGAGATGATTTTCACTAAAAGGTTAATTTATTAAGATTTTCAGAGCCTGAAAAACGTTTTAATTCTCATATTTCGACTATAGGATCAAAACTTGATTTTTCGAGAAATTCGCGCTCAATGCTAATACTCACTTTAATTCAGACATTTGGACTATAAGATGAATACTAGATTTTTCGAGATATACGCTTTCAACGAAGGTACTCGTTTGAAACTCATTTTCTCTACAGACCAAGGCAGAGATAATTTTCATTAAAATGTTGCATTATTAAGATTTTCAGAGTCTGAAATGCGTTTTAAATATAGGATCAAAACTTGATTTCTCGAGAAATTCGCGTTCAATGCTAATACTCACTTGAAACTCATTTTCTATACAGACCTAGCCAGAGATGATTTTCTTTAAAGTGTTGAAATATTGTGCTTTTCGGAGCTTGAAGATCAATTTTATTATGACATTTCCACTACAGAAATAAAACTTGATTTTTCGAGAAATTCACGTTCAATGTTAGTACTCGTTTGAGACTCATTTTCTCTACAGACAGAGCCAGATTTAACTTTCATTAAAATGTTGAATTATTATGCTTTTCATAGGCTGGAAAGCGTTTTAATTGTAACATTTGGACTATAAGATGAATACTTGATATTTCGAAATATACGCTCTCAATGAAGGTACTCGTTTAAACTCATTTTCTCTACAGACCAAGCCAGAGATGATTTTCATTAAAAGGTTTAATTATTAAGCTTTTCAGAGGCTGGAAAACGTTTTAATTTTGACATTTCGATTATAGGATCAAAACTTGATTTTTCGATAAATTCGCGTTAAATGCTAATACTCATTTGAATCTCAATTTCTATACAGACTAAGCCAGAGATGATTTTCTTTAAAGTGTTGAATTATTATGTTTTTCAGAGTCTGAATTGCGTATTAATTATTTTGTTTCGCTTATAGGATCAAAACATGATTTTTCGAGAAAATCACGTTCCATTCTAATACTCGTTTGAAACTCATTTTCTCCACGGACCAACCCAGAGATGACTTTCTTTAAAATGTTGAATTATTATGCTTTTCAGAGTCTGAAAAGTGTTTTACTTATTACATTTCGCCTATAGGATTTTTCGACATATTAGCGTTAAATGCATGATGTGGTTTTTAACTCTTTTTTTCTACAGACAATTCACATCGCAAAATCCTACAACGTCCAACTCGATGTGTTGGAAATTGCTCCGCTCAGAATAGAGATAAAATAACGACTTATCATTTAATTCCTTGATCTCCCGACAGATGGCACTTCTGACTATTTTCGAAAAATTTCGTTGTAATCACGCCATCTGCAGCTCGGAAGTTACAGGAAGTGAAGGTAGTGTGTGGGCATCTGCGTGAGCACAGAACAGTTGCGTCTTGTGCTTGGTATCGGCAATACACGTAATTCACGCGCTCCACTGCAGAATGTCTCTCGGGATACGTAGTTTGGACTTTGTCGTCTTCAGAAACTAGTGACGAATTGACGAGATTTGTTGAACATTAACCAAGAGTCTTCAATGTAGACGTAGCTACGTTTTGAACATTGTGCCAGTTGCGAATTGCAGCATAGGAAGGAACGTGGCATTTGACGATTTCTATGCAACAGTGATATGAAAAATGGGAGAGTGAGATACTTCGGTTTTCTTACCACGAAGCACGTACACCCAATAGTGAAGGAAGTCGTCCCTTGTCAGAACCTATAAGTTGCGACGCATAAAACGAAGGTAGGAAAGTGAAATTGTAGTTTTAGTAGATTAGAGTGTGAGTCAAAAAATGCCGATTTTTACTCTACAAGAAACTTCCCGATTTTCGTAACGTTTGCTTTCAAAGTGCAAAAAAAAGAAAAAAAAACTATTTTGTTACCGGACATGTTCTGTTTTACGTCCTTCACATATGTATATGCTTTGATTTGATTTGATTTAGTTTATTTTACTTCGCGTTTTGTGCCTCTTGGCTAATTTGCGAAGATGGGGATGAGTGATGAAATGATGAAATTGATGAATGGACATTTACAAACAACCAAGCCCGACCGGGATTCGAACCCGGGACCCTTGGCGTCGCAGCGCGATGTGCTAACCACTCGGCCACAGGGTTAGAGAAACGACTGGGTTGAATACTGTAATTGATTGATACCAAATGCGGAACTTTAGTGCAGCACGTAAAAAAAATTAACGGTGTGTCACGTGTTTGTTAGGATCCTAATACAGTTTGAACAAATGGATGAAAGTTTAAAAATGGTGATCTTAATCAGTGCATGCAATACTGTTTGATAATTGCCGTGATCGTTATTTTGCGGAAAGACTTGTAGCATTTTTTTTTGAACACGTCACAAATAGTTACCTTAACTAATCACGACGATGTCATTAAACAACGCAGTTCCACATTCCCCCCCCTCTTTCTGGGATTCCTTCAATTTGCGGGCAAATATGGCAAAATAGTTAAATTACTTGGTTTTTGAATGAGCATCTTGTAGGGTACCTTGTACAAAATTGTTGTGAAATTCTCGCGACTTCTTGGTATGGTTTTTTGTAGTTTATACGCCTTTGATAATGTTGACTGTGTTTTAAAATTTTGAAATCATTGGATTTAATCTTAGTCTCAAAAAATGATTGAAGCATAGATACTAAAGTAAGATAACAAAAATTGTAGACTTCACAAATTTTGCTTATTTGCAAATTTTGAACATTCCTTTTTTTTTTGTTGAATAATTGCTTAACATTTTTGAAGTACAAATATAAGCATAGTGATAAATGTGGTACAAAAAAAATGATTCGAACAAATTGTTTCTAGTCAACGTCGAAAGGGGCGTAATTTGTTGCTTGATTGGGGTTACCCAATATTATCTTAATGTTAGGGAGAACTTTGTTAATGATGTATAACGAATGATAAGTATAACGAAATCTTTTTTATGGTATTTGTAAAAAGACTATATTCGTTACGTTGTGAACATTTAATTGTTCAATAAAATGCATCATTGAATTGTTGAAAATTGGGCATCTGTTTTTGACTTAGGATAAATTTAATTTTCCCTTTAACACAGAGTGGTCAAAAAAAATACAAAAAGAAGAGTAAAGAGGCATTTGTAGTTGCATGCAATTGTAGTTTTTGGTGGAGGTGAATAATTCTAAATTGCCATAAGTTTACTGTAACGTTAAACGCATTCTGGAAGTTCTCGCAGTTCCCCTTTCTTGATTTTCAGGATAAATTCGTAAACGGCAACATTCTTGTGTTATCAAATTGAAATTAGGAAATGTCAAGTTCGTAGTCAATTTTGAGGCGCCGCGAACAACGTGGCAATAACCTCCACCCCAATTGAATTTTGTAGGTTCGACCAAGGTGCTTAAACCATACCACGACCTTTGAGGAAGCATATAATATCAAGCCCAGTCACGACTTTGAAAATTAAAAGCACCTTGCAAACTTGAACGTTACAAAAGCCTAATATGATTTTCATAAAAATGTTGATTTATTATGTTTTTCAGAGCCTGAAAAGCGTTTTAATTCTTACATTTGGACTATAAGATGAATACTTGATTTTTCTAGATATACGCTTTCAATGAAGGTACTCGTTTGAAACTCATTTTCTCTACAGACTTAGGCAGAGATGATTTTCATTAAAATGTTGAATCATTAAGCTTTTCAGAGCCTGAAAAGTGTTTTAATTCTGACTTTTCGACTATAAGATCAAAACTTGATTTTTTGAGATATACGCTTTCAATATTAGTACTCGTTTGAAACTCATTTTCTCTACATACCAAGCCAGAGATGATTTTCATAAAAATGTTAAATTATTATGTTTTTCAGGGCCTGAAAAGCGTTTTAATTCTTACATTTGGAAAATAAGATGAATACTTGATTTTTCTAGATATGCGCTTTCAATATTAGTACTCGTTTGAAACTCATTTTCTCTACATACCAAGCCAGAGATGATTTTCATAAAAATGTTGAATTATTATGTTTTTCAGTGCCTGAAAAGCGTTTTAATTCTTACATTTGGAAAATAAGATGAATACTTGATTTTTCTAGATATGCGCTTTCAATTAAGGTACTCGTTTGAAACTCATTTTCTCTACAGACCAAGGCAGAGATGATTTTCATTAAAATGTTGAATTATTATGCTTGGCAGAGCCTGAGATTCGTTTCAATTCAGACATTTGGATATAGCATGAATACTTGATTTCCCGAGATATACGTTTTGAATGCTAGTACTCGTTTGAAACTCATTTTCTATACAGACCTAGTTAGAGATGATTTTCATTTTCATTCGAATTATTATGCTTCTCAGAGCCTGAGATTCGTTCTAATTCTGACATTTCGACTATAGGATGAAATCTTTTCGAGAAATTAGAGTTCAATGCTAACTAATACTCACTTCAGACTCATTTTCTCTACAGACAGAGCCAGATTTGACTTTCATTAAAATGTTGAATTATTATGCTTTTCAGTGGCTGGAAACCGTTTTAATTCTGACATATCGACTATAGGATCAAAACTGGATTTTTCGAGAAATTCGCGCTCAATGCTAATACTCACTTTAATTCAGACATTTGGACTATAAGATGAATACTTGATTTTTCGAGATATACGCTTTCAGCGAAGGTACTCGTTTAAACTCATTTTCTCTACAGACTAAGGCAGAGATGATTTTCACTAAAAGGTTAAATTATTAAGATTTTCAGAGCCTGAAAAACGTTTTAATTCTCATATTTCGACTATAGGATCAAAACTTGATTTTTCGAGAAATTCGCGCTCAATGCTAATACTCACTTTAATTCAGACATTTGGACTATAAGATGAATACTAGATTTTTCGAGATATACGCTTTCAACTAAGGTACTCGTTTGAAACTCATTTTCTCTACAGACCAAGGCAGAGATAATTTTCATTAAAATGTTGCATTATTAAGATTTTCAGAGTCTGAAATGCGTTTTAAATATAGGATCAAAACTTGATTTCTCGAGAAATTCGCTTTCAATGCTAATACTCACTTGAAACTCATTTTCTATACAGACCTAGCCAGAGATGATTTTCTTTAAAGTGTTGAAATATTGTGCTTTTCGGAGCTTGAAGATCAATTTTATTATGACATTTCCACTACAGAAATAAAACTTGATTTTTCGAGAAATTCACGTTCAATGTTAGTACTCGTTTGAGACTCATTTTCTCTACAGACAGAGCCAGATTTAACTTTCATTAAAATGTTGAATTATTATGCTTTTCATAGGCTGGAAAGCGTTTTAATTGTAACATTTGGACTATAAGATGAATACTTGATATTTCGAAATATACGCTTTCAATGAAGGTACTCGTTTAAACTCATTTTCTCTACAGACCAAGCCAGAGATGATTTTCATTAAAATGTTTAATTATTAAGCTTTTCAGAGGCTGGAAAACGTTTTAATTCTGACATTTCGACTATAGGATCAAAACTTGATTTTTCGATAAATTCGCGTTAAATGCTAATACTCATTTGAATCTCAATTTCTATACAGATAAAGCCAGATATGATTTTCTTTAAAGTGTTGAATTATTATGTTTTTCAGAGTCTGAATTGCGTATTAATTATTTTGTTTCGCTTATAGGATCAAAACATGATTTTTCGAGAAAATCACGTTCCATGCTAATACTCGTTTGAAACTCATTTTCTCCACGGACCAACCCAGAGATGACTTTCTTTAAAATGTTGAATTATTATGCTCTTCAGAGTCTGAAAAGTGTTTTACTTATTACATTTCGCCTATAGGATTTTTCGACATATTAGCGTTAAATGCATGATGTGGTTTTTAACTCTTTTTTTCTACAGACAATTCACATCGCAAAATCCTACAACGTCCAACTCGTTGTGTTGGAAATTGCTCCGCTCAGAATAGAGATAAAATAACGACTTATCATTTAATTCCTTGATCTCCCGACAGATGGCACTTCTGACTATTTTCGAAAAATTTCGTTGTAATCACGCCATCTGCAGCTCGGAAGTTACAGGAAGTGAAGGTAGTGTGTGGGCATCTGCGTGAGCACAGAACAGTTGCGTCTTGTGCTTGGTATCGGCAATACACGTAATTCACGCGCTCCACTGCAAAATGTCTCTCGGGATACGTAGTTTGGACTTTGTCGTCTTCAGAAACTAGTGAGGAATTGCCGAGATTTGTTGAACATTAACCAAGAGTCTTCAATGTAGACGTAGCTACGTTTTGAACATTGTGCCAGTTGCGAATTGCAGCATAGGAAGGAACGTGGCATTTGACGATTTGTATGCAACAGTGATATGAAAAATGGGAGAGTGAGATACTTCGGTTTTCTTACCACGAAGCACGTACACCCAATAGTGAAGGAAGTCGTCCCTTGTCAGAACCTATAAGTTGCGACGCATAAAACGAAGGTAGGAAAGTGAAATTGTAGTTTTAGTAGATTAGAGTGTGAGTCAAAAAATGCCGATTTTTACTCTACAAGAAACTTCCCGATTTTCGTAACGTTTGCTTTCAAAGTGCAAAAAAAAGAAAAAAAAACTATTTTGTTACCGGACAAGTTCTGTTTTACGTCCTTCACATATGTATATGCTTTGATTTGATTTGATTTAGTTTATTTTACTTCGCGTTTTGTGCCTCTTGGCTAATTTGCGAAGATGGGGATGAGTGATGAAATGATGAAATTGATGAATGGACATTTACAAACAACCAAGCCCGACCGGGATTCGAACCCGGGACCCTTGGCGTCGCAGCGCGATGTGCTAACCACTCGGCCACAGGGTTAGAGAAACGACTGGGTTGAATACTGTAATTGATTGATACCAAATGCGGAACTTTAGTGCAGCACGTAAAAAAAATAAACGGTGTGTCACGTGTTTGTTAGGATCCTAATACAGTTTGAACAAATGGATGAAAGTTTAAAAATGGTGATCTTAATCAGTGCATGCAATACTGTTTGATAATTGCCGTGATCGTTATTTTGCGGAAAGACTTGCAGCATTTTTTTTTGAACACGTCACAAATAGTTACCTTAACTAATCACGACGATGTCATTAAACAACGCAGTTCCACATTCCCCCCCCTCTTTCTGGGATTCCTTCAATTTGCGGGCAAATTTGGCAAAATAGTTAAATTACTTGGTTTTTGAATGAGCATCTTGTAGGGTACCTTGTACAAAATTGTTGTGAAATTCTCGCGACTTCTTGGTATGGTTTTTTGTAGTTTATACGCCTTTGATAATGTTGACTGTGTTTTAAAATTTTGAAATCATTGGATTTAATCTTAGTCTCAAAAAATGATTGAAGCATAGATACTAAAGTAAGATAACAAAAATTGTAGACTTCACAAATTTTGCTTATTTGCAAATTTTGAACATTCCTTTTTTTTTTGTTGAATAATTGCTTAACATTTTTGAAGTACAAATATAAGCATAGTGATAAATGTGGTACAAAAAAAATGATTCGAACAAATTGTTTCTAGTCAACGTCGAAAGGGGCGTAATTTGTTGCTTGATTGGGGTTACCCAATATTATCTTAATGTTAGGGAGAACTTTGTTAATGATGTATAACGAATGATAAGTATAACGAAATCTTTTTTATGGTATTTGTAAAAAGACTATATTCGTTACGTTGTGAACATTTAATTGTTCAATAAAATGCGTCATTGAATTGTTGAAAATTGGGCATCTGTTTTTGACTTAGGATAAATTTAATTTTCCCTTTAACACAGAGTGGTCAAAAAAAATACAAAAAGAAGAGTAAAGAGGCATTTGTAGTTGCATGCAATTGTAGTTTTTGGTGGAGGTGAATAATTCTAAATTGCCATAAGTTTACTGTAACGTTAAACGCATTCTGGAAGTTCTCGCAGTACCCCTTTCTTGATTTTCAGGATAAATTCGTAAACGGCAACATTCTTGTGTTATCAAATTGAAATTAGGAAATGTCAAGTTCGTAGTCAATTTTGAGGCGCCGCGAACAACGTGGCAATAACCTCCACCCCAATTGAATTTTGTAGGTTCGACCAAGGTGCTTAAACCATACCACGACCTTTGAGGAAGCATATAAAATCAAGCCCAGTCACGACTTTGAAAATTAAAAGCACCTTGCAAACTTGAACGTTACAAAAGCCTAATATGATTTTCATAAAAATGTTGATTTATTATGTTTTTCAGAGCCTGAAAAGCGTTTTAATTCTTACATTTGGACTATAAGATGAATACTTGATTTTTCTAGATATACGCTTTCAATGAAGGTACTCGTTTGAAACTCATTTTCTCTACAGACTTAGGCAGAGATGATTTTCATTAAAATGTTGAATCATTAAGCTTTTCAGAGCCTGAAAAGTGTTTTAATTCTGACTTTTCGACTATAAGATCAAAACTTGATTTTTTGAGATATACGCTTTCAATATTAGTACTCGTTTGAAACTCATTTTCTCTACATACCAAGCCAGAGATGATTTTCATAAAAATGTTGAATTATTATGTTTTTCAGGGCCTGAAAAGCGTTTTAATTCTTACATTTGGAAAATAAGATGAATACTTGATTTTTCTAGATATGCGCTTTCAATTAAGGTACTCGTTTGAAACTCATTTTCTCTACAGACCAAGGCAGAGATGATTTTCATTAAAATGTTGAATTATTATGCTTGGCAGAGCCTGAGATTCGTTTCAATTCAGACATTTGGATATAGCATGAATACTTGATTTCCCGAGATATACGTTTTGAATGCTAGTACTCGTTTGAAACTCATTTTCTATACAGACCTAGTTAGAGATGATTTTCATTTTCATTCGAATTATTATGCCTCTCAGAGCCTGAGATTCGTTCTAATTCTGACATTTCGACTATAGGATGAAATCTTTTCGAGAAATTAGAGTTCAATGCTAACTAATACTCACTTCAGACTCATTTTCTCTACAGACAGAGCCAGATTTGACTTTCATTAAAATGTTGAATTATTATGCTTTTCAGAGGCTGGAAACCGTTGTAATTCTGACATTTCGACTATAGGATCAAAACTTGATTTTTCGATAAATTCGCGTTAAATGCTAATACTAATTTGAATCTCAATTTCTATACAGACTAAGCCAGAGATGATTTTCTTTAAAGTGTTGAATTATTATGTTTTTCAGAGTCTGAATTGCGTATTAATTATTTTGTTTCGCTTATAGGATCAAAACATGATTTTTCGAGAAAATCACGTTCCATGCTAATACTCGTTTGAAACTCATTTTCTCCACGGACCAACCCAGAGATGACTTTCTTTAAAATGTTGAATTATTATGCTTTTCAGAGTCTGAAAAGTGTTTTACTTATTACATTTCGCCTATAGGATTTTTCGACATATTAGCGTTAAATGCATGATGTGGTTTTTAACTCTTTTTTTCTACAGACAATTCACATCGCAAAATCCTACAACGTCCAACTCGTTGTGTTGGAAATTGCTCCGCTCAGAATAGAGATAAAATAACGACTTATCATTTAATTCCTTGATCTCCCGACAGATGGCACTTCTGACTATTTTCGAAAAATTTCGTTGTAATCACGCCATCTGCAGCTCGGAAGTTACAGGAAGTGAAGGTAGTGTGTGGGCATCTGCGTGAGCACAGAACAGTTGCGTCTTGTGCTTGGTATCGGCAATACACGTAATTCACGCGCTCCACTGCAAAATGTCTCTCGGGATACGTAGTTTGGACTTTGTCGTCTTCAGAAACTAGTGAGGAATTGCCGAGATTTGTTGAACATTAACCAAGAGTCTTCAATGTAGACGTAGCTACGTTTTGAACTTTGTGCCAGTTGCGAATTGCAGCATAGGAAGGAACGTGGCATTTGACGATTTGTATGCAACAGTGATATGAAAAATGGGAGAGTGAGATACTTCGGTTTTCTTACCACGAAGCACGTACACCCAATAGTGAAGGAAGTCGTCCCTTGTCAGAACCTATAAGTTGCGACGCATAAAACGAAGGTAGGAAAGTGAAATTGTAGTTTTAGTAGATTAGAGTGTGAGTCAAAAAATGCCGATTTTTACTCTACAAGAAACTTCCCGATTTTCGTAACGTTTGCTTTCAAAGTGCAAAAAAAAGAAAAAAAAACTATTTTGTTACCGGACAAGTTCTGTTTTACGTCCTTCACATATGTGATTTGATTTGATTTGATTTAGTTTATTTTACTTCGCGTTTTGTGCCTCTTGGCTAATTTGCGAAGATGGGGATGAGTGATGAAATGATGAAATTGATGAATGGACATTTACAAACAACCAAGCCCGACCGGGATTCGAACCCGGGACCCTTGGCGTCGCAGCGCGATGTGCTAACCACTCGGCCACAGGGTCGGGCATATGTATATGCGATTGCTAGAGAAACGACTGGGTTGAATACTGTAATTGATTGATACCAAATGCGGAACTTTAGTGCAGCACGTAAAAAAAATTAACGGTGTGTCACGTGTTTGTTAGGATCCTAATACAGTTTGAACAAATGGATGAAAGTTTAAAAATGGTGATCTTAATCAGTGCATGCAATACTGTTTGATAATTGCCGTGATCGTTATTTTGCGGAAAGACTTGCAGCATTTTTTTTTGAACACGTCACAAATAGTTACCTTAACTAATCACGACGATGTCATTAAACAACGCAGTTCCACATTCCCCCTCCCCCCTCTTTCTGGGATTCCTTCAATTTGCGGGCAAATATGGCAAAATAGTTAAATTACTTGGTTTTTGAATGAGCATCTTGTAGGGTACCTTGTACAAAATTGTTGTGAAATTCTCGCGACTTCTTGGTATGGTTTTTTGTAGTTTATACGCCTTTGATAATGTTGACTGTGTTTTAAAATTTTGAAATCATTGGATTTAATCTTAGTCTCAAAAAATGATTGAAGCATAGATACTAAAGTAAGATAACAAAAATTGTAGACTTCACAAATTTTGCTTATTTGCAAATTTTGAACATTCCTTTTTTTTTTGTTGAATAATTGCTTAACATTTTTGAAGTACAAATATAAGCATAGTGATAAATGTGGTACAAAAAAAATGATTCGAACAAATTGTTTCTAGTCAACGTCGAAAGGGGCGTAATTTGTTGCTTGATTGGGGTTACCCAATATTATCTTAATGTTAGGGAGAACTTTGTTAATGATGTATAACGAATGATAAGTATAACGAAATCTTTTTTATGGTATTTGTAAAAAGACTATATTCGTTACGTTGTGAACATTTAATTGTTCAATAAAATGCGTCATTGAATTGTTGAAAATTGGGCATCTGTTTTTGACTTAGGATAAATTTAATTTTCCCTTTAACACAGAGTGGTCAAAAAAAATACAAAAAGAAGAGTAAAGAGGCATTTGTAGTTGCATGCAATTGTAGTTTTTGGTGGAGGTGAATAATTCTAAATTGCCATAAGTTTACTGTAACGTTAAACGCATTTTGGAAGTTCTTGATTTTCAGGATAAATTCGTAAACGGCAACATTCTTGTGTTATCAAACTGAAATTAGGAAATGTCAAGTTCGTAGTCAATTTTGAGGCGCCGCGAACAACGTGGCAATAACCTCCACCCCAATTGAATTTTGTAGGTTCGACCAAGGTGCTTAAACCATACCACGACCTTTGAGGAAGCATATAAAATCAAGCCCAGTCACGACTTTGAAAATTAAAAGCACCTTGCAAACTTGAACGTTACAAAAGCCTAATATGATTTTCATAAAAATGTTGATTTATTATGTTTTTCAGAGCCTGAAAAGCGTTTTAATTCTTACATTTGGACTATAAGATGAATACTTGATTTTTCTAGATATACGCTTTCAATGAAGGTACTCGTTTGAAACTCATTTTCTCTACAGACTTAGGCAGAGATGATTTTCATTAAAATGTTGAATTATTATGCTTGGCAGAGCATAAAATGTTGAATCATTAAGCTTTTCAGAGCCTGAAAAGTGTTTTAATTCTGACTTTTCGACTATAAGATCAAAACTTGATTTTTTGAGATATACGCTTTCAATATTAGTACTCGTTTGAAACTCATTTTCTCTACATACCAAGCCAAAGATGATTTTCATAAAAATGTTGAATTATTATGTTTTTCAGGGCCTGAAAAGCGTTTTAATTTTTACATTTGGAAAATAAGATGAATACTTAATTTTTCTAGATATGCGCTTTCAATTAAGGTACTCGCTTGAAACTCATTTTCTCTACAGACCAAGGCAGAGATGATTTTCATTAAAATGTAGAATTATTATGCTTGGCAGAGCCTGAGATTCGTTTCAATTCAGACATTTGGATATAGCATGAATACTTGATTTCCCGAGATATACGTTTTGAATGCTAGTACTCGTTTGAAACTCATTTTCTATACAGACCTAGTTAGAGATGATTTTCATTTTCATTCGAATTATTATGCTTCTCAGAGCCTGAGATTCGTTCTAATTCTGACATTTCGACTATAGGATGAAATCTTTTCGAGAAATTAGAGTTCAATGCTAACTAATACTCACTTCAGACTCATTTTCTCTAGAGACAGAGCCAAATTTGACTTTCATTAAAATGTTGAATTATTATGCTTTTCAGTGGCTGGAAACCGTTTAAATTCTGACATATCGACTATAGGATCAAAACTGGATTTTTCGAGAAATTCGCGCTCAATACAAATACTCACTTTAATTCAGACATTTGGACTATAAGATGAATACTTGATTTTTCGAGATATACGCTTTCAGCGAAGGTACTCGTTTAAACTCATTTTCTCTACAGACTAAGGCAGAGATGATTTTCACTAAAAGGTTAATTTATTAAGATTTTCAGAGCCTGAAAAACGTTTTAATTCTCATATTTCGACTATAGGATCAAAACTTGATTTTTCGAGAAATTCGCGCTCAATGCTAATACTCACTTTAATTCAGACATTTGGACTATAAGATGAATACTAGATTTTTCGAGATATACGCTTTCAACGAAGGTACTCGTTTGAAACTCATTTTCTCTACAGACCAAGGCAGAGATAATTTTCATTAAAATGTTGCATTATTAAGATTTTCAGAGTCTGAAATGCGTTTTAAATATAGGATCAAAACTTGATTTCTCGAGAAATTCGCGTTCAATGCTAATACTCACTTGAAACTCATTTTCTATACAGACCTAGCCAGAGATGATTTTCTTTAAAGTGTTGAAATATTGTGCTTTTCGGAGCTTGAAGATCAATTTTATTATGACATTTCCACTACAGAAATAAAACTTGATTTTTCGAGAAATTCACGTTCAATGTTAGTACTCGTTTGAGACTCATTTTCTCTACAGACAGAGCCAGATTTAACTTTCATTAAAATGTTGAATTATTATGCTTTTCATAGGCTGGAAAGCGTTTTAATTGTAACATTTGGACTATAAGATGAATACTTGATATTTCGAAATATACGCTCTCAATGAAGGTACTCGTTTAAACTCATTTTCTCTACAGACCAAGCCAGAGATGATTTTCATTAAAAGGTTTAATTATTAAGCTTTTCAGAGGCTGGAAAACGTTTTAATTTTGACATTTCGATTATAGGATCAAAACTTGATTTTTCGATAAATTCGCGTTAAATGCTAATACTCATTTGAATCTCAATTTCTATACAGACTAAGCCAGAGATGATTTTCTTTAAAGTGTTGAATTATTATGTTTTTCAGAGTCTGAATTGCGTATTAATTATTTTGTTTCGCTTATAGGATCAAAACATGATTTTTCGTGAAAATCACGTTCCATTCTAATACTCGTTTGAAACTCATTTTCTCCACGGACCAACCCAGAGATGACTTTCTTTAAAATGTTGAATTATTATGCTTTTCAGAGTCTGAAAAGTGTTTTACTTATTACATTTCGCCTATAGGATTTTTCGACATATTAGCGTTAAATGCATGATGTGGTTTTTAACTCTTTTTTTCTACAGACAATTCACATCGCAAAATCCTACAACGTCCAACTCGATGTGTTGGAAATTGCTCCGCTCAGAATAGAGATAAAATAACGACTTATCATTTAATTCCTTGATCTCCCGACAGATGGCACTTCTGACTATTTTCGAAAAATTTCGTTGTAATCACGCCATCTGCAGCTCGGAAGTTACAGGAAGTGAAGGTAGTGTGTGGGCATCTGCGTGAGCACAGAACAGTTGCGTCTTGTGCTTGGTATCGGCAATACACGTAATTCACGCGCTCCACTGCAGAATGTCTCTCGGGATACGTAGTTTGGACTTTGTCGTCTTCAGAAACTAGTGACGAATTGACGAGATTTGTTGAACATTAACCAAGAGTCTTCAATGTAGACGTAGCTACGTTTTGAACATTGTGCCAGTTGCGAATTGCAGCATAGGAAGGAACGTGGCATTTGACGATTTCTATGCAACAGTGATATGAAAAATGGGAGAGTGAGATACTTCGGTTTTCTTACCACGAAGCACGTACACCCAATAGTGAAGGAAGTCGTCCCTTGTCAGAACCTATAAGTTGCGACGCATAAAACGAAGGTAGGAAAGTGAAATTGTAGTTTTAGTAGATTAGAGTGTGAGTCAAAAAATGCCGATTTTTACTCTACAAGAAACTTCCCGATTTTCGTAACGTTTGCTTTCAAAGTGCAAAAAAAAGAAAAAAAAACTATTTTGTTACCGGACATGTTCTGTTTTACGTCCTTCACATATGTATATGCTTTGATTTGATTTGATTTAGTTTATTTTACTTCGCGTTTTGTGCCTCTTGGCTAATTTGCGAAGATGGGGATGAGTGATGAAATGATGAAATTGATGAATGGACATTTACAAACAACCAAGCCCGACCGGGATTCGAACCCGGGACCCTTGGCGTCGCAGCGCGATGTGCTAACCACTCGGCCACAGGGTTAGAGAAACGACTGGGTTGAATACTGTAATTGATTGATACCAAATGCGGAACTTTAGTGCAGCACGTAAAAAAAATTAACGGTGTGTCACGTGTTTGTTAGGATCCTAATACAGTTTGAACAAATGGATGAAAGTTTAAAAATGGTGATCTTAATCAGTGCATGCAATACTGTTTGATAATTGCCGTGATCGTTATTTTGCGGAAAGACTTGTAGCATTTTTTTTTGAACACGTCACAAATAGTTACCTTAACTAATCACGACGATGTCATTAAACAACGCAGTTCCACATTCCCCCCCCTCTTTCTGGGATTCCTTCAATTTGCGGGCAAATATGGCAAAATAGTTAAATTACTTGGTTTTTGAATGAGCATCTTGTAGGGTACCTTGTACAAAATTGTTGTGAAATTCTCGCGACTTCTTGGTATGGTTTTTATGTAGTTTATACGCCTTTGATAATGTTGACTGTGTTTTAAAATTTTGAAATCATTGGATTTAATCTTAGTCTCAAAAAATGATTGAAGCATAGATACTAAAGTAAGATAACAAAAATTGTAGACTTCACAAATTTTGCTTATTTGCAAATTTTGAACATTCCTTTTTTTTTTGTTGAATAATTGCTTAACATTTTTGAAGTACAAATATAAGCATAGTGATAAATGTGGTACAAAAAAAATGATTCGAACAAATTGTTTCTAGTCAACGTCGAAAGGGGCGTAATTTGTTGCTTGATTGGGGTTACCCAATATTATCTTAATGTTAGGGAGAACTTTGTTAATGATGTATAACGAATGATAAGTATAACGAAATCTTTTTTATGGTATTTGTAAAAAGACTATATTCGTTACGTTGTGAACATTTAATTGTTCAATAAAATGCATCATTGAATTGTTGAAAATTGGGCATCTGTTTTTGACTTAGGATAAATTTAATTTTCCCTTTAACACAGAGTGGTCAAAAAAAATACAAAAAGAAGAGTAAAGAGGCATTTGTAGTTGCATGCAATTGTAGTTTTTGGTGGAGGTGAATAATTCTAAATTGCCATAAGTTTACTGTAACGTTAAACGCATTCTGGAAGTTCTCGCAGTTCCCCTTTCTTGATTTTCAGGATAAATTCGTAAACGGCAACATTCTTGTGTTATCAAATTGAAATTAGGAAATGTCAAGTTCGTAGTCAATTTTGAGGCGCCGCGAACAACGTGGCAATAACCTCCACCCCAATTGAATTTTGTAGGTTCGACCAAGGTGCTTAAACCATACCACGACCTTTGAGGAAGCATATAATATCAAGCCCAGTCACGACTTTGAAAATTAAAAGCACCTTGCAAACTTGAACGTTACAAAAGCCTAATATGATTTTCATAAAAATGTTGATTTATTATGTTTTTCAGAGCCTGAAAAGCGTTTTAATTCTTACATTTGGACTATAAGATGAATACTTGATTTTTCTAGATATACGCTTTCAATGAAGGTACTCGTTTGAAACTCATTTTCTCTACAGACTTAGGCAGAGATGATTTTCATTAAAATGTTGAATCATTAAGCTTTTCAGAGCCTGAAAAGTGTTTTAATTCTGACTTTTCGACTATAAGATCAAAACTTGATTTTTTGAGATATACGCTTTCAATATTAGTACTCGTTTGAAACTCATTTTCTCTACATACCAAGCCAGAGATGATTTTCATAAAAATGTTGAATTATTATGTTTTTCAGGGCCTGAAAAGCGTTTTAATTCTTACATTTGGAAAATAAGATGAATACTTGATTTTTCTAGATATGCGCTTTCAATTAAGGTACTCGTTTGAAACTCATTTTCTCTACAGACCAAGGCAGAGATGATTTTCATTAAAATGTTGAATTATTATGCTTGGCAGAGCCTGAGATTCGTTTCAATTCAGACATTTGGATATAGCATGAATACTTGATTTCCCGAGATATACGTTTTGAATGCTAGTACTCGTTTGAAACTCATTTTCTATACAGACCTAGTTAGAGATGATTTTCATTTTCATTCGAATTATTATGCTTCTCAGAGCCTGAGATTCGTTCTAATTCTGACATTTCGACTATAGGATGAAATCTTTTCGAGAAATTAGAGTTCAATGCTAACTAATACTCACTTCAGACTCATTTTCTCTAGAGACAGAGCCAAATTTGACTTTCATTAAAATATTGAATTATTATGCTTTTCAGAGGCTGAAAACCGTTTTAATTCTGACATATCGACTATAGGATCAAAACTTGATTTTTCGAGAAATTCGCGCTCAATGCAAATACTCACTTTAATTCAGACAATTGGACTATAAGATGAATAATTGATTTTTCGAGATATACGCTTTCAGCGGAGGTACTCGTTTAAACTCATTTTCTCTACAGACTAAGGCAGAGATGATTTTCACTAAAAGGTTAAATTATTAAGATTTTCAGAGCCTGAAAAACGTTTTAATTCTCATATTTCGACTATAGGATCAAAACTTGATTTTTCGAGAAATTCGCGCTCAATGCTAATACTCACTTTAATTCAGACATTTGGACTATAAGATGAATACTAGATTTTTCGAGATATACGCTTTCAACGAAGGTACTCGTTTGAAACTCATTTTCTCTACAGACCAAGGCAGAGATAATTTTCATTAAAATGTTGCATTATTAAGATTTTCAGAGTCTGAAATGCGTTTTAAATATAGGATCAAAACTTGATTTCTCGAGAAATTCGCGTTCAATGCTAATACTCACTTGAAACTCATTTTCTATACAGACCTAGCCAGAGATGATTTTCTTTAAAGTGTTGAAATATTGTGCTTTTCGGAGCTTGAAGATCAATTTTATTATGACATTTCCACTACAGAAATAAAACTTGATTTTTCGAGAAATTCACGTTCAATGTTAGTACTCGTTTGAGACTCATTTTCTCTACAGACAGAGCCAGATTTAACTTTCATTAAAATGTTGAATTATTATGCTTTTCATAGGCTGGAAAGCGTTTTAATTGTAACATTTGGACTATAAGATGAATACTTGATATTTCGAAATATACGCTTTCAATGAAGGTACTCGTTTAAACTCATTTTCTCTACAGACCAAGCCAGAGATGATTTTCATTAAAATGTTTAATTATTAAGCTTTTCAGAGGCTGGAAAACGTTTTAATTCTGACATTTCGACTATAGGATCAAAACTTGATTTTTCGATAAATTCGCGTTAAATGCTAATACTCATTTGAATCTCAATTTCTATACAGACTAAGCCAGAGATGATTTTCTTTAAAGTGTTGAATTATTATGTTTTTCAGAGTCTGAATTGCGTATTAATTATTTTGTTTCGCTTATAGGATCAAAACATGATTTTTCGAGAAAATCACGTTCCATTCTAATACTCGTTTGAAACTCATTTTCTCCACGGACCAACCCAGAGATGACATTCTTTAAAATGTTGAATTATTATGTTTTTCAGGGCCTGAAAAGCGTTTTAATTCTTACATTTGGAAAATAAGATGAATACTTGATTTTTCTAGATATGCGCTTTCAATTAAGGTACTCGTTTGAAACTCATTTTCTCTACAGACCAAGGCAGAGATAATTTTCATTAAAATGTTGCATTATTAAGATTTTCAAAGTCTGAAATGCGTTTTAAATATAGGATCAAAACTTGATTTCTCGAGAAATTCGCGTTCAATGCTAATACTCACTTGAAACTCATTTTCTATACAGACCTAGCCAGAGATGATTTTCTTTAAAGTGTTGAAATATTGTGCTTTTCGGAGCTTGAAGATCAATTTTATTATGACATTTCCACTACAGAAATAAAACTTGATTTTTCGAGAAATTCACGTTCAATGGTAGTACTCGTTTGAGACTCATTTTCTCTACAGACAGAGCCAGATTTAAATTTCATTAAAATGTTGAATTATTATGCTTTTCATAGGCTGGAAAGCGTTTTAATTGTAACATTTGGACTATAAGATGAATACTTGATATTTCGAAATATACGCTTTCAATGAAGGTACTCGTTTAAACTCATTTTCTCTACAGACCAAGCCAGAGATGATTTTCATTAAAAGGTTTAATTATTAAGCTTTTCAGAGGCTGGAAAACGTTTTAATTCTGACATTTCGACTATAGGATCAAAACTTGATTTTTCGATAAATTCGCGTTAAATGCTAATACTCATTTGAATCTCAATTTCTATACAGACTAAGCCAGAGATGATTTTCTTTAAAGTGTTGAATTATTATGTTTTTCAGAGTCTGAATTTGCGTATTAATTATTTTGTTTCGCTTATAGGATCAAAACATGATTTTTCGAGAAAATCACGTTCCATTCTAATACTCGTTTGAAACTCATTTTCTCCACGGACCAACCCAGAGATGACTTTCTTTAAAATGTTGAATTATTATGCTTTTCAGAGACTGAAAAGTGTTTTACTTATTACATTTCGCCTATAGGATCAAAAAATGATTTTTCGACATATTAGCGTTAAATGCATGATGTGGTTTTTAACTCTTTTTCTCTACAGACAATTCACATCGCAAAATCCTACAACGTCCAACTCGTTGTGTTGGAAATTGCTCCGCTCAGAATAGAGATAAAAATAACGACTTATCATTTAATTCCTTGATCTCCCGACAGATGGCACTTCTGACTATTTTCGAAAAATTTCGTTGTAATCACGCCATCTGCAGCTCGGAAGTTACAGGAAGTGAAGGTAGTGTGTGGGCATCTGCGTGAGCACAGAACAGTTGCGTCTTGTGCTTGGTATCGGCAATACACGTAATTCACGCGCTCCACTGCAAAATGTCTCTCGGGATACGTAGTTTGGACTTTGTCGTCTTCAGAAACTAGTGAGGAATTGCCGAGATTTGTTGAACATTAACCTAGAGTCTTCAATGTAGACGTAGCTACGTTTTGAACATTGTGCCAGTTGCGAATTGCAGCATAGGAAGGAACGTGGCATTTGACGATTTGTATGCAACAGTGATATGGAAAATGGGACAGTGAGATACTTCGGTTTTCTTACCACGAAGCACGTACACCCAAGAGTGAAGGAAGTCGTCCCCTGTCAGAACCTATAAGTTGCGACGCATAAAACGAAGGTAGGAAAGTGAAATTGTAGTTTTAGTAGATTAGAGTGTGAGTCAAAAAATGCCGATTTTTACTCTACAAGAAACTTCCCGATTTTCGTAACGTTTGCTTTCAAAGTGCAAAAAAAAAGAAAAAAAAACTATTTTGTTACCGGACAAGTTCTGTTTTACGTCCTTCACATATGTATATGCTTTGATTTGATTTGATTTAGTTTATTGTACTTCGCGTTTTGTGCCTCTTGGCTAATTTGCGAAGATGGGGATGAGTGATGAAATGATGAAATTGATGAATGGACATTTACAAACAACCAAGCCCGACCGGGATTCGAACCCGGGACCCTTGGCGTCGCAGCGCGATGTGCTAACCACTCGGCCACAGGGTCGGGCATATGTATATGCGATTGCTAGAGAAACGACTGGGTTGAATACTGTAATTGATTGATACCAAATGCGGAACTTTAGTGCAGCACGTAAAAAAAATTAACGGTGTGTCACGTGTTTGTTAGGATCCTAATATAGTTTGAACAAATGGATGAAAGTTTAAAAATGGTGATCTTAATCAGTGCATGCAATACTGTTTGATAATTGCCGTGTTCGTTATTTTGCAGAAAGACTTGCAGCATTTTTTTTTGAACACGTCACAAATAGTTACCTTAACTAATCACGACGATGTCATTAAACAACGCAGTTCCACATTCCCCCTCCCCCCTCTTTCTGGGATTCCTTCAATTTGCGGGCAAATATGGCAAAATAGTTCAATTACTTGGTTTTTGAATGAGCATCTTGTAGGGTACCTTGTACAAAATTGTTGTGAAATTCTCGCGACTTCTTGGTATGGTTTTTTGTAGTTTATACGCCTATGATAATGTTGACTGTGTTTTAAAATTTTGAAATCATTGGATTTAATCTTAGTCTCAAAAAATGATTGAAGCATAGATACTAAAGTAAGATAACAAAAATTGTAGACTTCACAAATATTGCTTATTTGCAAATTTTGAACATTCCTTTTTTTTTTTGTTGAATAATTGCTTAACACTTTTGAAGTACAAATATAAGCATAGTGATAAATGTGGTACAAAAAAAAAATGATTCGAACAAATTGTTTCTAGTCAACGTCGAAAGGGGCGTAATTTGTTGCTTGATTGGGGTTACCCAATATTATCTTAATGTTAGGGAGAACTTTGTTAATGATGTATAAGGAATGATAAGTATAACGAAATCTTTTTTATGGTATTTGTAAAAAGACTATATTCGTTACGTTGTGAACATTTAATTGTTCAATAAAATGCGTCATTGAATTGTTGAAAATTGTGCATCTGTTTTTGACTTAGGATAAATTTAATTTTCCCTTTAACACAGAGTGGTCAAAAAAATACAAAAAGAAGAGTAAAGAGGCATTTGTAGTTGCATGCAATTGTAGTTTTTGGTGGAGGTGAATAATTCTAAATTGCCATAAGTTTACTGTAACGTTAAACGCATTTTGGAAGTTCTCGCAGAACCCCTTTCTTGATTTTCAGGATAAATTCGTAAACGGCAACATTCTTGTGTTATCAAATTGAAATTAGGAAATGTCAAGTTCGTAGTCAATTTTGAGGCGCCGCGAACAACGTGGCAATAACCTCCACCCCAATTGAATTTTGTAGGTTCGACCAAGGTGCTTAAACCATACCACGACCTTTGAGGAAGCATATAAAATCAAGCCCAGTCACGACTTTGAAAATTAAAAGCACCTTGCAAACTTGAACGTTACAAAAGCCTAATATGATTTTCATAAAAATGTTGATTTATTATGTTTTTCAGAGCCTGAAAAGCGTTTTAATTCTTACATTTGGACTATAAGATGAATACTTGATTTTTCTAGATATACGCTTTCAATGAAGGTACTCGTTTGAAACTCATTTTCTCTACAGACTTAGGCAGAGATGATTTTCATTAAAATGTTGAATTATTATGCTTGGCAGAGCCTGAGATTCGTTTCAATTCAGACATTTGGATATAGCATGAATACTTGATTTCCCGAGATATACGTTTTGAATGCTAGTACTCGTTTGAAACTCATTTTCTATACAGAACTAGTTAGAGATGATTTTCATTTTCATTCGAATTATTATGCTTCTCAGAGCCTGAGATTCGTTCTAATTCTGACATTTCGACTATAGGATGAAATCTTTTCGAGAAATTCGAGTTCAATGCTAACTAATACTCACTTCAGACTCATTTTCTCTACAGACTTACATTAAAATGTTGAATTATTATGCTTTTCAGAGGCTGGAAACCGTTTTAATTCTGACATATCGACTATAGGATCAAAACTTGATTTTTCGAGAAATTCGCGCTCAATGTCAATACTCACTTTAATTCAGACATTTGGACTATAAGATGAATACTTGATTTTTCGAGATATACGCTTTCAGCGAAGGTACTCGTTTAAACTCATTTTCTCTACAGACTAAGGCAGAGATGATTTTCACTAAAAGGTTAAATTATTAAGATTTTCAGAGCCTGAAAAACGTTTTAATTCTCATATTTCGACTATAGGATCAAAACTTGATTTTTCGAGAAATTCGCGCTCAATGCTAATACTCACTTTAATTCAGACATTTGGACTATAAGATGAATACTTGATTTTTCGAGATATACGCTTTCAGCGAAGGTACTCGTTTAAACTCATTTTCTCTACAGACTAAGGCAGAGATGATTTTCACTAAAAGGTTAAATTATTAAGATTTTCAGAGCCTGAAAAACGTTTTAATTCTCATATTTCGACTATAGGATCAAAACTTGATTTTTCGAGAAATTCGCGCTCAATGCTAATACTCACTTTAATTCAGACATTTGGACTATAAGATGAATACTAGATTTTTCGAGATATACGCTTTCAACGAAGGTACTCGTTTGAAACTCATTTTCTCTACAGACCAAGGCAGAGATAATTTTCATTAAAATGTTGCATTATTAAGATTTTCAGAGTCTGAAATGCGTTTTAAATATAGGATCAAAACTTGATTTCTCGAGAAATTCGCGTTCAATGCTAATACTCACTTGAAACTCATTTTCTATACAGACCTAGCCAGAGATGATTTTCTTTAAAGTGTTGAAATATTGTGCTTTTCGGAGCTTGAAGATCAATTTTATTATGACATTTCCACTACAGAAATAAAACTTGATTTTTCGAGAAATTCACGTTCAATGTTAGTACTCGTTTGAGACTCATTTTCTCTACAGACAGAGCCAGATTTAACTTTCATTAAAATGTTGAATTATTATGCTTTTCATAGGCTGGAAAGCGTTTTAATTGTAACATTTGGACTATAAGATGAATACTTGATATTTCGAAATATACGCTTTCAATGAAGGTACTCGTTTAAACTCATTTTCTCTACAGACCAAGCCAGAGATGATTTTCATTAAAAGGTTTAATTATTAAGCTTTTCAGAGGCTGGAAAACGTTTTAATTCTGACATTTCGACTATTGGATCAAAACTTGATTTTTCGATAAATTCGCGTTAAATGCTAATACTCATTTGAATCTCAATTTCTATACAGACTAAGCCAGAGATGATTTTCTTTAAAGTGTTGAATTATTATGTTTTTCAGAGTCTGAATTGCGTATTAATTATTTTGTTTCGCTTATAGGATCAAAACATGATTTTTCGAGAAAATCACGTTCCATTCTAATACTCGTTTGAAACTCATTTTCTCCACGGACCAACCCAGAGATGACTTTCTTTAAAATGTTGAATTATTATGCTTTTCAGAGTCTGAAAAGTGTTTTACTTATTACATTTCGCCTATAGGATCAAAAAATGATTTTTCGACATATTAGCGTTAAATGCATGATGTGGTTTTTAACTCTTTTTCTCTACAGACAATTCACATCGCAAAATCCTACAACGTCCAACTCGTTGTGTTGGAAATTGCTCCGCTCAGAATAGAGATAAAAATAACGACTTATCATTTAATTCCTTGATCTCCCGACAGATGGCACTTCTGACTATTTTCGAAAAATTTCGTTGTAATCACGCCATCTGCAGCTCGGAAGTTACAGGAAGTGAAGGTAGTGTGTGGGCATCTGCGTGAGCACAGAACAGTTGCGTCTTGTGCTTGGTATCGGCAATACACGTAATTCACGCGCTCCACTGCAAAATGTCTCTCGGGATACGTAGTTTGGACTTTGTCGTCTTCAGAAACTAGTGACGAATTGCCGAGATTTGTTGAACATTAACCTAGAGTCTTCAATGTAGACGTAGCTACGTTTTGAACATTGTGCCAGTTGCGAATTGCAGCATAGGAAGGAACGTGGCATTTGACGATTTGTATGCAACAGTGATATGGAAAATGGGAGAGTGAGATACTTCGGTTTTCTTACCACGAAGCACGTACACCCAAGAGTGAAGGAAGTCGTCCCCTGTCAGAACCTATAAGTTGCGACGCATAAAACGAAGGTAGGAAAGTGAAATTGTAGTTTTAGTAGATTAGAGTGTGAGTCAAAAAATGCCGATTTTTACTCTACAAGAAACTTCCCGATTTTCGTAACGTTTGCTTTCAAAGTGCAAAAAAAAAGAAAAAAAAACTATTTTGTTACCGGACAAGTTCTGTTTTACGTCCTTCACATATGTATATGCTTTGATTTGATTTGATTTAGTTTATTTTACTTCGCGTTTTGTGCCTCTTGGCTAATTTGCGAAGATGGGGATGAGTGATGAAATGATGAAATTGATGAATGGACATTTACAAACAACCAAGCCCGACCGGGATTCGAACCCGGGACCCTTGGCGTCGCAGCGCGATGTGCTAACCACTCGGCCACAGGGTCGGGCATATGTATATGCGATTGCTAGAGAAACGACTGGGTTGAATACTGTAATTGATTGATACCAAATGCGGAACTTTAGTGCAGCACGTAAAAAAAATTAACGGTGTGTCACGTGTTTGTTAGGATCCTAATATAGTTTGAACAAATGGATGAAAGTTTAAAAATGGTGATCTTAATCAGTGCATGCAATACTGTTTGATAATTGCCGTGTTCGTTATTTTGCGGAAAGACTTGCAGCATTTTTTTTTGAACACGTCACAAATAGTTACCTTAACTAATCACGACGATGTCATTAAACAACGCAGTTCCACATTCCCCCTCCCCCCTCTTTCTGGGATTCCTTCAATTTGCGGGCAAATATGGCAAAATAGTTCAATTACTTGGTTTTTGAATGAGCATCTTGTAGGGTACCTTGTACAAAATTCCGGGATTCGAACCCGGGACCCTTGGCGTCGCAGCGCGATGTGCTAACCACTCGGCCACAGGGTCGGGCATAAGTATATGCGATTGCTAGAGAAACGACTGGGTTGAATACTGTAATTGATTGATACCAAATGCGGAACTTTAGTGCAGCACGTAAAAAAAATTAACGGTGTGTCACGTGTTTGTTAGGATCCTAATACAGTTTGAACAAATGGATGAAAGTTTAAAAATGGTGATCTTAATCAGTGCATTTAATACTGTTTGATAATTGCCGTGTTCGTTATTTTGCGGAAAGACTTGCAGCATTTTTTTTGAACACGTCACAAATAGTTACCTTAACTAATCACGACGATGTCATTAAACAACGCAGTTCCACATTCCCCCTCCCCCCTCTTTCTGGGATTCCTTCAATTTGCGGGCAAATATGGCAAAATAGTTCAATTACTTGGTTTTTGAATGAGCATCTTGTAGGGTACCTTGTACAAAATTGTTGTGAAATTCTCGCGACTTCTTGGTATGGTTTTTTGTAGTTTATACGCCTATGATAATGTTGACTGTGTTTTAAAATTTTGAAATCATTGGATTTAATCTTAGTCTCAAAAAATGATTGAAGCATAGATACTAAAGTAAGATAACAAAAATTGTAGACTTCACAAATATTGCTTATTTGCAAATTTTGAACATTCCTTTTTTTTTTTGTTGAATAATTGCTTAACACTTTTGAAGTACAAATATAAGCATAGTGATAAATGTGGTACAAAAAAAAAATGATTCGAACAAATTGTTTCTAGTCAACGTCGAAAGGGGCGTAATTTGTTGCTTGATTGGGGTTACCCAATATTATCTTAATGTTAGGGAGAACTTTGTTAATGATGTATAAGGAATGATAAGTATAACGAAATCTTTTTTATGGTATTTGTAAAAATACTATATTCGTTACGTTGTGAACATTTAATTGTTCAATAAAATGCGTCATTGAATTGTTGAAAATTGTGCATCTGTTTTTGACTTAGGATCAATTTAATTTTCCCTTTAACACAGAGTGGTCAAAAAAATACAAAAAGAAGAGTAAAGAGGCATTTGTAGTTGCATGCAATTGTAGTTTTTGGTGGAGGTGAATAATTCTAAATTGCCATAAGTTTACTGTAACGTTAAACGCATTTTGGAAGTTCTCGCAGTACCCCTTTCTTGATTTTCAGGATAAATTCGTAAACGGCAACATTCTTGTGTTATCAAATTGAAATTAGGAAATGTCAAGTTCGTAGTCAATTTTGAGGCGCCGCGAACAACGTGGCAATAACCTCCACCCCAATAGAATTTTGCAGGTTCGACCAAGGTACTTAAACCATACCACGACCTTTGAGGAAGCATATAAAATCAAGCCCAGTCACGACTTTGAAAATTAAAAGCACCTTGCAAACTTGAACGTTACAAAAGCCTAATATGATTTTCATAAAAATGTTGATTTATTATGTTTTTCAGAGCCTGAAAAGCGTTTTAATTCTTACATTTGGACTATAAGATGAATACTTGATTTTTCTAGATATACGCTTTCAATGAAGGTACTCGTTTGAAACTCATTTTCTCTACAGACTTAGGCAGAGATGATTTTCATTAAAATGTTGAATCATTAAGCTTTTCAGAGCCTGAAAAGTGTTTTAATTCTGACTTTTCGACTATAAGATCAAAACTTGATTTTTTGAGATATACGCTTTCAATATTAGTACTCGTTTGAAACTCATTTTCTCTACATACCAAGCCAGAGATGATTTTCATAAAAATGTTGAATTATTATGTTTTTCAGGGCCTGAAAAGCGTTTTAATTCTTACATTTGGAAAATAAGATGAATACTTGATTTTTCTAGATATGCGCTTTCAATTAAGGTACTCGTTTGAAACTCATTTTCTCTACAGACCAAGGCAGAGATGATTTTCATTAAAATGTTGAATTATTATGCTTGGCAGAGCCTGAGATTCGTTTCAATTCAGACATTTGGATATAGCATGAATACTTGATTTCCCGAGATATACGTTTTGAATGCTAGTACTCGTTTGAAACTCATTTTCTATACAGAACTAGTTAGAGATGATTTTCATTTTCATTCGAATTATTATGCTTCTCAGAGCCTGAGATTCGTTCTAATTCTGACATTTCGACTATAGGATGAAATCTTTTCGAGAAATTCGAGTTCAATGCTAACTAATACTCACTTCAGACTCATTTTCTCTACAGACTTACATTAAAATGTTGAATTATTATGCTTTTCAGAGGCTGGAAACCGTTTTAATTCTGACATATCGACTATAGGATCAAAACTTGATTTTTCGAGAAATTCGCGCTCAATGCTAATACTCACTTTAATTCAGACATTTGGACTATAAGATGAATACTAGATTTTTCGAGATATACGCTTTCAACTAAGGTACTCGTTTGAAACTCATTTTCTCTACAGACCAAGGCATTTAAGTTAATTTTCATTAAAATGTTGCATTATTAAGATTTTCAGAGTCTGAAATGCGTTTTAAATATAGGATCAAAACTTGATTTCTCGAGAAATTCGCGTTCAATGCTAATACTCACTTGAAACTCATTTTCTATACAGACCTAGCCAGAGATGATTTTCTTTAAAGTGTTGAATTATTATGTTTTTCAGAGTCTGAATTGCGTATTAATTATTTTGTTTCGCTTATAGGATCAAAACATGATTTTTCGAGAAAATCACGTTCCATTCTAATACTCGTTTGAAACTCATTTTCTCCACGGACCAACCCAGAGATGACTTTCTTTAAAATGTTGAATTATTATGCTTTTCAGAGTCTGAAAAGTGTTTTACTTATTACATTTCGCCTATAGGATTTTTCGACATATTAGCGTTAAATGCATGATGTGGTTTTTAACTCTTTTTTTCTACAGACAATTCACATCGCAAAATCCTACAACGTCCAACTCGTTGTGTTGGAAATTGCTCCGCTCAGAATAGAGATAAAAATAACGACTTATCATTTAATTCCTTGATCTCCCGACAGATGGCACTTCTGACTATTTTCGAAAAATTTCGTTGTAATCACGCCATCTGCAGCTCGGAAGTTACAGGAAGTGAAGGTAATGTGTGGGTATCTGCGTGAGCACAGAACAGTTGCGTCTTGTGCTTGGTATCGGCAATACACGTAATTCACGCGCTCCACTGCAAAATGTCTCTCGGGATACGTAGTTTGGACTTTGTCGTCTTCAGAAACTAGTGAGGAATTGCCGAGATTTGTTGAACATTAACCAAGAGTCTTCAATGTAGACGTAGCTACGTTTTGAACATTGTGCCAGTTGCGAATTGCAGCATAGGAAGGAACGTGGCATTTGACGATTTGTATGCAACAGTGATATGAAAAATGGGAGAGTGAGATACTTCGGTTTTCTTACCACGAAGCACGTACACCCAATAGTGAAGGAAGTCGTCCCTTGTCAGAACCTATAAGTTGCGACGCATAAAACGAAGGTAGGAAAGTGAAATTGTAGTTTTAGTAGATTAGAGTGTGAGTCAAAAAATGCCGATTTTTACTCTACAAGAAACTTCCCGATTTTCGTAACGTTTGCTTTCAAAGTGCAAAAAAAAGAAAAAAAAACTATTTTGTTACCGGACAAGTTCTGTTTTACGTCCTTCACATATGTATATGCTTTGATTTGATTTGATTTAGTTTATTTTACTTCGCGTTTTGTGCCTCTTGGCTAATTTGCGAAGATGGGGATGAGTGATGAAATGATGAAATTGATGAATGGACATTTACAAACAACCAAGCCCGACCGGGATTCGAACCCGGGACCCTTGGCGTCGCAGCGCGATGTGCTAACCACTCGGCCACAGGGTCGGGCATATGTATATGCGATTGCTAGAGAAACGACTGGGTTGAATACTGTAATTGATTGATACCAAATGCGGAACTTTAGTGCAGCACGTAAAAAAAATTAACGGTGTGTCACGTGTTTGTTAGGATCCTAATACAGTTTGAACAAATGGATGAAAGTTTAAAAATGGTGATCTTAATCAGTGCATGCAATTCTGTTTGATAATTGCCGTGATCGTTATTTTGCGGAAAGACTTGCAGCATTTTTTTTTGAACACGTCACAAATAGTTACCTTAACTAATCACGACGATGTCATTAAACAACGCAGTTCCACATTCCCCCCCCCCCCTCTTTCTGGGATTCCTTCAATTTGCGGGCAAATATGGCAAAATAGTTAAATTACTTGGTTTTTGAATGAGCATCTTGTAGGGTACCTTGTACAAAATTGTTGTGAAATTCTCGCGACTTCTTGGTATGGTTTTTTGTAGTTTATACGCCTTTGATAATGTTGACTGTGTTTTAAAATTTTGAAATCATTGGATTTAATCTTAGTCTCAAAAAATGATTGAAGCATAGATACTAAAGTAAGATAACAAAAATTGTAGACTTCACAAATTTTGCTTATTTGCAAATTTTGAACATTCCTTTTTTTTTTGTTGAATAATTGCTTAACATTTTTGAAGTACAAATATAAGCATAGTGATAAATGTGGTACAAAAAAAATGATTCGAACAAATTGTTTCTAGTCAACGTCGAAAGGGGCGTAATTTGTTGCTTGATTGGGGTTACCCAATATTATCTTAATGTTAGGGAGAACTTTGTTAATGATGTATAACGAATGATAAGTATAACGAAATCTTTTTTATGGTATTTGTAAAAAGAATATATTCGTTACGTTGTGAACATTTAATTGTTCAATAAAATGCGTCATTGAATTGTTGAAAATTGGGCATCTGTTTTTGACTTAGGATAAATTTAATTTTCCCTTTAACACAGAGTGGTCAAAAAAAATACAAAAAGAAGAGTAAAGAGGCATTTGTAGTTGCATGCAATTGTAGTTTTTGGTGGAGGTGAATAATTCTAAATTGCCATAAGTTTACTGTAACGATAAACGCATTTTGGAAGTTCTCGCAGTACCCCTTTCTTGATTTTCAGGATAAATTCGTAAACGGCAACATTCTTGTGTTATCAAATTGAAATTAGGAAATGTCAAGTTCGTAGTCAATTTTGAGGCGCCGCGAACAACGTGGCAATAACCTCCACCCCAATTGAATTTTGTAGGTTCGACCAAGGTGCTTAAACCATACCACGACCTTTGAGGAAGCTTATAAAATCAAGCCCAGTCACGACTTTGAAAATTAAAAGCACCTTGCAAACTTGAACGTTACAAAAGCCTAATATGATTTTCATAAAAATGTTGATTTATTATGTTTTTCAGAGCCTGAAAAGCGTTTTAATTCTTACATTTGGACTATAAGATGAATACTTGATTTTTCTAGATATTCGCTTTCAATGAAGGTACTCGTTTGAAACTCATTTTCTCTACAGACTTAGGCAGAGATGATTTTCATTAAAATGTTGAATTATTATGCTTGGCAGAGCATAAAATGTTGAATCATTAAGCTTTTCAGAGCCTGAAAAGTGTTTTAATTCTGACTTTTCGACTATAAGATCAAAACTTGATTTTTTGAGATATACGCTTTCAATATTAGTACTCGTTTGAAACTCATTTTCTCTACATACCAAGCCAAAGATGATTTTCATAAAAATGTTGAATTATTATGTTTTTCAGGGCCTGAAAAGCGTTTTAATTCTTACATTTGGAAAATAAGATGAATACTTGATTTTTCTAGATATGCGCTTTCAATTAAGGTACTCGTTTGAAACTCATTTTCTCTACAGACCAAGGCAGAGATGATTTTCATTAAAATGTTGAATTATTATGCTTGGCAGAGCCTGAGATTCGTTTCAATTCAGACATTTGGATATAGCATGAATACTTGATTTCCCGAGATATACGTTTTGAATGCTAGTACTCGTTTGAAACTCATTTTCTATACAGACCTAGTTAGAGATGATTTTCATTTTCATTCGAATTATTATGCTTCTCAGAGCCTGAGATTCGTTCTAATTCTGACATTTCGACTATAGGATGAAATCTTTTCGAGAAATTCGAGTTCAATGCTAACTAATACTCACTTCAGACTCATTTTCTCTACAGACTTACATTAAAATGTTGAATTATTATGCTTTTCAGAGGCTGGAAACCGTTTTAATTCTGACATATCGACTATAGGATCAAAACTTGATTTTTCGAGAAATTCGCGCTCAATGCTAATACTCACTTTAATTCAGACATTTGGACTATAAGGTGAATACTAGATTTTTCGAGATATACGCTTTCAACGAAGGTACTCGTTTGAAACTCATTTTCTCTACAGACCAAGGCATTTAAGTTAATTTTCATTAAAATGTTGCATTATTAAGATTTTCAGAGTCTGAAATGCGTTTTAAATATAGGATCAAAACTTGATTTCTCGAGAAATTCGCGTTCAATGCTAATACTCACTTGAAACTAATTTTCTATACAGACCTAGCCAGAGATGATTTTCTTTAAAGTGTTGAAATATTGTGCTTTTCGGAGCTTGAAGATCAATTTTATTATGACATTTCCACTACAGAAATAAAACTTGATTTTTCGAGAAATTCACGTTCAATGTTAGTACTCGTTTGAGACTCATTTTCTCTACAGACAGAGCCAGATTTAACTTTCATTAAAATGTTGAATTATTATGCTTTTCATAGGCTGGAAAGCGTTTTAATTGTAACATTTGGACTATAAGATGAATACTTGATATTTCGAAATATACGCTTTCAATGAAGGTACTCGTTTAAACTCATTTTCTCTACAGATCAAGCCAGAGATGATTTTCATTAAAAGGTTTAATTATTAAGCTTTTCAGAGGCTGGAAAACGTTTTAATTCAGACATTTCGACTATAGGATCAAAACTTGATTTTTCGATAAATTCGCGTTAAATGCTAATACTCATTTGAATCTCAATTTCTATACAGACTAAGCCAGAGATGATTTTCTTTAAAGTGTTGAATTATTATGTTTTTCAGAGTCTGAATTGCGTATTAATTATTTTGTTTCGCTTATAGGATCAAAACATGATTTTTCGAGATAATCACGTTCCATGCTAATACTCGTTTGAAACTCATTTTCTCCACGGACCAACCCAGAGATGACTTTCTTTAAAATGTTGAATTATTATGCTTTTCAGAGTCTGAAAAGTGTTTTACTTATTACATTTCGCCTATAGGATTTTTCGACATATTAGCGTTAAATGCATGATGTGGTTTTTAACTCTTTTTTTCTACAGACAATTCACATCGCAAAATCCTACAACGTCCAACTCGTTGTGTTGGAAATTGCTCCGCTCAGAATAGAGATAAAAATAACGACTTATCATTTAATTCCTTGATCTCCCGACAGATGGCACTTCTGACTATTTTCGAAAAATTTCGTTGTAATCACGCCATCTGCAGCTCGGAAGTTACAGGAAGTGAAGGTAATGTGTGGGTATCTGCGTGAGCACAGAACAGTTGCGTCTTGTGCTTGGTATCGGCAATACACGTAATTCACGCGCTCCACTGCAAAATGTCTCTCGGGATACGTAGTTTGGACTTTGTCGTCTTCAGAAACTAGTGAGGAATTGCCGAGATTTGTTGAACATTAACCAAGAGTCTTCAATGTAGACGTAGCTACGTTTTGAACATTGTGCCAGTTGCGAATTGCAGCATAGGAAGGAACGTGGCATTTGACGATTTGTATGCAACAGTGATATGAAAAATGGGAGAGTGAGATACTTCGGTTTTCTTAACACGAAGCACGTACACCCAATAGTGAAGGAAGTCGTCCCTTGTCAGAACCTATAAGTTGCGACGCATAAAACGAAGGTAGGAAAGTGAAATTGTAGTTTTAGTAGATTAGAGTGTGAGTCAAAAAATGCCGATTTTTACTCTACAAGAAACTTCCCGATTTTCGTAACGTTTGCTTTCAAAGTGCAAAAAAAAGAAAAAAAACTATTTTGTTACCGGACAAGTTCTGTTTTACGTCCTTCACATATGTATATGCTTTGATTTGATTTAGTTTATTTTACTTCGCGTTTTGTGCCTCTTGGCTAATTTGCGAAGATGGGGATGAGTGATGAAATGATGAAATTGATGAATGGACATTTACAAACAACCAAGCCCAACCGGGATTCGAACCCGGGACCCTTGGCGTCGCAGCGCGATGTGCTAACCACTCGGCCACAGGGTCGGGCATATGTATATGCGATTGCTAGAGAAACGACTGGGTTGAATACTGTAATTGATTGATACCAAATGCGGAACTTTAGTGTGTCACGTGTTTGTTAGGATCCTAATACAGTTTGAACAAATGGATGAAAGTTTAAAAATGGTGATCTTAATCAGTGCATGCAATACTGTTTGATAATTGCCGTGTTCGTTATTTTGCGGAAAGACTTGCAGCTTTTTTTTTTGAACACGTCACAAATAGTTACCTTAACTAATCACGACGATGTCATTAAACAACGCAGTTCCACATTCCCCCTCCCCCCTCTTTCTGGGATTCCTTCAATTTGCGGGCAAATATGGCAAAATAGTTCAATTACTTGGTTTTTGAATGAGCATCTTGTAGGGTACCTTGTACAAAATTGTTGTGAAATTCTCGCGACTTCTTGGTATGGTTTTTTGTAGTTTATACGCCTATGATAATGTTGACTGTGTTTTAAAATTTTGAAATCATTGGATTTAATCTTAGTCTCAAAAAATGATTGAAGCATAGATACTAAAGTAAGATAACAAAAATTGTAGACTTCACAAATTTTGCTTATTTGCAAATTTTGAACATTCCTTTTTTTTTGTTGAATAATTGCTTAACATTTTTGAAGTACAAATATAAGCATAGTGATAAATGTGGTACAAAAAAAAATGATTCGAACAAATTGTTTCTAGTCAACGTCGAAAGGGGCGTAATTTGTTGCTTGATTGGGGTTACCCAATATTATCTTAATGTTAGGGAGAACTTTGTTAATGATGTATAACGAATGATAAGTATAACGAAATCTTTTTTATGGTATTTGTAAAAAGACTATATTCGTTACGTTGTGAACATTTAATTGTTCAATAAAATGCGTCATTGAATTGTTGAAAATTGGGCATCTGTTTTTGACTTAGGATAAATTTAATTTTCCCTTTAACACAGAGTGGTCAAAAAAAATACAAAAAGAAGAGTAAAGAGGCATTTGTAGTTGCATGCAATTGTAGTTTTTGGTGGAGGTGAATAATTCTAAATTGCCATAAGTTTACTGTAACGTTAAACGCATTTTGGAAGTTCTCGCAGTACCCCTTTCTTGATTTTCAGGATAAATTCGTAAACGGCAACATTCTTGTGTTATCAAATTGAAATTAGGAAATGTCAAATTCGTAGTCAATTTTGAGGCGCCGCGAACAACGTGGCAATAACCTCCACCCCAATTGAATTTTGTAGGTTCGACCAAGGTGCTTAATCCATACCACGACCTTTGAGGAAGCATATAAAATCAAGCCCAGTCACGACTTTGAAAATTAAAAGCACCTTGCAAACTTGAACGTTACAAAAGCCTAATATGATTTTCATAAAAATGTTGATTTATTATGTTTTTCAGAGCCTGAAAAGCGTTTTAATTCTTACATTTGGACTATAAGATGAATACTTGATTTTTCTAGATATACGCTTTCAATGAAGGTACTCGTTTGAAACTCATTTTCTCTACAGACTTAGGCAGAGATGATTTTCATTAAAATGTTGAATCATTAAGCTTTTCAGAGCCTGAAAAGTGTTTTAATTCTGACTTTTCGACTATAAGATCAAAACTTGATTTTTTGAGATATACGCTTTCAATATTAGTACTCGTTTGAAACTCATTTTCTCTACATACCAAGCCAGAGATGATTTTCATAAAAATGTTGAATTATTATGTTTTTCAGGGCCTGAAAAGCGTTTTAATTCTTACATTTGGACAATAAGATGTATACTTGATTTTTCTAGATATGCGCTTTCAATTAATGTAAAAAGGTGCTTAGCACCACGCCATGAAGGCGTATAGGGGGTGTGGGGGTAACGCCCCACACTTTCTTGATCCGGTCGTGAGTGGGGGTGATGTGATCAGCATCACGCCCCTGACCGCCTTTACCCCCCAAGGTTTCCCCCAGGTACATATGTTATTCGACGCTGGGTGGGCGCCGGGGCCGCTTCCATCGTTAGAAATGTTCCCGGATTTGAACCGGCCGGATATCGAACCCGGGACCTTGAGCATGGTAGTCAGACGCGTTACCGACTGAGCCACCGCGGCCAATTAATGTACTCGTTTGAAACTCATTTTCTCTACAGACCAAGGCAGAGATGATTTTCATTAAAATGTTGAATTATTATGCTTGGCAGAGCCTGAGATTCGTTTCAATTCAGACATTTGGATATAGCATGAATACTTGATTTCCCGAGATATACGTTTTGAATGCTAGTACTCGTTTGAAACTCATTTTCTATATAGACCTAGTTAGAGATGATTTTCATTTTCATTCGTATTATTATGCTTCTCAGAGCCTGAGATTCGTTCTAATTCTGACATATCGACTATAGGATCAAAACTTGATTTTTCGAGAAATTCGCGCTCAATGCAAATACTCACTTTAATTCAGACATTTGGACTATAAGATGAATACTTGATTTTTCGAGATATACGCTTTCAGCGAAGGTACTCGTTTAAACTCATTTTCTCTACAGACTAAGGCAGAGATGATTTTCACTAAAAGGTTAAATTATTAAGATTTTCAGAGCCTGAAAAACGTTTTAATTCTCATATTTCGACTATAGGATCAAAACTTGATTTTTCGAGAAATTCGCGCTCAATGCTAATACTCACTTTAATTCAGACATTTGGACTATAAGATGAATACTTGATTTTTCGAGATATACGCTTTCAGCGAAGGTACTCGTTTAAACTCATTTTCTCTACAGACTAAGGCAGAGATGATTTTCACTAAAAGGTTAAATTATTAAGATTTTCAGAGCCTGAAAAACGTTTTAATTCTCATATTTCGACTATAGGATCAAAACTTGATTTTTCGAGAAATTCGCGCTCAATGCTAATACTCACTTTAATTCAGACATTTGGACTATAAGATGAATACTAGATTTTTCGAGATATACGCTTTCAACGAAGGTACTCGTTTGAAACTCATTTTCTCTACAGACCAAGGCAGAGATAATTTTCATTAAAATGTTGCATTATTAAGATTTTCAGAGTCTGAAATGCGTTTTAAATATAGGATCAAAACTTGATTTCTCGAGAAATTCGCGTTCAATGCTAATACTCACTTGAAACTCATTTTCTATACAGACCTAGCCAGAGATGATTTTCTTTAAAGTGTTGAAATATTGTGCTTTTCGGAGCTTGAAGATCAATTTTATTATGACATTTCCACTACAGAAATAAAAGTTGATTTTTCGAGAAATTCACGTTCAATGTTAGTACTCGTTTGAGACTCATTTTCTCTACAGACAGAGCCAGATTTAACTTTCATTAAAATGTTGATTTTTATGCTTTTCATAGGCTGGAAAGCGTTTTAATTGTAACATTTGGACTATAAGATGAATACTTGATATTTCGAAATATACGCTTTCAATGAAGGTACTCGTTTAAACTCTTTTTCTCTACAGACCAAGCCAGAGATGATTTTCATTAAAAGGTTTAATTATTAAGCTTTTCAGAGGCTGGAAAACGTTTTAATTCTGACATTTCGACTATAGGATCAAAACTTGATTTTTCGATAAATTCGCGTTAAATGCTAATACTCATTGGAATCTCAATTTCTATACAGAATAAGCCAGATATGATTTCCTTTAAAGTGTTGAATTATTATGTTTTTCAGAGTCTGAATTGCGTATTAATTATTTTGTTTCGCTATAGGATCAAAACATGATTTTTCGAGAAAATCACGTTCCATGCTAATACTCGTTTGAAACTCATTTTCTCCACGGACCAACCCAGAGATGACTTTCTTTAAAATGTTGAATTATTATGCCTTTCAGAGTCTGAAAAGTGTTTTACTTATTACATTTCGCCTATAGGATCAAAAAATGATTTTTCGACATATTAGCGTTAAATGCATGATGTGGTTTTTAACTCTTTTTCTCTACAGACAATTCACATCGCAAAATCCTACAACGTCCAACTCGTTGTGTTGGAAATTGCTCCGCTCAGAATAGAGATAAAAATAACGACTTATCATTTAATTCCTTGATCTCCCGACAGATGGCACTTCTGACTATTTTCGAAAAATTTCGTTGTAATCACGCCATCTGCAGCTCGGAAGTTACAGGAAGTGAAGGTAGTGTGTGGGCATCTGCGTGAGCACAGAACAGTTGCGTCTTGTGCTTGGTATCGGCAATACACGTAATTCACGCGCTCCACTGCAAAATGTCTCTCGGGATACGTAGTTTGGACTTTGTCGTCTTCAGAAACTAGTGACGAATTGCCGAGATTTGTTGAACATTAACCAAGAGTCTTCAATGTAGACGTAGCTACGTTTTGAACATTGTGCCAGTTGCGAATTGCAGCATAGGAAGGAACGTGGCATTTGACGATTTGTATGCAACAGTGATATGGAAAATGGGAGAATGAGATACTTCGGTTTTCTTACCACGAAGCACGTACACCCAGGAGTGAAGGAAGCCGTCCCCTGTCAGAACCTATAAGTTGCGACGCATAAAACGAAGGTAGGAAAGTGAAATTGTAGTTTTAGTAGATTAGAGTGTGAGTCAAAAAATGCCGATTTTTACTCTACAAGAAACTTCCCGATTTTCGTAACGTTTGCTTTCAAAGTGCAAAAAAAAAGAAAAAAAAACTATTTTGTTACCGGACAAGTTCTGTTTTACGTCCTTCACATATGTATATGCTTTGATTTGATTTGATTTAGTTTATTTTACTTCGCGTTTTGTGCCTCTTGGCTAATTTGCGAAGATGGGCATGAGTGATGAAATGATGAAATTGATGAATGGACATTTACAAACAACCAAGCCCGACCGGGATTCGAACCCGGGACCCTTGGCGTCGCAGCGCGATGTGCTAACCACTCGGCCACAGGGTCGGGCATATGTATATGCGATTGCTAGAGAAACGACTGGGTTGAATACTGTAATTGATTGATACCAAATGCGGAACTTTAGTGCAGCACGTAAAAAAAATTAACGGTGTGTCACGTGTTTGTTAGGATCCTAATACAGTTTGAACAAATGGATGAAAGTTTAAAAATGGTGATCTTAATCAGTGCATGCAATACTGTTTGATAATTGCCGTGTTCGTTATTTTGCGGAAAGACTTGCAGCATTTTTTTTTGAACACGTCACAAATAGTTACCTTAACTAATCACGACGATGTCATTAAACAACGCAGTTCCACATTCCCCCTCCCCCCTCTTTCTGGGATTCCTTCAATTTGCGGGCAAATATGGCAAAATAGTTCAATTACTTGGTTTTTGAATGAGCATCTTGTAGGGTACCTTGTACAAAATTGTTGTGAAATTCTCGCGACTTCTTGGTATGGTTTTTTGTAGTTTATACGCCTATGATAATGTTGACTGTGTTTTAAAATTTTGAAATCATTGGATTTAATCTTAGTCTCACAAAATGATTGAAGCATAGATACTAAAGTAAGATAACAAAAATTGTAGACTTCACAAATTTTGCTTGTTTGCAAATTTTGAAAATTCCTTTTTTTTTTTGAATAATTGCTTATCATTTTTGAAGTACAAATATAAGCATAGTGATAAATGTGGTACAAAAAAAAAATGATTCGAACAAATTGTTTCTAGTCAACGTCGAAAGGGGCGTAATTTGTTGCTTGATTGGGGTTACCCAATATTATCTTAATGTTAGGGAGAACTTTGTTAATGATGTATAACGAATGATAAGTATAACGAAATCTTTTTTATGGTATTTGTAAAAAGACTATATTCGTTACGTTGTGAATATTTAATTGTTCAATAAAATGCGTCATTGAATTGTTGAAAATTGGGCATCTGTTTTTGACTTAGGATAAATTTAATTTTCCCTTTAACACAGAGTGGTCAAAAAAAATACAAAAAGAAGAGTAAAGAGGCATTTGTAGTTGCATGCAATTGTAGTTTTTGGTGGAGGTGAATAATTCTAAATTGCCATAAGTTTACTGTAACGTTAAACGCATTTTGGAAGTTCTCGCAGTACCCCTTTCTTGATTTTCAGGATAAATTCGTAAACGGCAACATTCTTGTGTTATCAAATTGAAATTAGGAAATGTCAAGTTCGTAGTCAATTTTGAGGCGCCGCGAACAACGTGGCAATAACCTCCACCCCAATTGAATTTTGTAGGTTCGACCAAGGTGCTTAAACCATACCACGACCTTTGAGGAAGCATATAAAATCAAGCCCAGTCACGACTTTGAAAATTAAAAGCACCTTGCAAACTTGAACGTTACAAAAGCCTAATATGATTTTCATTAAAATGTTGAATCATTAAGCTTTTCAGAGCCTGAAAAGTGTTTTAATTCTGACTTTTCGACTATAAGATCAAAACTTGATTTTTTGAGATATACGCTTTCAATATTAGTACTCGTTTGAAACTCATTTTCTCTACATACCAAGCCAGAGATGATTTTCATAAAAATGTTGAATTATTATGTTTTTCAGGGCCTGAAAAGTGTTTTAATTCTGACTTTTCGACTATAAGATCAAAACTTGATTTTTTGAGATATGCGCTTTCAATATTAGTACTCATTTGAAACTCATTTTCTCTACATACCAAGCCAGAGATGATTTTCATAAAAATGTTGAATTATTATGTTTTTCAGGGCCTGAAAAGTGTTTTAATTCTGACTTTTCGACTATAAGATCAAAACTTGATTTTTTGAGATATGCGCTTTCAATATTAGTACTCATTTGAAACTCATTTTCTCTACATACCAAGCCAGAGATGATTTTCATAAAAATGTTGAATTATTATGTTTTTCAGAGCCTGAAAAGCGTTTTAATTCTTACATTTGGAAAATAAGATGAATACTTGATTTTTCTAGATATGCGCTTTCAATTAAGGTACTCGTTTGAAACTCATTTTCTCTACAGACCAAGGCAGAGATGATTTTCATTAAAATGTTGAATTATTATGCTTGGCAGAGCCTGAGATTCGTTTCAATTCAGACATTTGGATATAGCATGAATACTTGATTTCCCGAGATATACGTTTTGAATGCTAGTACTCGTTTGAAACTCATTTTCTATACAGACCTAGTTAGAGATGATTTTCATTTTCATTCGAATTATTATGCTTCTCAGAGCCTGAGATTCGTTCTAATTCTGACATTTCAACTATAGGATGAAATCTTTTCGAGAAATTCGAGTTCAATGCTAACTAATACTCACTTCAGACTCATTTTCTCTACAGACAGAGCCAGGTTTGACTTTCATTAAAATGTTGAATTATTATGCTTTTCAGTGGCTGGAAACCGTTTTAATTCTGACATATCGACTATAGGATCAAAACTTAATTTTTCGAGAAATTCGCGCTCAATGCAAATACTCACTTTAATTCAGACATTTGGACTATAAGATGAATACTTGATTTTTCGAGATATACGCTTTCAGCGAAGGTACTCGTTTAAACTCATTTTCTCTTCAGACTAAGGCAGAGATGATTTTCACTAAAAGGTTAAATTATTAAGATTTTCAGAGCCTGAAAAACGTTTTAATTCTCATATTTCGACTATAGGATCAAAACTTGATTTTTCGAGAAATTCGCGCTCAATGCTAATACTCACTTTAATTCAGACATTTGGACTATAAGATGAATACTAGATTTTTCGAGATATACGCTTTCAACGAAGGTACTCGTTTGAAACTCATTTTCTCTACAGACCAAGGCAGAATAATTTTCATTAAAATTGTGCATTATTAAGATTTTCAGAGTCTGAAATGCTTTTTAAATATAGGATCAAAACTTGATTTCTCGAGAAATTCGCGTTCAATGCTAATACTCACTTGAAACTCATTTTCTATACAGACCTAGCCAGAGATGATTTTCTTTAAAGTGTTGAAATATTGTGCTTTTCGGAGCTTGAAGATCAATTTTATTATGACATTTTCACTACAGAAATAAAACTTGATTTTTCGAGAAATTCACGTTCAATGTTAGTACCCGTTTGAGACTCATTTTCTCTACAGACAGAGCCAGATTTAACTTTCATTAAAATGTTGAATTATTATGCTTTTCATAGGCTGGAAAGCGTTTTAATTGTAACATTTGGACTATAAGATGAATACTTGATATTTCGAAATATACGCTTTCAATGAAGGTACTCGTTTAAACTCATATTCTCTACAGACCAAGCCAGAGATGATTTTCATTAAAAGGTTTAATTATTAAGCTTTTCAGAGGCTGGAAAACGTTTTAATTCTGACATTTCGACTATAGGACCACAACTTGATTTTTCGATAAATTCGCGTTAAATGCTAATACTCATTTGAATCTCAATTTCTATACAGACTAAGCCAGAGATGATTTTCTTTAAAGTGTTGAATTATTATGTTTTTCAGAGTCTGAATTGCGTATTAATTATTTTGTTTCGCTTATAGGATCAAAACATGATTTTTCGAGAAAATCACGTTCCATGCTAATACTCGTTTGAAACTCATTTCCTCCACGGACCAACCCAGAGATGACTTTCTTTAAAATGTTGAATTATTATGCCTTTCAGAGTCTGAAAAGTGTTTTACTTATTACATTTCGCCTATAGGATCAAAAAATGATTTTTCGACATATTAGCGTTAAATGCATGATGTGGTTTTTAACTCTTTTTCTCTACAGACAATTCACATCGCAAAATCCTACAACGTCCAACTCGTTGTGTTGGAAATTGCTCCGCTCAGAATAGAGATAAAAATAACGACTTATCATTTAATTCCTTGATCTCCCGACAGATGGCACTTCTGACTATTTTCGAAAAATTTCGTTGTAATCACGCCATCTGCAGCTCGGAAGTTACAGGAAGTGAAGGTAGTGTGTGGGCATCTGCGTGAGCACAGAACAGTTACGTCTTGTGCTTGGTATCGGCAATACACGTAATTCACGCGCTCCACTGCAAAATGTCTCTCGGGATACGTAGTTTGGACTTTGTCGTCTTCAGAAACTAGTGACGAATTGCCGAGATTTGTTGAACATTAACCAAGAGTCTTCAATGTAGACGTAGCTACGTTTTGAACATTGTGCCAGTTGCGAATTGCAGCATAGGAAGGAATGATTTGTATGCAACAGTGATATGGAAAATGGGAGAGTGAGATACTTCGGTTTTCTTACCACGAAGCACGTACACCCAGGAGTGAAGGAAGTCGTCCCCTGTCAGAACCTATAAGTTGCGACGCATAAAACGAAGGTAGGAAAATGAAATTGTAGTTTTAGTAGATTAGAGTGTGAGTCAAAAAATGCCGATTTTTACTCTACAAGAAACTTCCCGATTTTCGTAACGTTTGCTTTCAAAGTGCAAAAAAAAGAAAAAAAACTATTTTGTTACCGGACAAGTTCTGTTTTACGTCCTTCACATATGTATATGCTTTGATTTGATTTGATTTAGTTTATTTTACTTCGCGTTTTGTGCCTCTTGGCTAATTTGCGAAGATGGGGATGAGTGATGAAATGATGAAATTGATGAATGGACATTTACAAACAACCAAGCCCGACCGGGATTCGAACCCGGGACCCTTGGCGTCGCAGCGCGATGTGCTAACCACTCGGCCACAGGGTCGGGCATATGTATATGCGATTGCTAGAGAAACGACTGGGTTGAATACTGTAATTGATTGATACCAAATGCGGAACTTTAGTGCAGCACGTAAAAAAAATTAACGGTGTGTCACGTGTTTGTTAGGATCCTAATACAGTTTGAACAAATGGATGAAAGTTTAAAAATGGTGATCTTAATCAGTGCATGCAATACTGTTTGATAATTGCCGTGTTCGTTATTTTGCGGAAAGACTTGCAGCATTTTTTTTTTTGAACACGTCACAAATAGTTACCTTAACTAATCACGACGATGTCATTAAACAACGCAGTTCCACATTCCCCCCCCACCTCTTTCTGGGATTCCTTCAATTTGCGGGCAAATATGGCAAAATAGTTAAATTACTTGGTTTTTGAATGAGCATCTTGTAGGGTACCTTGTACAAAATTGTTCTGAAATTCTCGCGACTTCTTGGTATGGTTTTTTGTAGTTTATACGCCTATGATAATGTTGACTGTGTTTTAAAATTTTGAAATCATTGGATTTAATCTTAGTCTCACAAAATGATTGAAGCATAGATACTAAAGTAAGATAACAAAAATTGTAGACTTCACAAATTTTGCTTATTTGCAAATTTTGAACATTCCTTTTTTTTTGTTGAATAATTGCTTAACATTTTTTAAGTTCAAATATAAGCATAGTGATAAATGTGGTACAAAAAAAAATGATTCGAACAAATTGTTTCTAGTCAACGTCGAAAGGGGCGTAATTTGTTGCTTGATTGGGGTTACCCAATATTATCTTAATGTTAGGGAGAACTTTGTTAATGATGTATAACGAATGATAAGTATAACGAAATCTTTTTTGTGGTATTTGTAAAAAGACTATATTCGTTACGTTGTGAACATTTAATTGTTCAATAAAATGCGTCATTGAATTGTTGAAAATTGGGCATCTGTTTTTGACTTAGGATAAATTTAATTTTCCCTTTAACACAGAGTGGTCAAAAAAAATAGAAAAAGAAGAGTAAAGAGGCATTTGTAGTTGCATGCAATTGTAGTTTTTGGTGGAGGTGAATAATTCTAAATTGCCATAAGTTTACTGTAACGTTAAACGCATTTTGGAAGTTCTCGCAGTACCCCTTTCTTGATTTTCAGGATAAATTCGTAAACGGCAACATTCTTGTGTTATCAAATTGAAATTAGGAAATGTCAAGTTCGTAGTCAATTTTGAGGCGCCGCGAACAACGTGGCAATAACCTCCACCCCAATTGAATTTTGTAGGTTCGACCAAGGTGCTTAAACCATACCACGACCTTTGAGGAAGCATATAAAATCAAGCGCAGTCACGACTTTGAAAATTAAAAGCACCTTGCAAACTTGAACGTTACAAAAGCCTAATATGATTTTCATAAAAATGTTGATTTATTATGTTTTTCAGAGCCTGAAAAGCGTTTTAATTCTTACATTTGGACTATAAGATGAATACTTGATTTTTCTAGATATACGCTTTCAATGAAGGTACTCGTTTGAAACTCATTTTCTCTACAGACTTAGGCAGAGATGATTTTCATTAAAATGTTGAATCATTAAGCTTTTCAGAGCCTGAAAAGTGTTTTAATTCTGACTTTTCGACTATAAGATCAAAACTTGATTTTTTGAGATATACGCTTTCAATATTAGTACTCGTTTGAAACTCATTTTCTCTACATACCAAGCCAGAGATGATTCGAACAAATTGTTTCTAGTCAACGTCGAAAGGGGCGTAATTTGTTGCTTGTTTGGGGTTACCCAATATTATCTTAATGTTAGGGAGAACTTTGTTAATGATGTATAACGAATGATAAGTATAACGAAATCTTTTTTATGGTATTTGTAAAAAGACTATATTCGTTACGTTGTGAACATTTAATTGTTCAATAAAATGCGTCATTGAATTGTTGAAAATTGGGCATCTGTTTTTGACTTAGGATAAATTTAATTTTCCCTTTAACACAGAGTGGTCAAAAAAAATACAAAAAGAAGAGTAAAGAGGCATTTGTAGTTGCATGCAATTGTAGTTTTTGGTGGAGGTGAATAATTCTAAATTGCCATAAGTTTACTGTAACGTTAAACGCATTTTGGAAGTTCTCGCAGTACCCCTTTCTTGATTTTCAGGATAAATTCGTAAACGGCAACATTCTTGTGTTATCAAATTGAAATTAGGAAATGTCAAGTTCGTAGTCAATTTTGAGGCGCCGCGAACAACGTGGCAATAACCTCCACCCCAATTGAATTTTGCAGGTTCGACCAAGGTGCTTAAACCATACCACGACCTTTGAGGAAGCATATAAAATCAAGCCCAGTCACGACTTTGAAAATTAAAAGCACCTTGCAAACTTGAACGTTACAAAAGCCTAATATGATTTTCATTAAAATGTTGAATCATTAAGCTTTTCAGAGCCTGAAAAGTGTTTTAATTCTGACTTTTCGACTATAAGATCAAAACTTGATTTTTTGAGATATACGCTTTCAATATTAGTACTCGTTTGAAACTCATTTTCTCTACATACCAAGCCAGAGATGATTTTCATAAAAATGTTGAATTATTATGTTTTTCAGGGCCTGAAAAGTGTTTTAATTCTGACTTTTCGACTATAAGATCAAAACTTGATTTTTTGAGATATACGCTTTCAATATTAGTACTCATTTGAAACTCATTTTCTCTACATACCAAGCCAGAGATGATTTTCATAAAAATGTTGAATTATTATGTTTTTTAGGGCCTGAAAAGCGTTTTAATTCTTACATTTGGAAAATAAGATGAATACTTGATTTTTCTAGATATGCGCTTTCAATTAAGGTACTCGTTTGAAACTCATTTTCTCTACAGACCAAGGCAGAGATGATTTTCATTAAAATGTTGAATTATTATGCTTGGCAGAGCCTGAGATTCGTTTCAATTCAGACATTTGGATATAGCATGAATACTTGATTTCCCGAGATATACGTTTTGAATGCTAGTACTCGTTTGAAACTCATTTTCTATACAGACCTAGTTAGAGATGATTTTCATTTTCATTCGAATTATTATGCTTCTCAGAGCCTGAGATTCGTTCTAATTCTGACATTTCAACTATAGGATGAAATCTTTTCGAGAAATTCGAGTTCAATGCTAACTAATACTCACTTCAGACTCATTTTCTCTACAGACAGAGCCAGATTTGACTTTCATTAAAATGTTGAATTATTATGCATTTCAGTGGCTGGAAACCGTTTTAATTCTGACATATCGACTATAGGATCAAAACTTAATTTTTCGAGAAATTCGCGCTCAATGCAAATACTCACTTTAATTCAGACATTTGGACTATAAGATGAATACTTGATTTTTCGAGATATACGCTTTCAGCGAAGGTACTCGTTTAAACTCGTTTTCTCTACAGACTAAGGCAGAGATGATTTTCACTAAAAGGTTAAATTATTAAGATTTTCAGAGCCTGAAAAACGTTTTAATTCTCATATTTCGACTATAGGATCAAAACTTGATTTTTCGAGAAATTCGCGCTCAATGCTAATACTCACTTTAATTCAGACATTTGGACTATAAGATGAATACTAGATTTTTCGAGATATACGCTTTCAACGAAGGTACTCGTTTGAAACTCATTTTCTCTACAGACCAAGGCAGAGATAATTTTCATTAAAATTGTGCATTATTAAGATTTTCAGAGTCTGAAATGCGTTTTAAATATAGGATCAAAACTTGATTTCTCGAGAAATTCGCGTTCAATGCTAATACTCACTTGAAACTCATTTTCTATACAGACCTAGCCAGAGATGATTTTCTTTAAAGTGTTGAAATATTGTGCTTTTCGGAGCTTGAAGATCAATTTTATTATGACATTTTCACTACAGAAATAAAACTTGATTTTTCGAGAAATTCACGTTCAATGTTAGTACCCGTTTGAGACTCATTTTCTCTACAGACAGAGCCAGATTTAACTTTCATTAAAATGTTGAATTATTATGCTTTTCATAGGCTGGAAAGCGTTTTAATTGTAACATTTGGACTATAAGATGAATACTTGATATTTCGAAATATACGCTTTCAATGAAGGTACTCGTTTAAACTCATATTCTCTACAGACCAAGCCAGAGATGATTTTCATTAAAAGGTTTAATTATTAAGCTTTTCAGAGGCTGGAAAACGTTTTAATTCTGACATTTCGACTATAGGACCACAACTTGATTTTTCGATAAATTCGCGTTAAATGCTAATACTCATTTGAATCTCAATTTCTATACAGACTAAGCCAGAGATGATTTTCTTTAAAGTGTTGAATTATTATGTTTTTCAGAGTCTGAATTGCGTATTAATTATTTTGTTTCGCTTATAGGATCAAAACATGATTTTTCGAGAAAATCACGTTCCATGCTAATACTCGTTTGAAACTCATTTCCTCCACGGACCAACCCAGAGATGACTTTCTTTAAAATGTTGAATTATTATGCCTTTCAGAGTCTGAAAAGTGTTTTACTTATTACATTTCGCCTATAGGATCAAAAAATGATTTTTCGACATATTAGCGTTAAATGCATGATGTGGTTTTTAACTCTTTTTCTCTACAGACAATTCACATCGCAAAATCCTACAACGTCCAACTCGTTGTGTTGGAAATTGCTCCGCTCAGAATAGAGATAAAAATAACGACTTATCATTTAATTCCTTGATCTCCCGACAGATGGCACTTCTGACTATTTTCGAAAAATTTCGTTGTAATCACGCCATCTGCAGCTCGGAAGTTACAGGAAGTGAAGGTAGTGTGTGGGCATCTGCGTGAGCACAGAACAGTTGCGTCTTGTGCTTGGTATCGGCAATACACGTAATTCACGCGCTCCACTGCAAAATGTCTCTCGGGATACGTAGTTTGGACTTTGTCGTCTTCAGAAACTAGTGACGAATTGCCGAGATTTGTTGAACATTAACCAAGAGTCTTCAATGTAGACGTAGCTACGTTTTGAACATTGTGCCAGTTGCGAATTGCAGCATAGGAAGGAACGTGGCATTTGACGATTTGTATGCAACAGTGATATGGAAAATGGGAGAGTGAGATACTTCGGTTTTCTTACCACGAAGCACGTACACCCAAGAGTGAATGAAGTCGTCCCCTGTCAGAACCTATAAGTTGCGACGCATAAAACGAAGGTAGGAAAATGAAATTGTAGTTTTAGTAGATTAGAGTGTGAGTCAAAAAATGCCGATTTTTACTCTACAAGAAACTTCCCGATTTTCGTAACGTTTGCTTTCAAAGTGCAAAAAAAAGAAAAAAAAACTATTTTGTTACCGGACAAGTTCTGTTCTACGTCCTTCACATATGTATATGCTTTGATTTGATTTGATTTAGTTTATTTTACTTCGCGTTTTGTGCCTCTTGGCTAATTTGCGAAGATGGGGATGAGTGATGAAATGATGAAATTGATGAATGGACATTTACAAACAACCAAGCCCAACCGGGATTCGAACCCGGGACCCTTGGCGTCGCAGCGCGATGTGCTAACCACTCGGCCACAGGGTCGGGCATATGTATATGCGATTGCTAGAGAAACGACTGGGTTGAATACTGTAATTGATTGATACCAAATGCGGAACTTTAGTGCAGCACGTAAAAAAAATTAACGGTGTGTCACGTGTTTGTTAGGATCCTAATACAGTTTGAACAAATGGATGAAAGTTTAAAAATGGTGATCTTAATCAGTGCATGCAATACTGTTTGATAATTGCCGTGTTCGTTATTTTGCGGAAAGACTTGCAGCTTTTTTTTTTGAACACGTCACAAATAGTTACCTTAACTAATCACGACGATGTCATTAAACAACGCAGTTCCACATTCCCCCTCCCCCCTCTTTCTGGGATTCCTTCAATTTGCGGGCAAATATGGCAAAATAGTTCAATTACTTGGTTTTTGAATGAGCATCTTGTAGGGTACCTTGTACAAAATTGTTGTGAAATTCTCGCGACTTCTTGGTATGGTTTTTTGTAGTTTATACGCCTATGATAATGTTGACTGTGTTTTAAAATTTTGAAATCATTGGATTTAATCTTAGTCTCACAAAATGATTGAAGCATAGATACTAAAGTAAGATAACAAAAATTGTAGACTTCACAAATTTTGCTTGTTTGCAAATTTTGAAAATTCCTTTTTTTTTTTGAATAATTGCTTATCATTTTTGAAGTACAAATATAAGCATAGTGATAAATGTGGTACAAAAAAAAATGATTCGAACAAATTGTTTCTAGTCAACGTCGAAAGGGGCGTAATTTGTTGCTTGATTGGGGTTACCCAATATTATCTTAATGTTAGGGAGAACTTTGTTAATGATGTATAACGAATGATAAGTATAACGAAATCTTTTTTATGGTATTTGTAAAAAGACTATATTCGTTACGTTGTGAATATTTAATTGTTCAATAAAATGCGTCATTGAATTGTTGAAAATTGGGCATCTGTTTTTGACTTAGGATAAATTTAATTTTCCCTTTAACACAGAGTGGTCAAAAAAAATACAAAAAGAAGAGTAAAGAGGCATTTGTAGTTGCATGCAATTGTAGTTTTTGGTGGAGGTGAATAATTCTAAATTGCCATAAGTTTACTGTAACGTTAAACGCATTTTGGAAGTTCTCGCAGTACCCCTTTCTTGATTTTCAGGATAAATTCGTAAACGGCAACATTCTTGTGTTATCAAATTGAAATTAGGAAATGTCAAGTTCGTAGTCAATTTTGAGGCGCCGCGAACAACGTGGCAATAACCTCCACCCCAATTGAATTTTGTAGGTTCGACCAAGGTGCTTAAACCATACCACGACCTTTGAGGAAGCATATAAAATCAAGCCCAGTCACGACTTTGAAAATTAAAAGCACCTTGCAAACTTGAACGTTACAAAAGCCTAATATGATTTTCATTAAAATGTTGAATCATTAAGCTTTTCAGAGCCTGAAAAGTGTTTTAATTCTGACTTTTCGACTATAAGATCAAAACTTGATTTTTTGAGATATACGCTTTCAATATTAGTACTCGTTTGAAACTCATTTTCTCTACATACCAAGCCAGAGATGATTTTCATAAAAATGTTGAATTATTATGTTTTTCAGGGCCTGAAAAGTGTTTTAATTCTGACTTTTCGACTATAAGATCAAAACTTGATTTTTTGAGATATGCGCTTTCAATATTAGTACTCATTTGAAACTCATTTTCTCTACATACCAAGCCAGAGATGATTTTCATAAAAATGTTGAATTATTATGTTTTTCAGGGCCTGAAAAGTGTTTTAATTCTGACTTTTCGACTATAAGATCAAAACTTGATTTTTTGAGATATGCGCTTTCAATATTAGTACTCATTTGAAACTCATTTTCTCTACATACCAAGCCAGAGATGATTTTCATAAAAATGTTGAATTATTATGTTTTTCAGAGCCTGAAAAGCGTTTTAATTCTTACATTTGGAAAATAAGATGAATACTTGATTTTTCTAGATATGCGCTTTCAATTAAGGTACTCGTTTGAAACTCATTTTCTCTACAGACCAAGGCAGAGATGATTTTCATTAAAATGTTGAATTATTATGCTTGGCAGAGCCTGAGATTCGTTTCAATTCAGACATTTGGATATAGCATGAATACTTGATTTCCCGAGATATACGTTTTGAATGCTAGTACTCGTTTGAAACTCATTTTCTATACAGACCTAGTTAGAGATGATTTTCATTTTCATTCGAATTATTATGCTTCTCAGAGCCTGAGATTCGTTCTAATTCTGACATTTCAACTATAGGATGAAATCTTTTCGAGAAATTCGAGTTCAATGCTAACTAATACTCACTTCAGACTCATTTTCTCTACAGACAGAGCCAGGTTTGACTTTCATTAAAATGTTGAATTATTATGCTTTTCAGTGGCTGGAAACCGTTTTAATTCTGACATATCGACTATAGGATCAAAACTTAATTTTTCGAGAAATTCGCGCTCAATGCAAATACTCACTTTAATTCAGACATTTGGACTATAAGATGAATACTTGATTTTTCGAGATATACGCTTTCAGCGAAGGTACTCGTTTAAACTCATTTTCTCTACAGACTAAGGCAGAGATGATTTTCACTAAAAGGTTAAATTATTAAGATTTTCAGAGCCTGAAAAACGTTTTAATTCTCATATTTCGACTATAGGATCAAAACTTGATTTTTCGAGAAATTCGCGCTCAATGCTAATACTCACTTTAATTCAGACATTTGGACTATAAGATGAATACTAGATTTTTCGAGATATACGCTTTCAACGAAGGTACTCGTTTGAAACTCATTTTCTCTACAGACCAAGGCAGAATAATTTTCATTAAAATTGTGCATTATTAAGATTTTCAGAGTCTGAAATGCTTTTTAAATATAGGATCAAAACTTGATTTCTCGAGAAATTCGCGTTCAATGCTAATACTCACTTGAAACTCATTTTCTATACAGACCTAGCCAGAGATGATTTTCTTTAAAGTGTTGAAATATTGTGCTTTTCGGAGCTTGAAGATCAATTTTATTATGACATTTTCACTACAGAAATAAAACTTGATTTTTCGAGAAATTCACGTTCAATGTTAGTACCCGTTTGAGACTCATTTTCTCTACAGACAGAGCCAGATTTAACTTTCATTAAAATGTTGAATTATTATGCTTTTCATAGGCTGGAAAGCGTTTTAATTGTAACATTTGGACTATAAGATGAATACTTGATATTTCGAAATATACGCTTTCAATGAAGGTACTCGTTTAAACTCATATTCTCTACAGACCAAGCCAGAGATGATTTTCATTAAAAGGTTTAATTATTAAGCTTTTCAGAGGCTGGAAAACGTTTTAATTCTGACATTTCGACTATAGGACCACAACTTGATTTTTCGATAAATTCGCGTTAAATGCTAATACTCATTTGAATCTCAATTTCTATACAGACTAAGCCAGAGATGATTTTCTTTAAAGTGTTGAATTATTATGTTTTTCAGAGTCTGAATTGCGTATTAATTATTTTGTTTCGCTTATAGGATCAAAACATGATTTTTCGAGAAAATCACGTTCCATGCTAATACTCGTTTGAAACTCATTTCCTCCACGGACCAACCCAGAGATGACTTTCTTTAAAATGTTGAATTATTATGCCTTTCAGAGTCTGAAAAGTGTTTTACTTATTACATTTCGCCTATAGGATCAAAAAATGATTTTTCGACATATTAGCGTTAAATGCATGATGTGGTTTTTAACTCTTTTTCTCTACAGACAATTCACATCGCAAAATCCTACAACGTCCAACTCGTTGTGTTGGAAATTGCTCCGCTCAGAATAGAGATAAAAATAACGACTTATCATTTAATTCCTTGATCTCCCGACAGATGGCACTTCTGACTATTTTCGAAAAATTTCGTTGTAATCACGCCATCTGCAGCTCGGAAGTTACAGGAAGTGAAGGTAGTGTGTGGGCATCTGCGTGAGCACAGAACAGTTGCGTCTTGTGCTTGGTATCGGCAATACACGTAATTCACGCGCTCCACTGCAAAATGTCTCTCGGGATACGTAGTTTGGACTTTGTCGTCTTCAGAAACTAGTGAGGAATTGCCGAGATTTGTTGAACATTAACCAAGAGTCTTCAATGTAGACGTAGCTACGTTTTGAACATTGTGCCAGTTGCGAATTGCAGCATAGGAAGGAACGTGGCATTTGACGATTTGTATGCAACAGTGATATGAAAAATGGGAGAGTGAGATACTTCGGTTTTCTTACCACGAAGCACGTACACCCAATAGTGAAGGAAGTCGTCCCTTGTCAGAACCTATAAGTTGCGACGCATAAAACGAAGGTAGGAAAGTGAAATTGTAGTTTTAGTAGATTAGAGTGTGAGTCAAAAAATGCCGATTTTTACTCTACAAGAAACTTCCCGATTTTCGTAACGTTTGCTTTCAAAGTGCAAAAAAAAGAAAAAAAAACTATTTTGTTACCGGACAAGTTCTGTTTTACGTCCTTCACATATGTATATGCTTTGATTTGATTTGATTTAGTTTATTTTACTTCGCGTTTTGTGCCTCTTGGCTAATTTGCGAAGATGGGGATGAGTGATGAAATGATGAAATTGATGAATGGACATTTACAAACAACCAAGCCCGACCGGGATTCGAACCCGGGACCCTTGGCGTCGCAGCGCGATGTGCTAACCACTCGGCCACAGGGTCGGGCATATGTATATGCGATTGCTAGAGAAACGACTGGGTTGAATACTGTAATTGATTGATACCAAATGCGGAACTTTAGTGCAGCACGTAAAAAAAATTAACGGTGTGTCACGTGTTTGTTAGGATCCTAATACAGTTTGAACAAATGGATGAAAGTTTAAAAATGGTGATCTTAATCAGTGCATGCAATACTGTTTGATAATTGCCGTGTTCGTTATTTTGCGGAAAGACTTGCAGCATTTTTTTTTTTGAACACGTCACAAATAGTTACCTTAACTAATCACGACGATGTCATTAAACAACGCAGTTCCACATTCCCCCCCCCACCTCTTTCTGGGATTCCTTCAATTTGCGGGCAAATATGGCAAAATAGTTAAATTACTTGGTTTTTGAATGAGCATCTTGTAGGGTACCTTGTACAAAATTGTTCTGAAATTCTCGCGACTTCTTGGTATGGTTTTTTGTAGTTTATACGCCTATGATAATGTTGACTGTGTTTTAAAATTTTGAAATCATTGGATTTAATCTTAGTCTCAAAAAATGATTGAAGCATAGATACTAAAGTAAGATAACAAAAATTGTAGACTTCACAAATTTTGCTTATTTGCAAATTTTGAACATTCCTTTTTTTTTGTTGAATAATTGCTTAACATTTTTTAAGTTCAAATATAAGCATAGTGATAAATGTGGTACAAAAAAAAATGATTCGAACAAATTGTTTCTAGTCAACGTCGAAAGGGGCGTAATTTGTTGCTTGATTGGGGTTACCCAATATTATCTTAATGTTAGGGAGAACTTTGTTAATGATGTATAACGAATGATAAGTATAACGAAATCTTTTTTGTGGTATTTGTAAAAAGACTATATTCGTTACGTTGTGAACATTTAATTGTTCAATAAAATGCGTCATTGAATTGTTGAAAATTGGGCATCTGTTTTTGACTTAGGATAAATTTAATTTTCCCTTTAACACAGAGTGGTCAAAAAAAATACAAAAAGAAGAGTAAAGAGGCATTTGTAGTTGCATGCAATTGTAGTTTTTGGTGGAGGTGAATAATTCTAAATTGCCATAAGTTTACTGTAACGTTAAACGCATTTTGGAAGTTCTCGCAGTACCCCTTTCTTGATTTTCAGGATAAATTCGTAAACGGCAACATTCTTGTGTTATCAAATTGAAATTAGGAAATGTCAAGTTCGTAGTCAATTTTGAGGCGCCGCGAACAACGTGGCAATAACCTCCACCCCAATTGAATTTTGTAGGTTCGACCAAGGTGCTTAAACCATACCACGACCTTTGAGGAAGCATATAAAATCAAGCGCAGTCACGACTTTGAAAATTAAAAGCACCTTGCAAACTTGAACGTTACAAAAGCCTAATATGATTTTCATAAAAATGTTGATTTATTATGTTTTTCAGAGCCTGAAAAGCGTTTTAATTCTTACATTTGGACTATAAGATGAATACTTGATTTTTCTAGATATACGCTTTCAATGAAGGTACTCGTTTGAAACTCATTTTCTCTACAGACTTAGGCAGAGATGATTTTCATTAAAATGTTGAATCATTAAGCTTTTCAGAGCCTGAAAAGTGTTTTAATTCTGACTTTTCGACTATAAGATCAAAACTTGATTTTTTGAGATATACGCTTTCAATATTAGTACTCGTTTGAAACTCATTTTCTCTACATACCAAGCCAGAGATGATTTTCATAAAAATGTTGAATTATTATGTTTTTCAGGCCCTGAAAAGCGTTTTAATTCTTACATTTGGAAAATAAGATGAATACTTGATTTTTCTAGTTATGCGCTTTCAGTTAAGGTACTCGTTTGAAACTCATTTTCTCTACAGACCAAGGCAGAGATGATTTTCATTAAAATGTTGAATTATTATGCTTGGCAGAGCCTGAGATTCGTTTCAATTCAGACATTTGGATATAGCATAAATACTTGATTTCCCGAGATATACGTTTTGAATGCTAGTACTCGTTTGAAACTCATTTTCTATTCAGACCTAGTTAGAGATGATTTTCATTTTCATTCGAATTATTATGCTTCTCAGAGCCTGAGATTCGTTCTAATTCTGACATTTCGACTATAGGATGAAATCTTTTCGAGAAATTCGAGTTCAATGCTAACTAATACTCACTTCAGACTCATTTTCTCTACAGACAGAGCCAGATTTGACTTTCATTAAAATGTTGAATTATTATGCTTTTCAGAGGCTGGAAACCGTTTTAATTCTGACATTTCGACTATAGGATCAAAACTTGATTTTTCGAGAAATTAGCGCTCAATGCTAATACTCACTTTAATTCAGATATTTGGACTAGAAGATGAATACTTGATTTTTCGAGATATACGCTTTCAGCGAAGGTACTCGTTTAAACTCATTTTCTCTACAGACTAAGGCAGAGATCATTTTCACTAAAAGGTTAAATTATTAAGATTTTCAGAGCCTGAAAAACGTTTTAATTCTCATATTTCGACTATAGGATCAAAACTTGATTTTTCGTGAAATTCGCGCTCAATGCTAATACTCACTTTAATTCAGACATTTGGACTATAAGATGAATACTAGATTTTTCGAGATATACGCTTTCAACGAAGGTACTCGTTTGAAACTCATTTTCTCTACAGACCAAGGCAGAGATAATTTTCATTAAAATGTTGCATTATTAAGATTTTCAGAGTCTGAAATGCGTTTTAAATATAGGATCAAATCTTGATTTGTCGAGAAATTCGCGTTCAATGCTAATACTCACTTGAAACTCATTTTCTATACAGACCTAGCCAGAGATGATTTTCTTTAAAGTGTTGAAATAATGTGCTTTTCGGAGCTTGAAGATCAATTTTATTATGACATTTCCACTACAGAAATAAAACTTGATTTTTCGAGAAATTCACGTTCAATGTTAGTACTCGTTCGAGACTCATTTTCTCTACAGACAGAGCCAGATTTAACTTTCATTAAAATGTTGAATTATTATGCTTTTCATAGGCTGGAAAGCGTTTTAGTTGTAACATTTGGACTATAAGATGAACACTTGATATTTCGAAATATACGCTTTCAATGAAGGTACTCGTTTAAACTCATTTTCTCTACAGACCAAGCCAGAGATGATTTTCATTAAAAGGTTTAATTATTAAGCTTTTCAGAGGCTGGAAAACGTTTTAATTCTGACATTTCGACTATAGGATCAAAACTTGATTTTTCGATAAATTCGCGTTAAATGCTAATACTCATTTGAATCTCAATTTCTATACAGACTAAGCCAGAGATGATTTTCTTTAAAGTGTTGAATTATTATGTTTTTCAGAGTCTGAATTGCGTATTAATTATTTTGTTTCGCTTATAGGATCAAAACATGATTTTTCGAGAAAATCACGTTCCATGCTAATACTCGTTTGAAACTCATTTTCTCCACGGACCAACCCAGAGATGACTTTCTTTAAAATGTTGAATTATTATGCTTTTCAGAGTCTGAAAAGTGTTTTACTTATTACATTTCGCCTATAGGATTTTTCGACATATTAGCGTTAAATGCATGATGTGGTTTTTAACTCTTTTTCTCAACAGACAATTCACATCGCAAAATCCTACAACGTCCAACTCGTTGTGTTGGAAATTGCTCCGCTCAGAATAGAGATAAAAATAACGACTTATCATTTAATTCCTTGATCTCCCGACAGATGGCACTTCTGACTATTTTCGAAAAATTTCGTTGTAATCACGCCATCTGCAGCTCGGAAGTTACAGGAAGTGAAGGTAGTGTGTGGGCATCTGCGTGAGCACAGAACAGTTGCGTCTTGTGCTTGGTATCGGCAATACACGTAATTCACGCGCTCCACTGCAAAATGTCTCTCGGGATACGTAGTTTGGACTTTGTCGTCTTCAGAAACTAGTGACGAATTGCCGAGATTTGTTGAACATTAACCAAGAGTCTTCAATGTAGACGTAGCTACGTTTTGAACATTGTGCCAGTTGCGAATTGCAGCATAGGAAGGAACGTGGCATTTGACGATTTGTATGCAACAGTGATATGGAAAATGGGAGAATGAGATACTTCGGTTTTCTTACCACGAAGCACGTACACCCAGGAGTGAAGGAAGCCGTCCCCTGTCAGAACCTATAAGTTGCGACGCATAAAACGAAGGTAGGAAAGTGAAATTGTAGTTTTAGTAGATTAGAGTGTGAGTCAAAAAATGCCGATTTTTACTCTACAAGAAACTTCCCGATTTTCGTAACGTTTGCTTTCAAAGTGCAAAAAAAAAAGAAAAAAAAACTATTTTGTTACCGGACAAGTTCTGTTTTACGTCCTTCACATATGTATATGCTTTGATTTGATTTGATTTAGTTTATTTTACTTCGCGTTTTGTGCCTCTTGGCTAATTTGCGAAGATGGGCATGAGTGATGAAATGATGAAATTGATGAATGGACATTTACAAACAACCAAGCCCGACCGGGATTCGAACCCGGGACCCTTGGCGTCGCAGCGCGATGTGCTAACCACTCGGCCACAGGGTCGGGCATATGTATATGCGATTGCTAGAGAAACGACTGGGTTGAATACTGTAATTGATTGATACCAAATGCGGAACTTTAGTGCAGCACGTAAAAAAAATTAACGGTGTGTCACGTGTTTGTTAGGATCCTAATACAGTTTGAACAAATGGATGAAAGTTTAAAAATGGTGATCTTAATCAGTGCATGCAATACTGTTTGATAATTGCCGTGTTCGTTATTTTGCGGAAAGACTTGCAGCATTTTTTTTTGAACACGTCACAAATAGTTACCTTAACTAATCACGACGATGTCATTAAACAACGCAGTTCCACATTCCCCCTCCCCCCTCTTTCTGGGATTCCTTCAATTTGCGGGCAAATATGGCAAAATAGTTCAATTACTTGGTTTTTGAATGAGCATCTTGTAGGGTACCTTGTACAAAATTGTTGTGAAATTCTCGCGACTTCTTGGTATGGTTTTTTGTAGTTTATACGCCTATGATAATGTTGACTGTGTTTTAAAATTTTGAAATCATTGGATTTAATCTTAGTCTCACAAAATGATTGAAGCATAGATACTAAAGTAAGATAACAAAAATTGTAGACTTCACAAATTTTGCTTGTTTGCAAATTTTGAAAATTCCTTTTTTTTTTTGAATAATTGCTTATCATTTTTGAAGTACAAATATAAGCATAGTGATAAATGTGGTACAAAAAAAAATGATTCGAACAAATTGTTTCTAGTCAACGTCGAAAGGGGCGTAATTTGTTGCTTGATTGGGGTTACCCAATATTATCTTAATGTTAGGGAGAACTTTGTTAATGATGTATAACGAATGATAAGTATAACGAAATCTTTTTTATGGTATTTGTAAAAAGACTATATTCGTTACGTTGTGAATATTTAATTGTTCAATAAAATGCGTCATTGAATTGTTGAAAATTGGGCATCTGTTTTTGACTTAGGATAAATTTAATTTTCCCTTTAACACAGAGTGGTCAAAAAAAATACAAAAAGAAGAGTAAAGAGGCATTTGTAGTTGCATGCAATTGTAGTTTTTGGTGGAGGTGAATAATTCTAAATTGCCATAAGTTTACTGTAACGTTAAACGCATTTTGGAAGTTCTCGCAGTACCCCTTTCTTGATTTTCAGGATAAATTCGTAAACGGCAACATTCTTGTGTTATCAAATTGAAATTAGGAAATGTCAAGTTCGTAGTCAATTTTGAGGCGCCGCGAACAACGTGGCAATAACCTCCACCCCAATTGAATTTTGTAGGTTCGACCAAGGTGCTTAAACCATACCACGACCTTTGAGGAAGCATATAAAATCAAGCCCAGTCACGACTTTGAAAATTAAAAGCACCTTGCAAACTTGAACGTTACAAAAGCCTAATATGATTTTCATTAAAATGTTGAATCATTAAGCTTTTCAGAGCCTGAAAAGTGTTTTAATTCTGACTTTTCGACTATAAGATCAAAACTTGATTTTTTGAGATATACGCTTTCAATATTAGTACTCGTTTGAAACTCATTTTCTCTACATACCAAGCCAGAGATGATTTTCATAAAAATGTTGAATTATTATGTTTTTCAGGGCCTGAAAAGTGTTTTAATTCTGACTTTTCGACTATAAGATCAAAACTTGATTTTTTGAGATATGCGCTTTCAATATTAGTACTCATTTGAAACTCATTTTCTCTACATACCAAGCCAGAGATGATTTTCATAAAAATGTTGAATTATTATGTTTTTCAGGGCCTGAAAAGTGTTTTAATTCTGACTTTTCGACTATAAGATCAAAACTTGATTTTTTGAGATATGCGCTTTCAATATTAGTACTCATTTGAAACTCATTTTCTCTACATACCAAGCCAGAGATGATTTTCATAAAAATGTTGAATTATTATGTTTTTCAGAGCCTGAAAAGCGTTTTAATTCTTACATTTGGAAAATAAGATGAATACTTGATTTTTCTAGATATGCGCTTTCAATTAAGGTACTCGTTTGAAACTCATTTTCTCTACAGACCAAGGCAGAGATGATTTTCATTAAAATGTTGAATTATTATGCTTGGCAGAGCCTGAGATTCGTTTCAATTCAGACATTTGGATATAGCATGAATACTTGATTTCCCGAGATATACGTTTTGAATGCTAGTACTCGTTTGAAACTCATTTTCTATACAGACCTAGTTAGAGATGATTTTCATTTTCATTCGAATTATTATGCTTCTCAGAGCCTGAGATTCGTTCTAATTCTGACATTTCAACTATAGGATGAAATCTTTTCGAGAAATTCGAGTTCAATGCTAACTAATACTCACTTCAGACTCATTTTCTCTACAGACAGAGCCAGGTTTGACTTTCATTAAAATGTTGAATTATTATGCTTTTCAGTGGCTGGAAACCGTTTTAATTCTGACATATCGACTATAGGATCAAAACTTAATTTTTCGAGAAATTCGCGCTCAATGCAAATACTCACTTTAATTCAGACATTTGGACTATAAGATGAATACTTGATTTTTCGAGATATACGCTTTCAGCGAAGGTACTCGTTTAAACTCATTTTCTCTTCAGACTAAGGCAGAGATGATTTTCACTAAAAGGTTAAATTATTAAGATTTTCAGAGCCTGAAAAACGTTTTAATTCTCATATTTCGACTATAGGATCAAAACTTGATTTTTCGAGAAATTCGCGCTCAATGCTAATACTCACTTTAATTCAGACATTTGGACTATAAGATGAATACTAGATTTTTCGAGATATACGCTTTCAACGAAGGTACTCGTTTGAAACTCATTTTCTCTACAGACCAAGGCAGAATAATTTTCATTAAAATTGTGCATTATTAAGATTTTCAGAGTCTGAAATGCTTTTTAAATATAGGATCAAAACTTGATTTCTCGAGAAATTCGCGTTCAATGCTAATACTCACTTGAAACTCATTTTCTATACAGACCTAGCCAGAGATGATTTTCTTTAAAGTGTTGAAATATTGTGCTTTTCGGAGCTTGAAGATCAATTTTATTATGACATTTTCACTACAGAAATAAAGACAATTCACATCGCAAAATCCTACAACGTCCAACTCGTTGTGTTGGAAATTGCTCCGCTCAGAATAGAGATAAAAATAACGACTTATCATTTAATTCCTTGATCTCCCGACAGATGGCACTTCTGACTATTTTCGAAAAATTTCGTTGTAATCACGCCATCTGCAGCTCGGAAGTTACAGGAAGTGAAGGTAGTGTGTGGGCATCTGCGTGAGCACAGAACAGTTGCGTCTTGTGCTTGGTATCGGCAATACACGTAATTCACGCGCTCCACTGCAAAATGTCTCTCGGGATACGTAGTTTGGACTTTGTCGTCTTCAGAAACTAGTGACGAATTGCCGAGATTTGTTGAACATTAACCAAGAGTCTTCAATGTAGACGTAGCTACGTTTTGAACATTGTGCCAGTTGCGAATTGCAGCATAGGAAGGAATGATTTGTATGCAACAGTGATATGGAAAATGGGAGAGTGAGATACTTCGGTTTTCTTACCACGAAGCACGTACACCCAGGAGTGAAGGAAGTCGTCCCCTGTCAGAACCTATAAGTTGCGACGCATAAAACGAAGGTAGGAAAATGAAATTGTAGTTTTAGTAGATTAGAGTGTGAGTCAAAAAATGCCGATTTTTACTCTACAAGAAACTTCCCGATTTTCGTAACGTTTGCTTTCAAAGTGCAAAAAAAAGAAAAAAACTATTTTGTTACCGGACAAGTTCTGTTTTACGTCCTTCACATATGTATATGCTTTGATTTGATTTGATTTAGTTTATTTTACTTCGCGTTTTGTGCCTCTTGGCTAATTTGCGAAGATGGGGATGAGTGATGAAATGATGAAATTGATGAATGGACATTTACAAACAACCAAGCCCGACCGGGATTCGAACCCGGGACCCTTGGCGTCGCAGCGCGATGTGCTAACCACTCGGCCACAGGGTCGGGCATATGTATATGCGATTGCTAGAGAAACGACTGGGTTGAATACTGTAATTGATTGATACCAAATGCGGAACTTTAGTGCAGCACGTAAAAAAAATTAACGGTGTGTCACGTGTTTGTTAGGATCCTAATACAGTTTGAACAAATGGATGAAAGTTTAAAAATGGTGATCTTAATCAGTGCATGCAATACTGTTTGATAATTGCCGTGTTCGTTATTTTGCGGAAAGACTTGCAGCATTTTTTTTTTTGAACACGTCACAAATAGTTACCTTAACTAATCACGACGATGTCATTAAACAACGCAGTTCCACATTCCCCCCCCCACCTCTTTCTGGGATTCCTTCAATTTGCGGGCAAATATGGCAAAATAGTTAAATTACTTGGTTTTTGAATGAGCATCTTGTAGGGTACCTTGTACAAAATTGTTCTGAAATTCTCGCGACTTCTTGGTATGGTTTTTTGTAGTTTATACGCCTATGATAATGTTGACTGTGTTTTAAAATTTTGAAATCATTGGATTTAATCTTAGTCTCAAAAAATGATTGAAGCATAGATACTAAAGTAAGATAACAAAAATTGTAGACTTCACAAATTTTGCTTATTTGCAAATTTTGAACATTCCTTTTTTTTTGTTGAATAATTGCTTAACATTTTTTAAGTTCAAATATAAGCATAGTGATAAATGTGGTACAAAAAAAAATGATTCGAACAAATTGTTTCTAGTCAACGTCGAAAGGGGCGTAATTTGTTGCTTGATTGGGGTTACCCAATATTATCTTAATGTTAGGGAGAACTTTGTTAATGATGTATAACGAATGATAAGTATAACGAAATCTTTTTTGTGGTATTTGTAAAAAGACTATATTCGTTACGTTGTGAACATTTAATTGTTCAATAAAATGCGTCATTGAATTGTTGAAAATTGGGCATCTGTTTTTGACTTAGGATAAATTTAATTTTCCCTTTAACACAGAGTGGTCAAAAAAAATACAAAAAGAAGAGTAAAGAGGCATTTGTAGTTGCATGCAATTGTAGTTTTTGGTGGAGGTGAATAATTCTAAATTGCCATAAGTTTACTGTAACGTTAAACGCATTTTGGAAGTTCTCGCAGTACCCCTTTCTTGATTTTCAGGATAAATTCGTAAACGGCAACATTCTTGTGTTATCAAATTGAAATTAGGAAATGTCAAGTTCGTAGTCAATTTTGAGGCGCCGCGAACAACGTGGCAATAACCTCCACCCCAATTGAATTTTGTAGGTTCGACCAAGGTGCTTAAACCATACCACGACCTTTGAGGAAGCATATAAAATCAAGCGCAGTCACGACTTTGAAAATTAAAAGCACCTTGCAAACTTGAACGTTACAAAAGCCTAATATGATTTTCATTAAAATGTTGAATCATTAAGCTTTTCAGAGCCTGAAAAGTGTTTTAATTCTGACTTTTCGACTATAAGATCAAAACTTGATTTTTTGAGATATACGCTTTCAATATTAGTACTCGTTTGAAACTCATTTTCTCTACATACCAAGCTAGAGATGATTTTCATAAAAATGTTGAATTATTATGTTTTTCAGGGCCTGAAAAGCGTTTTAATTCTTACATTTGGAAAATAAGATGAATACTTGATTTTTCTAGTTATGCGCTTTCAGTTAAGGTACTCGTTTGAAACTCATTTTCTCTACAGACCAAGGCAGAGATGATTTTCATTAAAATGTTGAATTATTATGCTTGGCAGAGCCTGAGATTCGTTTCAATTCAGACATTTGGATATAGCATAAATACTTGATTTCCCGAGATATACGTTTTGAATGCTAGTACTCGTTTGAAACTCATTTTCTATTCAGACCTAGTTAGAGATGATTTTCATTTTCATTCGAATTATTATGCTTCTCAGAGCCTGAGATTCGTTCTAATTCTGACATTTCGACTATAGGATGAAATCTTTTCGAGAAATTCGAGTTCAATGCTAACTAATACTCACTTCAGACTCATTTTCTCTACAGACAGAGCCAGATTTGACTTTCATTAAAATGTTGAATTATTATGCTTTTCAGAGGCTGGAAACCGTTTTAATTCTGACATTTCGACTATAGGATCAAAACTTGATTTTTCGAGAAATTAGCGCTCAATGCTAATACTCACTTTAATTCAGATATTTGGACTAGAAGATGAATACTTGATTTTTCGAGATATACGCTTTCAGCGAAGGTACTCGTTTAAACTCATTTTCTCTACAGACTAAGGCAGAGATGATTTTCACTAAAAGGTTAAATTATTAAGATTTTCAGAGCCTGAAAAACGTTTTAATTCTCATATTTCGACTATAGGATCAAAACTTGATTTTTCGTGAAATTCGCGCTCAATGCTAATACTCACTTTAATTCAGACATTTGGACTATAAGATGAATACTAGATTTTTCGAGATATACGCTTTCAACGAAGGTACTCTTTTGAAACTCATTTTCTCTACAGACCAAGGCAGAGATAATTTTCATTAAAATGTTGCATTATTAAGATTTTCAGAGTCTGAAATGCGTTTTAAATATAGGATCAAATCTTGATTTGTCGAGAAATTCGCGTTCAATGCTAATACTCACTTGAAACTCATTTTCTATACAGACCTAGCCAGAGATGATTTTCTTTAAAGTGTTGAAATAATGTGCTTTTCGGAGCTTGAAGATCAATTTTATTATGACATTTCCACTACAGAAATAAAACTTGATTTTTCGAGAAATTCACGTTCAATGTTAGTACTCGTTCGAGACTCATTTTCTCTACAGACAGAGCCAGATTTAACTTTCATTAAAATGTTGAATTATTATGCTTTTCATAGGCTGGAAAGCGTTTTAGTTGTAACATTTGGACTATAAGATGAACACTTGATATTTCGAAATATACGCTTTCAATGAAGGTACTCGTTTAAACTCATTTTCTCTACAGACCAAGCCAGAGATGATTTTCATTAAAAGGTTTAATTATTAAGCTTTTCAGAGGCTGGAAAACGTTTTAATTCTGACATTTCGACTATAGGATCAAAACTTGATTTTTCGATAAATTCGCGTTAAATGCTAATACTCATTTGAATCTCAATTTCTATACAGACTAAGCCAGAGATGATTTTCTTTAAAGTGTTGAATTATTATGTTTTTCAGAGTCTGAATTGCGTATTAATTATTTTGTTTCGCTTATAGGATCAAAACATGATTTTTCGAGAAAATCACGTTCCATGCTAATACTCGTTTGAAACTCATTTTCTCCACGGACCAACCCAGAGATGACTTTCTTTAAAATGTTGAATTATTATGCTTTTCAGAGTCTGAAAAGTGTTTTACTTATTACATTTCGCCTATAGGATTTTTCGACATATTAGCGTTAAATGCATGATGTGGTTTTTAACTCTTTTTCTCAACAGACAATTCACATCGCAAAATCCTACAACGTCCAACTCGTTGTGTTGGAAATTGCTCCGCTCAGAATAGAGATAAAAATAACGACTTATCATTTAATTCCTTGATCTCCCGACAGATGGCACTTCTGACTATTTTCGAAAAATTTCGTTGTAATCACGCCATCTGCAGCTCGGAAGTTACAGGAAGTGAAGGTAGTGTGTGGGCATCTGCGTGAGCACAGAACAGTTACGTCTTGTGCTTGGTATCGGCAATACACGTAATTCACGCGCTCCACTGCAAAATGTCTCTCGGGATACGTAGTTTGGACTTTGTCGTCTTCAGAAACTAGTGACGAATTGCCGAGATTTGTTGAACATTAACCAAGAGTCTTCAATGTAGACGTAGCTACGTTTTGAACATTGTGCCAGTTGCGAATTGCAGCATAGGAAGGAACGTGGCATTTGACGATTTGTATGCAACAGTGATATGGAAAATGGGAGAGTGAGATACTTCGGTTTTCTTACCACGAAGCACGTACACCCAAGAGTAAAGGAAGTCGTCCCCTGTCAGAACCTATAAGTTGCGACGCATAAAACGAAGGTAGGAAAGTGAAATTGTAGTTTTAGTAGATTAGAGTGTGAGTCAAAAAATGCCGATTTTTACTCTACAAGAAACTTCCCGATTTTCGTAACGTTTGCTTTCAAAGTGCAAAAAAAAGAAAAAAAAACTATTTTGTTACCGGACAAGTTCTGTTTTACGTCCTTCACATATGTATATGCTTTGATTTGATTTGATTTAGTTTATTTTACTTCGCGTTTTGTGCCTCTTGGCTAATTTGCGAAGATGGGGATGAGTGATGAAATGATGAAATTGATGAATGGACATTTACAAACAACCAAGCCCGACCGGGATTCGAACCCGGGACCCTTGGCGTCGCAGCGCGATGTGCTAACCACTCGGCCACAGGGTCGGGCATATGTATATGCGATTGCTAGAGAAACGACTGGGTTGAATACTGTAATTGATTGATACCAAATGCGGAACTTTAGTGCAGCACGTAAAAAAAATTAACGGTGTGTCACGTGTTTGTTAGGATCCTAATACAGTTTGAACAAATGGATGAAAGTTTAAAAATGGTGATCTTAATCAGTGCATGCAATACTGTTTGATAATTGCCGTGTTCGTTATTTTGCGGAAAGACTTGCAGCATTTTTTTTTGAACACGTCACAAATAGTTACCTTAACTAATCACGACGATGTCATTAAACAACGCAGTTCCACATTCCCCCTCCCCCCTCTTTCTGGGATTCCTTCAATTTGCGGGCAAATATGGCAAAATAGTTCAATTACTTGGTTTTTGAATGAGCATCTTGTAGGGTACCTTGTACAAAATTGTTGTGAAATTCTCGCGACTTCTTGGTATGGTTTTTTGTAGTTTATACGCCTATGATAATGTTGACTGTGTTTTAAAATTTTGAAATCATTGGATTTAATCTTAGTCTCAAAAAATGATTGAAGCATAGATACTAAAGTAAGATAACAAAAATTGTAGACTTCACAAATTTTGCTTATTTGCAAATTTTGAACATTCGTTTTTTTTTGTTGAATAATTGCTTAACATTTTTGAAGTACAAATATAAGCATAGTGATAAATGTGGTACAAAAAAAAATGATTCGAACAAATTGTTTCTAGTCAACGTCGAAAGGGGCGTAATTTGTTGCTTGATTGGGGTTACCCAATATTATCTTAATGTTAGGGAGAACTTTGTTAATGATGTATAACGAATGATAAGTATAACGAAATCTTTTTTATGGTATTTGTAAAAAGACTATATTCGTTACGTTGTGAACATTTAATTGTTCAATAAAATGCGTCATTGAATTGTTGAAAATTGGGCATCTGTTTTTGACTTAGGATAAATTTAATTTTCCCTTTAACACAGAGTGGTCAAAAAAAATACAAAAAGAAGAGTAAAGAGGCATTTGTAGTTGCATGCAATTGTAGTTTTTGGTGGAGGTGAATAATTCTAAATTGCCATAAGTTTACTGTAACGTTAAACGCATTTTGGAAGTTCTCGCAGTACCCCTTTCTTGATTTTCAGGATAAATTCGTAAACGGCAACATTCTTGTGTTATCAAATTGAAATTAGGAAATGTCAAGTTCGTAGTCAATTTTGAGGCGCCGCGAACAACGTGGCAATAACCTCCACCCCAATTGAATTTTGCAGGTTCGACCAAGGTGCTTAAACCATACCACGACCTTTGAGGAAGCATATAAAATCAAGCCCAGTCACGACTTTGAAAATTAAAAGCACCTTGCAAACTTGAACGTTACAAAAGCCTAATATGATTTTCATTAAAAAGTTGAATCATTAAGCTTTTCAGAGCCTGAAAAGTGTTTTAATTCTGACTTTTCGACTATAAGATCAAAACTTGATTTTTTGAGATATACGCTTTCAATATTAGTACTCATTAGAAACTCATTTTCTCTACATACCAAGCCAGAGATGATTTTCATAAAAATGTTGAATTATTATGTTTTTTAGGGCCTGAAAAGCGTTTTAATTCTTACATTTGGAAAATAAGATGAATACTTGATTTTTTGAGATATACGCTTTCAATATTAGTACTCATTAGAAACTCATTTTCTCTACATACCAAGCCAGAGATGATTTTCATAAAAATGTTGAATTATTATGTTTTTTAGGGCCTGAAAAGCGTTTTAATTCTTACATTTGGAAAATAAGATGAATACTTGATTTTTCTAGATATGCGCTTTCAATTAAGGTACTCGTTTGAAACTCATTTTCTCTACAGACCAAGGCAGAGATGATTTTCATTAAAATGTTGAATTATTATGCTTGGCAGAGCCTGAGATTCGTTTCAATTCAGACATTTGGATATAGCATGAATACTTGATTTCCCGAGATATACGTTTTGAATGCTAGTACTCGTTTGAAACTCATTTTCTATACAGACCTAGTTAGAGATGATTTTCATTTTCATTCGAATTATTATGCTTCTCAGAGCCTGAGATTCGTTCTAATTCTGACATTTCAACTATAGGATGAAATCTTTTCGAGAAATTCGAGTTCAATGCTAACTAATACTCACTTCAGACTCATTTTCTCTACAGACAGAGCCAGATTTGACTTTCATTAAAATGTTGAATTATTATGCATTTCAGTGGCTGGAAACGGTTTTAATTCTGACATATCGACTATAGGATCAAAACTTAATTTTTCGAGAAATTCGCGCTCAATGCAAATACTCACTTTAATTCAGACATTTGGACTATAAGATGAATACTTGATTTTTCGAGATATACGCTTTCAGCGAAGGTACTCGTTTAAACTCGTTTTCTCTACAGACTAAGGCAGAGATGAATTTCACTAAAAGGTTAAATTATTAAGATTTTCAGAGCCTGAAAAACGTTTTAATTCTCATATTTCGACTATAGGATCAAAACTTGATTTTTCGAGAAATTCGCGCTCAATGCTAATACTCACTTTAATTCAGACATTTGGACTATAAGATGAATACTAGATTTTTCGAGATATACGCTTTCAACGAAGGTACTCGTTTGAAACTCATTTTCTCTACAGACCAAGGCAGAGATAATTTTCATTAAAATTGTGCATTATTAAGATTTTCAGAGTCTGAAATGCGTTTTAAATATAGGATCAAAACTTGATTTCTCGAGAAATTCGCGTTCAATGCTAATACTCACTTGAAACTCATTTTCTATACAGACCTAGCCAGAGATGATTTTCTTTAAAGTGTTGAAATATTGTGCTTTTCGGAGCTTGAAGATCAATTTTATTATGACATTTTCACTACAGAAATAAAACTTGATTTTTCGAGAAATTCACGTTCAATGTTAGTACCCGTTTGAGACTCATTTTCTCTACAGACAGAGCCAGATTTAACTTTCATTAAAATGTTGAATTATTATGCTTTTCATAGGCTGGAAAGCGTTTTAATTGTAACATTTGGACTATAAGATGAATACTTGATATTTCGAAATATACGCTTTCAATGAAGGTACTCGTTTAAACTCATATTCTCTACAGACCAAGCCAGAGATGATTTTCATTAAAAGGTTTAATTATTAAGCTTTTCAGAGGCTGGAAAACGTTTTAATTCTGACATTTCGACTATAGGACCACAACTTGATTTTTCGATAAATTCGCGTTAAATGCTAATACTCATTTGAATCTCAATTTCTATACAGACTAAGCCAGAGATGATTTTCTTTAAAGTGTTGAATTATTATGTTTTTCAGAGTCTGAATTGCGTATTAATTATTTTGTTTCGCTTATAGGATCAAAACATGATTTTTCGAGAAAATCACGTTCCATGCTAATACTCGTTTGAAACTCATTTCCTCCACGGACCAACCCAGAGATGACTTTCTTTAAAATGTTGAATTATTATGCCTTTCAGAGTCTGAAAAGTGTTTTACTTATTACATTTCGCCTATAGGATCAAAAAATGATTTTTCGACATATTAGCGTTAAATGCATGATGTGGTTTTTAACTCTTTTTCTCTACAGACAATTCACATCGCAAAATCCTACAACGTCCAACTCGTTGTGTTGGAAATTGCTCCGCTCAGAATAGAGATAAAAATAACGACTTATCATTTAATTCCTTGATCTCCCGACAGATGGCACTTCTGACTATTTTCGAAAAATTTCGTTGTAATCACGCCATCTGCAGCTCGGAAGTTACAGGAAGTGAAGGTAGTGTGTGGGCATCTGCGTGAGCACAGAACAGTTGCGTCTTGTGCTTGGTATCGGCAATACACGTAATTCACGCGCTCCACTGCAAAATGTCTCTCGGGATACGTAGTTTGGACTTTGTCGTCTTCAGAAACTAGTGACGAATTGCCGAGATTTGTTGAACATTAACCAAGAGTCTTCAATGTAGACGTAGCTACGTTTTGAACATTGTGCCAGTTGCGAATTGCAGCATAGGAAGGAATGATTTGTATGCAACAGTGATATGGAAAATGGGAGAGTGAGATACTTCGGTTTTCTTACCACGAAGCACGTACACCCAGGAGTGAAGGAAGTCGTCCCCTGTCAGAACCTATAAGTTGCGACGCATAAAACGAAGGTAGGAAAATGAAATTGTAGTTTTAGTAGATTAGAGTGTGAGTCAAAAAATGCCGATTTTTACTCTACAAGAAACTTCCCGATTTTCGTAACGTTTGCTTTCAAAGTGCAAAAAAAAGAAAAAAAACTATTTTGTTACCGGACAAGTTCTGTTTTACGTCCTTCACATATGTATATGCTTTGATTTGATTTGATTTAGTTTATTTTACTTCGCGTTTTGTGCCTCTTGGCTAATTTGCGAAGATGGGGATGAGTGATGAAATGATGAAATTGATGAATGGACATTTACAAACAACCAAGCCCAACCGGGATTCGAACCCGGGACCCTTGGCGTCGCAGCGCGATGTGCTAACCACTCGGCCACAGGGTCGGGCATATGTATATGCGATTGCTAGAGAAACGACTGGGTTGAATACTGTAATTGATTGATACCAAATGCGGAACTTTAGTGCAGCACGTAAAAAAAATTAACGGTGTGTCACGTGTTTGTTAGGATCCTAATACAGTTTGAACAAATGGATGAAAGTTTAAAAATGGTGATCTTAATCAGTGCATGCAATACTGTTTGATAATTGCCGTGTTCGTTATTTTGCGGAAAGACTTGCAGCTTTTTTTTTTGAACACGTCACAAATAGTTACCTTAACTAATCACGACGATGTCATTAAACAACGCAGTTCCACATTCCCCCTCCCCCCTCTTTCTGGGATTCCTTCAATTTGCGGGCAAATATGGCAAAATAGTTCAATTACTTGGTTTTTGAATGAGCATCTTGTAGGGTACCTTGTACAAAATTGTTGTGAAATTCTCGCGACTTCTTGGTATGGTTTTTTGTAGTTTATACGCCTATGATAATGTTGACTGTGTTTTAAAATTTTGAAATCATTGGATTTAATCTTAGTCTCAAAAAATGATTGAAGCATAGATACTAAAGTAAGATAACAAAAATTGTAGACTTCACAAATTTTGCTTATTTGCAAATTTTGAACATTCCTTTTTTTTTGTTGAATAATTGCTTAACATTTTTGAAGTACAAATATAAGCATAGTGATAAATGTGGTACAAAAAAAAATGATTCGAACAAATTGTTTCTAGTCAACGTCGAAAGGGGCGTAATTTGTTGCTTGATTGGGGTTACCCAATATTATCTTAATGTTAGGGAGAACTTTGTTAATGATGTATAACGAATGATAAGTATAACGAAATCTTTTTTATGGTATTTGTAAAAAGAATATATTCGTTACGTTGTGAACATTTAATTGTTCAATAAAATGCGTCATTGAATTGTTGAAAATTGGGCATCTGTTTTTGACTTAGGATAAATTTAATTTTCCCTTTAACACAGAGTGGTCAAAAAAAATACAAAAAGAAGAGTAAAGAGGCATTTGTAGTTGCATGCAATTGTAGTTTTTGGTGGAGGTGAATAATTCTAAATTGCCATAAGTTTACTGTAACGTTAAACGCATTTTGGAAGTTCTCGCAGTACCCCTTTCTTGATTTTCAGGATAAATTCGTAAACGGCAACATTCTTGTGTTATCAAATTGAAATTAGGAAATGTCAAATTCGTAGTCAATTTTGAGGCGCCGCGAACAACGTGGCAATAACCTCCACCCCAATTGAATTTTGTAGGTTCGACCAAGGTGCTTAATCCATACCACGACCTTTGAGGAAGCATATAAAATCAAGCCCAGTCACGACTTTGAAAATTAAAAGCACCTTGCAAACTTGAACGTTACAAAAGCCTAATATGATTTTCATAAAAATGTTGATTTATTATGTTTTTCAGAGCCTGAAAAGCGTTTTAATTCTTACATTTGGACTATAAGATGAATACTTGATTTTTCTAGATATACGCTTTCAATGAAGGTACTCGTTTGAAACTCATTTTCTCTACAGACTTAGGCAGAGATGATTTTCATTAAAATGTTGAATCATTAAGCTTTTCAGAGCCTGAAAAGTGTTTTAATTCTGACTTTTCGACTATAAGATCAAAACTTGATTTTTTGAGATATACGCTTTCAATATTAGTACTCGTTTGAAACTCATTTTCTCTACATACCAAGCCAGAGATGATTTTCATAAAAATGTTGAATTATTATGTTTTTCAGGGCCTGAAAAGCGTTTTAATTCTTACATTTGGACAATAAGATGTATACTTGATTTTTCTAGATATGCGCTTTCAATTAATGTAAAAAGGTGCTTAGCACCACGCCATGAAGGCGTATAGGGGGTGTGGGGGTAACGCCCCACACTTTCTTGATCCGGTCGTGAGTGGGGGTGATGTGATCAGCATCACGCCCCTGACCGCCTTTACCCCCCAGGGTTTCCCCCAGGTACATATGTTATTCGACGCTGGGTGGGCGCCGGGGCCGCTTCCATCGTTAGAAATGTTCCCGGATTTGAACCGGCCGGATATCGAACCCGGGACCTTGAGCATGGTAGTCAGACGCGTTACCGACTGAGCCACCGCGGCCAATTAATGTACTCGTTTGAAACTCATTTTCTCTACAGACCAAGGCAGAGATGATTTTCATTAAAATGTTGAATTATTATGCTTGGCAGAGCCTGAGATTCGTTTCAATTCAGACATTTGGATATAGCATGAATACTTGATTTCCCGAGATATACGTTTTGAATGCTAGTACTCGTTTGAAACTCATTTTCTATATAGACCTAGTTAGAGATGATTTTCATTTTCATTCGTATTATTATGCTTCTCAGAGCCTGAGATTCGTTCTAATTCTGACATATCGACTATAGGATCAAAACTTGATTTTTCGAGAAATTCGCGCTCAATGCAAATACTCACTTTAATTCAGACATTTGGACTATAAGATGAATACTTGATTTTTCGAGATATACGCTTTCAGCGAAGGTACTCGTTTAAACTCATTTTCTCTACAGACTAAGGCAGAGATGATTTTCACTAAAAGGTTAAATTATTAAGATTTTCAGAGCCTGAAAAACGTTTTAATTCTCATATTTCGACTATAGGATCAAAACTTGATTTTTCGAGAAATTCGCGCTCAATGCTAATACTCACTTTAATTCAGACATTTGGACTATAAGATGAATACTTGATTTTTCGAGATATACGCTTTCAGCGAAGGTACTCGTTTAAACTCATTTTCTCTACAGACTAAGGCAGAAATGATTTTCACTAAAAGGTTAAATTATTAAGATTTTCAGAGCCTGAAAAACGTTTTAATTCTCATATTTCGACTATAGGATCAAAACTTGATTTTTCGAGAAATTCGCGCTCAATGCTAATACTCACTTTAATTCAGACATTTGGACTATAAGATGAATACTAGATTTTTCGAGATATACGCTTTCAACGAAGGTACTCGTTTGAAACTCATTTTCTCTACAGACCAAGGCAGAGATAATTTTCATTAAAATGTTGCATTATTAAGATTTTCAGAGTCTGAAATGCGTTTTAAATATAGGATCAAAACTTGATTTCTCGAGAAATTCGCGTTCAATGCTAATACTCACTTGAAACTCATTTTCTATACAGACCTAGCCAGAGATGATTTTCTTTAAAGTGTTGAAATATTGTGCTTTTCGGAGCTTGAAGATCAATTTTATTATGACATTTCCACTACAGAAATAAAAGTTGATTTTTCGAGAAATTCACGTTCAATGTTAGTACTCGTTTGAGACTCATTTTCTCTACAGACAGAGCCAGATTTAACTTTCATTAAAATGTTGATTTTTATGCTTTTCATAGGCTGGAAAGCGTTTTAATTGTAACATTTGGACTATAAGATGAATACTTGATATTTCGAAATATACGCTATCAATGAAGGTACTCGTTTAAACTCTTTTTCTCTACAGACCAAGCCAGAGATGATTTTCATTAAAAGGTTTAATTATTAAGCTTTTCAGAGGCTGGAAAACGTTTTAATTCTGACATTTCGACTATAGGATCAAAACTTGATTTTTCGATAAATTCGCGTTAAATGCTAATACTCATTGGAATCTCAATTTCTATACAGAATAAGCCAGATATGATTTCCTTTAAAGTGTTGAATTATTATGTTTTTCAGAGTCTGAATTGCGTATTAATTATTTTGTTTCGCTATAGGATCAAAACATGATTTTTCGAGAAAATCACGTTCCATGCTAATACTCGTTTGAAACTCATTTTCTCCACGGACCAACCCAGAGATGACTTTCTTTAAAATGTTGAATTATTATGCCTTTCAGAGTCTGAAAAGTGTTTTACTTATTACATTTCGCCTATAGGATCAAAAAATGATTTTTCGACATATTAGCGTTAAATGCATGATGTGGTTTTTAACTCTTTTTCTCTACAGACAATTCACATCGCAAAATCCTACAACGTCCAACTCGTTGTGTTGGAAATTGCTCCGCTCAGAATAGAGATAAAAATAACGACTTATCATTTAATTCCTTGATCTCCCGACAGATGGCACTTCTGACTATTTTCGAAAAATTTCGTTGTAATCACGCCATCTGCAGCTCGGAAGTTACAGGAAGTGAAGGTAGTGTGTGGGCATCTGCGTGAGCACAGAACAGTTGCGTCTTGTGCTTGGTATCGGCAATACACGTAATTCACGCGCTCCACTGCAAAATGTCTCTCGGGATACGTAGTTTGGACTTTGTCGTCTTCAGAAACTAGTGACGAATTGCCGAGATTTGTTGAACATTAACCAAGAGTCTTCAATGTAGACGTAGCTACGTTTTGAACATTGTGCCAGTTGCGAATTGCAGCATAGGAAGGAACGTGGCATTTGACGATTTGTATGCAACAGTGATATGGAAAATGGGAGAATGAGATACTTCGGTTTTCTTACCACGAAGCACGTACACCCAGGAGTGAAGGAAGCCGTCCCCTGTCAGAACCTATAAGTTGCGACGCATAAAACGAAGGTAGGAAAGTGAAATTGTAGTTTTAGTAGATTAGAGTGTGAGTCAAAAAATGCCGATTTTTACTCTACAAGAAACTTCCCGATTTTCGTAACGTTTGCTTTCAAAGTGCAAAAAAAAAAGAAAAAAAAACTATTTTGTTACCGGACAAGTTCTGTTTTACGTCCTTCACATATGTATATGCTTTGATTTGATTTGATTTAGTTTATTTTACTTCGCGTTTTGTGCCTCTTGGCTAATTTGCGAAGATGGGCATGAGTGATGAAATGATGAAATTGATGAATGGACATTTACAAACAACCAAGCCCGACCGGGATTCGAACCCGGGACCCTTGGCGTCGCAGCGCGATGTGCTAACCACTCGGCCACAGGGTCGGGCATATGTATATGCGATTGCTAGAGAAACGACTGGGTTGAATACTGTAATTGATTGATACCAAATGCGGAACTTTAGTGCAGCACGTAAAAAAAATTAACGGTGTGTCACGTGTTTGTTAGGATCCTAATACAGTTTGAACAAATGGATGAAAGTTTAAAAATGGTGATCTTAATCAGTGCATGCAATACTGTTTGATAATTGCCGTGTTCGTTATTTTGCGGAAAGACTTGCAGCATTTTTTTTTGAACACGTCACAAATAGTTACCTTAACTAATCACGACGATGTCATTAAACAACGCAGTTCCACATTCCCCCTCCCCCCTCTTTCTGGGATTCCTTCAATTTGCGGGCAAATATGGCAAAATAGTTCAATTACTTGGTTTTTGAATGAGCATCTTGTAGGGTACCTTGTACAAAATTGTTGTGAAATTCTCGCGACTTCTTGGTATGGTTTTTTGTAGTTTAAACGCCTATGATAATGTTGACTGTGTTTTAAAATTTTGAAATCATTGGATTTAATCTTAGTCTCACAAAATGATTGAAGCATAGATACTAAAGTAAGATAACAAAAATTGTAGACTTCACAAATTTTGCTTGTTTGCAAATTTTGAAAATTCCTTTTTTTTTTTTGAATAATTGCTTATCATTTTTGAAGTACAAATATAAGCATAGTGATAAATGTGGTACAAAAAAAAATGATTCGAACAAATTGTTTCTAGTCAACGTCGAAAGGGGCGTAATTTGTTGCTTGATTGGGGTTACCCAATATTATCTTAATGTTAGGGAGAACTTTGTTAATGATGTATAACGAATGATAAGTATAACGAAATCTTTTTTATGGTATTTGTAAAAAGACTATATTCGTTACGTTGTGAATATTTAATTGTTCAATAAAATGCGTCATTGAATTGTTGAAAATTGGGCATCTGTTTTTGACTTAGGATAAATTTAATTTTCCCTTTAACACAGAGTGGTCAAAAAAAATACAAAAAGAAGAGTAAAGAGGCATTTGTAGTTGCATGCAATTGTAGTTTTTGGTGGAGGTGAATAATTCTAAATTGCCATAAGTTTACTGTAACGTTAAACGCATTTTGGAAGTTCTCGCAGTACCCCTTTCTTGATTTTCAGGATAAATTCGTAAACGGCAACATTCTTGTGTTATCAAATTGAAATTAGGAAATGTCAAGTTCGTAGTCAATTTTGAGGCGCCGCGAACAACGTGGCAATAACCTCCACCCCAATTGAATTTTGTAGGTTCGACCAAGGTGCTTAAACCATACCACGACCTTTGAGGAAGCATATAAAATCAAGCCCAGTCACGACTTTGAAAATTAAAAGCACCTTGCAAACTTGAACGTTACAAAAGCCTAATATGATTTTCATTAAAATGTTGAATCATTAAGCTTTTCAGAGCCTGAAAAGTGTTTTAATTCTGACTTTTCGACTATAAGATCAAAACTTGATTTTTTGAGATATACGCTTTCAATATTAGTACTCGTTTGAAACTCATTTTCTCTACATACCAAGCCAGAGATGATTTTCATAAAAATGTTGAATTATTATGTTTTTCAGGGCCTGAAAAGTGTTTTAATTCTGACTTTTCGACTATAAGATCAAAACTTGATTTTTTGAGATATGCGCTTTCAATATTAGTACTCATTTGAAACTCATTTTCTCTACATACCAAGCCAGAGATGATTTTCATAAAAATGTTGAATTATTATGTTTTTCAGGGCCTGAAAAGTGTTTTAATTCTGACTTTTCGACTATAAGATCAAAACTTGATTTTTTGAGATATGCGCTTTCAATATTAGTACTCATTTGAAACTCATTTTCTCTACATACCAAGCCAGAGATGATTTTCATAAAAATGTTGAATTATTATGTTTTTCAGAGCCTGAAAAGCGTTTTAATTCTTACATTTGGAAAATAAGATGAATACTTGATTTTTCTAGATATGCGCTTTCAATTAAGGTACTCGTTTGAAACTCATTTTCTCTACAGACCAAGGCAGAGATGATTTTCATTAAAATGTTGAATTATTATGCTTGGCAGAGCCTGAGATTCGTTTCAATTCAGACATTTGGATATAGCATGAATACTTGATTTCCCGAGATATACGTTTTGAATGCTAGTACTCGTTTGAAACTCATTTTCTATACAGACCTAGTTAGAGATGATTTTCATTTTCATTCGAATTATTATGCTTCTCAGAGCCTGAGATTCGTTCTAATTCTGACATTTCAACTATAGGATGAAATCTTTTCGAGAAATTCGAGTTCAATGCTAACTAATACTCACTTCAGACTCATTTTCTCTACAGACAGAGCCAGGTTTGACTTTCATTAAAATGTTGAATTATTATGCTTTTCAGTGGCTGGAAACCGTTTTAATTCTGACATATCGACTATAGGATCAAAACTTAATTTTTCGAGAAATTCGCGCTCAATGCAAATACTCACTTTAATTCAGACATTTGGACTATAAGATGAATACTTGATTTTTCGAGATATACGCTTTCAGCGAAGGTACTCGTTTAAACTCGTTTTCTCTACAGACTAAGGCAGAGATGATTTTCACTAAAAGGTTAAATTATTAAGATTTTCAGAGCCTGAAAAACGTTTTAATTCTCATATTTCGACTATAGGATCAAAACTTGATTTTTCGAGAAATTCGCGCTCAATGCTAATACTCACTTTAATTCAGACATTTGGAATATAAGATGAATACTAGATTTTTCGAGATATACGCTTTCAACGAAGGTACTCGTTTGAAACTCATTTTCTCTACAGACCAAGGCAGAGATAATTTTCATTAAAATTGTGCATTATTAAGATTTTCAGAGTCTGAAATGCGTTTTAAATATAGGATCAAAACTTGATTTCTCGAGAAATTCGCGTTCAATGCTAATACTCACTTGAAACTCATTTTCTATACAGACCTAGCCAGAGATGATTTTCTTTAAAGTGTTGAAATATTGTGCTTTTCGGAGCTTGAAGATCAATTTTATTATGACATTTTCACTACAGAAATAAAACTTGATTTTTCGAGAAATTCACGTTCAATGTTAGTACCCGTTTGAGACTCATTTTCTCTACAGACAGAGCCAGATTTAACTTTCATTAAAATGTTGAATTATTATGCTTTTCATAGGCTGGAAAGCGTTTTAATTGTAACATTTGGACTATAAGATGAATACTTGATATTTCGAAATATACGCTTTCAATGAAGGTACTCGTTTAAACTCATATTCTCTACAGACCAAGCCAGAGATGATTTTCATTAAAAGGTTTAATTATTAAGCTTTTCAGAGGCTGGAAAACGTTTTAATTCTGACATTTCGACTATAGGACCACAACTTGATTTTTCGATAAATTCGCGTTAAATGCTAATACTCATTTGAATCTCAATTTCTATACAGACTAAGCCAGAGATGATTTTCTTTAAAGTGTTGAATTATTATGTTTTTCAGAGTCTGAATTGCGTATTAATTATTTTGTTTCGCTTATAGGATCAAAACATGATTTTTCGAGAAAATCACGTTCCATGCTAATACTCGTTTGAAACTCATTTCCTCCACGGACCAACCCAGAGATGACTTTCTTTAAAATGTTGAATTATTATGCCTTTCAGAGTCTGAAAAGTGTTTTACTTATTACATTTCGCCTATAGGATCAAAAAATGATTTTTCGACATATTAGCGTTAAATGCATGATGTGGTTTTTAACTCTTTTTCTCTACAGACAATTCACATCGCAAAATCCTACAACGTCCAACTCGTTGTGTTGGAAATTGCTCCGCTCAGAATAGAGATAAAAATAACGACTTATCATTTAATTCCTTGATCTCCCGACAGATGGCACTTCTGACTATTTTCGAAAAATTTCGTTGTAATCACGCCATCTGCAGCTCGGAAGTTACAGGAAGTGAAGGTAGTGTGTGGGCATCTGCGTGAGCACAGAACAGTTGCGTCTTGTGCTTGGTATCGGCAATACACGTAATTCACGCGCTCCACTGCAAAATGTCTCTCGGGATACGTAGTTTGGACTTTGTCGTCTTCAGAAACTAGTGACGAATTGCCGAGATTTGTTGAACATTAACCAAGAGTCTTCAATGTAGACGTAGCTACGTTTTGAACATTGTGCCAGTTGCGAATTGCAGCATAGGAAGGAATGATTTGTATGCAACAGTGATATGGAAAATGGGAGAGTGAGATACTTCGGTTTTCTTACCACGAAGCACGTACACCCAGGAGTGAAGGAAGTCGTCCCCTGTCAGAACCTATAAGTTGCGACGCATAAAACGAAGGTAGGAAAATGAAATTGTAGTTTTAGTAGATTAGAGTGTGAGTCAAAAAATGCCGATTTTTACTCTACAAGAAACTTCCCGATTTTCGTAACGTTTGCTTTCAAAGTGCAAAAAAAAGAAAAAAAACTATTTTGTTACCGGACAAGTTCTGTTTTACGTCCTTCACATATGTATATGCTTTGATTTGATTTGATTTAGTTTATTTTACTTCGCGTTTTGTGCCTCTTGGCTAATTTGCGAAGATGGGGATGAGTGATGAAATGATGAAATTGATGAATGGACATTTACAAACAACCAAGCCCAACCGGGATTCGAACCCGGGACCCTTGGCGTCGCAGCGCGATGTGCTAACCACTCGGCCACAGGATCGGGCATATGTATATGCGATTGCTAGAGAAACGACTGGGTTGAATACTGTAATTGATTGATACCAAATGCGGAACTTTAGTGCAGCACGTAAAAAAAATTAACGGTGTGTCACGTGTTTGTTAGGATCCTAATACAGTTTGAACAAATGGATGAAAGTTTAAAAATGGTGATCTTAATCAGTGCATGCAATACTGTTTGATAATTGCCGTGTTCGTTATTTTGCGGAAAGACTTGCAGCATTTTTTTTTGAACACGTCACAAATAGTTACCTTAACTAATCACGACGATGTCATTAAACAACGCAGTTCCACATTCCCCCTCCCCCCTCTTTCTGGGATTCCTTCAATTTGCGGGCAAATATGGCAAAATAGTTCAATTACTTGGTTTTTGAATGAGCATCTTGTAGGGTACCTTGTACAAAATTGTTGTGAAATTCTCGCGACTTCTTGTTATGGTTTTTTGTAGTTTATACGCCTATGATAATGTTGACTGTGTTTTAAAATTTTGAAATCATTGGATTTAATCTTAGTCTCAAAAAATGATTGAAGCATAGATACTAAAGTAAGATAACAAAAATTGTAGACTTCACAAATTTTGCTTATTTGCAAATTTTGAACATTCCTTTTTTTTTGTTGAATAATTGCTTAACATTTTTGAAGTACAAATATAAGCATAGTGATAAATGTGGTACAAAAAAAAATGATTCGAACAAATTGTTTCTAGTCAACGTCGAAAGGGGCGTAATTTGTTGCTTGATTGGGGTTACCCAATATTATCTTAATGTTAGGGAGAACTTTGTTAATGATGTATAACGAATGATAAGTATAACGAAATCTTTTTTATGGTATTTGTAAAAAGACTATATTCGTTACGTTGTGAACATTTAATTGTTCAATAAAATGCGTCATTGAATTGTTGAAAATTGGGCATCTGTTTTTGACTTAGGATAAATTTAATTTTCCCTTTAACACAGAGTGGTCAAAAAAAATACAAAAAGAAGAGTAAAGAGGCATTTGTAGTTGCATGCAATTGTAGTTTTTGGTGGAGGTGAATAATTCTAAATTGCCATAAGTTTACTGTAACGTTAAACGCATTTTGGAAGTTCTCGCAGTACCCCTTTCTTGATTTTCAGGATAAATTCGTAAACGGCAACATTCTTGTGTTATCAAATTGAAATTAGGAAATGTCAAGTTCGTAGTCAATTTTGAGGCGCCGCGAACAACGTGGCAATAACCTCCACCCCAATTGAATTTTGCAGGTTCGACCAAGGTGCTTAAACCATACCACGACCTTTGAGGAAGCATATAAAATCAAGCCCAGTCACGACTTTGAAAATTAAAAGCACCTTGCAAACTTGAACGTTACAAAAGCCTAATATGATTTTCATTAAAATGTTGAATCATTAAGCTTTTCAGAGCCTGAAAAGTGTTTTAATTCTGACTTTTCGACTATAAGATCAAAACTTGATTTTTTGAGATATACGCTTTCAATATTAGTACTCATTAGAAACTCATTTTCTCTACATACCAAGCCAGAGATGATTTTCATAAAAATGTTGAATTATTATGTTTTTTAGGGCCTGAAAAGCGTTTTAATTCTTACATTTGGAAAATAAGATGAATACTTGATTTTTTGAGATATACGCTTTCAATATTAGTACTCATTAGAAACTCATTTTCTCTACATACCAAGCCAGAGATGATTTTCATAAAAATGTTGAATTATTATGTTTTTTAGGGCCTGAAAAGCGTTTTAATTCTTACATTTGGAAAATAAGATGAATACTTGATTTTTCTAGATATGCGCTTTCAATTAAGGTACTCGTTTGAAACTCATTTTCTCTACAGACCAAGGCAGAGATGATTTTCATTAAAATGTTGAATTATTATGCTTGGCAGAGCCTGAGATTCGTTTCAATTCAGACATTTGGATATAGCATGAATACTTGATTTCCCGAGATATACGTTTTGAATGCTAGTACTCGTTTGAAACTCATTTTCTATACAGACCTAGTTAGAGATGATTTTCATTTTCATTCGAATTATTATGCTTCTCAGAGCCTGAGATTCGTTCTAATTCTGACATTTCAACTATAGGATGAAATCTTTTCGAGAAATTCGAGTTCAATGCTAACTAATACTCACTTCAGACTCATTTTCTCTACAGACAGAGCCAGATTTGACTTTCATTAAAATGTTGAATTATTATGCATTTCAGTGGCTGGAAACCGTTTTAATTCTGACATATGGACTATAGGATCAAAACTTAATTTTTCGAGAAATTCGCGCTCAATGCAAATACTCACTTTAATTCAGACATTTGGACTATAAGATGAATACTTGATTTTTCGAGATATACGCTTTCAGCGAAGGTACTCGTTTAAACTCGTTTTCTCTACAGACTAAGGCAGAGATGATTTTCACTAAAAGGTTAAATTATTAAGATTTTCAGAGCCTGAAAAACGTTTTAATTCTCATATTTCGACTATAGGATCAAAACTTGATTTTTCGAGAAATTCGCGCTCAATGCTAATACTCACTTTAATTCAGACATTTGGAATATAAGATGAATACTAGATTTTTCGAGATATACGCTTTCAACGAAGGTACTCGTTTGAAACTCATTTTCTCTACAGACCAAGGCAGAGATAATTTTCATTAAAATTGTGCATTATTAAGATTTTCAGAGTCTGAAATGCGTTTTAAATATAGGATCAAAACTTGATTTCTCGAGAAATTCGCGTTCAATGCTAATACTCACTTGAAACTCATTTTCTATACAGACCTAGCCAGAGATGATTTTCTTTAAAGTGTTGAAATATTGTGCTTTTCGGAGCTTGAAGATCAATTTTATTATGACATTTTCACTACAGAAATAAAACTTGATTTTTCGAGAAATTCACGTTCAATGTTAGTACCCGTTTGAGACTCATTTTCTCTACAGACAGAGCCAGATTTAACTTTCATTAAAATGTTGAATTATTATGCTTTTCATAGGCTGGAAAGCGTTTTAATTGTAACATTTGGACTATAAGATGAATACTTGATATTTCGAAATATACGCTTTCAATGAAGGTACTCGTTTAAACTCATATTCTCTACAGACCAAGCCAGAGATGATTTTCATTAAAAGGTTTAATTATTAAGCTTTTCAGAGGCTGGAAAACGTTTTAATTCTGACATTTCGACTATAGGACCACAACTTGATTTTTCGATAAATTCGCGTTAAATGCTAATACTCATTTGAATCTCAATTTCTATACAGACTAAGCCAGAGATGATTTTCTTTAAAGTGTTGAATTATTATGTTTTTCAGAGTCTGAATTGCGTATTAATTATTTTGTTTCGCTTATAGGATCAAAACATGATTTTTCGAGAAAATCACGTTCCATGCTAATACTCGTTTGAAACTCATTTCCTCCACGGACCAACCCAGAGATGACTTTCTTTAAAATGTTGAATTATTATGCCTTTCAGAGTCTGAAAAGTGTTTTACTTATTACATTTCGCCTATAGGATCAAAAAATGATTTTTCGACATATTAGCGTTAAATGCATGATGTGGTTTTTAACTCTTTTTCTCTACAGACAATTCACATCGCAAAATCCTACAACGTCCAACTCGTTGTGTTGGAAATTGCTCCGCTCAGAATAGAGATAAAAATAACGACTTATCATTTAATTCCTTGATCTCCCGACAGATGGCACTTCTGACTATTTTCGAAAAATTTCGTTGTAATCACGCCATCTGCAGCTCGGAAGTTACAGGAAGTGAAGGTAGTGTGTGGGCATCTGCGTGAGCACAGAACAGTTGCGTCTTGTGCTTGGTATCGGCAATACACGTAATTCACGCGCTCCACTGCAAAATGTCTCTCGGGATACGTAGTTTGGACTTTGTCGTCTTCAGAAACTAGTGACGAATTGCCGAGATTTGTTGAACATTAACCAAGAGTCTTCAATGTAGACGTAGCTACGTTTTGAACATTGTGCCAGTTGCGAATTGCAGCATAGGAAGGAATGATTTGTATGCAACAGTGATATGGAAAATGGGAGAGTGAGATACTTCGGTTTTCTTACCACGAAGCACGTACACCCAGGAGTGAAGGAAGTCGTCCCCTGTCAGAACCTATAAGTTGCGACGCATAAAACGAAGGTAGGAAAATGAAATTGTAGTTTTAGTAGATTAGAGTGTGAGTCAAAAAATGCCGATTTTTACTCTACAAGAAACTTCCCGATTTTCGTAACGTTTGCTTTCAAAGTGCAAAAAAAAGAAAAAAAACTATTTTGTTACCGGACAAGTTCTGTTTTACGTCCTTCACATATGTATATGCTTTGATTTGATTTGATTTAGTTTATTTTACTTCGCGTTTTGTGCCTCTTGGCTAATTTGCGAAGATGGGGATGAGTGATGAAATGATGAAATTGATGAATGGACATTTACAAACAACCAAGCCCAACCGGGATTCGAACCCGGGACCCTTGGCGTCGCAGCGCGATGTGCTAACCACTCGGCCACAGGATCGGGCATATGTATATGCGATTGCTAGAGAAACGACTGGGTTGAATACTGTAATTGATTGATACCAAATGCGGAACTTTAGTGCAGCACGTAAAAAAAATTAACGGTGTGTCACGTGTTTGTTAGGATCCTAATACAGTTTGAACAAATGGATGAAAGTTTAAAAATGGTGATCTTAATCAGTGCATGCAATACTGTTTGATAATTGCCGTGTTCGTTATTTTGCGGAAAGACTTGCAGCATTTTTTTTTGAACACGTCACAAATAGTTACCTTAACTAATCACGACGATGTCATTAAACAACGCAGTTCCACATTCCCCCTCCCCCCTCTTTCTGGGATTCCTTCAATTTGCGGGCAAATATGGCAAAATAGTTCAATTACTTGGTTTTTGAATGAGCATCTTGTAGGGTACCTTGTACAAAATTGTTGTGAAATTCTCGCGACTTCTTGTTATGGTTTTTTGTAGTTTATACGCCTATGATAATGTTGACTGTGTTTTAAAATTTT